>NC_068918.1:60973842-61598842 GCF_023091745.1 Budorcas taxicolor
CCCAATTCTTTTATCTAATCATGTAGTATGAGATTCCCATTCAGCAGTATATAAATTATTCTCTTAAATCCTTTTTTTTTTCTTCCAAGGGGTTCTGGCTGAGGAATCTTATGCCAGCTACCTATTTCTACATGATAAACTACTTCAAAACTTAGTGGCACTAAGAAAAACTCTCTTTTATTATATCTTGCAATTTTCATGGGTCAGAAATTTGGTCAGGAATCAGCTGGTTCATTCTTCTATCAGGGGGCCTCCATTAACATCACATGGAAGAGAAGGATTATCCAGCTGAACCCTATAGTATTCCTGATGCACAAAACTGAATCTAATAAAATGGTCTGAAAAGTCCAAAGTGGTTTCATTGCCATGTCTCAAACTTTGGGAGAATGGCTAGAAGGCCGGGCTTAGCAGGCACTGTCAGTTGGAGTGTATCCATGTGGGGTCTCTAGCAATGTGACCTCAGGGTAGTCAGACTTCTTACGTGGACCCTAAGGGCACTAAAAGCAAGTGCTCCTGTGAGCAAGATGGAAGCTGCCTGAGCTTTTGTGATCTAACCTCAGAAGTCCCAAAGGCTGTACTTGCCACCGGACTTGAGCAGTTGAAGAGTCACAAACCCCATTCATATTCAAGAAAAGCGCACATAGACACCCCTCTTTCTATGGCAGAAATGTCAACAAATATGTGACCATATTTTAAACCTGCCACAAAGCTATTAGCATAATTAAAGGTCTTTTCCATTTAACTCCAAAGGTCTTTGACTTGATGTGCATTATTTTCAAGTATTTCCTGTATAAACATGTGGTATTAAAACAACATCTGATTAAATTCTAGGTATACTGCATGGCATTGTCTCACAATCTGTTCATGACTTTGAAAGATCATATTATTTGATAAAACGACCTTGGAAGATTATTCTACTTGATGAAATTATGTATAAGAATAGTTCTGTACTTTATTTGCTAATGAGCCACAGATGCCATCTCGTGAACTCAAAGGTGAAATGTTCTGGTCTTACATTAATGATTTTTTTGAATTTTTCTAACAGATATGCTATGAAGAATATTTTATGTTCTTCTATACTCAATTCAACAAATACAGAATGAGTACATTCTTTAAGTGAAGTGCATTTTAACAAAGGTTTGGATTTTCTCTGGTGTAGATGGCTTGGAAGTCATTCAAAATGCATGGGACAAGATAAGCAATAGAGAGAAGACGCTTTTTAGAGTAGTTTGTTAAGAAAAAATGCAAGCAGGTCTGCAACCTTCTTTGTTCAGTCGGGTTTGGGGACCAAGTTCTTTTTGTTTGTCTTATCTTACTCTATCTGGTTAGGCTTCCCCATGGCTCAGCTATGAAGAATTCATCTGCAATGAGGAAGATGCAGGTTCGATCCCTGGGTGGGGAAGATCCCCTAGAGGAGGGCATGACAACCCACTCCAGTATTCTTGCCGGGAGAATCGCATGGACAGAGGAGCCTGGTGGGTTATGGTCCACAGGGTCACACAGAGTCAGACACGATTGAAGCGACAGCAGCAGTAGCACTACTCTGTCTGGTTAACTCCTATAGGGATCTTAATCTTGATCCTGCTTTTTGGATGATTCTGTCCATTGCTCCTCATTGAAACAAGAATTGGTAGATGCTGAAAAAATATTTGTTGACTGAGCAAATGAATGTCTAATTTCAAAGAATTTGAATATACGAAGTCAGCTCTTCACACTAAAATTATACTGCTTATAATTTTTCAAGGATCAGAAAGCATTTTACATTCCCACTAGTGCCTTCGGGCATCATTGTAAACAATCAGTTATCATTGTTTTACCACTCAACTCATTTTGCTTTCCTGGGTGTTTTGATTCCAGATAAAGAGGCATACACTGTATTGCTTTCCAACTGGTTTTTCTATCTAAATGAGATAATAGAGAATTAGGACTCTAAGAATTCAAAGCGAGCTCACTGACATACAAACTATCACCAGCATTTTTCAGTGGCTACTGTAAAATACCCTCAGGGATAGAATCTTGTTTGGGTCCAGTGAAATGCCCTGAAGAATGCACAATGTTTGGTGTGTGTTAATATTGCAAAGTCGCCATCCCCTACATTCAGCTGGTTTTGATCCCATTTAGCTGTCCTATAATATGGGTCTGGAGAGAGATTTGCTTGATCTGCCTCTGATATAGTTGCAGGGTTGCCCTACCTTTTATCAGTTCATACCACCTCCACATTAATCCCCTCTTTCCACTCCAAATACCGCATTCTCATTGCTTTGTGCAGCTCTTGAAAATAACCTACCACAGTTAAGGGGGCCCAAGAGGGAAAGCGATTACTGTGATTTAGGGTGATAATTTAAATTTTCAAACGCCCTCTACATACAAGTGTACGTGCTTGGAAAAAAAGTGTTCAGAATGGGATCAGTTGTGGCAGGCTTCCTGGTTTCAAGAATCTGAAGGGAGTAATAAACAGAGAGGATTGGAATGAAATGTGAAATGACTTTCATAGTCCTCAACTCTGGCAGGCTGGGCTGTGTCACGGTAGGGAACCATTCAAGGGGAGTGTGACATGGGCCCGTGCATGTGTTTCCTCCTTATGCTGTTGCAGCTAAGTGACCGCGGTGTCAGTGTTTTGCTATCATTTAAAAACCAAAAGGGTTCCTGGTAGGAAGGCCTCTAGCTATTTTTGATTTATTAACTAATTTTAGGAGGCTAGAAATTAATGACAACAAGAAATGAAAATGGGCAGAGAATAGCAGCAGCTCTACAATGATAATTCATTCATATGAATAAATAGCATTTCAACACTAAGGCAAACTAGGTGTGGCCATTTGAGAAACCCCAGGGTCTCTGCTGTCTTTTATCTCCTAGAATCTGAGATTTTTAGGTAATAATCTTTGTAGAGGGAAGGGGTTTTTCCCCCCTGAAAAATCAAGTTTGAGAAATGTGGATTGCTGATCTAGTGTGCCTAAATTATTTTTCAAAAAATCAGTAAAATAAGTTTTCATGTACAAAGATTCTAGGAAGGAAGGAAGGAAAGCAGGAAGGAGAGAAAGAAGGTGTGTGTGGGAGGGCTCTTATAGTAGAATAAGAGTAAATAATAGTAAAAATCATCCTTTAAGGACTTCCCTGGTGGTCCCATGGTTAAGAAACTGCCTTGCAATGGAGGGGATGCAGGTTCGATCCTTGGTCAGGGAACTAAGATCCACAGACCGTGGGGCAACTAAGTCCATGTGATGCAACTATTGAGTCCATGCACCTCAGCTAAGAGAGGCTGTGTGCTGCAGCTAACTGAGGCAGCATATATATATATATATATATATATATATATATATATATATATATATATAATCCTTTAGAACATCATATTATAAATGGATTCAGGTAAGAAATTAAAAGACGCTTACTCCTTGGAAGGAAAGTTATGACCAACCTAGACAGCATATTCAAACTTTGCTAACAAAGGTCTGTCTAGTCAAGGCTATGGTTTCTCCAGTGGTCATGTATGGATGTGAGAGTTGGACTGTGAAGAAAGCTGAGTACCAAAGAATTGATGCTTTTGAACTGTGGTGTTGGAGAAGACTCTTGAGAGTCCTTTGGACTGCAAGGAGATTCAATCAGTCCATTCTAAAGGAGGTCAGTCCTGGGTGTTCTTTGGAAGGAATGATGCTAAAGCTGAAACTCCAATACTTTGGCCATCTCATGTGAAGAGTTGACTCATTGGAAAAGACTCTGATGCTGAGAAGGATTGGGGTCAAGAGGAGAAGGGGACGACAGAGGATGAGATGGCTGGATGGCATCACCAACTCGATGGACGTGAGTTTGAGTGAACTCCGGGAGTTGGCGATGGACAGGGAGGCCTGGCGTGCTGCAATTCATGGGGTCGCAGAGTTGGACACGACTGAGCAACAGAACTGAACTGAACTTAACTGAAGAAACTTAGATAAGAGTAATTTAAATCATCTGTGGTAGTATTTAGTGTAGTGGAGAGACAATTTGGTGAAAAAAATGATATTTACATTATCTAAAAAAATTCGCCAGAAATAGTAACTTTGGAAGTGGAGAAAGGCAACACATTGTCCAAGTTCTCAACATTATCACTAGGGGGAAATAAATATCACATGCCTCTAGGTATGATACTTTGGGAAGACCATAATATCTTTTATTTCCCCAGAAAAGCATGACCTAAATCTAACCTTAAGGACAAGGATATTGGGATGGAAAAATACTTTTTAATTGTCAAGGTTGAATATTCCCTGTAGTAAGTTTTGGATTAAAAAAAAGCTCACTTTGCTAGTAAATCTGGAAGAACTGACTGTGAATGACAGGGTTTTTTACTGATGCCATCAGGAACTAACATGATGGACAATCAGTACAGACAGAACTGGTCAGTCAGAAACAGAATGAGTATGTTCTGGCAACAACAATAATATGAATATATCTTCTAAAAGAAGTTTTCAACTACTTTTCTCCAAAACTATGCTCTTTTGACAGTTATTCAGGAAGTAATAATAATGACAAAAACAATAGTAATGCTAGGCAGGAGAGGAAGCCAGAGAGAATAGGGCAAACTTTTATTGGGTGTTTACTTGGGTGTTTACTTAGTGCAAGGAACTGCACTAAATCTTTCTGAATTAAGTTCTATTACTATTCTCCGGCGGTGGCCGAGAGGAGCTACCCTATGTCCAAGGTCAGGGGCAGCGGCTGAGAGGAGCAACCCCACGTCCAAAGAGTGGTGGCTGCACCAGTGCAGGAGGACTGAGAGGAGCTACTCCACATTCAAGGTCAGGTGGGGCGACCTCTTCTAAGGTAAGGAGCAGCAGCTGTGCTTTGCTGGAGCAGCCAAGGAGAGACACCCCATGTCCAAGGTAAGAGAAACCCAAGCAAGACAGTAGGTGTTGCAAGAGGGCATCAGAGGGCAGACACACTGAAACCATAATCACAGAAAACTAGCCAATCTGATCACATGGACCACAGCCCTGTCTAATTCAATGAAACTAAGCTGTGCCATGTGGGGCCACCCAAGACAGATGGGTCATGGTGGAGAGATCTGACAGAATGTGGTCCACTGGAGAAGGGAATGGCAAACCACTTCAGTATTCTTGCCTTGAGAATCCCGTGAACAGTATGAAAAGGCAAAATGATAGGATACTGAAAAGGAAACTCCCCAGGTTGGTAGGTGGCCAATATGCTACTGGAGATCAGTGGAGAAATAACTCCAGAAAGAATGAAGGGATGGAGCCAAAGCAAAACAATACTCAATTGTGGATGTGACTGCTGATAGAAGCAAGGCCCAATGCTATAAAGAGCAATATTGCATAGGAACCTGGAATGTTAGGTCCATGAATCAAGGCAAACTGGAAGTGGTCAAACAGGAGATGACAAGAGTGAATGTCGACATTCTCAGAATCAGCAAACTAAAATGGACTGGAATGGGTGAATTTAACTCAGATGACCATTATAGCTACTACTGTGGGCAGGAATCCCTCAGAAGAAATGGAGTAGCCATCATGGTCAACAAAAGAGTCCGAAATGCAGTACTTGGATGCCTTCTCAAAAACGACAGAATGATCTTTATTCGTTTCCAAGGCAAACCATTCAATATCACGGTGATTCAAGCCTATGCCCCAACCAGTAATGCTGAAGAAGCTGAATGGTTCTATGAAGACCTACAAGACCTTTTAGAGCTAACACTCCAAAAAAGAAGTCCTTTTCATTATAGGGGACTGGAATACAAAAGTAGGAAGTCAAGAAACACCCGGAGTAATGGGCAAATTTGGCCTTGGAATACGGAATGAAGCAGGGCAAAGGCTAATAGAGTTTTGCCAAGAGAATGCACTGGTCATAGCAAACACCGTCTTCCAACAACAGAAGAGAAGACTCTACACATGGACATCACCAGATGGTCAACACCAAAATCAGATTAATTATATTCATTGCAGCCAAAGATGGAGAAGCTCTATACAGTCAGCAAAAACAAGACCACAAGCTGACTGTGACTCAGATCATGAACTCCTTATTGCCAAATTTAGACTTAAATTGAAGAAAGTGGGGAAAACCACTAGACCATTCAGGTATGACCTAAATCAAATCCCTTATGATTATATAGTGGAAAGGAGAAATAGATTTAAGGGACTAGATCTGATAGAGTGCCTGATGAACTATGGACAGAGGTTCATGACATTGTACAGGAGACAGGGATCAAGACCATCCCCATGGAAAAGAAATGCAAAAAACCAAAATGGCTCTCTGAGGAGGCCTTACAAATAGCTGTGAAAAGAAGAGAAGTGAAAAGCAAAGGAGAAAAGGAAAGATATTTCCATTTGAATGCAGAGTTCCAAAGAATAGCAAGAAGAGATAAGAAAGCCTTCCTCAGCGATCAATGCAAAGAAATAGAAGAAAGCAACAGAACAGGAAAGACTAGATATCTCTTCAAGAAAATTAGAGATACCAAGGGAACATTTTATGCAAAGATGAGCTTGATAAAGGACAGAAATGGTATGGCCCTAACAGAAGCAGAAGATATTAAGAAGAGGTGGCAAGAATACACAGAAGAACTGTACAAAAAAGATTTTCATGACCCAGATAATCACGATGGGGTGATCACTCACCTAGAGCCAGACATCCTGGAATGTCAAGTAGGCCTTAGGAAGCTAGTGGAGGTGATGGCATTCCAGTTGAGCTATTTCAAATCCTGAAAGATGACGCTGTGAAAGTGCTGCACTCAATATGCCAGCAAATTTGGAAAACTCAGTAGTGGCCACAGGACTGGGAAATGTCAGTTTTCATTCCAATCCCAAAAGAAGGCAATGCTAAAGAATGCTCAAACTCCCACACAATTGCACTCATCTCACACGCTATAAAGTAATGCTCAAAATTCTCCAAGCCAGGCTTCAGCAATACGTAAACCGTGAACTTCCAGATGTTCAAGCTGGTTTTAGAAAAGGCGGAGGAACCAGAGATCAAATTGCCAACATCCACTGGATCACTGAAACAGCAATAGATTTCCAGAAAAACATCTATTTCTGCTTTATTGACTATGCCAAAGCCTTTGACTGTGTGGATCACAAGAAACTGTGGAAAATTCTGAAAGAGTTGGGAATACCAGACTACCTGATCTGCCTCTTGAGAAACCTATATGCAGGTCAGGAAGCAACAGTTAAAACTGGACATGGAACAACAGACTGGTTCCAAATAGGAAAAGAAGTACGTCAAGGCTGTATATTGTCACCCTGCTTATTTAACTCATATGCAGAGTACATCATGAGAAACACTGGACTGGAAGAAACACAAGCTGGAATCAAGATTGCTGGGAGAAATATCAATAACCTCAGATATGCAGATGACACCACCCTTATGGCAGAAAGTGAAGAAGAACTAAAGAGCCTCTTGATGAAAGTGAAGGAAGAGAGCAAAAAAGTTGGCTTAAAGCTCAACACTCAGAAGATTAAGATCATGGCATCTGGTCCCATCACTTCATGGCAAATAGATGGGGAAACAGTGTCAGACTTTATTTTGGGGGGGGGGGTCCAAAATCACTGTAGATAGTGATTGCAGCCATGAAATTAAAAGACACTTACTGGGGTACTCTTTCTACCCCCTTCTGATGCCTATGTCAGAAGCTTTCTCTATCTCCTTTATACTTTAATAAAACTTTATTACACAAAAGCTCTGAATGATCAAGCCTCGTCTCTGGCCCCGGATTGAATTCTTCTCCTCCGGGGGCCAAGAATCCTGGCGTCGTGATTCAACAACAACCTTTCATCTTGGGGGCTCATCCGGGATACTGCAGGACAAGGATGGAAAGCATAAAGCAGGTTATGCTGTGGCGACTGCTGAACAGGTTTTGGAAGCAAAATCTCTCCCCATCTGGATTACAACGAAGTGGGAAGTATCCTGGAGAGGACTGGGAAACTGATTTTACTCATATGCCAAAAGCTAATGGATATTCTTGCTTACAAGTTTGGGTAGATACTTTTATTGGATGGATTGAGGCTTTTCTCTGTCGTAGTGAACAGGCTAAGGAGGTTATAAAGATTCTCTTCATCAATGGAAGGCTTCCGGTGGTGGACATCTCCACTTCAAGGAAAGGACTTTCTCCAAGTCTGTGAATCCCTTCAACAACAATCACATGCGATGCCTATTCTTCATCTGATGACATCTACCAACCCTAAAATGGACTGGTGCAATACGTTGCACTTTAACTATGGACTTAATGTGTCTTTTAATTTTGATTTTAACTTGTTTTAATGACTATGTTGTCTTACATCTGTAACTGTGTAACTAAATTTGTTTCTAGCTGCATGAAAGTTTTTAAGTTACAAAAGGTTGCTCAAACTCCTGCTACTGCTGCACCTTCCTCCAACTACTATTTGGGGCCCCTGGATCAGATATCCTCAATAGGATTAGGTGAATATGTTGCCTCGCCAATTTAGGGACAACGCCCCTTCTCAGCTCGGAAGCAGTTATGGAACGAGAATGACGCCCCTTTTCCCTAGGCAACATAATTCTCCTAAAAGAAAAGGGAGGAATGAGAGAGTCATTTCCTAGTCAGGTTGATAAGAAGTCTAGGGGTCGCCAAGGAGAGAGGGGTCTGGAATTCTCAAGGAGGAAGAAAGGACAAACTTTTTCCTTCTCTACATTCCTTAGGGTTATATAACAACAATGTATTCTGCCTGAGGACAGTCTCTGGATTAAACCTTCTGGCTAATTCTGTAAATTATGGGAGTAGACCTATTCTTTACAAGGATTATATAACAACAATGTATTCTGTCTGAGGACAGTCTCTGGATTAAACTTTCTGGCTAATTCTGTTATCTTAAAATGTAAATTATGGGAGTAGGTCTGGTGAGGTCTTTACAACATCCAGACATTCTTTGGATTTACTGGAGAGTATATAACTTCATTGCTAACACTAACGAGCGGGTACTCTTTCTACCCCCTTCTGATGCCTATGTCAGAAGCTTTCTCTATCTCCTTTATACTTTAATAAAACTTTATTACACACAAAAAATTAAAAAATAAAAAAAAAAAAAAAGACACTTACTCCTTGGAAGGAAAGTTATGACCAACCGAGATAGCATATTCAAAAGCAGGGACATTACTTTGCCAACAAAGGTCTGTCTCGTCAAGGCTATGGTTTTTCCAGTGGTCATGTATGGATGTGAGAGTTGGACTATAAAGAAAGCTGAGTGCAGAAGAACTGATGCTTTTGAACTATGGTGTTGGAGAAGGCTCTTGAGAGTCCCTTGGACTGCAAGGAGATCCAATTAGTCCATCCTAAAGGAGATCAGTCCTGGGTGTTCATTGGAAGGACTGATGCTGAGCCTGAAACTCCAGTACTTTGGCCGCTTCATGCGACGAGTTGACTCATTGAAAAAGACTCTGATGCTGGAAAGTACTGGGGGGCAGGAGGAAAAGGGGATGACAGAGGATGAGACGGCTGGATGGCATCACCAACTGGATGCACATGAGTTTGGGTGGACTCCGGGAGTTGGTGATGGACAGGGAGGCTTGGCATGCTGTGATTTATTGGTTCGCAAAGAGTCCGACATGACTGAGTGACTGAACTGAACTGAACTATTCTCACTGAATGAAGGATGAAAACAAGGCACAGAGAAATTGTGTGACTTGACCAATGCAAAGACCATCTATCTAATATCTGCTTTACCTCCCCAAAGTGTAGAGGAATGATCTTGGGGAACTGGCTTTGGACAAAGTGGTAAATCTATTTGAATCAAAGGTAATTCAATCCCTCTTTCCAGTGTTTGATTTAATGGGTTAATGACCCAGTTCTGGCCATTGAGAAATTAGGTGATGCTTAATGGAACCTTTAGAGAAAAATCTTAATTTGTTTTAAAAGCAAGTCTCACTCTCCCAGTGGGCTTGAGCTGGGAGGCACATAGCCATGGTCACTACTGGTGGCCACCTCACAAGTGCAAAAGGAACCAGCTTTATTATGATGTATGGAAAAGAATATTAGATGGACAGAAAGAACCTAGGTCTTGATGAGGATGAGTTACTTCTGAAACTGCCCTTCTCTAGGATTCTTCTTACATAATATAACCTTTTCTTTTTTCTTCCTTAAACTAGTTTGCATATGAGTACAGCAAGCCTAGAGTCACACCCAGTCAGCTTTAATCCTTAAATTCCAGTAAATATTTCATCTGTACTGTTGAGTCAGAACAAAATAAACCCACATTGATCTTTGCATACCTTGTTAGATTGAACATTTTTTGGTTGTTTAAAAAACAATTGTTTATCATTCATATCACAAAGGGCTACTTTCCTAATAAGTAAGAAGGTCTTCAAATCAATAAGAAAATAACAAGCAAGTAGAAAGTTAAGCAAATTCCACAAACCCACAATTCACAGAAAAGGAAATAAAAATAGATCTCAAATATAAAAGAGGCTTAGCTTCACTCATATTAAGGTAAATGGAAGTGAAAATTATACTATTTTATGCTATTTTTCTTCCATCAGATGGCAAAGACAAAAACATTTGATAACACACTATGCTGGCAAGTGTGGAGAAATGGTGTTATTATTCCAATACATGATAGCAGTAGATAGTTTACCTTCCCAATGCTTATTAATGGTTATCTAATTGGTACAACTTTTATGAAGGATCACGTGGCATCTTTTTTGATCAAGCAATTCTACTTATAGGAATTGAACTTAGAAGTACATTTTCACTCACATGAAATTAGGACTTCTCTGGTAGCTAAGCTGGTAAAGAATCTGCCTGCAATGCAGGAGCCCCTGGTTCAATTCCTGTGTCAGGGGAGAACCCCTGACAGAAGGAGTAGGCTGCTGCTGCTGCTGCTAAGTCATTTCAGTCCTGTCCAACTCTGTGCGACCCCATAGACGGCAGCCCACCAGGCTCCCTCATCCCTGGGATTCTCCAGGCAAGAACACTGGAGTGGGTTGTTATTTCCTTCTCCAATGCAGGAAAGTGAAAAGTGAAAGTGAAGTCGCTCAGTCGTGCCTGACTCTTAGCGACCCCATGGACTGCAGCCTACCAGGTTCCTCTGTCCATGTGATTTTCCAGACAAGAGTACTGGAGTGGGGTGCCATTGCCTTCTCCAAAGGAGTAGGCTACCTACTCCAGTATTCTTGGGCTTCCTTGGTGGCTACAATGATAAAGAATCTATTTGCAAGGCTAGAGACCTGGATTCGAGCCACGGGTTGGAAAGAGCCCCTGGAGGAGGGCATGGCAACCCACTCCGGTATTCTTGCATGGGAAATCCCATGGACAGAGGAGCCTGGCAGGCTACAGTCTATGGAGTCACAAAAGAGTTGGACAAAACTTAGTGACTAAGCAGTCACAGCACATGTGAAAGTATATTTTCACAAGTTTACTAAGGGAATGACAGAGGATGAGATGGTTGAATAGCATCACAGACTTGACAGACATGAGTTTGAGCAAGCTCTAGGAATTGGTGATGGACAGGGAAGCCTGGTGTGCTGCAGTTCATGGGGCCTCAAATAGTCGTACACAGCTGAGAGACTGAACTGAATTGAACATTTGTTTACCATAGCGAAAAATTGGGAACAACCTATATATCTAGGTACAGGAAGCTAGTTAAACAAATTAGGGTGTACTTTACTGTTGGGAGCCAGCGTGAGGAACTCCGCCCATGGCAAAGGCCATGAGGAAGGAAGCTTGGCATACGCAAAGGCGTGATCAAGCCTCAGGAAACCCCCTGTTCCCGAGCATCTACCCCCAAAACCAGAGTACTTTATGGGGAGCTCTCCCCCATAACCATTTCTCTCAGAGAAGGAGTTAACTTGCAGCTCCAGTTAATAAAAATTCCTAGGCATGACAAGAGTGTTTCAACTTATGAACTCTGGAGGTTCTCTGGCCTGCCTGATAAGGCTCGTCCGGCCACATGTGATTGTTTACAGCCTCCCAACTGTGAGAGGCATGGGATGTTTTAAAACTTTCTAAATACAGACTCTTTTGAGAAGTTAGAAGATTATTAGTATAGCATTAGTAGGTTGATTAGGAATTATATTGGTGAAGGGTTTTTCCATTTGTCCTGCCAATAATTACTGCTAATTCCCTGCCCTGGGTGTGACAAGGATGTCTCAGGTCAAACCTCTCTGCTGACAGACTAGCTTGTGTGACAGCCTCTCAGCCATAAACAGCACAGAGAGTTTGGAGTATTAGCATAGGGCTTTTTTCATTGATGAGTCAATGATTGCCATCAGGCCTCCATATCCTTAGGCACCTGGGAAGATATTAATCAATGTATTTGGAATATAGAAAAGGAAATAGTAGTTTTTTGATGTTAGCAATACTAGACTTTTTGAGTTAATGAATCTTCTCTTTTGTTATAGATCACTGTACTTTGTTATAAATCACTATAAATCACTGTGTCCTTGTTATGCAAAAATGTAACTTTATCACTATCTTAAAACAAAATAGATCTTAAGGGGAACATTGGTGAAGGGTTTACATTTGTTGAGCCAATATTTGCTGCTAAAACTTCATATTCCTGCCCTTATAATGAATATAACTAGCATATAGGAAAAATAAGTATTAACCTTTAAGATTAATCATGTTAAACCTTAGGTTAAGTAAATTCCTTTCTTGATTGTAACTCACTACACCCTCACCCTAAAGGAATGCAACTTTATTTGGAGGGTGGCGCCTGATTTAAGAAAAAAATCACCCCTGGAAAAATAAGTTTTCTGGTTAACTGACCGGTATCAGAAAGGGCCATAAAATGTCAGCAGACCTCATGGCTAAAAGATGATGAAACTCATAAGACCTTTGTATAATTTTATATGAAGCACCTGATTGTGACAAGGGTCAGGTCTGCTGACCCCCACGTGACTCTGTATTCATCCCTATGTATAACAAAAAGGTATATAAACAAACCTGAAAAATAAAGAAATCGGATCAGTTTCTGGAAAGACTGATTCCCCCGTGTCGTTTCTTTCTTGCTCTCCGCTTTCCTGGCTGAATTACCATCTGAAATGTGGGTACTCACCAAGCCTGCTAATTCTGCCTGGGCTTCTGAGATCGGACCGGGGAGGCCTCAGTGCCTCCTCTCCTTTGGGAAAATGGAAAGACGCCTGTGGCCTACGTAGGTGGTGATTGGGATTCCATGTAAACCAGTTATTCAGCCTCTTTTCTCCACTAGTTTTCCTACTACACTATCTGTTTCTAATCTCCCTCTATATCTGTAATTAAATAAGTTTTTTCCAGGACGCCGACTCCGTCCCCACCTTCGAATCACCCTGGATCCAGCTCCAGTGGCTCAGTGTTGAATCCGCCCACCAGTTCAGGAGTTGTGAGAGACTTGAGTTCAGTTGCTGGGTCAGGAAACTCTCCTGAATAAGGAAATGGCACCCCACTCCAGTATTCTTGCCCAGAGAATTTCATGGGCAGAGGAGGCTGATTAGCTATAGTTCATGGGGTCACAAAGAGTTGGACACGACTGAGAGAGTAACATTTGTACTTTTCTATGGTTGAATTTACTACACAAAATGAATATGTATCTGTTTTCTCCCAAAGAATAAAGTTTATGTAAAAGAACATGAAATATTCATGAGTTGGAAAAATGTATGCAATAGTGAATAATAGCACTAAGTTTAGTATTTTTTCTAAACTGTCCACTTGAAATTAGAATAAAAACACTGCATTTTAAAATAAAAATTGCTAGTTCCCTTCCTTAATAGCATACCAGCCCATTAAGAGGAGTATTTTTCTAGGGTTCCACCTATTTCCAGGTGTCACAGTCCCACATGTTTTCCTACCACTGCTTTCCTGGATATAATATTGTCTTCTCTTGCAAAAAAGAAAAAAAAAAAGATTAACACACACAAAAATCGTAAAAGAAAGGCACAATTTCACCAAAATTTTTAGACTCTTATCAGATAGGGTTTGCAGGCTGAACATGACCAGCTGTACCTTACTAATGTAGGTGGGATAGTTTGGCCTGACATTTATATCACTTTCCTGGAGAACTGCTAAGTTATTTCTCCTCTCCACCCTGCAGTTGACACTGATTAATTTTTCTGAAGTTCCTCTTCAAGTCTTGAGAAGCTGCCAGCACAGATGCTCCTACACTATATTGTTACATGACCTCTTAACCCAGCAATACCCAACTTATAATTACAACATAGGAAGAAGTAAGAAATTTCCAGTGCCACTCATCAGTGTGCATACACTAAATAACCAAAACATAGATACATTTTAATACACACAAAGAAAAACATTGTCTTTTCCCTGTGTTGTGCCAGTTCTTCAGGATCAATAGATTTAAATTTTCTGGACTATCTAACTTAAATCATGAAACAATACATGATTTAAAAATATGGCTACAGGGACTTCCCTTGTGGTCCAGTGGTTGAGGCTCTGTGCTTCCACTATAAGGGGCATGGGTTTGATCTCTAGTCAAGGCTAAGATCCCACATGCTATCAGTTCAGTTCAGTCCTTCAGTTGTATCCAACTCTTTGCAACCCCATGGACTGCAGCATGCCAGGCTGTCCTGTCCATCACCCACTCGCAAGGTGAAAAATAATAATGCCTACAGTAACTAATCTACTCAGCAAACACTACAGTGCCAAAGACTGTGGCAGGTACTTTATGTTCATTATCTCCAACCTACCAAGGAAACTTCACACTGCTTTCCATAGTGACCGTACCAACTTGCATTCTCACCAACAGTGCACTAGGGTTAACAGTGTACTCATCTGAAGAATAAGTACTCTTTATACTAAGTGTTTGGAAGGAAAGTTATGATGAACCTAGACAGCATATTAAAAAGTAGAGACATTACTTTGTCAACAAATGTCCATCTAATCAAGGCTATGGTTTTTCCATTGGTCATGTATGGATGTGAGAGTTGGACTATAAAGAAAGCTGAGCACTGAAGAATTGATGCTTTTGAACTGTGGTGTCAGAGAAGACTCTTGAGAGTCCCTTGGACTGCAAAGGTGATCCAACCAGTCCATCCTAAAGGAGATCAGTCCTGGGTGTTCATTGGTAGGATTGATGTTGAAGCTGAAACTCCAGTACCTTGGCCACCTGATGTGAAGAGCTGACTCATTTAAAAAGACCCTGATGCTGGGAAAGATAGAGGGCAGGAGGAGAAGGGGACAACAGAGGATGAGATGGTTGGATGGCATCACTGACTCAATGGACCTGGGTTTGGGTGGACTCCGGGAATTAGTGATGGACAGGTAGGCCTGGCATGCTGCAGTTCATGGGGTTGCAAAGAGTCAGACACAACTTAGTGACTGAATTGAATACTAAGTTTGCCAACTGCTCCACAAAATCGACGCCAAAACTGCAGGAAGGGGTGAATGGGTTGTATCAACTGAGCCTGTGCTTTTTTATTATGTTAGCAAACTTTTCTAGATGACCCACTCAACACACCTCCACTTGTTGGTCAGGACTATATTGTGGCTGGAAGATGTCAAGGGAAAGGGGTTGAAGCTGGCGTTAGCTGACCAGGATGTGGGTCAAGGGAAAGCATGTATGCGAGGCAGGGAGACGGGTGAATAGGGCTGAGCAGAAGCTGGGGAAGAGGACCTGCAACCAGCACCTGGGAAAGTTGTGCTTGGGGATGGGAGATGGAGGATGTGTGATGTAGACATCTTGGCCATCTTCACTGTGGCCTTCTGCTCCACCAAATATCACCTCCACAGCTCTCCATTATGACCCTGATATGGCATAAAGCCCTTCGGTCAGTGTCTTCTCTGCTTTCTTATTTCAGCCAGTGTGGAATTAATTGTGTCTTAAAAATCTTAGCTCTTAAAAAAAAAAAAATTGAAGTATAGTCAATTTACAGGGTTTTAGGTGTACAGCAAAGTGATTCAGTGATATATTTATACACACACATATGTACACATATTATTTTCAGATATTTTCTGTTGCATATTATCACAAGATACTGAATATAGTTCCCTGTGCTATACAGTAGGTTCTTGTTGTTTATTTAATTTATACTTAGTATTCATAACAAGAATCACGAAGGGTCTGAGACTTTAATCCTAATAAAAACTAAGAAGTTATCATGGATTATGACAGAAGACATGAGACTTTGAGATGAGAGATATTACAACAAAAGCAGCAGAGAGACTTTCAGGTTCATTTGTATCAGTTTCCCATAACTTTCAAGTCTGGGGGCTATGCAAAGAGCCCTTGATTGATGCATGTAGACACATTGAGTTGCATTACAGGAGAGCATGGATCTTGGGGAATCTCCCACTTTTAGGGTGACTGTACTGTTAGTCTTGGGGAGATGTACCTCATTCTTCAAGATCACTTCCTGCAAACACCATCCTGAAAATGGCCTAGGAAATATCAGTCAGGGTCTTGCAGTCTTGACATACCAAGCAAGGATGTGCAGGACCGCTCAGGACCCATGGCAAAATTGCTTCCCGCAAAGGAGCAGAGGGTGACAAGCTACATACTGCATGAAATCTGGCTGCTACCTGCGTTTGCATGATCCATGAGCTAAGGGTGGTTTTTACACTTGAACCCCAAAAAGGCAGTCACTACACCCCACAAAAAACAGTTCTACCTTTCTCATTAATAGACCTATATTACAAAGAAAACATTTCGTGATGATACCTTGCATGTGTGTGTGCGTTCTCAGTCGTGTCCAACTCTTTGTGACCCCATGGACTGTAGCCTGCCAGGCTCCTCTGTCCATAGGATTCTCCAGGCAAGAATACTGGAGTGGGTTGCCATTTCCTACTCCAGGGGATCGTCTTGATCTAGGGATTGAACCCGCGTCTCCTGCATTAGAAGGTGGATTCTTTGCCACCAAGCCACGTAGACCTTGACTTTTACTAATAAAAAATCTCTTTTTGTACAAGTTTCTATATAATACCATTGATTTTGTCTCTTGGCCTGCAAACCCTGAAATGTCTGATACTTGACAGAAGAAGTTTTCTGGCTCCTGATCTAAGAAACTGAAAGAAAATTCTCAAAGGGTCCTGTTTCTTTGCCATTTTTGTAACTGCTAATTTCACTGCTAAACTTAGAAGAAATGTGTGACTAACCAAATTCGTTCAGGTGTCTGCAGATTCTTTTTATAAATATAATTTTGAAGAGGTAAACATATACATTGTTTAATTCAAATCAGAATTTAAAAGGCTTTCTTATCAGCCTTTCCCCAGTAGTTGTGTTGATCTTTGAGTCTCCCATCACTGAGGCTGAGGTTTATCACTTAAAAACACCTTGACTTTATATTTAGTCTAATAATAAGAATGACTAGCATGCTTGAATTAGAGGGATAGAATACTGCTTATCCAAACTGGTTTTTATTTGTATCATTTCCTCTTCTTTCTTGGACCCAGCTTGCCTGCGTAGCTTTATTTAGTTCTCAGTACAAATGTCAAACTAGCTAAAGTTGGTGTTTCAGTTATGTACTGGTGCATAATAAATTACCTCCAAACTTAGAGGCTTAAAGCAGCAGCAATTTATTTTGTTTCACAGTGCTGTGAGTTGACAGATGGCTCTCCTGCATTCTGGTGTGTCAGCTGAGCACTGGGATGGCTGGAAGGGCCCATAATGGCCTCTCTCAAGTTGCTGTTGGTGCCAGGGGCCAGCCAGGAGTTGAGTTGGAATTACTGGCTGAAGCCTTGGTTCTTCTCTCACATGGATACCTGGCTTTTCTCTGAGTGGATGTTGGGCTCTAAGAAATTCCAAACCTAGTCTAAGAAAGTACATACAAACCATTGAATTCCAAATGGTTTCTGATCAAAATATATCAGAGAAATGTCTCCTGCTTATGTAAGATGTTAACATCATGGGAAGCTGGGTGAAGTAGGTACATAGGAACCCACTGTAGTATGTTTATAATTCTTCTACAAATTGAGATTATTTTAAAATAAAAAGTTTACAAACAAATAAGTCATGGGATTAGCTCAGATTTAAAAGGAGAGAAAACAGACTCCACCTTTTGATGAGGGAATGACCAGGTTATATTACAAGAGAGCACGTTGGCTGGGAGGGGTTGTTGGCAGCAACCTAGTGGGCTACTACCCTCTGTTTAGAGCATCTTAGCCATGGCGTGATTTGGAGAGAGAATGTGTGTGTGTCTGTCTAATACTTTCCCACCTGAATTTGACAGTCTTCCTCTTTCACTTTAGAGCCAGCTGTTAAGAAATACTTCTGTGTTCATATTACCATCCACTCTTCCCTGGATCATATTTTCTAAACATGATCCAGAAAAAAAGAGTTGTTTTAGGTCAAGCCAAGAAGCAGTCACTGACCTGATTACTGTGATGTGTTGATCCTGAGATTGAGAATCACATGTAGAAATTCATCACATGCAGATTGCATGAGCTGAAGCAGAAGGTGTTTGTTCCTGGGAGATCCGAGTCTCTTGGTTGCAACCTCCAGCAGCAGCAACCAACTGTTTTGGCACCAGAGACCAGCTTCAGAGAAGACTGTTTTCCCATGGATTGAGCAGGGGCGGGGGATTGTTTCCGGATGATTCAGGCACATTGCTTTATTGTGCAATTTATTTCTATTATTATTACATCAGCTCTCCCTCAGTTATCAGCCTCTGCTTCAGAATCTAGACAAACTGCTAATCATCAGTACAGCTTTGTGAGCTAATCAATCACAAGCTTTTAGATTTGAAAGCATGGCTGTAATAACTTCCAAGTCATCTGTAAACACCTCAGAATTTATTTAAACTACATTTTGAGGTCTGCCTTTGTCTTTCCTGGAGTTCCAAATTCCACTCTCTATTCCTTTAACCTTCCATCATACCCCAGCATGGGAATAGAGGATTTATGAGGAAAGAGGAAGAAAGCTGGAGATATTGGCACAGAAATTCAATCCAACACTTCATTGTTTAAGAAAGCACACCAAAAAAAAAAAAAAAAGAAATCACCATATTCATAAATGAAATTGACCTATGTTTTACTTCTTGTGCTGTCTATCTACATCAGATTTAGTTTATGAGACATGCTAGTTTTCCAAAATGCAAAAGATTTCTATCTTTGCATGTTCAGCAAAAGACAAGCCATCTGTTCTTTGACTAAGACACATTTTTAGAAGTAGATCTTTGATAAGTTAAATATTTTTTCAGTGACAATTGGTCTATTCTGATTTTCTATTTATTCTTGAATCAATTATAAAAATTATTTTTCTGAAATATCTGCAGTTCCACCCAAGCTTCAAATTTGTTGGCAAAAGGCTACATGTGATACTTTATTATGCTCTTTCAAATGTATCCTTATTTGTGGTTTTTCTCATTGATAATTTTTTGTTGTTTGTTTTATCTCTTCTCTTGTTAATCTTAACAGTCCTTTTTCTTTTTACTGTCTTTTTAGAAGAAAAAGCTCTGATTCTACTTATTAATTCTACTTTTCTGTTTGCTTTCTAATTTATTAACTTCTTTGGCTCTGTGGAGTGCTCTCAATTTACTGATAAGATCCAGAACCCAAGATAACTGAGGGTAAATTTTCAACATACATAGGAAAGATGTCCAAATTGGTGGCAAGGCATGTGGTGGAGAGTGAGGCTGTTGGATACAGTAGGGACTTCTGAATGGTTAGTAAACAAAGTTAGGAGAGGAGGGACCACTTTCATTTAGTATGAGTGATAACATAAAGACAGTCATTTTGAGAGATTTCCCTGCAGTGCAATGAATAATTTAAAGATGTTTAGAGTAAGTAGAGCATAAAGGACAGAAAGGAAATAAAACCAGCATATTTAATGGTGCTTAGGTAGATCTACTCTGCTTTAATTGCCATCAAATTGTTTTACAGTAGTCAAGAGCTTCATGATTTCTAGGAAAATAATTATTCAGAAGGTTATACTTCTAAATTTGAATTTGAAAGATCTTCTTATTCAGTGATACCTTTTTTTCCATTCAGAGCTATGAACTTCCCACATCACAATGTCTAATCTCTCCCTTTTTGAAACAAAGGCAGATTCCTCATGAACAGAAAGAGGTTTTTATGTCACTGGGGAAACAATCTATCCTTCTGCCATTTTGATAACTTATGGATAATAACTGAGATTGAATTAGGAATGGAGGGCCCTGTCTCAGGCTTCAGCAATTAATAGACTACTACAGAGAAGCAATTCCTTGAATTCAGATTCCTCTGGGATCAGATGCCTGTCTTGCTAAATTTGAATGCAGAGCATGTAAAACATGTCCCAACATTTCATGCCAACCAGAAAATGAAGCATCTATATGTACTGATCTCAGCCACACCCAACAGTTTTGGTTACCTCCACCATCTTTCATTCTCTGGACCCAAGAATCTGGACCCCACAGACCTCTTAAACTGAAAATTCTCACATTATTCTCTTCCATCCTATTATTATCTCCTCATGGACCTCTAAACTTCCTAGTTTTGCTTACTCTGAACTCAACCATCTCTGACTTTTTCCCCAAATTCACTTTCCCCTTACAATTAACCACTTATAACCAATTCAATCTTCAGTGGTTTTTAAATTCATCTATAAAAGAAACTTACTCCTTGGAAGAAAAGTTATGACCAACCTAGAAAGCATATTGAAAAGCAGAGACATTACTTTGCCAACAAAGCTCCATCTAGTCAAGGCTATGGTTTTTCCAGTAGTCATGTATGGATGTGAGAGTTGGACTGTGAAGAAGGCTGAGCACCGAAGAATTGCTGATTTTGAATTGTGGTGTTGGAGAAGACTCTTGAGAGTCCCTTGGACTGCAAGGAGATCCAACCAGTCCATTCTAAAGGAGATCAGTCTTGGGTGTTCTTTGGAAGGAATGATGCTAAAGCTGAAACTCCAGTACTTTGGCCACCTGATGCAAAGAGTAGACTCTTTGGAAAAGACTCTGATGCTGGGAGGGATTGGGGGCAGGAGGAAAAGGGGATGACAGAGGATGAGATGGCTGGATGGCATCACTGACTCGATGGACGTGAGTCTGAGTGAACTCCGGGAGGTGGTAATGGACAGGGAGGCCTGGTGTGCTGCAATTCAGGGGGTTGTAAAGAGTCGGACATGACTGAGAGACTGAACTGAACTGATACTCATGTCGTTCATATGTATTCTTGCTTTCAAAGTCAGAAGAACTAGGAGTCATCAAATACCATACTATATTAGACCTTGTGTCAGACACTGGCTATCTAATAATATTTACTCTCCCCTTTACAAACAAAGCTAGTGAAGGTGATAGAATTCCAGTTGAGCTATTTCAAATCCTGAAAGATGATGCTGTGAAAGTGCTGCACTCAATATGCCAGCAAATTTTGAAAACTCAGCAGTGGCCACAAGACTGGAAAAGGTCAGATTTCATTCCAATCCCAGAGGAAGGCAATGCTAAAAATGCTCAAACTACTGCACAATTGCACTCGTTTCACACACTAGTAAAATAATGTTCAAAATTCTCCAAGCCAGGCTTCAGCAATATGTGAACCATGAACTTCCAGATGTTCAAGCTGGTTTTAGAAAAGACAGAGGAACCAGAGATGAAATCGCCAACATCCACTGGATCATGGAAACAGCAAGAGAGTTCCAGAAAAACAACTATTTCTGCTTTATTGACTATGCCAAAGCATTTGACTGTGTGGATCACAGTAAACTGGAAAATTCTGAAATAGATGGGAATACCTGACCACCTGACCTGCCTCTTGAGAAACCTGTATGCAAGCCAGGAAGCAACAGTTAGAACTGGACATGGCATAACAGACTGGTTCCAAATAGGAAAAGGGGTATGTCAAGGCTGTGTATTGTCACCCTGCTTATTTAACTTCTATGCAGAGTACATCACGAGAAACGCTGGGCTGGAAGAAGCACAAGCTGGAATCAAGATTGTTGGGAGAAATGTCAATAACCTCAGATATGCAGATGACACCACCCTTATGGCAGAAAGTGAAGAGGAACTAAAAAGCCTCTTGATGGGAGTGAAAGAGGAGAGTGAAAGTTGGCTTTAAAGCTCAACATTCAGAAAACGAAGATCATGGCATCTGGTTCCATCACTCCATGGGAAATAGATGGGGAAACAGTGGAAATAGTGTCAGACTTTATTTTGGGGGGCTCCAAAATCACTGCAGATGGTGATTGCAACCATGAAATTAAAAGACGCTTACTCCTTGGAAGGACAGTTATGACCAACCTAGATAGCATATTCAAAAGCAGAGACATTACTTTGCCAACAAAGGTCCATCTAGTCAAGGCTGTGGTTTTTCCAGTGGTCATGTATGGATGTGAGAGTTGGACTGTGAAGAAAGCTGAGCAGTGAAGGATTGATGCTTTTGAACTGTGGTGTTGGAGAAGACTCTTGAGAGTCCCTTGGACTGCAAGGAGATCCAACCAGTCCATCCTAAAGGAGATCAGTCCTGGGTGTTCATTAGAAGGACTGATGCTAAAGCTGAAATTCCAATATTTTGGGAACCTCATGCGAAGAGTTGACTCATTGGAAAAGACTCTGATGCTGGGAGGGATTGGGGGCAGGAGGAAAAGGGGACGACAGAGGATGAGATGGCTGGGTGGCATCACCAACTCGATGGACATGAGTTTGGGTGAGCTCCAAGAGTTGATGATGGACAGGGAGGCCTGGCGTGCTGTGATTCATGGGGTCACAAAGAGTTGGACATGACGGAGCGACTGAAGTGAACTGAACCGAACTTTTTTAATGAGAAAATCTTGATTTTAAGCTGAGCACATAACTTTTCAATAAAAGGGAGTGTGTAGGATTTTCTTCTACCCTTTTTTTGTCCACCTTCCCCAAACAGAGATTGTGAGCCAATGAGCTATAGCCTGCCAGCAAGAACAGCAGAAAACTGGGTAGAGAGTATTACCATGGACTATGAATTATGTCTTCTACCCCCAGTATTACTATATTTGGAGATAGGGTTTTAGGGAAACCATTAAGGTGAAATGAGGTCATAAGGGTGGTACTCTAATCTGATGGGACTGGTAGCATTATTAAAAGAGGTGTGCTAAGTTGCTTCAGTTGTATCTGACTCTTTGCGACACTATGGACTATACAGCCCACCAGGCTCCTCTGTCTGTGGGATTCTTCAGGCAAGAATACTAGAGTGGATTACCGTGCCCCCCTCCAGGGGGTCTTCCCCACTCAGGAATCGAACCTGTGTCTCTTATGTCTCTTTCACTGGCAGGCAGGTTTTTACCATGAGCACCACCTGGGAAGCCCTGTTAGAGGAGGAAGAGACACCAGATCTCTCTCTCCCTTTCTGCACACACAAAATGGCCATGAAGGACACAACAAGAAGGCTACTGTCTAGAAACCAAGAAAAGAGGCCTCACCAGAAACCAAGTCTGATGGCACCTTGATCTCAGACTTCTAGTCTCCAGAGCTGAGAGAAAGCAAATGTTTTCCACCTGGACCATGGTACCTCACTGTGGCAGCCCTAGCAGGCTAATACAGGTGTGTGAAAACTCTCTGTACCATCTTTGCAACTTTTCTGTAAGTTGACAATTATTTTTAAATAAAAAGTTTATTAAAGGAATAAGAGCAAGAAGAAAGAAGAGAGAGTCAAAATACGAAGGGGTCAGAATGCAGAAATACAAACATAGTCCATGTTGGAGAACTCTTTGCTTTAGGTTAACCACCTCCATTTGGATTCTAACAATATTCTCTGTGGGTATAATGATAGAACAAGAGAGGAAACTGAGGTTCAAAGAAACGAAGTAATTTTCTAACGCTACCCCCTGCTATCCCCTGAATGCTTGTGTACGCCTCAAATTCATATGTTGATATCTTAAACCAGAAGATGATGCTCTTAGGAAGTGATGGCTTTGGGGGGTAATTAGGTCATGAAAGTGGTGCCCTCATAAATGGGATAAAAGTGAAAGTCATTCAGTCGTGTCTGACTCTGTGACCCCATGGACATATAGTCCATGGAATTCTCCAGGCCATAATACTGGAGTGGGTAGCCATTCCTTCTCCAGGGGATCTTCCCTACCCAGGGATCAAACCCAGGTCTCCTGCATTGCAGGCGGATTCTTTACCAGCTGAGCCACCAGGGAAGCCCATAAATGAGATGCTGCTGCTGCTGCTAAGTCGCGTCAGTCGTGTCCGACTCTGTGTGACCCC
The DNA here is from genome assembly GCF_023091745.1 of Budorcas taxicolor. Taxonomy (NCBI): domain Eukaryota; kingdom Metazoa; phylum Chordata; class Mammalia; order Artiodactyla; family Bovidae; genus Budorcas; species Budorcas taxicolor. Next base: position 60,997,858 of record NC_068918.1, read on the forward strand.
ATAGACGGCAGCCCACCAGGCTCCCCTGTCCCTGGGATTCTCCAGGCAAGAACATTGGAGTGGGTATAAATGAGGTGAGTGCCCCTATAAAAGAGACTCCAGAGAGATTCTTTGCTCCTTCTTCTGCCATGTGAGGGCACAATGAGAAATCTGCCTTCTAGAAAAGGGCCCTCATCCAACTATGCTAGAACGTTGATCTTGGGTTTTCAGCCTCTAAAACTGTGAGGAATAAATTTCTCTTATTTGTATGCTACCCAGTCTGCAGCCCAACTGGAATAAGACATCCCCTTATCAATACCAGTAGGTGTACATTAGTGGAGAATCCCAGCTCTTTGGTCCCCAGCCTCAAAGCACCTGGCACACAGGAGCACTCATTAAATGCATATTGAGTGAACGACTCAGTCTTCTACAATTGTTACATTGAAGTTCAGAGAGCACAGACTCAAATTTAAATCCCTGGCTACTTTGCTACAGTATCATCATTCTTGGATGACGGTTGTTAGGACCCTTGAATAAGAAAAGAATAATTGAATATTTCTCCGAATAGTCTCCTTTCACACACTGACACTGTCGTTGTGCTTAACAAACCCACATACTGTCACCATGACAACGTACTGTCCTTAGTCCCATTCCGACCATTAGACATACTTTATAAATAGAATATTCGGTTTCATTCGATACAATTTTGCCTTAACTTTTTTTGTGATAAGGCCAGGGTTACTAAACAATGTACTATGTTTTTGCTTTAAAGCTCAGGCTATGGTGCTCTCATGAGGTTTTGATTTAATAGTTCACACAGATCATATGAGACTTCTGATGAGCATTTAGAAACTATTTGTTTGGGTCTTGTGACAAGTAGCAAGAAACTTTTATCTGGTAGGTGTAAAATTAGGTGTCAGAAACAAAAAGATAAACAAAAATGCCTTTCCTTCCCTGGGGACACTTACAACACAACACATCATTTATTCATGTGTATGATGCGTGAATCTGTAAATTTAAAATTAGACATAATATGGTCAGATAGTGTTTCCCTCATTTCGTCTAACACAAATGCAATGACTATTGATGCTCTCATATTTGCAGTTTGTTTTACATTTTACTCTGAGAGTCGCAAATTATCCTAATGCTGAAGGGTTTATAACTTGAAAAATAACAAGACAGTTGAATTAGCAAATGAAGAGACAGCACATTAATTCCAATCAGTGGGTTGTCTTCTTGTCTTATTTTAAAATACATTTGGTAAAGAAGCAGTTTTCTTTACCTCAGTTAATAAAATATACTCCGGGAAAATTTTCAGAAAATAAAAAACATTTCGCCCTATTTAATTATATTTTATTTTCAGTTTTAATGATTATCTTTTGGATTTTTCTAGGGATAGGAAAATGTGCAGAACTAACCGGGGTTGGTAATAACAATGATAACAGTAGCTATTCTATGTGTTAGGCATAGTGGTCTGCCTATTTATACTCACTACTTCATTTAATCCTTATCATAATCTGGTGAAATATGTACCATCATCAGCCCCATTTACAAAATGAGAAATCTGGGGCTTAAAGAGATTAAGTAATTTGTTGAGCTCCTAAATAGTGAAGGTGAGGGGAAGGAAATTTTGAATCTTCTTGGTACTCATCTTCATTAATGTAAAGATCCTACTTCATCTGTTCTCAAGGTAACTGTCAGACTATTTGCAGCAGATTTTTTACTACAAAGGAATATTTTAAGCAAAGACATTTCTATTCCTTCACAATATATCTAAGGTTATTAATGTCTCTCTTGCTATGAGTAAAACCTACATCCTGTCACTCTATAATACTAACACATCTTCAGCTAGACTCCGGATCCAGAGTACTACCCCTGAGGTCATTGTGATGTTAATGTTTCCATTTGGATCTTCCTCCGCCTTCTTCTCTGGGAGCCGGGTTCTGCATCCTTGACTCAGAGCACATGCTAATGACTCTGGGTGGCGATGACGCAACCCACCTTAGTTAATATGTCATTAGCAGTCAGCACTGTTGTGGGTGGAAGAGGAAACAACTCTCACTTTGGGGTGAAATAAAAATGTATACTGTACACAGAGGCAACAAAAAGGAATGGGAGTATAACTGGGAAAGGCATTGTTATTGTTCCCTTCGAGGCTCCATGCTGTAAAAGTCTTAGTTAAAACATTTTATCCTCATCTTTCTGTGACTGAGAAATATTTCTTAATGTTGAAAATAGAAGGGAAAAATCACTGATACTAAAACCTGAAAGTTAATGGAAAGAATTAGATTTCACCCAGAGTCCTGTAAGTGGTCCAAGAAGAAAAATCAGAATATAAGGAAAGAAAGAAAAAACAAAGCTTTGTAAGATTTCAGAGTTAATGGATAAACTTTCAAAGTGCTGAAAACCTGAAAGCAACTTAGATGCACATCCAGAATTCTGAGACTTCACTACGGAGCTGCCTAATTACTCAAACCTACAGTGACTGAGGGAAAACAGAAACAAAAACGGTTGCTCTGCAAGATTCTTATCTTCCAGGGATGGTTAAAATATGGTTCTAATTCCAAAATGAATATTTGGATGGCCCAGACCAGTTTTTCTTAGCCTCAGCACCACTGACATTAGGGCCAGGTGTTTTTTGTTGTGGGACTGTCGTGTGCATTGTGGAGTATTTACCAGCATCCGTGATCTGTGCCACCTAGATACTGGCAACTTACCCCCTCCCTCAGTCATGACTATCAAAAACATTGCCAAGTATTCCATGTGGAGCAAAATCACCAGTGGTTTAGAGAACCAATGGATTAGATGTCCCTTTTCCAAGCTCCTATTATGTTTGGTGACCCAGCTGACACTTCATTAGGAGACTCAGATATATAGGGTCAGCCCAGGGATAAGGACTTCTGCACTCCATCTGCTACTGCTGCTAAGTCACTTCAGTCATGTCTGACCCTGTGCGACCCCATAGATGGCAGCCTACAAGGCTCCTCTCTCCCTGGGACTCTCCAGGCAAGAACACTGGAGTGGGTTGCCATTTCCTCCTCCAATGCATGAAAGTGAAAAGTGAAAGGAAAGTCATTCAGTCATGTCTAACACTTTGAGATCCCATGGACTGCAGCCTACCAGGGTCTTCCGTCCATGGAATTTTCCAGGTAAGAGTACTGGAGTGGGTTGCCATTGCCTTCTCCTTCTGCACTTCATCAGGTGGCCTTAAATCCCAACTCTTTTGCTTACTAGCTCTATGGGCTTGGTCAAGTTACTAAATAATAACATATCAATTGTTGTTGTTGTTGTTTAGTCACCAAGTGAGATTTCCTGAGGAGGAAAAAAGAAAGCTGTCAGGAAAGGGAAAGGGGGAGTTCAGTGGATTCAGGGTTTTAGTTTTACGAAAGTTCTAGAGTTCTGGTGTCCAACAACATGCACATAGCTAACACTACTGTACTGTATACTTACAAACGGTGGTTGTTGTCGTTCAGTAGCCAAGTCATATCCAACTCTGTGATTTCATGGACAGAAGCACGCCAGGCTTCCTTGTCCCTCATCATCTCCTGGTGTTTGCCCAAGTTCACGTCCATTGAATCGGTGATGCCATCCAACCATTTCATCCTCTGTCACTCCCTTCTCCTCTTGCCCTCAATCTTTCCCAGTATTAAGGTCTTCTCCAATGAGTCAGCTGTTTGCATTAGGTGGCCAAAGTATTGGAGTTTAACTTCAGCATCAGTCCTTTCAATGAGTATTGAGGGTTGATTTCCTTTAAGATTGACTGGTTTGATCTTGCAGTCCAAGGGACTCTCAAGAGTCATCTGCAACATCACAGTTCAAAAGCATCAATTCTCCTGCCTTCCTCTTATGGTCCAGCTCTCATGTTCATACATGACTACCAGAGAGACTATAGCCTTGACTATATGGACCTTTACTGGCAAAGTGATGTCTCTGCGTTTTAACTCACTGTCTATCTAGGTTTGTCATAGCTTTCTTGACAAGAAGCAATTGTTTCTAATTTCACATCTGCAGTCACTATCCACAGTGATTTTAGAACCTGAGAAGAGGAAATCTGTCACTACTTCTACTTTTCCCCCTTCTATTTGCCATGAGGTGATGGGGCCGGATGCCATGATCTTAGTTTTTTTTAATATTGTTTTAAACCAGCTTTTTCACTCTCCTCTTTCACCCTCATCAAGAGGCTCTTTAGTTCATCTTCAGTTTCTGCCATTAAAGTGGTTTCCGTAGCTAATATCTATTAAGTGTGTATGCATTCACTTTTCAACCAGAAAGTACTGAAGGAGCCAGGAAATATACTAGGTCCTGGGGATATGATTCTGAGCCAAAATAATGCTGACTTTGATTTTGTGGAATGTAACAGCCTAGCAATGGGATGGAAATTAATTAAGCTATTGCTCATGTAAGTGCATAATTACCCAGTCAGATGAATGCTGTGGAGTAAAGTACATGGCATTAGCATGTAAATAGGTCTGTAGTTGAAGAAAGCTTCAGGCATTCTGAGGGCTTCCCTTGTAGCTCAGTCAGTAAAGAATCTGCGAAAGATCAATGTGGCTGAGTCACAGGAGGAAAATTTGCCAGAGGCCTGTCTGCTGAGCACTTTTCCTGTGGGTGGCATGGAGTGGATTCATGCCACCTGATACGGGTACTGTTGTTAATACCGTTATTTTTAAAAACCAAGTCATAATTTGTCCTTCCCTCCTTCCCCTTTGGGTAACCATAAGTTTGTTGTCTATGTCTGTGAGCCTGGTTCTATTTCATAAATTAAAAATTTGTGCCATTTTTAAAATTTCACATGTAAGCAGTATATTTGTCTTTCTCTGTCTGACTTACTTCGCTTAGTATGATCATCTGGGTCTATCTATGTTGCTGCAGATGGCACCGTTTCATTCTTTTTTATGGCGGGGTTGTATTTCATTGTGTATAGGCACCACGTCTTCCTCATCCATTCGTCTGTTGATGGGCATTTAGGCTGTTTTCGTGTCTTGGCTATGTGAATAGTACTGCTATGAACACTTAAGTACATGTCTCTTTTCAAATTAGAATTTTCTCTGGATATATGCCCAGGACTAAGATGGCTGAAGCATATGGCAGCTCTATTTTTAGTTTCTTAAGGAACCTCCATACTGTTTTCCATAGTTGCTGCACCAGTTCACATTCCCCACCAACAGGGTAGGAGGGTTCCTTTTTCTTCACATCTTTTCCAGCAATTATTACTTGTAGACCTTTTGAGTTGATACCTCATTATAGTTTTGATTTGCATTTATCTGATGATTAGTGATTTGAGCACCTTTTCATGTGTCTATCAGCCATCTGACTGTCTTCTTTGGAGAAATGTCTATTTAGGTCTTTTACACATTTTTTTGATTGGGTTTTTTGTTGCTGTGTTGGTATTGAGTTGTATGAACTGTTTGTGCATCTTGGAAATTAAGGCCTGTCAATCACATCATTTGTAAACATCACTAATTTTGATGCTGATAAATTAATCACCCTTTCCTTTATGGTATATACGTTTTATGTGTCATTTAAGAAAACCTGTCTTACCCAAAGTCATGAAGACATTTTGTTATTAAATGTTCAAGCTTTATTTTTTTAATGTCTTTCACACACCTAGAGATGATTTCTGTATATGGTGTAATGTGTTTTTCCTTATGGATAACCAATTGTCCTAGCACTCTTGAGCCTCGCTGATCAGTACGGCCACCTGTATCACATAAACATTAACCAAATGCGTGCAGGTCTGCTTCTGGGCTCTTTGCTTCTGAGTGTCTTTCCTTGTCACATTGTCTTAATTATTACAATTTTGTCAGAAGTCTTAATACCTGGTAGGGTATGGCTTGATCTTACCTAATTGTTTTAAATATTTTTGACTCTGTTTCTCAACGTAAATTTTAGGTAAACTTTCAAGTTAAGTTCACCTCCTACTGAGAGGCAGCAGCAGGTTATTGAAGTTCTGGAAAAGGGTGAATGGAGTGTTTCTTTCCCTCAGTTGTCTCCTTAGCAGGCCACACCAGATTGTCTGTGTCCTTTTACTGAAGAGCTCAGTTCCCTTCATGTAGCCTTCTCCCCAGAGCTGCTCCATCCAGATCCTTCCAAGCACACCATCTCCCCACCTCTCTGAGCCCAGAGGTGATACAACTCTCCACACCCATCTGCAATTATCAGACTCTCAGTCCTGCTCTCTTCACCTTGGTTTCCTTAATCTCTGCCACATCTTTGTAAAAGGTCCTTTTACTTCAGTCAGTCAGTCAGTTCAGTTGCTCAGTCATGTCCAGCTCTTCGCAACCCCATGGAATGCAGCATGCCAGGCCTCCCTGTCCATCACCAACTCCAAGAGCTTGTTCAAACTCATGTCCATTGAGTTGGTGATGCCATCCAACCATCTCATCCTCTGTCATCCCCTTCTCCTCCTGCCCTCCATCTTTCCCAGCATCAAGATCTTTTCAAATGAGTCAGTTTTTCACATCAGGTGGCCAAAGTGTTGGAGCTTCAGCTTCAGCATCAGTCCTTCCAATGAATATTCAGGACTAATTTCCTTTAGGATAGACTGGTTGGATCTCCTTGAATCCAAGGGACTCTCAAGAGTCTTGAACACCACAGTTCAAAAGCATTAATTCTTTGGCACTCAGCTTTCTTTATAGTTCAACTCTCACATCCATACATGACTACTGGAAAAACCATAGCTTTGACTAGATGGACCTTTTTGGCTGAGTAATGTCTCTGCTTTTTAATATGCTGTCTAGGTTTATCACAGCTTTTCTTCCAAGGAGCAACTGTCTTTTAATTTCATGGCTGCAGTTACCATCTGCAGTGATTTTGGAGCCCAAGAAAATGAAGTCTGTCACTGCTTCCATTGTTTCTTCATCTATTTGCCATGAAGTGATGGGACCGGATGCTATGATCTTAGTTTTTTGAATGTTGAGTTTTAAGCTAGCTTTTCCTTTTACTTAACTGTCCTCAAACGATTCAGTCTGAGTGCCTGTGTTTCATCCTGGGAACCTGATGTATACAAATAAATAGTTCATTCCATACCACTGTAATCGGAACATGGAAATGAATGAGTTTTAAATCAAGTATGTCTTCTGTTCAGTGGAACATCTATTCATTGTCCTGATTTAAATGACTGAATTAATGATTATTATTTCTGATGTTTTCTCTGTCACCATTGATTGAAACTACTTGCAATGTTCAAATCAGAGTTAAATAAGTAATGCATATAAAAAGCCTACCATAAAGCTTTGAGGCATTTTAAAGGGACTCTAGCATTTGTTTTGTTTAAAAGGAAGGAAGAAAGGACATTTTGAAGGATTTCAAGAACAAAAATTTGAGCCATTTTAATAATTTTCAAGCTCACTGTGCTCTGCAAACCCAATATTACCTCCAATTTGTGATATTACAATGGAAATTATAGAGCACAAGTCAGACCTGGAAAGAAAGATACAGAAAATTACTTAACATATCAAAAGGAACCCACATTTGCTCTAATTTTCTTCTTGGTTATGCTGACGATCTCTCTCATCTTGGAATGCCTTCCATAGCTTTGTAAAAGGCCATAGACGGACATAATTGGCCCAGTAGAGGTTAAGTTGAAACCAAAACATTGTTTTATAATCATCCCAGTGAAAAAAACTATGGCAATCCTTCATTTGATGATATTCTTCTTTGTAGTGTATTTTGAATTATTCTAGGATAAAAAGAAATTTCAGGTGAATTTAAAAATCCAAGGTATCAGAGACTACAACTTTCCATCTTTTTCAGGGATTAAGCAAATACCTCTGGAGAAAGGGATTACTTAAAACAATAGTAAATTTACCAATCTCTTAGTTGGTGTTTAAAATTCTGTATTTAATCTATATAGATATGATATAGATATCTGTTTAGAAAAATAGATAATATGATATTACTGAGTTTGGTAACTTTTAAAAATATTCTGGACATGTAGTTTCAAAATTGGCAGTCATTATTGAACCTCTGCACATCCCATCTTCCTCACCAGTCATATCAGAAGAACATAAACTTGTATTTAATAATGAATTTTGTCGTTGTTGTTCCGTTGCCAAGTCATGTCCAGCTCTCTGCGACCCCATGAACAGTAGCATACCAGGGTTCCCTGTCCTTAACTATCTCCCTGAGCTTGCTCAAACTCATGTCCATTGACTCAGTGATGTCATCCAACCATTGCCACCTGCCTCCCTCTGGCCGATCCACCACCCAATAATGGATTTAGAAGCTCTAATAATTATATGAAAATAAACCAAATAGAAAACAAAGGATGTAGAGATTCTCTGGACCGACTCAGTTAAAATCCTCCCCAATATCAATTCTGTTGTGCCTTCCTGTGCTTTAAAACTAACAGTTATATTCCCTCAGTCTCTCTTAATTGTAAAGTTCCAGGTGTAGCTCAGGTTCTAATATGCAAAGAGGCTCCCCCTCTGAGGAATGTAGAAGGAAAGGCAGGGTTTGGGGCATCCACTTTGCTAATAGAGATCATAGCACCAGCAGAGTATTGGTGTCGGCAGCTGTGGCTTTCTGATTCAACAGCTGCCTATTGTGGAAGAACCAGCAGCTCCTGGAAGTTCAACTGGTTTCTGCAACCACCCCAAGAATTCTGAGAGTTGTGTCTGTCTCTCAAAAAAATATTTCACTAATGAAGTGGATTCTTTCATGTCACAATAAAGGCCCTGCCTAAGACTATCGATCATAGCATTACTGCATCCTCAGTAGAGCTGAAATGAATAATAATGGGTAAAGAAGATGACCTTCAAAACAGTAGAGCTGAATTAGGCTGCTCCAGGTACTATGCAAGGTGCCTGGAGCACAGCCTGAAGGAGCGTCCCTGGAGAGATTTGGTACATGGATGTGGTGGGTGGGGTGGCCAGGGATGGGGCAAGAAGAAGTTGACAAATAAAAACAACCAAATATTGAACACGGCTATAAGAGCAACATAGAAATTTTGCCTTTCTCTGAAGCCTAATATCTTTTGAAATCAGAGAATTTAGGAAGGGAGAAAGGAGAAGAGAGAGGAAAAAAGAAAAGGAAAGGAAAGAAGAATATCTAAAAATTAATAGACATTGTTTGACCTGAATGATGTATAAACATTACCTTATTTAAAATGCCATCATAATGCACCAAATACACTGAGAATACTGATCCTGCCTTAGAGAGGAGAAAATTGAGGCTCAGAATCCACACTGCTTTTAATTTAGAGTAGTATGATGGGGATAGTGGGAGACTTAATAAAATTTGGGGTTGTCCTTACAAAGTTGAATACCCAGTCTGTAAAATAAGATTTGGAGAAGGCAATGGCACCCCACCCCAGTACTCTTGCCTAGAAAATCCTATGGATGGAGGAGCCTGGTAGGCTGCAGTCTATGGGATTGCTAAGAGTCGGACATGACTGAGCAACTTCCCTTTCACTTTTCACTTTCATGCACTGGTGAAGGAAATGGCAACCCACTCCAGTGTTCTTGCCTGGAGAATCCCAGGGATGGGGGAGCCTGGTGGGCTGCCATCTATGGGGTCGCACAGAGTCGGACATGACTGAAGTGACTTAGCAGCAGCAGCAGCAGAATAAGATTTATGATTGTGAGCATTTTTTCCCCTTGAACTTTAATTAGAGCTTGCTGACATTTTTTCCCTCTCTATACATTCAAATCTTTATTGTGGACATTTACTGGGCAAATATGAAATGAAGACATGAATATATCTGGTTATTTTTTCCCACTCCTGACAATTTTGCTGATTTGGTTTGATAGTTCCTAAAAATAACTCTGTGAAATGGGGAAGTTTAATGTTAGGAGGAACAAGCCTGCCAGAATGAACTATGATTCATGATAACACATAATTCCCTTAAAGATTTAAACTCAGCATGCATGTCAATGAAAAACCTTTTTAAGGACATGCTGCATCACCAGTAGAGTTAACTTTATTTGATAGCTGCTTCTAATTACTTAATTTAATACATTTCATGGGTAAGAAAAATGCTTAATAATGTGAGACCTGATTGCTATTTCAGATCAAGTGAGAGATATGTATGTAGATTTGTCAGGCATTTGTTGTGTGTGTGTGTGTGTGTGTGTGTGTGTGTGTGTGTGTGTGTGTGTATTGAGAGGATTCATTCAAAGAAACTTTTGTAATATCAGAAGTAAAAAGGGATTAATTCCCATGTGAAATGTGAAAAAACTCTTCAATTGAATATTGACAATTTTCAGCAGTGGGAAAACCATAGCTTAAATTTATTTTTAATTATATTCTAAAGCTAATTTAAATGTTGGTTCCTATACAAGGCAACCTATTATATGTTAATCCAGCGCCCTCTTGTGTAATAGATTTTAATAACAAAGTTTGGGAATCAGTAAAATTTGGGAGTCAGTATGTAACATACTGGGAATTCCCTGATAGCTCAGTTGGTAAAGAATCTGCCTGCAATGCAGGAGACCCCAGTTCGATTCTTGGGTCAGGATGATCTGCTGGAGCAGGGATAAGCTACCCACTCCAGTATTCTTGGTCTTCCGTTGTGGCTCAGCTGGTAAAGAATCCCCCTGCAAAGTGGAAGACCTGGGTTGCATCCCTGGGTTGGGAAAATCCCCTGGAGAAGGGAAAGGCTACCCACTCCAGTATTCTGGCCTGGAGAATTCCATGGACTGTATAGTCCATGGGGTTGCAAAGAGTTGGACACGACTGAGCAACTTGCACTTTCACTTTCACTTTATGTAACATACTATGTTTTCTGAACTGTACAAAAAAGATCTTCACAACCCAGATAATCACGATGGGGTGATCACTCATCTAGAGCCAGACATCCTGGAATGGGAAGTCAAGTGGGCCTTAGAAAGCATCACTATGAACAAAGCTAGTGGAGGTGATGGAATCCCAGTTGAGCTATTTCAAATCCTGAAAGATGATGCTGTGAAAGTGCTGCATTCAATACGCCAGCAAATTTGGAAAACTCAGTAGTGGCCACAGGACTGGAAAAGATCAGTTTTCTCAAACTACTGCACAATTGCACTCATCTCACATGCTAGTAAAGTAATGTTCAAAATTCTCCAAGCCAGGCTTCAGCAATATGTGAACCGTGAAATTCCAGATGTTCAAGCTGGTTTTAGAAAAGGCAGAGGAACCAGAGATCAAGTTGCCAACATCTACTGGATCACCGAAAAAGCAAGAGAGTTCCAGAAAAACATCTATTTCTGCTTTATTGACTATACCAAAGCATTTGACTGTGTGGATCACAAGAAACTGGAAAATTCTGAGAGAGATGGGAATACCAGACCACCTGACCTGCCTCTTGAGAAATCTATATGCAGGTAAGGAAGCAACAGTTAGAACTGGACATGGCACAACAGACTGGTTTCAAATAGGAAAAAGAGTACGTCAAGGCTGTATATTGTCACCCTGCTTACTTAACTTCTATGCAGAGTACATCATGAGAAATGCTGGACTGGAAGAAACACAAGCTGGAATCAAGATTGCCAGGAGAAATATCAATAACCTCTGATATGCAGATGACGCCACCCTTATGGCAGAAAGTGAAGAGGAGCTAAAAAGCCTCTTGATGAAACTGAAACTGGGGAGTGAAAAAGTTGGCTCTAAGCTCAACATTCAGAAAATGAAGATCATGGCATCTGGTCCAATCACTTCATGGGAAATAGATGGGGAAACAGTGGAAATAGTGTCAGACTTTATTTTGGGGGGCTCCAAAATCACTGCAGATGGTGACTGCAGCCATGAAATTAAAAGACGCTTACTCCTTGGAAGAAAAGTTATGACTAACCTAGATAGCATATTAAAAGCAGAGACATTACTTTGCCGACTAAGGTCCGTCTATGGTTTTTCCAGTGGTCATGTATGGATGTGAGAGTTGGACTGTGAAGAAAGCTGAGCACTGAAGAAGTGATGCTTTTGAACTGTGGTGTTGGAGAAGACTCTTGAGAGTCCCTTGGACTGCAAGGAGATCCAACCAGTCCATTCTGAAGGAGATCAGCCCTGGGATTTCTTTGGAAGGAATGATGCTAAAGCTGAAACTCCAGTACTTTGGCCACCTCATGCAAAGAGTTGACTCATTGGAAAAGAACTGATGCTGGGAGGGATTGGGGGCAGGAGGAGAAGGGGACGACCGAGGATGAGATGGCTGGATGGCATCACGGACTCGATGGACGTGAGTCTGAGTGAACTCCGGGAGTTGGTGATGGACAGGGAGGCCTGGCGTGTTGTGATTCATGGGGTCACAAAGAGTCGGACACGACTGAGCGACTGAACTGAATTGAACTGATGTTTTCTGATAATTTTCAGATATCCATAATATATAAAGAATTCTTACAACTCAACAAAAATATCTGAATATCCAGTTAAAAAATGAACAATGAATTTGAAAATACATTTCTCCAAAGAAGACACATACATGGCCAATAAGCACGTGAAACTATGCTTGCGTTATTAGTCCTTATGGAAATGCCAATCAAAACCACAATGAGGCAGCACTTTCACCTCACTTTCACTTTTCACTGTCATGCATTGGAGAAGGAAATGGCAACCCACTCCAGTGTTCTTGCCTGGAGAATCCCAGGGACGGGGGAGCCTGGTGGGCTGCTGTCTATGGGGTCGCACAGAGTCGGACATGACTGAAGCGCCTTAGCAGCAGCAGCAGCAGCAGAATGGCTTATATACTACATTTTGATTTCTAATTTCTAAAGGAACATAGTCTTTGAATGGTGGTATTATTTTCTTTCTTTTTTTAAAAAAATTTCCAAATAGGAAAAATAATTTTGTAAAACAGGAGAGTTTAGTTCTTACTCTTAGAGTTTTAAGGCAGGAAGAAAATGTGGAGATCTGGTGAGTGGCAGGATGTGGTTGGCATTTCTCTTTCCTGTGCAAATACTGCTGTCACCATGTGGGATGACACAAGCTAAATGGCATTATTAGTTCTTCACATGGAGCATGGTGTTATGGCAAACTTCTCTTTTTAAAATAGTTGTGGGTCTTCCCTGATGGTCCAGTGGTTAAGAATCCACCTGCTAGTGCAGGGGACATGGATTCAATCCCCAGTCTGGGAAGATACCCGCTGCCTCGGAAACAAAGCCTGTGCACTACAGCTCTGGAGCTCACGAGAGAAGCCACTGCAGTTAGAAGCCTGAGCATTGCAATGAGGAGTTCCCCTGCTCGCCGAAACTAGAGAAAACCCGCGCACATACAGCAGTGAAGACCTAGCGCAGCCATAAATAAATATAAACAACCCCCCGCCTCGTCAACCCACCTCTGCTTTTGAAAAAGCTGTGGCACAGATATAGAGAACAGACTAGAAGTTACTGGGGAGAGAATGGGAGTCGGGGAATATAGAGGTGGGATAGGCTACAAGGATGCACTGTACAACACAACACACAAATACAGTGAATATTTCCAGCCGTAAATGGTGCGTAACCTTTGAAAATTGCGTATATTAAAAAGAATAGGAAACCTTGCAATAAAACACAAGTCTGCTGAATAAATCCAATTTGGGATGCTCTGTTTAAAAAAGCATGGTAAAAATCACATAACATAAAATTCACCATCTTAACCATTTGCAAGTGTGCAGTACAGTCGTGTTAGCTACAGACGTGTTGTTGGACACTAGAACTCTAGAACTTTCTCATCTTATAAAACTGAAACCCTGTATCTACTGAGGGTGTCCCCCTCTCTGTACCAGACAGAGGAAGATGATCGAATCTCTGAATCATTTGTCAATGGAGAAGGCACAAACTTAAAACAATATTCTTAATGCAGCATACCAGGGAGACTACTATGATTATTAGTAGTTCATATGGGTATTTCCAATTAAAATTTGTCATTACTATATTTTTACTTAATTTCTTTAATTTTATAGTTTTGTCTTTCTTCCCTTATATTTTATCCTACAATGTAAAGAAACTGCTTTTAAATATAATATCAATATTACCACTAAAGAGCTATGAAAAAATTTTTGTAGATTTTTCTCCCCTAAAATGCATCCTAGCAAGAATGTACAGTAAAGGTATTTTGTTTTAAAGTTGGGCTTCATACATCTTTCTTCTGTGGAGTGATGCTTATAACTTAATATACCACCGAGGTAATTTGTTTCACTTAGCTTTCAATTTCAACCATTGAGGTTTCAGTAAAATGACATTCTTTAGCAGGTAATGACTCAGAATACAGATCTAGATTAGAATTCTTCCTTCCATCCTTACTCCATCTCATTAGGAAAGAGATGGAGGTAATAGGTTTTTATGGTGTCTTCTTTAGCCATCTAATGTTTATTTTTGCTAAGGCATTTTTTTTTCTTGTTTTCTTCCTTTCCTACACAAAGGGTAGTGTATTATTCATTTTTATGCTCCCCTTTTTTGTACATAACCACATATCTCGGTGATCTCTCCACAGCACTTTATGTCTACTCTTTTCTAACTTCATCTAATAATTTTCCTAATTCAGCATCTTCTGAATAGTCTTCCTATGTTTGGGGGACTATGTAGCCTCACAAGGGTAGATAGAGCCCAGAAAAATTGATTCTCACACTTCCCCCCTCCCCTCTTCCTCCTTGCAAAATGACATTTTCTTGTATTTTCCAGGTTCCTCTAGTCAGGCTGAACTGGCAGAGTGAGCACTTGGGAAGGGCATTTCTGCACGACACCCCTTTTGATGGCCTGCGTGTCAGTAGGCTTGTGAGGCTTCTGCAGAGCTGCAAGACCAGTTCCTGGTGCAGAAGGTGAAGGATGACTATGGCATTTGCAGACTTGAGAGAGTCCACTTAAGGGCATCAGGACAAACAGTACTATCTGTTGGCAACTGTCATTGTGAGTGCCCTTGGGCAGGAGCTTGTTCCCAGAAACAACCTTGAGCCTGGTTTTCTAGCCCACCCAACACTTCCCTGAGCTGCCTGGGATCCTTTCCATAAAATCATCTTTCAGCTTAATTGGCCAGAGTATGCTTTCCTTGCTTACAGCTAGGAACTCTGACCTAAATACTCTTTATGAAAAAGTAATGATTAAACAAGACTAAATATGGAGAGTGGGGAAAAGGAGTGTGCCATCTGTCCTTACTTCATCTGTAATAAATTATCTTTGACCCACTCTCTCTCAGTCCATTCTCAATGTTTCTACCATACTCATTAGTCTGCTTTTAAAAGAAACCAAAGTTTTTTAATGTTTATTTTTTCAATTGTGGCAAAAGTCACGGTATAAAACATACTACTTTAATCATAATTAACTGTCCTTGAGTTGAGGAGATCCCCAGGAGAAGGAAACGGCCACCCACTCCAGTATTCTGGCCAGGAGAATTCCATGGACTCTATAGTCCATGGGGTCGCAAAGAGTCAAACACGACTGAGCAACTTTCAGTTTCACTTTCACTTAGTGGCACTAAGCACATTGACATTGTTGTGTAACTTACCACCACTGATCTCCTGAATTTTTCACCTTCCTAAACTGAAACTCTGTCTCCATTAAACAACAACTCCCCAATCTCCCTCCCCTCTCCTGTGGGCCCCTGGCATCTACCAATGTACTTTCTGACTCTATGAAATTGGCTATTTTAGGTACGTCGTGTAGATGGAATCAAACAGTGCTTGTCTGCACCAACTGTATATTGGGGGCTTCCCAGGCGGCGCTAGCAGTAAAGAACCTGCCTGCCAAAGCAGGAAACACAAGAGACATGGGTTCGATCCCTGGGTTGGGAAGAGCCCCTGGAGGAGGACATGGCAAACCACTCCGGTATTCTTGCCTGGAGAATTTCTGATGGACAGAGGAGCCTGGAAGGCTACAGTCCATTGGGTCGCAGAGTCAGACTCGACTGAAGTGATTTAGCACGCAAGTATCTGCTGTATATTGGAATGCATTTTAAAGGTTAACAATACATGTCCTACAAACAGACTGCACCTTCTTCCCCCACCCCCTGTGCTTTACAGTACGTTCTCATTCAGTTCAGTTCAGTTCAGTCACTCAGTCATGTCCGACTCTTTGCGACCCCATGAATCGCAGCACACCAGGCCTCCCTGTCCATCACCAACTCCCGGAGTTCACTCAGACTCACATCCATCGAGTCCGTGATGCCATCCAGCCATCTCATCCTCTGTTGTCCCCTTCTCCTCCTGCCCCCAATCCCTCCCAGCATCAGAGTCTTTTCCAATGAGTCAACTCTTCGCATGAGGTGGCCAAAGTATTGGAGTTTCAGCTTTAGCATCATTCCTTCCAAAGAAATCCCAGGGCTGATCTCCTTCAGAATGGACGGGTTGGATCTCCTTGCAGTCCAAGGGACTCTCAAGAGTCTTCTCCAACACCACAGTTCAAAAGCATCACTTCTTCAGTGCTCAGCTTTCTTCACAGTCCAACTCTCACATCCATACATGACCACAGGAAAAACCATAGCCTTGACTAGACGGACCTTTGTTGGCAAAGTAATGTCTCTGCTTTTCAACATGCTGTCTAGGTTCTCATTAGTCATCTATTTTATACACAGCAGTGTGTATATGTCAATCGCAGTCTCACAGCCTATTCCCCTCTGTTCTCCGCTTAGCGTCCATGTGTTTATTCTTCACATTTGTTTTCGGAATTCTGCTTTGCCTCCTCCTTGTGTACAAGGACAGTAATTGCAGATAGTAAATTGAAGTTTAGCCATCTTCCCAATGCCAGCATTTTTCAGTAGCCAGAATTCTTTTTCCCTTTTCCCAGCAGCAAAGATGGCTTTGAGGAGAACTATTCTCAAGATAGAAACGATGAGAGAAAAGAGTCAAATTGCTGACTTTTGAGTCTCTATGGAGATTCTTGTGAATTCTTGTGAAGTAAGGGAGATGTTCGTCTTTCAAAATGTGATTTTTAATTTCAGGAGCCAGGTATCAATATTTGAGGGCACCACAAAATTGGATTATTTAGTTTTCAGAAGTCTGAAAGTCTTATCTTAGAATATCAAGAACAAAATCAGGAAAACTCACTAATGTTTATGCTAAAACATGTTGAGAAGGATAAGGGATATGGTACGGGAAGGTTTGGGTTTTCTCCCACTTCTAAAGGAAGTGTGGCCGAGTAGGTGAGTGGACCTGGAGATACCTTGGGATGATGCTGGCAGATAGTAGAGAGCTTTGCAGATCTGGCTACCCAAGGGCAGAGGGCACAGCAGAAGCAGTCAATAATGGACTAAAGTGAAAGTGAAAGTCGCTCAGTCGTGTCCGACTCTTTGGGGCCCCATGGACTATACAGTTCATGGAATTCTCCAGGCCAGAATACTGGAGTGAGGAACCGTTCCCTTCTCCAGGGGTTCTTCCCAACCCAGGGATCGAACCCAGGTCTCCCACATTGCAGGCAGATTCTTTACCAGCTGAGCCACCAGGGAAGCCTAAGAACACTGGAGTGGGTAGTCTATCCCTTCTCCAGTGGACCTTCCCGATCCAGGAATCAAATGGGGGTCTCTTGCATTGCAGGTGGATTCTTTACTGCTGAGCCATGAGGGACGCCCTAAGGGACTAGAGGGACGATTAACATCAGCAGCAAGTATTCACAGAGAAGTGGCCACATCACAGGCCCTTGCTTGCCCCCAGATGCCACAGTCCTAGTTGAGTATCAAGCTCACTGCCCGGAATATGGGATCTCGGTAATAATATTCTCCTGCTGTTATCACATTATTATGAATAATAGTAGCTGGAGCACTACTTGATCACCCCTGAAATTAAGCCTGTGCTTAATTAAGATACTATCAAGTTACTATAGGCTACTGAAAAGAGGGACTGGCTGACTTCTGAGAGAACATGGTGTGTAGCCATGCCTTGGGCACACTCAGACTTCCAGGGAGGGTGGAGTTGGGGATGAAGTAGAACACTGGGTTCTGAGAGGCCAGGAACCTCACACCTCACTGGTGCCTCTGATGGACTCTGATGTTGAAGGCACTGTAGTCAGGCTGTGTAGACTCAGGAAGAGTGGGGAGGAAGAGGGGTCCTGTGAGGCCTGTGGTGCAGAGAGAAGACAAGGCAGAACCCCCAGAGATAGAGCTGGGAAAGCCTACTGTGACCTGGACACGGCTGGTAACCAGCGACTTCATTTTCTCCCCCTTCCCTTGTGCTCTGTCCAGCTCAGAGGTGGGGTTAGATGCTTTCCAGGACTCCTCTCTTTATGCCTCATCATCCCTGGACTCTGGGGTCCCTCCAAAGACAGGGGCCCTGTCTCCATGAGCCCCATTACTTTGTTTTTCATTTCTTGATTCCTTCTCATGAATCTGCAAAGCTCAGGCTGCTTTTTAGGGTTAACAGTTTGATCCCTGTGTTGGGAAGATGCCTTGAAAAAGGGAATGGCAATCCACTCCAGTATACTTGCCTGGAGAATTCCATGGGCAGGGGAGCCTGGTGGCTACAGTCCATGGGGCTGCAAAGAATTGGACATGACTGAGCACACACACACAGTTATAAATAAAAATAAGTGAGAATTTATCTTCCTCCCCTCATAATAGATTGCAAACTTCTTTTAGGCAAGGAAACTGCCCTCTGTAGGATGCCTTATATTATATACTATGCAAACAGAAAGTTATGACAAACCTAGGTGGCATATTAAAAAGCAGAGATATTACTTTTTCAGGAAAGGTCCGTCTAGTCAAGGCTATGGTTCTTCCAGTGGTCATGTATGGATGTGAGAGCTGAACTATAAAGAAAGCTGAGCAACGAAGAATCGATGCTTTAGAATTGTGGTGGTGGAGAAAACTCTTGAGAGTCCCTTGAACTGCAAGGAGATCTAACCAGTCTATCTTAAAGGACATGGGTCCTGGGTATTGATTGGTAGGACTGATGTTGAAGCGGAAACTCCAATACTTTGGCCACCTGATGCAAAGATCTGACTCATTTAAAAAGACCCTGATGCTGTGAAAGATTGAAGGCGGGAGGAGAAGGGGATGACAGAGGATGAGATGGTTGGATGGCATCACCGACTCAATGGACGTGGGTTTGGGTGGACTCCAGGAGTTGGTGATGGACAGGAAGGCCTAGCGTGCTGTGGTTTATGGGGTCGCAAAGAGTCAGACACGACTGAGTGACTGAACTGAACTGATGCAAAGGAGGAGAATTTTCAAATGTTAACTGACTGACACCTAGACCTTTCCATTCTGATAGGAATGCTGGTGACTCTGTCCTCAGCGTCACAGGTGAAAATAACAAATAGCACTGGATGTTCCAAATGTGTTTGTTTTTCTTTCCCAAGAGGACTACTTAGTGCTTCCCTAAGCCATTTCACTTGGTGGCTCACCAAACTGTAACCCTGTCCAATAAATCTGCCTGACAGATGACCTCATAGAAGCTGAAGCTAATAACCTTGAGGACAAACCAGGATTTCTGACTTCACCTGTTGCCCCCAAGTATTTGGAACACTTTTTCATGTTTTCTTAACTTTGTTCCATATTTAATTTTATTAAAAGATGTTACAGTAAATGGCAAACTAATGAGGTTTCATAAGACAAAAATGTAAAATACTTAACACAGCTTTGACACCAAGCAAACTCTCCTTATGTGAGCTAATCTTACTATCTGATCTGCAAAGAAATCACCGTATTCATCATTCTCTCCCATAATCATATATCACTATATGAGAAGGCAACATCTAAGTTGTTGGACTTTTTTCCTTGATATGTACTTTAAGGTATGCCTTCTCCTATTTTCCCTGCACTTTCTGCTTTCTAGAGTAGTCACAAATGTTAGCACAGTAAGAACTACATGAAAAGAAATCGCATCCTCTCTGCATTATTCATGACCTTTGTCACCCAGAAAGGGCTGGCCTAGTTTTCTATTTCCACAGGGACATTTTGCACAGCCCACATTCAGCATGACCATTAGCAGTCATGGCAGGTAATATTTTATTCAGCCAAATATTTTATCCACACAACCCTAAACTAGAAAGCTGTAACCCCTCTTGGGAAATGGATTACAGGAAGTGTACTGTCTTGGGTAGTGTGCCCACTCTAAGATGGATCTCTAAGGACTCTATGATGTAGATGTTTTCCTGTTTAGAACTTGCTTCTCCAGTCAAGGAAGTAGTATTAAACTTCTTCCTTCGAGGGAGATTTCAAAGAAGACTGGCAATACCATTGTCAGCCTAGTCCACTGGTTTTCTGCTTTTCATCTGCTTCAAAATAATCTGAGAAATTTGAGAATAGTCAGAATCCAGGGCCTCTCCACTTGAAACTTTCCTCTTACACTCAGATTCTAACTCACCAGATGGGGGCGAGTGTCTCAAGAATTTACCTTCTTGACTCGTCCACTGGGTGACTCATTGGTAGGTGATGCGTAGCCACAGACAGAGAAACACTGGGAGAGTCCATTTACAGCCTCCCAGTTGAGAAGCATTTACTGGATGTACAGGCTAGAATAGTATCGTGGAAAAAACTAGGTGTGCAGTGTGTTCCAAGAGAATGCAAAATGCTGATGAAATAGACAGGCTTCAAAACATGTCTACATCTTCTGTTTCCTCTCCACGTCTACTATGTGAAAGAAGTAGAGGAAAGACTGGCTCTTGGATGGAGAAGTCAGTGTCTTTAGTGGTTCATTATTTTTAAAAAGACAAAATTCCTATTTTTGTGCTTGTTAATACTGAAATTTGTTTTAGGGGGAAAATAAAAGATTACTTCTTTTGATTCAGTCTATTTATGAAGACAAAGGACTACAAGAAAAGAACTTTCAATTCCTATAAGACTGGCTTGTAACATTTCTAGATCATGGAACTGTACTCCCACTTAAGACTCCCATGAAAGTGAGGAGCTGGTCTCTGTGTGTACAAATGCCCAGGCCCATGAAGTACTGCAGACAATTTCATCCATGTGTGTGCACATGCATGGTCAGACATGTCCGACTCTGTGTGACCCCATGGACTGTAGCACGCCAGGCTCCTCTGTCCATGGGATTTTCCAGGCAAGAATACTGGAGTGGGTTGCCATTTCCTACTCCACTGGAGTTTCCTGATTCAGGGATCAAATCTGTGTCAGTGGCGTCTCCTGCATTGGCAGGCGGATTCTTTACCACTAGTGCCACCTGTGGAGAAGGCGATGGCACCCCACTCCAGTACTCTTGCCTGGAAAATCCTATGGATGGAGGAGCCTGGTGGGCTGCAGTCCAGGGGGTCGCGAAGAGTCGGACACGACTGAGCAACTTCACTTTTACTTTTTACTTTCATGCATTGGAGAAGGAAATGGCAACCCACTCCAGTGTTCTTGCCTGGAGAATCCCAGGAATGGGGGGAGCCTGGTGGGCTGCCGTCTATGGGGTTGCACAGAGTCGGACACGACTGAAGCGACTTAGCAGCAGCAGTGCCACCTGGGAAGCCAATTCCATCCGTGGACACCAGTTAATCTTCCTTGTCCTAGAAATTTGTTCTTTTCAAATACAAATCTAGCACTATTTATCCATTTGTTACTAGACTATGTAAAAGCACTATATTAGATGTGGGGTAGCAATCTGTGCTTTAACAAGCTCATGAAGTGATTCTGATGCATGCTAAAGTTTGATATCTGCTGGCCTAAACCAAAATATGTCATCCTCAAGCCCTGTCTCCCACAGGTTCTGATTCATTTGGGCTGGTGTGGAAGTCCAATCATTGATGCTTTTAAAACCTTTCCAGGAAATTCTTACGGGCAGGCAGAGTTAAGTCTCTGGTTGAAATGTTGGATATGTACTCTCTGGTTCCTGATAACCATCTGTAGCCTCCCAAGGGAGAAAATCCGATGTCCACACCTATGTCTCTGTGGCTCCTGGCATGTAGGGTGGCACTAGCTTGGAGACTAAATGTGTCCAGTACGACTAGGCAGCCCTTCTGTAATCACAAGGGCACTTTGTAGGTAATGTTTCAGCACTCTTCCTCCTTCCAATTAATTTATTGTTTAAGAACTGAAGCCTCAAGTCCTGCTACTGCTAAGTCACTTCAGTCGTGTCCGACTCTGTGCGACCCCATAGACGGCAGCCCACCAGGCTTCCCCGTCCCTGGGATTCTCCAGGCAAGAACAATGGAGTGGGTTGCCATTTCCTTCTCCAATGCATGAAAGTGAAAAGTGAACGTGAAGTTGCTCAGTCGTATTCAACTCTTAGCGACCCCATGGACTGCAGCCCACCAGGCCCCTCTGTCCATGGGATTTTCCAGGCAAGAGTACTGGAGTGGGGTGCCATTGCCTTCTCCACCCCAAGTCCTACTTTCAGGTTATTTAATAAATACTAATTTATCATGCTGCGATTCATGGGGTTGCAAAGAGTCGGACATGACTGAGTGACTGAACTGAACTGAATTTATGTTTTAGAGTTGTTTTAATGGAAAAGATAAAACCCAATCTCTGAGTGATTTATATGACACTAGAAGATAAAAAGGCTCCCAGGACTCCCAGGTGGTGCTAATGGTAAAATAATTTTCCCGCCAGTGCAGAAGACACAAGAGACATGGGTTTGATCCTTGAGTTGGGAAGATCCCCTGGAGTAGGAAATGGCATCCCTTCCCAGTATTCTTGCCTGGATAATTCCATTGACAGAGGAGCCTGGCAGGCTACCATCCATGGGGTCACAAAGAGTCGGACACGACTGAGCGACAAGAAGAGGATAGAAAATCCGTTCCTGGGGTAGAGGTTTTTAGCTTCCAATTGCTGTCCTTAGTGGCAAATAGATCAATTTTTGTTACTGATCAGCCGCTCTGCTAACAGTTTCTGTTAAGACATCTATTTCACAACAAATGGAGAAATCGTTGTTTTGAAGAGCTTGTGGGCTTTCGATTCACATGAGAAGGAATTTTTGCAAGTCACTGTGCTCTGGAATATCTGCATGGCGTCACTAGAATCAGATGAAGGACACTGCTTTGCCCCATAGAGTAATTTTTATTAAATAACGAAATACACATATATATGTTGATCCTTGCGTTGGGAAGATCCCCTGAAGTGGGAAATGACAACTCACTCCAGGATTCTTCCTGGAAAATTTCATGGACAGAGGAGCCTGGCAGGCTACAGTCCATAGGGTCACAAAGAGTTATCCATGACTGAGTACACAAACACGTATATCAGTTCAGTTGCTCAGTCGTGTCCGACTCTTTGCTGCCCCATGGACTGTCACACGCCAGGCTTCCCTGTCCATCACCAATTCCCAGAGCTTGCTCACACTCATGTCCACCGAGTCAGTGATGCCATCCAACCATCTCATCCTCTGTTGTCCCCTTCTCCTCCTGCTCTCAATCTTTCCCAGCATCAGGGCCTTTTCAAATGAGTCAGCTCTTCACATCAGGTGGCCAAAGTATTGGAGTTTCAGCTTCAGCATCAGTCCTTCCAATGAACACCCAGGACTGATCTCCTTTAGAATGGACTGGTTGGATCTCCTTGCAGTCCAAGGGACTCTCAAGAGTCTTCTCCGACACCAGAGTTCAAACGCATCAATTTCTTGGTGCTCAGCCTTCTTTATGGTCCACCTCTCACATCCATACATACTGGAAAAACCATAGCCTTGACTAGATGGACCTTTGTTGGCAAAGTAATGTATCTGCTTTTTAATATGGTCTCTAGGTTTCTCATAGTTTTTCTTCCAAGGAGCAAGTGTCTCAGTTTTATGGCTGTAGTCACCATCTGCAGTGATTTTGGAGCCCCAAAATTAAAGTCTCTCACTGTTTACATTGTTTCCCCATCTATTTGCAATGTAGAGATGGGATCAGATGCCATGATCTTAGTTTTATATATAGTTTTATAATAAAAACAGCCAGTATTAATAATCATAATCAACCTACAATAAATTGGGCCTTTATTTTTGATGCACACAATATTGGACATATTATATACATTAGTTAACATATTCTTCACCAGAATCATTCAAAGTTATTATTTTCCCCATTTTGTAGATGTTATTCAAGGTGGGATACTCAGGTTCAAAACCAGATATTTCTGATTCCAGAATCTATGAACTTTTCACAATATTGCATTCTGTTCCGTCCTATTGCGACATATAGAATCCTAATATTCATATCATGTTTCATCAGTTATCCTATCAGTTACCATGGGGAAGACTCCTATGACAGAACTCCAAACTTCTCTTGCAACTCAACATTTAAAATGTTTGAGGAACTAGCTGCACAAGATTCATCATCCCCCTTCTAGCCCAAAAGAGCTCCTTCTGTCTTAAGCTGGTAAAATGTTCTCATTCAATATTGGATTTCCTTGGCTGTTGTTTGAGAGCCTGTAGACTGAATAACTTATAAAGTCTAACAGTAATTTCAATAATAGTAAGGACTGAATCTAAATATTCATCATTCAGGTTACTTACGTTATGATCATTTGACAGCACATTGATATTTCTTTATTCTTTAAAAACTACTAATGATATAAGAAATTTTCAGCAAATAACTCTAAGGGAATGAAATGAGGTATAAAACTGTTTCCAATGAGCAACATATGTAAATGCATAAAATATTAGAATGGCATAGCAGAATATTAGAAGAATTCATATGTGGGAAGCAAGGTTGTGGGTAAATTCTTATTTTTTTGATATTTTGAATATTTTACTATGGGCACACACCCATTTTAAAAATAATATATTGGTCTATCATCAGTAAGAAAAATCAAAATAGTGAGGAATCTGACATATTTTTCAGTGAATAATTGAGTTGCCTAATTGAAATGATAAATGTCTCTAATTAATCTCATCAGAGATATTCAGATTTGGATATAAAACTTTTCTGAAACTATGTCTGTTTTATAGAAAAACCACAGGTTACTAACACTTTCCTTGAGAGTTTGGTATTATAAAATATTGGTTTATATATATTCATGGTTTTCATGCTAGAAATAGAGTAGAAGGTACTTGGTACAACATATGTTGTTAATAAATATTTGTTGAATGAATGAATAGGTAGGAGATAGTTCCTCAGCTTGTAATACATGAAAATATCAGTCATCTTTTGTTAACTTTCTTTTACCATTGCAATCTTGGATTCTTTTTTTCTTTAATTAACCAGCAAGTATATTTATGAGCATGTCTTATAAGTATTTTAATCATAATTTTCCTTTAGAGGATTAGTAGAAATATGCTTAAAACAGAGATATAAATTCAAACAGTACTAAAACTATTTAATACATGTGTCTTAATGAGCATTAACTTCTTTTTGTCAATATGGAAAAGAGAGCATCAAATATTAAACTTGCATACAATTGCCTGAAAGTCTTGAAAACAGTAGAAGCTTCCTGCAATAGCACAAATCTTCCTGGAAGATCATTTGTAATAGAGTTTGGCAACCACACAGATATTACATAGTAAATACCATTTATATTCTTGCCTTCAATGGCCTTGTTGGCAAAAATTTTGCAACTCTGGAAGTACCATATTCATAAAGTAGACCTCAGTGGGAATGGAAAGTGATGGACATTCTTAAATCCAAGAAAAGAGCAATGACTAGATCCACCCAGTTGAGAAACCACTTGTCCTTACCTGAAGCTGTATTTTTATACTCTTAGGGCTCTCTGGCATTTCCCAGTCTCTATTTGCCACTGTCTTATGAACAATTTAGGACTACTTTTTCAACAGATACAAATAAATCAATCTATGTCATTTCAAGAATATATCAAAGCATCTTAAATTTACTATTCAATTGCTTATTTATTAGGTTGGCCAAAAGTTCATTTGGGTTTTCCCATGAGAACTTTTATGGAAAAGTCAAATGAGCATTTTGGCCAACCCAATATTCTTCCCGTGTTTTAAGATTATGGAGAATTTGAGAGTGCTTTTAGGTTACATGTAATACCTAACAACAAAAATATACACTAAAAATCAGGATCAGATAAAATGAAAGTGAAATGAGCACACACATACACATACTCAACATAATTGGCTACAGGTGGGACACAAATTTAGCTTTCAGCTTCCTGAAAAAGATAGCACCCCCAAAATTTAGTTGAATAGTATTTATTGTCCAAAAGAAGAAAGCTTACAGTATCTAAGGCCAAGCAACACTTCATAGAACTCAGTTTTGAAAGAAATTACTCAGAGGACTGCATGTAGGGAACACTTAAAGATATGACACACAATGGCTTCCATAATATCTCCACTGCAAATACAGTTATAGATGTCATAAGGTTGCTTTTTATTGTGTCTTTCCAAAAAGATCAGTTTCATGATACCAAAAAGCAACCTGGGGAGATCAGTATGCAGTGAATCAAAATAGAGGCCAAGGCTATCACTTTCTTAGACTGTGATTCAAACACTGAATAAGAACTACACTTAAAAAATCAAAATGGATGAATTACTTCACTTGAGATTACTCGTCTATTAATAGATGTAGGTATAAAGTGTCATGGACTGAAGGACGTTCCAGCCAAATACTGTAAGATCAATCAAATAGGGGAGTGGCCAAGATGGCAGAGTGGGAAGACCCTGGGTTCATATCCTCCCGTGGGCACATCAAACTTACAACTGTTTACAGAGCAACTATTGGTGGGAAAAACTGGAAGACCAGCAGAAAAGATCTTCTACAATTAAAGAAATAAAGAAGTAACCATGACACAGTTAGGAAAGGCAGAGTTATGGTATTGTTCTATACCTCCAGGTGGGTAACTTATAAATGAGAAGATAATTACATTTCTCATTGAGCAAATAGTCTGAGTTCCATATCAGGGTCCCCACCTTGGGGATCCTGCAATAGGAAAGTGAACTTCCAGAACATTTGGCTTTGAAAGCCAGTAACACTTTCAGAAGAGCCAGAGGACTGAGGCAAATGGAGACACAACTCTTGAAGGGTGTACACAAAACCTCACAGGCTTCAGAACCCAGGGCAGAAGCAATAATTTGAAGAGAGCCTGGGTCAGACCTACTTGCTAATCTTGGAGAGCCTCCTGGAGAGGCAGGAGGCAATCTGGGGACATGGACACTGGCAGCAGAGCTGCTGGGATGCATAGGCAGTCTCCTACCAAAGGCCACTTCTCCAAGGCCAGGAAACGTAAGCTACCTACTGGATGCATAGACATAAAAACAGCAAACTAGCAAAGTGAAGTAATGGAGGATTATGTCCCAAATGAAAGAACAGGATAAAATCTCAGAACTCAGTGAAGTTGAACTAGGCAATCTACTTCATGGGGAGTATAAGATAATGATTGTAAAGATGTTCCAAGCACTCAGGAGAAGACTGGATGCACAGGGTGAGAAATTAGGAGTTTTTAACAAAGGATTAAGAAACATAAAGAAGAACAAAACAGAGGTGAAGAATACAATAACTGAGATGAAAAATAATAGAAGGAATCCACAGTAAATTAGCTAATAGAGGAATGGATCCACAAACTGGAAAACAGAGTAGTAGAAATCACTGAAGCTGAACAAGACAAGAAAGAAATGAGGATAGTTTAAGAGACAACATCAAGCATAGCATTTACATTATAGTGCATGCCGGAATTAAAAGAGAGAGAGAAAAGGGATGAGAACTTTTTTTGAAGATGTAATAGCTGAAAACTTGTCTAACCTGAGAAAGGAAAAAAACATCCAGGTCTAGGAAGCAGAGAGAGTCCCAAGCAAGATCAACTGAAAAAGGACCATACAAAGACAAATTGTATTTAAAAATGGCAAAAATTAAAGACAAAGAGAGAATAGTTAAAGCAGCAAGGGAAAAGAAAAAAGTGATGTGCATGGGAACTCGCATAAGGCTCTTGGCTGACTATTCAGCAGAAACTTTTCAGGCCAGAAGGGAGTGGCAGGGTATATTTAAAGTGGTGAAAGAGAAAAAACTATAAATAAGAATACTCAACTGGGAAAGGTGTTCATCCAGATTTGATAGAGAAACCAGAAGCTTTACACATGAACAAAAGCTAAGAGTTCAGCATCACCAAACCAGCTTTACAAGAAAAGCTAAGGAGACTTTAAGCAGAAGAGGAAAGGCCCATAGCTAGAACATGACAATTATGAAAGGAAAATCTCATTTTTAAAGGCAAATATATAATAAAGACAATAAATCAACCATGCATAAAGCTTTCAGGAAAGTTAAAAGACAAAAGCAATAAAATCGCCTATATCCAAAGAAGTGGTTAAAAGATATACAAGACAAAAAGATGTAAAATACAATGTCAAAAACAGTAAACCTTGGTGGGAGGTAGGAAAAATACAAGGTTGTTAAAATATGTTTGTACTTGAGAGATCAGCAATGTAAAACAATCATATATATATATATATGTATATACATATATATAGCCATCTACAGTGGCTAATTCTCACTGTATATATACAGTGGAATATAGTCAGTAATTTGACTATATAGTCAATAATTATGTAGTATGGTGAGATATTGGGCTTCCCAGGTGGCACTAGTGGTAGAGAACCCACCTGCCAATGCAAGAGGCGTAAGAGACATGGGTTTGGTCGCTGGGTTGGGAAGATCCCCTGGAGAAGGAAAGTGTCAACCCACTCCAGTATTCTTGCCTGGAGAATCCCATGGACAGAGGAGTTTGGTGGGCTACAGTCCACTGGGTCACAAAGAGTCGGACACAACTGAAGCGACAAAGCATGCACACGTGGCGACATGTTGTAACTAGACTTCTCATGGCGATCATTTTAAACCATATATAAATACCAAATCACTATGTTGTGTAACAGAAATTAACATACTGTTGTGGGTCAATTATACTTCAAAAGTAAACTCATAGAAAAAGAGATCAGATTCGTGGTTTACCAGAAGTGTGGGGTGAGGGAAGGAGGAATTGGCTAAAGGTAGGAGAAGGCAATGGCACCGCACTCCAGTACTCTTGCCTGGAAAATCCCATGGACGGAGGAGCCTGGTGGGCTGCAGTTCATGCAGTCGCTAAGAGTCAGATACAACTGAGTGTCTTCACTTTCACTTTTCACTTTCATGCATTGGAGAAGGAAATGGCAACCTACCCCAGTATTCTTGCCTGGAGACTCCCAGGGATGGGGGGAGCCTGGTGGGCTGCCGTCTATGGGGTCGCACAGAGTCGCACACGACTGAAGCGACTTAGCAGCAGCAGCAGCAGCAGCAGCAGCTAAAAGGTACAAACTTCCAATTATAAGATAAATAAATATGTGAGATGCCATGTAAAACATAATAAATATAGTTAACACTGTTGTAAGTTATAATTGGAGAAGGAAATGGCAACCCACTCCAATATTCTTGCCTGGGAAATCCCATGGACAGAGGGGCCTGGTGGGCTGCAATCTATGGAGTTGCAAAGAGTTGGACATGACTTAGTAACTAAACAATAACAAAGTTATATATGAAAGTTGTTGGGATTAGATTCCAAGAGTTGTTATCAAAAGAAAATAATTTTTTCTATTTCTTTAACTTTGTATCGATATGAGATGATGGATGCTCACTAAACTTATTGTGTTAATCATTTCATGCCATGCTGCTGCTGCTGCTGCTAAGTTGCTTCAGTCGTGTCCGACTCTGTGCGACCCCATAGACGGCAGTCCACTAGGCTCCTCTGTCCCTGGGATTCTCCAGGCAAGAACACTGAGTGGGTATTTAATGCCATAGGTAAGTCAAATCACTATACTGTAGACCTTAACTTTATATAGTGTTGTATGTCAATTATCTCAAGCAAACTGGAAAAAAACACCGTCAAGGACTGGGACCAATTAAGCCAAAAGCCTACCAGCACCAAATTCAAATTTTTACACAACTAGTTGTTTTAAGCATAAACTAAATTAGCACATTCTTAGCTATTTAGAGCTGACTGCCTGCTTCCTACACTTTATCAAACAGCACCCAACATCTGCTAGTCACAGATAAGACAAGCCCTGTGGTTATATAGGCTCTAAGCCACTGATGCCCTTCAGAGTTTTCTGCCCCCAGAGACTTCCTATTGGACTGCTGAGAAACATCACATAAACATGTAAGTCCCCTCTTTCCTGGAAATTTCCTTGCCTTCTCTCCTTGTGGATGTGTCCCCTGCCACAAACTATCTCTAGATTGTCTGGTCCTGGTTCTGTGAGGGGGACTATTTCAAGATGGATGGATGGTTACAGGAACAGGGGTGTGTGTTTGTGTGTGTATTTTCTAGCTCTGTCTGCCAAAAAAGCATAGAGCCAATGATTTCCCAAGATCAATAGGCACTCCTGACACCCAGATCTTGGTCTCCACCTACCATTCTCAAGTAGAAGGAACTGGGGCTCCTTGGACAAATGGCTAGAGCCAGGGTGATCATAGGGAAAGAACAAGTTGTGTCAGAAAGTAAGGAGGTGCTCAATAAACATGGGGTCATTAAAACAAGATGCACAAGTCAACTTGAAACACTGGCCAAATCTGGGATAATCTGAGAACAAAATAATAAATGGTAATGTTTTAGGTCAGGCAGCTATAAGAAAATATGATAGACTATGTGGCTTAACAGAGAAGGCAATGGCACACCACTCCAGCACTCTTGCCTGGAAAATCCCATGGACAGAGGAGCCTGATAGGCTGCAGTCCATGGGGTCACTAAGAGTCGGACACGATTGAGTGACTTCACTTTCGCTTTTCACTTTCATGCATTGGAGAAGGAAATGGCAACCCAGTCCAGTGTTCTTACCTGGAGAATCCCAGGGACAGGGGAGCCTGGTGGGCTGCCGTCTATGGGGTCGCACAGAGTCAGACACGACTGAAGCGACTTAGCAGCAGTAGCAAGTAGCTTAAACAACAGAAATATCTCACAGTTCTAAAGTTCAAAATCAAGGTGCCAGAAAGGTTTCTTTCTTTTGGCTTGTAAGCAGCTGCCATCTCTCTGTGTGCTCATGTGACCTCTTATTTGTATGTCCATGGAGAAAGACAGCTAGTTTTTTCTTTTACAGTTGAAATTGTTTGCATATCTTTATATACCTTTAAACAATGATTCTTATTTTTTCTTTCTAAACTTCTATATATAAAGCTACTCTTCATGGAAGTAATCTAAAGCCATCATTTCTTTTAAATGCATTGATTTTAAATTTTCTCATTTGTATGCAAATATTATATTTATTTTTACTTTTTAATAAAAAATAATTTTCATTGGTTAATTATGCCTCTTAGGAAGAAAAATCTTAGAACTGAAATGGGACAATAATTTAAAGCTAAAATAAAATTATAAATTGCAAGTGGTATTTAAAGTTAAATTGTTTGTCTGCAAGACCTTTTATTAATACCCAAGGCCAGTAAAAAAATCCCATGTGATAAAATTATGAGTCAAATTTTTCTACTTATAGCATGTGGCTATTCTTACATATGAGATCAATAATACTACTCATCCACATTCTGTGACTTACATTGAACAAAAACAGGAAGCAAGTTATTTGATTTTAAAAAAAGCTGGCTAATATGTAATCAATGTTTGCTGCTATTGTTTAGTCGCTAAGTCGTGTCTGACCCTTTGGCAACCCCATAGACTGCAGCCCTCCAGGTTCCTCTGTCCATTGGATTTCCCAGACAAGAACACTGGAGTGGGTTTCCATTTCCTTCTCGAGGACAGCAATTTTCTGGTGTCCCTTCTTATCACGGCAATAATCCCATCATGAGGTCCCCTCTTCCATGAGTTTGTGCTCAGCTGTGTCCAACTCTTTGGATGCCTGCCAGGCTCCCTTATCCATGGGATTCTCCAGGCAAGAATACTGTAGTAGGTTGCCATTTCCATCTCCAGAGGATCTTTCCTGCCCAGGGATTGATCCCGTGTCTCCGGCATTGGCAGGCAGGTACTTTACCACTGAGCCACCAGAGAAGCCCCCTTCATGACCTCATCTAACCTTAATTACCTCCCAAAGGCTCCTATTTTCAAATGCCATGGAGGCTGAAGGGCTCACCCTATCATCTGGAGTTGGGGTATGCCAACATTCGTAACAGAATATGATGACTCAGTACACATAGAGTAAAATAGGAAACCAGGAATGCATGGTGATGTGAATAACTGAATAAATAAACAAATGGAGAAGGAATAAAAACTCCTCTTTAGAGTAGAATTCTAACTAATAAATGTAAAAAATTATGGGAATAAATGATCATCATTTGGCAAATGTCACAGTAATAATCAAGTTTTAGTCAAAAACAATGAACGTTAAACTGAGTGGCTTGAAGTATAATAAAAAACAGGATAAATTCATAAGATTAATTAGCCTCATACAATATTAATTACAAAAAGGAAAACAGTAACTTTTCGGTGGTGAGACCTGGCGAATCCTACTTTAACCAAAAGATCTAAGTCAACCTCAACAGCAATGGGGCAAATCAGCATTACATGCCCTCCAATGTGACACGTTGAGAGTAAGCAATATTACTTTTGTGATATTCTTGAAAAAATGTAAAACTTGAGTATAATCAGAGGAAACCTCAGACAAACCTAAACTGAGAGACTCTTTAAAAGTCTGAAGTTCATGAAAGACAAAGAAAAACTGAGGAACTCTGATAATTGAAGGAGACTAAGGGAAACTGACAAGTTCATGCAATCTGTGATCCTAGGTTCAGCCTCAGTTAAAGGTTGTGTCTACATATTATACCTTTAGTCCCAAATAACAAAAAACATGGAAGCAAGCACTAAATAAAATGGTTATCAGTAAATACCTATTTATTGATTGCTTACCAAGAAATCTAGGTGGGTAGGGCCCTCTGCTTTCATCAGCCTTCCTCTCTCTGAGTAGAAATGTATGCTCTGAACCACCCATATAGTGAAGGTATGCACTTATATACGTCAGAGGAGCTCTACCCTTCACCAGAGAATTTATGGTATAGAGGCTAAAAAAATTGAGTGGTTGCCTGGAGATATGACCTGCGACCTTATAAGAAGATGGCCATGGGGGAAATACAGAGACACAGGGAGAATATCATGTGAGGGTGGAGGATTAGAGTGATGCATAAAAGCCAAGGAATGGTAGAAATGCTGGAAGACTACTAGAAGCTTGGAAGAGGCAAAGAAGGATTCTCATATCTGTTTCAGAAGGAGCACGGCTCTGCGACACCTTGAATTAAGACTTACAGTCTCCTACAGATCACAGGTTGTATTGAAGTAGGGCCCACCTTGCTCTAGTATGATCTCATTTAACTAATGATACATGTATGCAGTGATCCTATTTCTAAATACAACCACATTCTGAGGGACTGGAGATAAGGACTTCATCATATCTTTTGGGGAACGCACTGTAACCCTTAAAAGCCCTGAATGTTTTTAAGGGTCAGTTAATGTTTATACTTTCTTAATATTTCTGCTGTTTTAAATCATCTAGTTTGTGATAGTGTGTTATGGCAGCCCTAGGAAGCTAACACAAGGACCTATGTACCAAACCTCATTCTAGTGGCACTGGATCAAAGTGAAATAAGATGCGGTCCCATCTTCAGTGATATGCTAGATAAGATTTCAGAAAGAGAGAGAGACAGAGAGTGAGAGATGCGGGGAGGGAGATGAAGAGAAGGAGGGAGGAGAGATATTAGTTAAGAGATTTGTGTTATTAGGAGAGAATTTCTCTGATGGGTCAGTGGTAAAGGCCCCACCTGCCAATACAGGAGATGCAAGTTCAATCCCTGGGTCCGAAAGATCCCCTGGAGAAGGAAATGGCAACACACTTCAGTATTCCTGCCTGGAGAATTCCATGGGTAGGGGAACCTGGTGGGCTGTAGTCCACAGAGTCGCAAAGACACACACTTCAGATGTTGCAATAAAAATAATATACCTACAATGAAATTTGAGAGACAGCAATTCTCTATGGACTAATTTATAAAGTTACTAAAAATTCTAGCAGAAGTTTTTAAAAGGAATCCAACAACTTATTCTGAATATATAGTAGATTAGAGATCCATAAATAGCTAAATCAGTTTTAAAAAAGAGAGAAAAATGCTACTCTCAACCAAAAAGTGGTAAGAATACCATAAAACTTCCCTAATAGCTCATAACTCAGTTGGTAAATCTTCTCTAACAGCTCAGTTGGTAAAGAATCCGCCTGCAATGCAGGAGACTCTGGTTCGATTCCTGAGTCAGGAAGATCCGCTGGAGAAGGGATAGGCTACCCACTCCTGTAATCTTGGGCTTCCCTTGTGGCTCAGCTGGTGAAGAATCGGCCCACAATGCGGGAGACCTGAGTTTGATTCCTTGGTTGGGAAGATCCCTGGAGAAAAGGAAAGGCTACCCACTCCAGTATTCTGGCCTGGAGAATTCCATGGACTGTGAAGTCCATGGGGTTGCAAAGAGTCAGACACGACTGAGCAACTTTCACTTTCATACCAAAAAGCCATGATAATAAAGTAGTGTGGACCTGGTGCAGCCATAGGTAAATAAGATAACAGATTAGAAGAAAGAGCTCAGTGAAACAACTGTATGTTTAGGGGAACCTGGTACATGAAGGAAATACTACTTGAATCCATGAGGCAAAATGGATGGACTGCTCAATGGATGTTATTGAGGAAACTGATGAACTCTACAGGGGAAAGAGAATTGGAAAACTTACGCAATGTACAAAGATGGGTATCAATGGATGAAAGAACTAAGCATGAAAGACAAACTAAAGCAAATAGGAGAAGTATAGAGATATATAATTGTGATTTTTGAGTAGAAAGTATTGCTGAAACTTCCAAAATGCAAAGTGCAAGGGAAAAAATTTTCAGCTGCCTATTTTAAAAATAAGAATCTCAAATGATGATATATATAAAATTATCAGATTATTTACAGTTTAGGAAGAGTTAACTGTGAATTACCAGATGTTTAGCTGGTTTTAGAAAAGGCAAAGGAACCAGAGATCAAATTGCCAACATCCGCTGGATCATCGAAAAAGCAAGAGAGTTCCAGAAAAACACCTATTTCTACTTTATTGACTATACCAAAGTCTTTGACTATGTGGATCACAATAAACTGTGGAAAATTCTGAAAGAGATGGGGATACCAGACCACCTGACCCGCCTCTTGAGAAATCTGTATGCAGGTCAGGAAGGAACAGTTAGAACTGGACATGGAACAACAGACTGGTTCCAAATAGGAAAAGGAGTACGTCAAGGCTGTATATTGTCACCCTGCTTATTTAACTTCTATGCAGAGTACATCATGAGAAACGCTGGGCTGGAAGAAGCACAAGCTGGAATCAAGATTGCCAGGAGAAATATCAATAACCTCAGATATGCAGATGACACCACCCTTATGGCAGAAAGTGAAGAAGAACTAAAGAGCCTCTTGATGAGAGTGAAAGAGGAGAGTAAAAAAGTTGGCTTAAAGCTCAACATTCAGAAAATGAAGATCATGGCATCTGGTCCCATCACTTCATGCAAGTAGATGGAGAAACAGTGGAAACAGTGGCTGACTGTATTTTTGGGGGCTCCAAAATCACTGCAGATGGTGACTGCAGTCATGAAATTAAGATGACTGCTCCTTGGAAGGAAAGCTATGACCTACCTAGACAGCATATTAAAGAGCAGAGACATTACTTTGCCAACAAACGTCCATCTAGTCAAGGCTATGGTTTTTCCAGCAGTCATGTGTGGATGTGAGAGTTGGTCTATCAAGAAAGCTGAGCGCTGAAGAATTGATGCTTTTGGTTTTTTTTTTCTTCTTCTTCTTTATTATTTTTTTTAATTTTAATTTTTACTTTATTTTACTTTACAATACTGTATTGGTTTTGCCATACATTGACATGAATCCACCACAGGTGTACATGCGTTCCCAAACATGAACCCCCCTCCCACCTCCCTCAGAATTGACACTTTTGAACTGTGGTGTTGGAGAAGACTCTTGAGAGTCCCTTGGACTGCAAGGAGATCCAACCAGTCCATCCTAAAGGAGAACAGACCTGGGTGTTCATTGGAAGGACTGATGCTGAAGCTGAATCTC
This sequence comes from Budorcas taxicolor, assembly GCF_023091745.1. NCBI lineage: Eukaryota > Metazoa > Chordata > Mammalia > Artiodactyla > Bovidae > Budorcas > Budorcas taxicolor. Next base: position 61,033,555 of record NC_068918.1, read on the forward strand.
CAATACTTTGGCTACCTGATGTGAAGAGCTGACTCATTTGAAAAGACCCTGATGCAGGGAAAGACTGAGGGCAGGAGAAGAGGATGACAGAAGATGAGATAGTTGGATGGCATCACCGACTCAATGGACATGAGTTTAGGTAGGCTCTGGGAGTTGGTGATGGACAGGGAGGCCTGGCATGTTGCAGTTCATGGGGTCACTAAGAGTTGGACACGACTGAGTGACTGAACTGACCTGAACTGAACTTAGGAAAAGTTATTTGCCATATGAAACCATAAGAGATTGTTGTTGTTCAGTGGCTAAGCCATGTCCAACTCTTTGCGGTCCCAAGGACTGCAGCACACCGAGGCTTCCCTGTCTTTCACTATACCCCAGAGTTTGCTCAAACTCATGACCATTAAGTCAGTGATGCCATCCAACCATCTCATCCTCTGTCATCCCCTTCTCTTCCTGCCCTCAGTCTCTCCAAGCATCAGGGTATTTCCCAATGAGTCAGTTTTTTTGCATCAGGTGGCCAAAGTATTGGAGTTTCAGCCTCAACATCAGTCCTTCCAATGAACACTCAGGGTTGATTTCCTTTAGGATTGACTGGTTGATCTCCTTGCTGTCCAAGGGACTCTCACGAGTCTTCAGCACCACAGTTTTTTTTTTTTTTTTTTTTTTTTTACTTTATTTTACTTTACAATACTGTATTGGTTTTGCCATACATTGACATGAATCCACCACGGGTGTACATGCGTTCCCAAACATGAATCCCCCCTCCCACCTCGCTCCCCATAACATCTCTCTGGGTCATTACCGTGCACCAGCCCCAAACATGCTGTATGCTGCATCGGACATAGACTGGCGATTCGATTCTTACATGATAGTATACATGTTTCAATGCCACTGTCCCAAATCATCCCACCCTCTCCCTCTCCCTCTGCGTCCGAAAGTCCGTTATACACATCTGTGTCTTTTTTGCTGTGCAGCTCAATACCAGAAAAATAAACGACCCAATCAAAAAATGGGCCAAAGAACTAAATAGACATTTCTCCAAAGAAGACATACAGATGGCTAACAAACACATGAAAAGATGCTCAACATCACTCATTATTAGAGAAATGCAAATCAAAACCACAATGAGGTACCACTTCACACCAGTCAGAATGTCTGCGATCCAAAAATCTGCAAGCAATAAATGCTGGAGAGAGTGTGGAGAAAAGGGAACCCTCCTACACTGTTGGTGGGAATGCAAACTAGTACAGCCACTATGGAGAACAGTGTGGAGATTCCTTAAAAAATTGCAAATAGAACTGCCTTATGACCCAGCAATCCCACTGCTGGGCATACACACTGAGGAAACTGGAATTGAAAGAGACACATGTACCCCAATGTTCATCGCAGCACTGTTTATAATAGCCAGGACATGGAAACAACCTAGATGTCCATCAGCAGATGAATGGATAAGAAAGCTGTGGTACATATACACAATGGAGTATTACTCAGCTGTTAAAAAGAATACATTTGAATCAGTTCTGATGAGATGGATGAAACTGGAGCTGATTATACAGAGTGAAGTAGGCCAGAAAGAAAAACACCACAGTTTTAAATCATCAATTCTTCAGCACTCAGCCTTCTTTATGGTCCAACTCTCACATCCATACATGACTACTGAAAGAACCATAGCTTTGACTATACAGGTCTTTGTCGACAAAGTGACATCTCTTCTTTTTTAATACACTGTCTAGACTTGTCATAGCTTTCCTTCCAAGGAGGAAGCATCTCTTAATTTCATGGCTGCAATCACTGTCCCACAGTGACTTTACAGCTGAAGAAAATAAAATCTGCCATCATTTCCACTTTTCCTCCATCTATTTGCCATAAGGTGATGGGATCAGATGCCATGATCTTAGTTTTTTGAAAGTTGAGTTTTCAGCCAGCTTTCTCACTCCCCTCTTTCACTCTCATCAAGAGGCTTTTTAGGTCCTCTTTAGTTCTGTAAGAGGTTAATAATTAACTATACAAAATCCCAGAAGTAAATATCTAGGATATGCAAGCAAATCCACAAGTAAAAGATAGGAAGACCATGGAAAATATTCCTCTTAAAATGGACCTTGGTTTCGTCATTTACACATTCAATAAATATTTATTGAGTGCCTATCACATGTCAACACTGCTCTAGGCACCAGGGTTACAGCACATAAATTTCCTGCCCTTAGGAAATTTAAATAGTACAACCTTCTATCTTACCAATAAGAGAAAGAAATTAGTTCCTACTAAATGAATATTCCTTTAAAATTATAACTGTGTCATTTTAAAATTGGAAGAATTTTTAGGGTGCATTTCCTCTAATTCCATACATTTGTGATAATATTCCCAGGGCACAGTGGCCTGACACACATAGCTGACGCTTCATCTGTGTTTAGAATGTAAAGGCCAGTAATTAGATGGGTCCAGAATTGCTATGACTGAGTCATGGCTTTTCCATTGTGTGCCATTTGGCAACCTCTCTGAGGTTTAGTTTCTTCATCAGTAAAATAACAAATAATGAAACAGCTCATACAATTCATATGAGGATTAAATGAGATAATATAAAACAAAACAGCATCTGACATACAATAAAAATTCAATCATGACTGTTTTTACATCTACATTTTATTTTGATATTGAGTCCAATAATTGTTATTTCCCCACGCATATCATGGGGCTTTCCAGGTGGCACTAGTGGCAAAGAATCCACCTACCAGTGCGGGAGATGCAAGAGACACGAGTTTGATCCCCGGGTCAGGAAGATCCCTTGCCTGGAGAATTCCATGAACAGAGGAGTCTGGCAGGTTACAGTCCATGGGGTCACAAAAAGTTGGACACAACTGAGCACAACAGACATATGCTATTTCAAAATTAGTATGGTAACACTTCTGGTTATTAATCAGGCAATTAATTTTTTCTTTAATTAATAATCAGAAAGGGAAGTCATATGCCTTCCCTGAGACCTACCCCTCTAGTGTGTAAGGTGTGTCTTGTAGATTAACCATTAATCCTAGAGTGAAAACTGAATTCAGAGTTGTCGGGCTGGAAAAGATGTGAGACTCCATCTTGCCAGTCCCCGGTTTTTTGACACAGGCAGATGTAAAGCCTGAAAGAGGTAAGTACCATGCTCTGAGTTTGCACAGCTAGAACTACGGCACTTCTTCTGTGGTTATAATTAATTATGATCGGAAAAGATGACTATGATTAAGAAATCATGGTTGTGATTAGGAAAGATTAATGTTACCAGGTGCCTTTGTGAGCTGGGTGTGAACTGGCTCCATGAATGACCTCAATTAATTAGAGACCTAGATTCAGGAGGACTCAGTTATTCCAAGTATGAATGTGCTGGACTTCACTTGACTGTTGCTTTGGTTCAGTAGGTGGAGCCACTCTTCCTCATTAGAGTAAACAGATTCAACTCAATTATAAATAGAAAAAAATATGTGCCCTCCGCCACTGAGAGTTGCAGAGAGTGACGACTGCCTGGAGACCTCGGGTGCCGCGGTGAGCAGTGTTGGAGCATGAGTTCCAAGCCACAGTCCATAGGGGTCATTGGAGCTCCTTTCTCAAAGGGCCAGGTGAGTCAAAACCTGGCTTTGAATAATTGCAGTTTATGAGAAAAGTTACAAATCTCAAAATTAGTAAGGTGTTACTGTCTGGTTAGTTAAACAGCCTGATACAACCTGACCTGAAATTTATGTTAAAGTCTTTTCATCATTTTACATCATTGTATAATTATGGTCACATATCCACTTATAACATTAGATTTATAACTATAACACCTAATCCCAGCCACAGCCAGTTTTATTTAAATCTGCCGAACTTCTCCTCATTTTTTGAGAAAATAATTTTATTTGAGTGGAAATAGACTATTTCTGCCTTGTAGCTACTCATTTAGATTCCCATGCTCTTATCGCTATTGGTGTTACTGCGTATATGTAGAAGGAGATAGAATTTTATTTTTTAGTTATGTAATTAATACCTAGAAAAATTCATAGATGGGTGGTAAATTTTAAAAATGTGAATAAACTAAATATTATTAATTTATTAACATTTTGAGTTATTTATATTATTTTAGAGCTTTAATGATTCTATAAAAGTGTTGATTCATGGGTTAGGTGGAGTTCTTTGTGTACCTCTTTTTGAGGGATGAAAAAAGAAAAGCGGAAAAGGAAACCCACCTACAGATTGATCACATTGAAAAGACTATTGGATTTATCAAACTCCCAAGTTCTAAAACATGCAAGCAACACTTAATATACTGTCTTTTTTTTTTTTTTTCTTGCCCAGGCACACTCATTCTGGTAAATCTAATGAGATTACAGATATCTTCAGCTCCTCCAAGTGTCTGTGCTAAAGGGGTGGGGGAAGAATGAAACAAAAGCAAATAAGATAAAGTGTGAATTAAAACTCACCATGCAGATTTTTTTGAGGTTGTGGTTGTTTTAAATGAGGTTTCTCGGGTTTCTTAGAACTTTCTGTTTGCCCAACTGAGCAGTGTATTGCTTCTCTTAGTTCTGAACTCTTGCTTTGCACTCTGTGACTTTTTTTTTTATTACAAAACAAATTGGGACAGGTCAGAGGTTAGAGATGCAAACTGCATTTGAAATGTCAGTCAAAACTGCTTCACTTCCCTTGGAAATCTTTCAAAGTTCTCTCCCAAAACACAGGGAAGTTTTGCTGACAAAGAGGTATTTCTTGTAATGCTGGGCTTAATTGCAAATTCCACAATGTGCTCACCTATAATGACAGGTTCTAACAAAAATCACAATAAAATAACTGATTAAAAAAGAAAAAGAAAAGAGGGGGGGGGGGGGGAGAGGGAGAAAGGAAGAAAGAAAGGGAGAGAGGGAGGGAGGAAATGGCTAGAACATGCTCTGATCCCTGGACCCCAGCAGAAGGCCACGTGCTGATGATAACAGCCCCTCTAGGGGATAACATTTTGAAACATAGCCTGGTGCATTTTCCTTTCTCCATGATTCTTCCTCCCGCCTCTACAGCCCCTCCTTATTAAAACATGGCGCCATGCAAGAGTAAGACACTTCCGACCCCGCCCCCCCCCCCCCCCCCAACACACACACAAGAATGAAGTTATTGTCTTAAGAGATTTTTCTACTCTACGCCATAGCATAGAAGGGAAAAATCAGCCAACATGTAAATTTCTGTCTTCAGTCAAGGGACGTAAAATTTGGATAAACAAGCAAAGGAGAGGATTAAAGGGCAGATGACTAGAAGGTTGAGTCTGAGAAAGAACTCCATCCTCAGCCCCACGCCCTTGCAGGGCAGTGGTTGAGGGGAGGGGGTGGGGACCGAAAATGAAGTACGTATTATGTATCTATTGTCCCATTGTGTTAGCTAAGGCTCAGAGGGCTACGGCAATGTGTTCAAGGTCACGCCGCTTTGACTGTGTAATTCCAGACACTGATACCAAAGCCTGTGCTCCTGACCTGAGCTGTTACATCTTTAGTTCTACAGCGGATCTTGGTGTTGTGGTCAATTAGGGATTGGAGCCTAGTCTCAAAGTCAGCAGTGCTAACAAAGAACAATGAGGAAAGACCAAACATGAGAAGCATTTTAAATCAGATAGAGGATAAAAGCTAGAAAGTGTCACTCTGGGAAGCTGAACAACTGTGCTATTGTAAATATACAGCCAGCCCTCCATATCTGTGGGAATGTCTTTACTGTCATTTCATGTAAGGCACTTGAGCATCTGTGTGGGGGAGGGGAGGTTGTTCTGGTCAATCCTATACAAATCCGGAGGAGTAATTTTAGTATCAGTTAAGGGGTTGTATAAGATTTCTTCTTTTTTTTCTTAAATAATTCTGAAAGTTCAGAGTGGTCTTATTTTTGATTTAGTTATATATATATATATAATTTTAATTTTTTTCCACTGAAGGTTATTACAAGATATTGAATATAGTTCTCTGTGCCCTACAGTAGGTCCTCTTTGGTTATCTATTTTGTATATAATAGTGTGCATATTTTAATCCCAAACTCCTAATTCATCCCCTCATCTCTATCTCCCCTTTGGTAGCCATAAGTTTGCTTTCTATGTTTGTCAGCCTATTTTGTTTTGTAAATAAGTTTATTTGTCAGGAGTATTTAAGACTTGTTTCAAAATTTGAAAGGGAGAGGGCAAAAGTCAGGGAGTTTTATGAAACTGACAATTTTTGAACATCTACTAAGTGTCAGCTGTATACTAAAAAATACAGTGCTGGAAGTGTAGAGAAAATTGGACAGAAATCTAATAAAGGAGAGAAAACAATGACAAATAACTCAAAATCAAGGCAAAATTTCAGCCAAGTAGCACTGTATTGGAGTTTAAAGAATAAGAAATTGTACCTACTTGTTGAGGGCGTAAAGGCGGGAGTCATAAAAAAAGGCAGTCCTATTATGGCTTGCGGTTGTAATTATCTTTTATTTTCTGTCTGGCTATTGATTGTGAAAACTGATAAGCATCTTTTACTATTCTGATTATGCACCTGTTACTCACTTAGTACATTATACTATGATTTGTCATTGGACAAATAATAGAAGTCTATATCATCAAAACTACCATTTAATAGGAAAACATGTAATCACTTTAAAATACAGAAGTGTATCAGAATTATCTTGAAATTTTTTTGAAAAATACAAATGTCCAGGTATTTTTTTTTCTCCAAAGCTCCAGATATGTTTCCAATGAGCAGCCATATTTAAAAACAACTAGACTATATGATGATCTTTTATCTAGCTCATTTCACTTTTTCTATTTCATATTCAGTGCTCTCATTTCATTTAGTTTGTTTTCCAATTTCTCCATCTCTTTTTTCTTTCTCAAGCCTTTATCAGGCAGAGTTTTTGTATACTTGTAAATAGTATGTATAATATATATCAGAAAACTTACAAATTGTAGCCTAACTAAAAAATTTATAACATTTTGATTCCACTTGTTTGACTTAATATGAATAGAATGCTAGATTTCTAATAAAAAATAGATATGCAATAAGCAACAAAGGTTTACTGTATAGCACAGGGAACTATAGTCAATATCTTGTAATAACCTATAATGGAAAATTTCAAAAATAATATTTGTGTATATGTATAACTGAATCACTTTGCTGTGAACCTGAAGCACTGTTAAGTCAACTACACTTCAATAAAATATATATATTAAGCCAAAAAAAAAAAAAAAAGGCAGTGAAGTGAAGGAGCAAATATGTCTGGCTGAGCATGGTGTTGGGGGGGAGTCCCTTGCTGCCAGGGACAGGAACTTGACATGGAGGATTTGCCTGGTAGTCAGGGCAAGTCATCTGGTATTTGAGGTGGGAGGAATTTCCTCTTAGTTTGGTGCCACAGTGCAACCCTGAGGATAGGCACAGGTGTCTGTTGGCACATCTTCCCGCATGATGGCAGGCTACCCAGGCGGCACTAGTGGTGAGGCGCAGGAGGCCTAAGAGGCAAGGGTGCATTCATGGTTTGGGAAGATCCCCTGGAGAAGGGAATCCAGAAGGACAGCCCCTCTCCAATATTCTGGCCTGGAGAATTTCGTGGACAGAGGAGCCTGGTGGGCTATAGTCCATGAGGTCGCAAAGTGTGGGACACGACTGAGTGACTAACACTTTCACTTTTTCACTCCCACCTAACAGCGCAGAGTAACTTTCTCTATTGAAAAGCCTTGTTGGAAATTGGAATCAGAGAGACACATAAAAGAACTATTTCTTTAGATGGCTTATCTGCCAGGAGGCTGGAGAAGACTTACTGCAAGGAAGAAGCGTGGTAGCTTCCCCAGTGTAAAAAGAGCAAAGGTAGAATTGTGCCAACCATGCTTAAACAGGTCAAAACTTGAAATAGTGGGTTGGTCTTTGTGAGTTCATCTCCCAAGTGATGATTTTCCCTGCTGCCTCCTTTCTCCGCAAGAGCCCTAACTTACTACCATGCGGACCTGCACGTAGGTCTGTCTGATGTCACGCTCTTTTTATTCACCTTATGTTTTGACTCAAGCTGTTCTCCAGGTTTGCAAAGTTTCTTCGTCACCCCATCTATTTTCCTGAATGACCTACTCATGTTGCAGGACTCAGCAGAAGTGTCAGCCTGTTCCCTGCAGACTTCTCTGAAACTTCTCCACCCCTGACAGGGTTAGGAACATCCTGTTTTTGTGGTTACAATATCTTGTAACTGTGTTGATGCAAATCTCTAAGTATTATAATTGGAATTATTAATAAATATCCAAATCCCCTATTCACTTGTGAGTCACTCAAACACAAAAGCCCTCTCTTTTGGATCATTGTATCTCTATCTCTCAGAGTGCTTTTGTACAAACTGTGTCCACTGTGTTGGTAACATAATGTGATGGAGAAGAGAACCTGCAAGTTTTGGGATCCAAACCACCTGGATGTGAACTAAGGCTCTGCCACTTGTTCGCTGTGTGCCTGTAGGAAAGTTATATAACCTTTTTGATTCTATATTTTCATATTTGACATAGGAATAATTCAATCTACCTCGCTGTGATGACAGTGAGATCATGTAAATTCCTGACCCTGTAGGTACTCAAAAAGTGATAGTTACTCTTCAACTGATTAATGAAAAAGGTTTCTATTGTGGGGGTTTGATGATATGATAATGTCTAAATTACTCTATGTTTTCATTGTTCAGCCACGAGGAGGGGTGGAAGAAGGCCCTACAGTACTGAGAAAGGCTGGTCTGCTTGAGAAACTTAAAGAACTAGGTAACTGTTTACTTAATCAATTTTTTTTTATTAAAGTATAGTTGATGTACAATATTATATGTTACATATTTATACAATATAGTGATTCATAGTTTTAAAGGTTATACTCCATTTACAGTTATTGTAAAATGTTGGCTGTATTTCCTATGTTGTACATTATATCCTTGTAGCTTATTTTATTTGTAATAGTTTGTACCTCTCAACCCTCTACTAAATAGTCTAGGTCTTTAGAATCTTTAGATTACCTGTAATTTCTTTATTTAAAAAGTATAAAAATAGAGCCTTTATTTCCTGACCTCATGGAAGCATTAAGCTAATCATATATTCTTATTTAATTCAGACAATCTCATTACGAGGCAGGTACAATGGGCAGGCAGAGTAGGAAGCTGAGTGGCTTCGGTTGGATAACAGCTTGGGATAAAACCAAGGGCTCTTAATATAGTGTAAGGAAGTTGAGAAAATATCAGTGTCTTTTTTTTCTGGGCATAAATATATATTGTTGCTCTTCAGTTGCTAAGTTGTGTCCAACTCTTTTGTGACCCCCTGGACTGAAGCTGGTCAGGTTCCTCTGTCCATGTGATTCTCCAGGCAAGAATACTGGAAGGGGTTGTCATTTCCTTCTCCAGGGGATCTTCCCAACCCAGGGATCAAAGCCAGGTCTTCTACTTGGCAGGTGGACGTTTCACTACTGAGCCACCTGGGAAGCCATATATATATATATATATATATATAGATGTATGTATGTATAAATATATTTTTAAAAAACAACCTTTTATTACCTACACAAAACAAACTTATCATAGAAAAGTGAACAGCACACAAACAGAACCCAAGACAGTGTCGCCATGTGTCAAGGCCAAACCAGCTTATCAGTTACATTTTCATGGCTAGCCTAACTGACTTGAGTCAAGAAGAATTTGCAGAGAACCCAGTGTATAGCAGACAGCGGTGTAGAACCCAGGATACAGCAGGCACTGGTGTGCAGTGAGGTTGGGATGATGATGTCAGGTAATAGTGCATATGGTTTTTACTTTCACTAGGTTTTATAGCCATTCCGGGTTCTTTTTTCCAAATAACAGCTATTTGGTAAAGTTGGAATCATCCTATAGTCTGTTTTATAATCTCCTTTAGTAACCTAAAACTTTTAATTATAGAGTGTGATGTGAAAGATTACGGGGACCTGTCCTTTGCCGATAACCTTGATGACAGTCCCTTTCAAAGGGTGAAGAATCCAAGGTGTGTGGGAAAAGCAAATGAAAAGCTGGCTGATGTGGTGGCGGAAGTCAAGAAGACTGGAAGGATCAGCCTTGTCCTGGGCGGAGACCACAGGTCTTTTTTAATGTTTATCTCTATGGGAGTCTGGTATAAATACGGTGAAGGAAGTATAACCAAAACCATGAGAAGAGAGAAAATAGGAAAGGAAAGTGTTGGTCAATACTTTATACCACATTTTCTGCCTTGTTTAATTTTATTGATTACTACTTTATTTTGGAAACAAAAACTTCCCTCTATTTGAAGTCTGTTATGAGCTTTTTCTATGACAACAGAAAATACATGGTATGTGAATGGATTTCAGCAAAATATTCAAGCTTACATTCCTAAATAAGTAAGTACTGAGGAAATTAAGTCAGCCTATTGTACTTGATTAGTGATAATAGAAATAACTTATTTATGTCAACAATTAAAGCATGTGTTTCCCACTATCAAAGTAATAATTACCAAATTTTTGAAATACACATGCACTGGGGCTTCCCTGGTGGCGCAGAGGTTAAAGCGTCTTCATCCAATGTGGGAGACCTGGGTTCGATCCCTGGGTCGGGAAGATCCCCTGGAGAAGGAAATGGCAACCTACTCCAGTATTCTTGCCTGGAGAATCCCATGGACGGAGGAGCTTGGTGGGCTACAGTCCACGGGTCGCAAAGAGTCGCATGCATATATAAAAGAAAAAAACAGTGGCAATTGTAGTTCTCTAAAAACCATTTCTATTAGAATTTTGAAAATCTGTTATATTTCCTTCCTGCCATAATTTTTCCCTTGTATATAATTTGAACAATTGTATGTGTTATCCTGTTTTGTTCTTCATCTACACTACAGATTTCCTTATGTTATTAATGCCTCACAATACACACGAACATAATTTTTTACTGTTGCTTGATATTTCATCTAGGTATGATCTCTCTCTATATATATATGTATGTGTGTGTATATATATATATATCCACGTTGTCAGATATTCAGGTTATTTTCAAATTTCACCATTATGAATAATGTGGCAAAGATAATGTTTGTGCGTGAGTCTTCCCATGTTTACTCTCAAGGAATCCAGGAGATGCAATCAGAAGTACAATTAGATCAAAAGTACAAAGATTACAATGCTTCTTAATGCAGGAGTCAATTACTTCAGCCCCCCCCATATTTTCCTTGAAAGCCAAAGTGTTTTCAAGACTTCTGCGACAAAACTCACATTGAGCAACCGGAGCTCTCTTTAAGTAAAAAAATTTGTAAGTGGGAATTTTAAGAGTGGCACATGGACGAAGGAAAACAAACCTGAAGGGAAAGACAAACAGCATGCTGAATCATCAATACCTGAACCCCAAGGACTGCGTCTGAAAGTTCACGGTTCTCTGGAGGGTTCCTGAGCATTCACAAGTGGGAGAGTGCAGACATTGTATGGCAAATCCTGGTCTTTTAACTTTTGTGTAAGATACTACTTAGCTTTGCCATTCTGGCAAGTTTTCTGGAGCTTGGAGTGTTTGAGATGGATTTTGAGGGTTCTGGACCCGCCTAAGAATGAATCCTTAAATACATAGCAGGAGACTCGAAAGTTCCAGCAGAGGATCTGAATGTTGAATAGAGTGAGCGTCCAGGATACACTGGCTGAAGTAGATGTTAGGGTTTTGAGTGATGTTCCCCAATTGTAAAATAATTGGATTTTAAGAAAAATGGGAGGACTCTGTCATAATTCACTTGGGAGAATTAAGTATTTACCAAGAGAGATGAGAGTACAGAAAATGAGCCTGTTTTAACCCTGAGAACTGAGTGATATCTCATGCTGAAAAACTTCTTGTGTGGCTACTGTCTTTTCACACATTTAATTTTTAGTGAAACTAGAATTTGCAATTTTATTAGAAGGTGGTTTTGAAGAAAAATGAAAGTTTTTTTTAGTAACGCCATTACAGTGAATAAATATAACTTGTTAGTAAATATTGTGTTATGTATACTTTCTCTATTGTGATTGTTTAATTGGGATCTTCAGTTTAAAATCTCTCAGAAATATTAGCCACTTTGACTTAAAGGAAAATCAGGCAGGAATATTGTGTAAATGATATGATAAACATGCTGGTAACTGCAAACTTGATGTTCACACAAACTTCTTTTCCTTTAAAGTTTGGCGATTGGTAGCATCTCTGGCCATGCCAGGGTCCACCCAGATCTCTGTGTCATTTGGGTGGATGCTCACACTGACATCAACACTCCACTGACAACCGCAAGTGGGAACTTGCATGGACAACCTGTGTCTTTCCTTGTGAAGGAACTAAAGGAAAAGGTAAACAGCTGGTTGGTATTTTGTTACAAAAGAATTATCTTCAGCAGAAGTTCAGAAGCCGAAAGGAAGTAAGAACCCCTGTGCCATTTTATTCTTGATTAATTTTCAAACCATTTTTTCAGCAGCCGATAAGCAATGGTGGGGGTGGGGGGTGGTGATGGGGGCGGGGAGGGGTGGGCGGGGGGAGGTGGACAGAGTTAGACTCAGATACAGAGTTAGACTCTGTATCTCTACGTTTTTAATAGTTTGCAAACTGACTTCAGGAGTAGCTTCCCTTTTGATTATTTTTTTTTTCCTCTCAGAATTCCAAATAGTTTATGCAGATTCTCTGCTCTCAGAAAGGTGGAACACAATTCTCCACTCCTAAGTGGAGAATATGGTTGCTTACAGTTTAGAGCCTTCCCCTAAAGCAGTATGAATTCTTGGCAAGGCCTGTGTTCCCAGGACCACGGTGCTCTCCAGACTTCTTCCGGGGGTGCTGTCTCTGTTCCTACAGTCATCTGAGCATGAGATTTGGCCCCTTACATCTTTAGATTTAGAGAGATGAAGACCTTAAGTGAAGAAGTTCTAAGGGTTGGTGACAGAGGGGACAGGGTTCAGGGCACAGCCTGCTGTCTCAGATACATAATCCTTCTAGAAAGCGCAGGCAGCACAAGGTCGGGGGGCGAGGCAGACTAGTGGGTGACTGTGGAGGGAGGGAGGCCACAGACGGTGTGCTTGCTCCTCGCTGGGTGGGCAAGAGCCCTTAGTCCTCAGCGTCCCCATCCTTTTGATTCTTCGGTGGGGCAGAGAGGCATCCTTTATGACCAAGTGAGCAAGGTTCAGAGTAACACACACACACCAAATGTGGAGAAAGGCAAGGACCATAACTCTGCTCCTGGTGCCTCCTCTTTCTGTTACACAACCCACAGCCTCTCATCCTAACCAAGTGTCCCCTTCACAACACAGGGCCTTTTCAAACATGGAGATTTTAAATGCAGATTATGGTGGCTTATTCTTTAACATCTTTGCTATGAGAAGCACATGTCTAAACCACAAGAGGGAGAACTATCTCCTTGCTCCCTGGAAACTTCTTTTCTAAAAAATGTAAGATGAAACTTCAGAATAAGATTTAACACTGTATTGATATGCTACCAATAAAACAATTTTTACTGATATAATTGTAGTAAATTGGACAATGTGATGATACTTGGGGATCCAAACCTCCTTATGTTAAATGTCAGCAGCAATATTTTCCAAACAGATGAGCAACGTGATTGGTTTATACACCTGCAAATGCATTGTTAGCTCATGAGAACAGCCAAGCTAGGCTCTGGGACATTTGAAGACATAGTCAAACCAAAGGTCTGATTGAAAATTTTCAACAGCCACTCTAAACCATCCTCTGGATAAAGTCTTTTTTGAGAAAGAGAAGAAAAGAAGGAAGCTACGAAAGCACACTGATTTCTTTATAGAATAATTCCAGGAGAACAGGGCCCAGTGGAAAAGGAGTGTAGAGCAGGTAAATGCTGACAAATGGTTCAGGTTAGGTCTGGGCTACCAGGCGAGGCTGGGTAAGGCCAAAGCAACCAAGGGTAGCACAGGAGGACAGAAATTCTCTTCCTAATTTTGTACTATATTTTAGTGATTTCCTTGAATATTATGTTCTGAATATAAGATACATGCAATCTAACATGTGTCCTTAGCTTTCAATGCAAGATTTGCTCAAGAGAAGCATATATAACCCAATGGAACCATTGCAATTCTAGATGCCCGAGGTCCCAGGATTCCACTGGTTGGCTCCCTGCATATCTGCCAAAGACATTGTGTATATTGGTCTGAGAGATGTGGACCCTGGGGAACAGTAAGTTTACTCCTTGATGTGGTTTACCTTCCTTTTTTGTCCTTTCTCATGTTAGGCGCGCTGGTCAAGAATACTGGAGTGGGTTGCCATACCCTCCTCCAGGGGATCTTTCCAACCCGGGGATCGAACCTGTCTCTTATGTCTCCTGCATTAGCAGGTGGATTCTTTATTGCTGAGCCACCTAGGAAACCCATCTGTATCTAGACCTGTATCTATATACACATGTATATACATATATAAGCTTCCCGGGTGGCTCAGTGGTAAAGAATCTGCCTGCCAATGCAGAAGACGTGGGTCTGATTTCTGGGTTGGGAAGATCCCCTGGAGAAGGAAATGGCAACCTACTGCAGTATTCTTGCCTGGGAAATCCCGTGGACAGAGGAGCCTGGTGGGCTACAGTTCATAGGGTTGCAGAGTCAGACAAGACTTACGAACTAAACAGCAACAACATAGATATATATGTATGTATTTAGGTGATTTTTACCTTGACTTGCTGTTTAAAAATTATTGATATATACATACAGTTCACCAAACTTAAATATAAATTTTTTTTTAATTTATTTTTTTAATTTTTATTTTTACTTTACAATACTGTATTGTTTTTGCCATACATTGACATGAATCTGCCACGGGTGTACTTGAGTTCCCAATCCTGAACCCCCCTCCCACCTCCCACCCCATATCATCTCTCTGGATCATCCCCGTGCACCAGCCCCAAGCATCCTGTATCCTGCATCGAACACAGACTGGCGATTCGTTTCTTACATGATATTATAAATGTTTCAGTGCCATTCTCCCAAATCATCCCACCCTCTCCCTCTCCCTCAGAGTCCAAAAGTCCATTCTATACATCTGTGTCTCTTTGTTTGTCTCACATACAGGGTCATCATTACCATCTTTCTAAATTCCATACATATGTGTTAGTATACTGTATTGGTGTTTTTCTTTCTGGCTTACTTTACTCTGTATAATCGGCTCCAGTTTCATCCATCTCATTAGAACTGGCTCAAATGTATTCTTTTTAATGGCTGAGTAATATATTTTTAAAGATTTATGTTTTGGCTATGGTGAGTCTTCGTTGCTGCACGTGGCCTTTCTCCAGTTGCGGCGAGTGGGGGCTACTCTGTTGTGGTGCTTGGGCTTCTCAATGTGGTTTCTATTGCTGTGGGGCATGGGCTCTAGAGCATGGGGGCTTCAGTAGTTGCAGCGTGCGGGCTCAGTAGTCATGGCTCATGGGCTCTGGAACGCTGGTGTGCCAGTGTGTAGTTGTGGCACACTAGCTTAGTCACTCTGCAGCACGTGATATCTTTTCAAACCAGGGATCAAACACATGTCTGCTGCGTTGCAAGGTGGATTATTAACCAGCGGACCACGAGGAAAGCCCCCTAAATAATTTTTGAATCTTACCACACTGATCTTTTCTCTAAAAGGCAACAAGAGGGTCAGCCTCCTTATAAACTGTAGATTATCTTAATATCTTCTCTTTCATAGCTATATTTTAAAAACTCTGGGAATTAAATACTTTTCAATGACTGAAGTGGATAAACTGGGAATTGGCAAGGTGATGGAAGAAACATTCAGCTATCTACTAGGAAGGTATGATGCCTCTGTGTGTGTGTGTGTATAAACATAAATATTATTAAAACGACTTGCTACTAACACTAGTCAATGTAAGTTATTAACAAAGCCTGCAAGTATAATCATGAAAGTTCACAGCGTTGTTACTTTTTGTAAAACAAAGTGAGAACTGTATTTTTCTACTAAATATTAAACCACCAACTTTAACCTGAATTCCTTTCCCACCCTTTAAAAGAAAGAAAAGGCCAATTCATTTGAGCTTTGATGTTGATGGACTGGACCCGTCTTTCACGCCAGCTACTGGCACACCAGTCCAGGGAGGTCTGACTTACAGAGAAGGTCTCTACATCACAGAAGAAATTTACAAAACAGGTGAGTAAAACTCTGAGTGAATACAAGAGAAAGTGTACATCTGGCCAATATATATTGATACCTCCCTGATCTGAAAACAAAGCCCCAACTTGACACTTTCTGAATGCCCACTGCATAATACAATGACTGAAATGTTTCCAGTTGTTACTACCTCTTTGCACTCCTGGATAATACTTCAAGTCAGTCTGTACTAAATTATAAATGTCAGCTATGAAATAAATTACATTATTTCCATTTGTTGTTACAGGTTTACTCTCAGGATTAGATATAATGGAAGTGAATCCATCTCTGGGGAAGACACCAGAAGAAGTGACTCGAACAGTGAACACAACAGTAGCAATAACCATGGCTTGCTTTGGGGTTGCTCGAGAGGGTAACCACAAACCTATTGATTACCTTAGACCACTAAAGTAAACACGGAATCATCATATAAAAAAACTCACAGCTAAATGACATAATTAGCAAATCTAATAGTTTAAAGTTACAGTTACCGTCCCAAAGATTTGGTCTTTCAGGAAAATCTTTTGCCTTGGTAAATATTAGTACAATTAGTATAAACTGTATCTATTCCCTCTTGGTGTGAAATTCAAGATATGGAAATGTTAACTTTTGTGAAATTAAAAAGTTTATATTCCCATTTTGGCAGAAGACTTATCCTTAGAGAGACATACATTCATATCGAAATAAAAATTTGCTGGCATTAAAAATAAACTTTTATCAGCCCCCACATGTATAGTGGGACTCCTGATACCAGGAGATAAAGCTACCCAACCTGAAAAGGGACCATATTTCCATGTTGTTCAAAGCTGTAATGCCTAGAAACTGCTCTCCTCTATCTCTTTGTAAGATTCTGTCATCCCTATACAAGTTTCTAAATATAGGCAACACACAGATACTGACACACACACACACCCTGCTTAAGACTACCATAAATACTTTAAAAACCACTGTGAAATTATTATCTCCAAAACACTGTAAGACCTTGGTTAAGTTATTTAAACTCTTTTGCTCTGGTTTCCTCATCTGTAAAATGGATTATTATAGGGTTTGGGCAATCTCTAAGTTCACTGATGTTAGATGACCATGTTTCACTTTTTTTAAACCTCAAGCATGATATTGGTTAATATCATGTTAAGCATGGCTGCTATTCAGATAGTCTTTTGGGAAACAGAGGAAAGAAATAAATATTTTTGTTTCTAAGATATGCTAATTTAGGTTGCGATTTCACTGAAAATTATCGGTGGCTTCCAAATGCTCCACCTTTCACTTATTTCAGTTGGTAAAGAATCTGCCTGCAATACAGGAGACCTGGCTTTGATCCCTGGGTCAGGAAGAGCCCCTGGAGAAGAGAATGACAACCCACTCCAGTATTCTTGCCTGGAGAATTCCATGGATAGAGAAGCCTGGCAGGCTACAGTCCAAGGGGTTCCAAAGAGTCAGACACAACTAAGCAACTAACACTTTCCCAAGTTTCCAAATGCCCCACCTTTCACTCATTGCAGTTAAGAGTGTATTCACTGGCTGAACTCCTGAACATCCTAAAAACTCATCTCAGCTCTATTATATAGTGAAGGAAGTGGAAAAGTAAGTGAAAATAAACTAGAATCAAAATAAGGGAAGTGAACTCTTTCCCTTTCCTCCAACTTACATGGAACTCAAAGTGGAGTCTGTAATGAAGCAGGCTCCATGAAAGAATTTTTACTGTTTTTCTTTTTTAAAAAAAGTTAATTTATTTTTTTTATTGAAAGATAATTGCTTTACAGAATTTTGCTGTTTCCTGTCAAACCTCAACATGAATCAGCCATAGGTGTATATATATATATCTCCCCTCCCTTTTGTTATTCTTGTTATAACAGCTTTATATGTTAAAGAGCCTCTACCATCTGATTGTTTACCTGCAATACAGAATTTTAAACCTGTTGACACTATGGACTTTGTAGAATAAGTGTTTTACTGAATAACTTTTAGATAAGAGCAATTATAATGGATCTTACTCTAGAGAACCTTATCCAGTACAGCAGTCACAGGCAGTTACATTAATTAAAGCTTAATAAAATATTCAGTTGCACACTGTAAGTGCTTAACAGGCACATGGAGCTACTAACTATTGAACCGCACAGCACAGATATGACTATTTCTACACTGCAGAAACACCTAGTGAACACAGCCACTCGAAAGTTATCATTAGTTTTCAAAAAGAAAAATTTTAGGATGTAATGGATATGAGTATTTTTTTCTCAGCTGTATTCTAAACACAAATTAAGCTTCTGTCTTCTATTAATGTCTCTGATTAATACTAACCTCTTAAAACCCTATTTGGGGAAATTATATTCCCTTTTTTTAAGCTAGAGAGGAAAAACTGAATTTTTAATAAAATTAACTGGAATGTGTAAGTCCTTAAGAAACTGACATGGAATTTTTCTCTTTATTCTATTTGTATAATACTATTGTTACAATTATTTCTATCCTGGGATCTCAAAGTAATATATTCCTTGAGGCAGCAAGAATATATGGAGACTAGGTTAAGAGTAATACTTGAAATCATTTCTAGTATAAAATTTCTGGAGAATTTTAAGAATATCATTAGCTTAGAAAAATTATTTATACCATTATACAAATTTTAAGCTGTCTTTGCATGGCAAATAAAGATCCAATGATTATAAAAATATGAGTCATGGAGAAGATAAAGGTCTAGGAGGAATGGTTTGGAAACAGAAGTTCACAGTTAAACTTCACTAATTCTTTAAAAAAAAATCAGCACCTCTTAATTCCTAGGTTAACGTCAGTCACTGACTATAGTGTACAATCCATGGAGGTGGCTCAGTTCTCTCTTCTAACCCAGCCAGTACATTGCCTGGCACCCAGCAGACGCTCATTCAAACTAAGTAATTAATCAGACAATTTATTCATTCAACAGATTTTACTAATTATTTTCCAAGTCTTTTACAATCTTAATGCCACCCTCCCAAAATAACAGTATGTCTCTCAAAATCTAATAAACTCTAAAGAACCAAAATGTATATGATATTTAAAAATATAAATACTTAAAAAATTTAAGACTATAAAAATTCAAAGAATCACATCATCTGCCAGGTAAGTGTGTCAACCTGGAGAAGTAATTGATTTATTTTTAAAAACAGGTCTTAAGAAAGTTGATTTTCTTAAGTTATGTTATTTTCTTACATGGCTTCCAACTCATTTCATATAGTAAGTTCAAGTCCACAGCAAAGGCAAAAACTTGCCAATCTATCTCAATAGAAATATTAGCCTGTTTACTTGGAAATCTATGATAAAAAGTTTAAGCCATTTTAAAAAGAATATGAAATTGTGTTTGCTCCTATAATGCAATGAAATCTAGAATCCTTCACTTGAAAAAATCTCTTGTTGAAAAGATATACCAAGAGAGATTTATGTATAAAAGAATTTGTAATAACTATTTTACATGTGTGGTGCCTTTAAAACTGGATTTGAAGACTAAGTAAGTTATTAATACTGAAAAATAAAAACAAAAACAATGGCCCAAACAGGAAAGACTGAGAGTGCCTGGTAAAAGTTGTTTGATCAGATATGTCAGTATTCCTAGGTAGCTCTAATACCTTGTTGTGGACATGAACAACGTGTAGTTTACTTGATCTCTTAGAGACAAAGCAAAGGGAAGACAGGAGTTGGAAGTCAACAGATTCACCATATGAATCAAAATTAAACAATCTGAACACCGCTGCCTCTACCCCACCACAATGTAGCGCCGTCAGGTTCAGATTTAACAGACTCGAGTCTACTTCCAACACGGCACACTCTACTTCACTGAGTCACTGGCAGGGACCCCGGCACCTGAGTAGACTGAGGTGCTGGAGACCCGCTGCTGACGGCTTGCGGGGGCACGGCAGCCGGTTCCATCTTGCTAATGTGAGTGATGAATCGAAGACGGAGTTTTAAAGCCGGTTTTAAATTACAGATAATCTTTTCAACCTAAAAAACAAAAGCACATTAAAACATTTTCACCAGAGAAGTTCAATTTCCCACTTTTAAAGAGGTGACTTACACATTTCCTGAGACAATAAATCAGGGGGTGGAACAGGTAGATGAGAAGTTTCTCTCATATTTTGTGTTTTAACAGAAGCAGATAAAACTATTTCTTTCTTACCTGAAAAAAAGCATGTGTTGTCCCTCACACACATATTATATATATGTACATTTGTGTATGTGTATCTATCTATATATGCATACACTTAACAGAAACATACACCCTCCTGCCAAAAGCTGGTAGAGTTTACACTGGGGGTTCTACACATCCACCAAGGGACTCATCCTTTTAAAATGCCATCTTTACACAAAGCACCATTATATTTCAAAGATCTTTGAATAACTCAGGTTCAAAACATTTATCTATACAGTTAACTTTTTTTGTTTTTGATTTACACCTGGAATTCAAACTAAATCATATTAGACTTACTCTTACTTAAAATGCTTTAAAGAAATAAAAAGATCAAGTAGTTCCACAGCTTTCTTAGCTTTACTTATATATTCTTGGATCTTACCAGGAAACATCAGTCCATTAAAAATCCTTCCTTTCTGTATTCCCTTGTGTCAAAGTTTCTTAGGCTCAAAAATAAGGAATAAGCTAAAGAAAACATTTCTGTATTGGTTTCCACTTGACAATCCTGCGGAGGTGTAAAGGAGTCAACACCCTCCCAACTCCATGTCACCAGCTTCAAAGAGTGATTCCTGAAGACCAGGATTTACATGCTTACGTGTATCAATGTATATTCCTTTCCCATTAGAGAGAAATAACATTAAAGTATGGAGAGGAGGTCACTTAACTTCACCTATTTGCCCTCTCTCCACTCTTCTAAAAGAGCTGAGATTCTAGTTACCACAGACAGGAAACTCAGGATTTAAAGAGGTATTTAAGGAGGTTTTTTCCACTTGGAGACAGCCCTCCCAGGGAGTGGCTCTTTATATGCTGAGTCACAACTTAACTTAAACTTCACAAGTGTGCATGCCTTTTAAAGTGACACAGAACAAATTTAATACCTATGCCAAATGGCAACCCCCTACCACTCAAACAGGATATAATTAATCCCCTAGGACGTTAAAAAAATTCAAGTTCAGCACCCTCAGTTTTTAAATACACTTCATTAGTTATTCTCCCGACCCTCCTGGTTTTAATCTTGTAGTCACGCTGCAATTTGTCTTATGTCCTCACACTGTACCCTAATCACTGTGGGGAAAAACAGGCTCTGCTTCACTCACAACACAAGGCCTCTCTGATCTTTTCAGTAGCCACGCTGATGAGTTTACTGTTAATAACTCCTCAGGTCATTTTCAGATGCTTCGTTGCAAATGTCAAGGGGGGAAAGTGTGAGAAATTATAATAGGTATTTTTTTTTTAATTGGCAGATGATTGCTTTACAATGTTGTCTTGGTTTCTGCCATACAAGGTGAATCAACTATAAGTATATGTATGTCCCCTCATGTGTAAGTTTTCAAAACTAAACATCACTGAAAAATAATTAAAGTGAACTTACTTGTTCTTTTACACTGTCACCAGTAAACATATACTTCATATGATACAGGAAGTCACAGATGGGATCCATGTAGTTTAAGTGGGTGCTACACTGGTCTACATTCAGCAACATGTCATAAAATGCTACACCAATCTGTTTAACAAATAAAATTATTTAAATGGTCAAAAATGGTTCAGTCATGATGCAGCTGGTCTCCATGACAAGAACAGCAGAGAGGGTAACATCCTTGCTGAGGAACTGTCACTATCACACAAACCTCTATGTACATGAGTGATACGAAACTGCTTGCATTTTATAATGGAATTCAGAGTGCTACCAACTGACCCCAAATAGGGATTAAATACACTTTCTCTCCCTAATTTAAAATTTAAAATTAAGAGATAGAGAACCCCTTTTCTGGAAACCATTTCTCAATTTCTGGGATACTTGGCAGTCTCAGGGAGCCTATATACTGTACCTTCTTAGTTCCATTGGGTGTCTCACACTTCAAAGTTCTATCTTTGGTGCATTCTCTTTTCTCTACACTTCTGTTATAGGGGATCAACTTTAGTCATTCCCATGACTTTCACGAATTCCTCTGTACTATAGTGCACATGCTCAAATGCACTTCTCCATCTTTAGCTTTCTTCTCAGCCGTGATGATGAATATTCTCCCCTGCATCTCTAGTTCAGCACATCCCACACCAAACTCATAGGCATACTAAGTTATGCAGACGCTAAGGCCTTAAGCATTGCTCTTAGATCCTGCTAAACTGATTTTCCTACTAATAGTAATGATATACAGCTTGAAAAACACTAGGAAAGAAACCTTAATATACTTTTTAGAACTTAATCTTACCATCAAAAACCCAGATTAAATTTTACCTCTATCATACATCGAGTTCTCTCTTGCTGAAATCTTTGTAAAAATGGTCCCACAAGGTGGTACACATAAAGCAACTGGAACTCAGTCTTCACTATAGGAAGAAGTACTTCAGTGAGAAATCTAAAATTTGAAGATCAAAATAAAAAATTTCTTGTGATTTTAAATCAGTGAAATTGTTTGAATTTTGTTAATATAGCCTATCCAAGTATTTGCAAAATCTGTAATTTTTTTTAAAGTTTATTTTAATTCTGGTAACATTTCTAATTAATCTCACATCTCCCACTAGCTCTTATTTTCATTTTATTATTGAAACAATTTACTTCAGATTTAGGAGTTATTCCTAATAGTACAATTACTGAATGATGGAATGTGAATTATTTGAAATAAAAAGAGAATAATCAACTAATATAAAGGCCATTCTCAAGAAATTTAAATCTAACTGATACAATTATACAGTCAAAAATAATAATCAGAAGATAGGCTAGTATCAGGTATGTAGTGCAAAAGGCAAATTCTGTGATATATTCTGGAAAAATCATGCATTTGATTAAGCCCATTGAAATGGTAAAGGAAAACTGAATACCAGATTATTACTTATACATATAAATTAATTTTCTTCAATTAATTCTGACATAAAGGAGGCTTTCTGATACCCAGAAACTACTTAAGACTTTTACTGTGTAAGCTGTTCCATTGAATCAGGTATATAACCCAGGTGTACAAGAGATTAAAAAGCAAAAACAAAATAAGTCAAATGTTTTTAGGCAATCATAATACCTACTTGGGAATGAGAGAAAGCTGCCCGATGCTGGAGTGGTGCCACACTGCATGCGCCAGAGCTAACGTGTAGCTACAGCTCATCTCAGAGTAGGACTGATGACAAGCGGTGAAATCGAAGAGCCGGAAAGGATAGCCGACCCACTCTGTCTCAGACGTCAAGCTGGGACTGCTGATAACACTCACTATTCGATCGTGAAGGACAATCCAATACGGCTCCTTTAAAACCAAGAAAAAGCCTGAAGAAAAACACCATTTCTCTAGTAATCCACTCCATATCCAGTATTCTCCTCCAAAAGCCTAAAATAATAGCACTTTCTCATTCTTTAATGTTTTCTATTTATCCAGCTTGTGTGGCTTCACAATGAGTCAAATTAAGTCAATAACAACCTGGGGATAAGCATCTGTGAGTCTGTCCAGTTAACTTAATAGCTGATATTTACTACATGGTAAATTGACTTTATCTATACTTACTATACAGGTAATGCTGGTACACAATTATAATTCACAAATATGTAAATATTTTGGAGGAGTGTAAGGAAAAAGTGATTCATAAAGATGCATAATCAAACAAGTTTGGAAAGCACAGCTTTAGACAATATTACTGACACGCAAAGATGTCAGACATCTGTGTGGTGCTGACTAGACATGTGTGGAGGTCACAGAGGGAGACGCTGCATGAGTGGAGAAGGTATAGAAGGCTTCACTGAAAAAGCAAGCCCTAAGTTAGCAAAGAATGAGTAGGCTTTAGGGAAGGTAACAGAAGGAAAAGCATCCTGGTATATTCTCTTATATGGCAGAAGTACCAGAAAAATGTCTCAACAAGCATCATTTGCAGGAGGAAAGGATAAATTAGAGATACCAACGGAACATTTCATGCAAAGATGAGCTCAATAAAGGACAGAAATGGTACGGACCTAACAGAAGCAGGAGATATTAAGAAGAGGTGGCAAGAATACACGGAAGAACTGTACCAAAAAGATCTTTACAACCCAGATAATCTCGATGGGGTGATCACTCACCTAGAGCCACACATCCTGTAATGGGAAGTCAAGTGGGCCTTACGAAGCATCATTACGAACAAAGGTAGTGGAGGTGATGGAATTCCAGTTGAGCTATTTTGAATCCTAAAAGATGATGCTGTTAAAGTGCTTCACTCAATATGCTAGCAAATTTGGAAAACTCAGCAGTGGCCACAGGACTGGAAAAGGTCAGTTTTCATTCCAATCCCAAAGAAAGGCAATGCCAAAGACTGCTCAAACTACTGCACAATTGCACTCATCTCACATGCTAGAAAAGTAATGCTCAAAATTCTCCAAGCCAGGCTTCAACAATATGTGAACCGTGAACTTCCTGATGTTCAAGCTGGTTTTAGAAAAGGCAGAAGAACCAGAGATCAAATTGCCAACATCTGCTGGATCATCGAAAATCAAGAGAGTTCGAGAAAAACATCAATTTCTGCTTTATTGACTGTGCCAAAGCCTTTGACTATGTGGATCACAATAAACTGTGGAAAATTCTGAAAAAGATGGGAATACCAGACCACCTGACCTGCCTCTTGAGAAATCTGTATGCAGGTCAGGAAGCAACAGTTAGTAGAAGACCTGGAACAACAGACTGGTTCCAAATAGGAAAAGGAGTACATCAAGGCTGTATATTGTTAGCGTGCTTATTCAGCTTATATGCAGAGTACATCATGAGAAACACTGGGCTGGATGAAGCATAAGGTGGAATCAAGATTGCCAGGAGAAATATCAACAACCTCAGATACGCAGATGACACCACCCTTATGGCAGAAAGTAAAGAAGAACTAAGAGCTTCTTGATGAAAGTGAAAGAGGAGAGCGAAAAAGCTGGCTTAAAGCTCAACATTCAGAACACAAAGATCATGTCATCTGGTCCCATCACTTCATGGCAAACAGATGGAGAAACAGTGGAAACAGTGGCTGACTTTATTTTTTGGGACTCCAAAATCACTGCAGATGGTTACTGCAGCCATGAAATTAAAAGATGCTTACTCCTTGGAAGAAAAGTTATGACCAACCTAGACAGCATATTAAAAAACAGAGACATTACTTTGCCAACAAAGGTCCATCTAGTCAAGGCTATGGTTTTTCCATTAGTCATGTATGGATGTGAGAGTTGGTGTGTGAAGAAAGCTGAGCACTAAAGAATTGATGCTTTTGCACTATGGTGCGAGGGACTCTTGAGAGTCCCTTGGACTGCAAGGAGATCCATCCAGTTCATCCTAAAGGAAATTAGTCCTGAATATTCATTGGAAGGACTGATGCTGAAGCTGAAACTCCAATACTTTGGCCACCTGATGCGAAGAGCTGACTCATTTGAAAAGACCCTGATGCTGGGAAAGATTGAAGGCAGGAGGAGAAGGGGATGCCAGAGGATGAGATTTGAGTAAACTCCAGAAGTCGGTGATGGATAGGGAGGCCTGGCATGCTGCAGTCCATGGGGTCGCAAAGAGTTGGACATGACTGAGCGACTGAACTGAACTGAACTGAAAGGATCTAGATACATAATATGTTAAGGGGTCAAAAATAGATCAGATTTTAATTGGAAAACTAAGGTTGGATAGGAGTGGGACCAAGGGATGCAGGGACCCATAGTCAGGTAGGTTTATTTAGATCTGATGCAAAAGAGGCACTGTAGATTTCAGAAGTAATAATAAAGTGAAAAAAAAATGAAACATTTCATTAGTTGCATGATGACCTTGTTTAAATCACAATGATTAACTTACTGGTAGGGCAGTGATGATCAATCCAATGGCATTCATCCATGCTGTAATGTTCTCTCTTGGCACTAAAGGCTGACTATTAGTTGGGAAAAAGAACACAAAGGTGAAATTATAAAAACATTTTAGTTGCCACTGTATCTTACTTTGAGAATATATATAATTTGGGGGCTGACAACTGATCTGTTTCAGTAAAACTACAATGGGTTTTTAGTGAGTAAAAATACAAATAAAAGCTAAGTAAGGCTCCTCAATTTTTTCAATTTTCTTCTTTAACAATGGTTGCTGAGCTGAAAGACTATTTCACTACTTTACATTTATTCTCCAATCATTATCCCCTACTTTATACTGGCCTTTATGAAGAAAATCTTGAAAGACTGTCTTTAGGGAGAAGCTAACATTATTCCCAAGTTAAATGTCAAACAGCTAACAAAGAGTAGAGTAGAACAAATCCAGGTTTTCTGGCTGTTCAGGGCTCATTCCATTTCACCTTTATCACTAAGACAAGATCTGGAACCTAAAGATAGTCACTATTCAATGTGCCCTGGCCTTGGGACAACGGGTGTGTCTCATAGCTCCAAATAAAATATCATTCTCTTAAACACTGAATCTTATGGCATGAAACAGGATACACACCTCTTCAGGACAACATTTAGAAGAGCATTTCCAACATCCTGGCCAGAAACAGCCAAGGCCATGAGTTCCACACAAGTAACATGCAGTGCGTGGGCAGCGGGGTTGGGAAACTCATTGAACCTCCAGTCACAGTTTGGGAATGGACCAGGAGATTTGCCAGCCATCGGTGCAGATGATTAAAGCAATAACTGGTTGATAATTCTGAGATTAAAGGCTCCTGTTTGTATAGTGCTTTATAGTTTTCAAAGTTTCAATATGTAAATATTTCATTTGATTATCAATATATCTGATTATGAGCCCTCAATCAGTGATTTATTGGAGAGCTTAAGAGGCAAATAATACAAACTGAATACAAATAAATCTGACATGTGTTGATAGCAACCATGTGATCAGCCACAGGTATCAATGACTGGTCTTCTATAAGTGGGTTCTTATTACTGTGACATGACAGCTGTAGATGCAACCAAGGTATCCGAAGGCTTTATCAACCTGTTTTCTTTTAGTTGTAGGAAAGTTAATAAGAACATCACTTTCTCATGAGTAGCTCTTTTACTTCAGGAAGGAATTCCCGTGTAGGAAAATTAAATCAGGCCTAGATATGTAAAACTGCTCTATTTAGAAAATAGAGTGGCATAGTGTATAGATATATTAAGTATAGTGGGTTAATAATTTAAAACAGAAGTAAAGAAAGAAAACACCAATATAGAATCTTTTTCACTACAAAAAAAAATGTTTTACTATTATCTACTAATGTTCTAAAAATTATTCAGGAATTTATTTAAAGCAACAGAGTTCTATGTTCTCCATAGAACAAATGCATGTACTATAATACACAGTATATTTATTTAGGAATGTTTTTCTTTGAAACAAATCTCTTCTCTAAGGTTTTGTTTTTTTTTTTAATTTCTGCCTATCTGGCATTATGCTGCTGATTTAAGACTTTAAAACCGTTACAGAAATAAAAATTAAAAAATAAAATGTTCTAAAAAACTGAAGTCTTAGAATATATAAAAACTCTGGAATATTTAAAATGACAATATATGTTCACACAAATCAACATACAGTTATTTCTGAAGAGTCTGGAAAATCACAATAAAAAGGATATTATCTACTAGTCTGCCAATCAATTTGCAGTAGTAAGAGTCGTCTGGGACCCAAGGATTGTCTTCTCGTGCATTCATAGCATTTTTCAGGTAAGTGTCACTTAGACACCAGCCCTGTGGTCGGTTATCCTTGAGCGACCCAATGATTGCATGGACAAGTTTTCGTTTGAGACTTTCACGATTTCTCAGGTGCATTTCATAATAATGCAGAGTATTGTACAAATAAGTCACTGGACGATCTGCCAAGAAGAAAACAGATCACTACAATGTTTTCCTGGTTACTGACAACTGTGAAAAACTGATCTATTCTCAAGATTGCCAAAAAATATCTCAGAAGATTATAAAACTATCACACATGTTAGGCAATTCCATACAATGGCTATTTTTATTTTAGGACAAGGCAGAAGGCTTCTAACAACATACAGGTTCAGCTTCTACTGAAGCTTATGCATCACATTTAGATGTAGCAATTCCACTCCTGGAAATTTTCCTGCAAAAATGATGTATGTGTAAGCAATGTAGCTGCAGCCTGTTTATACTAGCAAAAGATTAGAATAGCCTACATAATGAAAACAGGGGACTGGTTAAGTTAATCATGGCATGTATGAAGCAGCTTTGTACGATCTGATACAAAATAATCAACTGTAAAACCTTATAAAGGTTAATAAAAAATAATGCGTATATTTGTGAAAAAAACCAAAAAAACCAAAAAAACTACCAACCCCAGAATATTTAAGGTAGGATACACAAGAAACTGGTAACAGTGACTGCCTACAGGGAAAGAAAGGAAGGGGATACAAGAATAAGCTAGAGGACAGGGGTGGGACTGACCACTTTCACTGCATCAGGTACATATATTACCCAATCCAAAAAGAAGAGTGTTTTTAAAGGAAAGCTCCCTTGAACTTCGTATCTACTCTGCAGTCCTAAAATGCAATTCAGATTTCTGCTATGAAGGGAGATATCTTAGATAAAGGAGATATCTTAGATCAAGCACTAAGAAGAACTGCCTCCCCACCAACCCCCATCACCCCGCCAGATAAATACTCTCTATCCCCCTACCGTGGCTGCTCCAGGACTTCCAGGTTCTGTCGCTGACTTCATTGTTCTCGGTTACCAGGCTCAAAACTTTAGAGTTGTCCTTGATTTCTTTCTTTCGATATTCTCCCCATAACTGGTCAACCAAGCTCAATTCCTACTCTTGACTCTCTCTCCCTTCCTTCTCATTTTTGGTGTCACCATACTTGTTTAGATGCTAACTGACACAAGTCTTTGAAACAGCTTCCTCCTTCCAAGACATGCTGCTACTAGAACTGCACTCACCTTTCTAAAATACTGCTTTCCATACTATGACTTTACTCAGGAACTTCTAGTTAATTCTCCATTATCTGTAGATTATAACACCAGAACTTCTCAGCCTGGCATTTACAGTGATGAACTGCCAGGTACAATTTAGCCCAATGAGGCAATTGTTTTAAAAAAAATGCCTTGTTTTTAATTCCTCCATGATTTTTCCAAAAGATTTCTCCTGCCTATTTTGCTCTCTTCTCCTTTTTGTTTATAAAAATCACATACATTATAGTTCAAACCCTACCCATCCAAGAAGCTTGCCAAGACCCATTTAGTTCATAGAAATATCCATCTGTTCTGAACTAATACTTCTCTCTTTCTGTACTGATTTGATAATTAATCACATGATACATAAAATAAGGCATATTACTTATTTTTGCTATAATTTACCTATTGATATTTTTATCTTGTCTATTTTATACATCAGGGTATCATCACATAGCACTTTTCTTAAAAATGCTTTTATTAAAAATTATTAAAATAAAACCTTTATAACTATTATTATCCATATGATCACGTTCAGTCTACTTCTGTCTATAGAGAGCTTAGATGGAATTAAAATTTGAAAAAGCTCACCATGAAATTTATATAAGCCTCCCAGGTGATCTAGTAGAGTCTCCAATGATTTGGATACCGGGAGCAACTCTAAAAACCTGTGGATTACTATATCAAAAACTGGGAGGAATCGGAGACACACATTTCCAAAATAGATGGGCAGATATGGAGACTGCATCGGCACAGGAGGATCAACCTGCTCCGCCAGGCCCTCAAAATAGAGCTTCTCCGGGTATTTCTGTGGAAGTGAGGAAATGGTAAATGTTTAGGGCATCTTTTTTAATTTTCTTAAAAAAAAACCAAACAAACAAAAACTAAATAAACCTGCCATTTTTCAAATAATATAAAACTGTGTTTGCTCCGACAATGCAATGAAATCTGGAGTCCTTAACAAAAATTTCTATTCTCCTAAAGATATACCAAAAGAGATTTACATATGAAAGGACTGGGTTTAACTCTTCATTTTCTATTGTAAGTACCCACATCCACTAAAACTGTAGTTTCAATTTGTTCTTAACATTAGAGAGACTCTAGAACCTTGAGAAAGTTCAGGCAGCTAAATCACTTCTACACAGACCGGAGAGAAAAGGACAGACCTGCAGAGAAAGCAGCCGAGTCAATCAGCCAAAGACCTAAAGTCTGGCCTTAAAAAGGATGAAGGGAAGCACCAATTTTAATTAGTACCTTGTGATAATTCATGTGCTTGGTGTGCCAGTCATTCTGTAGCCAGTGTTCTGGGGAATTTTCCTTCACAAAGTCACTTACTCGATTTCTAAAATCATTTGGCTTGAGTAACAGCAACTGAATTATGAAATAACAAACCTGGGCTTCATTCCCTTCGTGGCTACGCATGGCCTTTGGAGAAAAACAGAACAATTAAATGAAAATGACCAACCTATGCAAAAGCAAGGCTCCAAAGAGCCTAAATTTGAAAATAGTAAAATCTCACAATTAGAACTTTATTGTATAATCCACCCCAAAATAATTGTTCAGCATTCCCCAAACATGCCTGACCCCTTTTTGCCTAGTTTTGGCTCTCACCTGGAATATCCATCTTTATGTTTTGAAATTCAGCCCTCTCTTCAAGACCCATCACCTAAGTAGACGTGATCTTTCAGTGCTGCCTGGTAA
This sequence comes from Budorcas taxicolor, assembly GCF_023091745.1. Taxonomy (NCBI): domain Eukaryota; kingdom Metazoa; phylum Chordata; class Mammalia; order Artiodactyla; family Bovidae; genus Budorcas; species Budorcas taxicolor. The sequence continues at coordinate 61,064,304 of NC_068918.1, forward strand.
TACTTTCCCTACACCTCTAACTTACTCTTTTATTTACTGATTCATAGACTTATTTCCCTTACTAGACTCTAACCATCTTTATATCTATGCTCTAGAGCTGAGAGGTGAATGTTAAGCACTTAAACCCTTCAAATATTACTACTATAGTATTAAAACATGTAGCAGTTTCCAGCCTGATTCAGTGATTTTTCTTAAAATTTGGCCTGAAATAGACATCAAAGTCAGGAGAAAAAAAACCACTTGGAAAATACTGGGTGACTGTAAGAAGCATTCAGTTTCTCATATATTATGGCTACCAAAGTATACATAAATGATTATCAGCACTCTGAAAAAAAATTCAATGACTTTTCTTTTTTTACTACTTCCTGCCTCTTCTAGGAGTTTTTGAGAATCATTTCAGAGCACTGCAAAGCCAGGACCACATCTGTCTTTCTTACTTCTATACCTTCTGTACATACAACATAGTAGATATTCAATACATGCTTACTGAATGGATGAATAAAGAAACTGGGGAATCTTTAATTCCTTAGGGAATTGATAACAATGCATGATATACAGTATAAATTCATTAAATCTTTAAAAACAATATGGGGCTTCCCTGGTAGCTCAGCTGGTAAAGAATCCACCTGCAATGAAGGAGAGCCCAGTTTTATTTCTGGGTCAGGAAGATCCCCTGGAGAAGGAATAGGCTACCTACTCTAGTATTCTTGGGCTTCCCTGGTGGCTCAGACAGTAAACAATCTGCCTGCAATGCAGGAGACTTGGGTTCGATCCCTAAGTTAAGAAGATCCCCTGGGGAAGGGAAAGGCTACCCATTCCAGTATTCTGGCCTCGAGAATTCCACGGACTGTATAGTCCATGGGGTCACAAAGTGTCAGACACGACTGAGCAACTTTTACTTTACTAGGAACAACATAGAGCAGATCAGCACAAGATCCATTAGTCATTAACACTGATCCAAAGAGAATGAGACTGCTTAGAAATCTGTTCTTAAGTAAGTGTATTCTTACCAGGCAGAGAATTAATCGGTCCAGTGTAACAATGTTGTACTTCCATACCATATCATTAAGAATTTCAATGCATTTGTTGAGTTGCTGACCTCCAGCTGACGTAGAGAACTCGTATACCAGGAAATCTGCAAATGTTCTCACATGGACTACTAAGGCCCTGGCTCCAATTCTCTCCAGTACTCTGGAAAGCAGAGAGTAAAAAATAAATTACACTGCTGTATAGTATAATGGACTGACAAATGGAATGCACATCTAGGTTTTCGACTTACCTAAAGCCGATCTGATTAATATGATCTGTTTCCAGGAGCATTTTCCAGAGCAGACAAAGGAAGAGAGGAGGAGAACGTTGTGCAGAAAAGTGGGTGATGATGTCATTTTCGTTGGTCATTGACTTCCACTTCCTATACTCCTCCTCCACATTTTTTTTCAGATTAAAACGACTCTCCTGAGGTACATTATTTTGTTTAAAGAATGCCTACAAGGAAGATCAGAAGTTTATTTTAATGGCTATAGTGAAAAGGGTACTAGCTTCAGAATCAAGAAACCAGTTTCAGGCTTGACTCTAACACTAATAAATTCCATGTGCCCTCAAGTAACTCAGTAATCAAGGCCTAAATTTCTATATTGGGAAAATACAAAGGCTTTGATTGGATTATCTGTAAGATTCCTTTCCTAGATTTTCTAAACAGAAATTCCAAGCAAACCTGAATTCAAACTTTCTTCAGTCATCTGTTGATACTTCTGCCCATCTTTGAAAAAAGAGAAAAAGAAAAAGAAATGCATGTACTCTTCCATTACATATTTTAATATCTCTGTGAGGAAAATCCATTACACTAGCCAGGTGGTTCTCAGAGTATGGTCCCCAGACCATCAGTATTAGCATGACCTCAGACCTGTAAGAAATATGAATTCTTGGGTCCCATCTCAGACTTAATGAATCAGAAGCTCTGCAGCTGGAGTCTAGGAGTCTAGCTAAACCACCTCTCCAGGGGATTCTGATAAGTTTGAGACCTACTGTTCCAGTCCTATTAGAAGTTATAGAAAACAGATGTTTACTATGCTTAAAATTTTCTCTGAAAATTAGAAGACAGATGAGGTTTTCCTTTCTCCATATTATAATAGCCAAGTTTATAGCTTTTCTCTCTTGTGTGATTAAAAAAACAAAACCTGTCAAATGTACATGTGTGCATTCTGTGAAGCCCCACTACATTGTGTTTCTCCCCATTACTGTTCAGTAAGAAAGAAAGAATTGTTTAGGTCATGTGTTACATCTCACAAGATTCTAAAACTGTTAACTAATAAGATGAAGCCATAACAATTACTGTTTCAGAGACACATCCGGTCCTTTAATAGGACAAGGAACAACTCAAGAGATTTTGGGAGTAATAGCAAAGATTTACAAAAAAAGAAATAAAAGCTAATTTTCTTTGAATGTCATCAAAACTCTCCAGAATAACACAATAAATGGGAAGACTGATTTCATATACTGTACATTCAATATATAATTCAAAACAAAATTACCTGTAGTGGGCCTGGAAAACAACTAAGAGTATGTGAAGCCCAATTATGAGGAGTAAAACTCATGATGGTCTGAAGTATGTCTTTACACCAAGTTCCCTGAATTGAATCAGAGCCTGTAAAAAAATCTAACACAAACAAATAAATGTAACCCAGATATAAAAGATCATGTCCATAATTCATAGATGATATCACAGAAAAAGTCACAAATTTGTACAGTCAGAGAATTTCACTGCAGAGCATTCACCACTTAACTAGTAATCACATCAGTAAATAATGAAGATAACTAGTGAAAAAAATATGAAAGACATTTGGTACCTTTTTTTTTTTAAGATTACAGAACATCAATGATGTAACAGTGATACAGGCCCACCACAGCTGCTCATTTAATTCACTCCTGACAGTGAGGTATTATCACTTTACTGAGCCAAGGAAATAGAACTGTTAAAGTATAGCAGATATCTTTTCTGGTGATTGAAACACCTATAGTCTATAATCCTCTAAATCGAAGAGGTTTATTTATGTAAAATAAGACAGTATACACAACTGTATTTGAGGTTGCTAAATTCAGTAACTATTTCTCTAAAAGAGCCATTCTCAAAGTGTGGTCTGCAGACTTTGTGGGTCCCCAATATCTTTCAAGAATTTGATGAGGTCAACACTATTAAAATAATAATAATAATAATACTAAGATACCATTGGCCTTTTTCCCATGTTGAAATGTGCACTGATGGTGCAAAAGCAGTGGCTGGGTAACACTGCTGGCCGCTGGAACAAATCAAACAGTGGTACCAAATTATACTCATAGCCATTGTAATCTTCACCACAACACACTCTTAGCAGGAAAAAAACTGCCAGTTTCACTTAAGACTACCTCTGATAAAATTGTAAAAAAGATTATGTCTCAGCCCTTAAGTACATCTGTTTGTAACATCTTGTGTGATAAAATGGAAGTATGCATAAGGTGTTCCAGCTACATATCAAAGTATGAAGGTTATCTTGAGGAAAAATACCTTGTGATTGAATATTGAGTCAAATTAGCTCTTTTGTCATGGAATCCCAATTTACTTGAAAGAACATATAGTTTTTCAGATTTGGGCATTAGGCAGATATTTTTCTTGAAAATTAATAAACGGAGCCTTTAACTTTAAGAAGAACAAATAACTGTATCTTTCACCAATGATAAAATTTGACCTTTCAAGTGAAAATCTGAATTTTGGAAAACTCGTATCCACTACCACAAGCCTAATAGCTTTCTAAAACTTAAAGACTTTTTTCCTAATGAAATTTGTAGCAAGGTTAAAAAATATAGTTTTCTGATACTGTATAATGAAATGTGTCAACATTTATAAATCTACCTACGTAATCCAGTAAATCAGTATTTTCCAAAAAACCAACCCATAAAGTTAAAATATGCATGAACACAAAATCCAGTAAATGTACAAAACAGATCATTGGATTATAATGTGACAGAGCACAGAGTTCCCTGATAGGACTTTGGATTCTATATTGCAACGAAAATTTAAGAAACGACCAATTATTCAATTTTGTGTAACATTAAAGCAGATTCATAATTAGCTGAAAAAGCTACTTGAAATACTCTTTCCCTTCCCAACCTCATATCTATGTGAAACCATAGTGTTTTCTTTTTTTTACTTACTTCTTCTAAAATAACATCTATAATAGGTGGAATGTAAGAGAATTCAGCTATGTTCCTTTATACCAGACATTAAATTCGGCTATATTCCTTTACACCAAAAATTACACTATTTATGTTTACATGCAATAGGCTTTTTATTGTTATTTTAAAATGAGTCAGATCTTAAAAAGTCCTACTGTAATACCTAAAAAAGCAAATATCATAGATATAATCCATATAAACAGAAAATGTTTGGGAATTTTAATCATTATTATTATTATTTTTGAGTATAATGTGGTCCCTGAGACCAAAAAGCTCAGGAACCATGACTTTAAAATGATGTCAGATGACTAAAAACTGATGTTCAACCAAGTTAAAATGGTAGTACAGAAGAACTTGCTTTAATGACTGAAATGGTAACGATAACCAAACAACTGGTTTTTCTGTGGCTGGTGGCTGCATGGTCACTGTACCTGTTACGTGAGTTGCTCTAGCTAAGGTCAGTATCAAGGCACGGTTCAGTTCTTCGGATTCCGCTGAGAGCACTGTCTTGGGATCACTGAGGAAGCGTGTAAACTGCGGCTGTACTTCTGAGCTACCCAGTGCTGTTATAAGCCTGAGTGCAGTGCTCTCAACACTGCAAAGTGGGAGAACAAACACAATCATGAAGAAGTTAAGCTGCATATAAACTCAGAACTCTAGAATTAAATGCGATTCTAGGTTAATCACAATGGGGAAACATGCAAACTATAAATTTCTCTTCTTCGAGTAAAAACAAACTCTTTTGTGTGAAAACAAGCTTTGCTTAACTTGTTTTTAAAAATCTGAGGTGTCAAATTTAATAGTAAAAATCATCCGACATTTTTACCCATTTGAAAAAGACAGCGTGTAGCTTTAAGGACTAAAAAAAAAATGTTACCGGGATACACAGCGTTTCAAAAATGACATCTTAAAAAATTTGGAATATATTTTCAATTAGAGCAAAATCAAATTAACATGATACTTTAACCATAATCTAAATAAGCACTAAGTTAAAACACAATGTCAAAGGTCGTGGAATTTCTCAGTCCAAATTCCCCAAGCAATGATTCAACTATCTTAGTAGGTTTCTATTTAAGAAGTTGAACTCTACTTTTTCTATACTGGAAATAAAACACTCCAGAAGCAGAGGAATTTCATGACAGTGAATGTTATAAGGTAATGGATTAAGTTCGCCATCTCAAACAAATTTTCTAACAAATCCAAGGAAAGACAGTCTCCAGTGAGCTCACCAGAGATGGAGCTGGTTCTGGTTTGTTTGTGCAACTGCAGCCAAAGTATGAAGATGACTTAGGAGCTGAACTCTGTAATGGGGCTGAATGTGGTGCATCCGGTAGCTGAACATCTCAAGAAGAGTGTGCAAGATACCCCAAGCGTGAGATTTAAAAACAGTTGGCAGAAGCTGACCTTGAAGAAGAAGAACATTTAAGACACCAATCAGTAAAAGCTATGAATTAAAAAATACTTAAAGAAAAGTCACATCGAGTAAAATCTATGCAAAGATTTTGATCATGAACACACACACATGCAAACACATAGATACACACATATATTTCCCCAATTTTCTCCATAATTTGTACTTTAATTATAAGGAAGAGGACTTCCCTGGTGGCTCAGCTGGTAAAGAATCCGCCTGCAATGCAGGAGACCTGGGTTTGATCCCCTGGAGAAGGGAAGATCCCCTGGAGAAGGGGACGGCTACCCACTTCTGGCCTGGAGAATTCCATGGACTGTATAGTCCATGGGGTCGCAAAGAGTTGGACACAACTGAGCGACTTTCATTTTCACTTTGCAAGGAAGAAAATTCAGATTCTTATTGTAACACCAAGTTTGCATTTTTCTTTGGAATTTGAAAAATGATAGTCAAGTTCATCTGTGAAAGTAAAGAGCCAGGAAATGGGAAAAAATTACTCTAGCCTTCCTCATGTCTTCATTTATTTTTATTTAGTTATCATTTAAATTATTTTAATAAAGTTAATGTTCCCAACCTTTCAAAGCATGAGGATCATTTTTTAATATACAAATTATATCATAACCCATTCCTTTTTGCTAAGAAAGCTTAATTTGACTTTCAATTATCTGGAAAGAAGAGTAACCATGGTTAAAATGATACCTCATTGGTAAAAAATTAGAATTACTGCAAATCAGAAAAACACTTTCATATTAGAAAGTATTTATTATTTAGAACTGCATAATAACTAACAGACATTATAATGCAGGAATTGAATTGTAATGCAATTGAATTGTTATTACATTGAATTGCACTGAATTGTAATGCAATGCAGGAACATGCCTTCCGTATTGCCAGTCAGACTTGGAACTTACTGCTGTCCGGGGGCAAACCAGCAAGCCAGCCAAATGGGATGATGGGTTTTTATGATTACAGACAGGTCTGTCCTGTCCTGTTTACTACAACCCAAGCACCTAGTACAACTGCATGCCTCAACCCCGAGAGCTCCACTTTTTAACCACAACTTTAAAAAAATGTATCCCATTCCCTTGACCCTCTCTGAGGGTCTTATCCCTCTTTTTTGCTCTATTTTTCTCTAAGATTTATTTATTTTATATTTCAGTTATATATACTTTTTGTCATTTTCCTCATTAGCAGGTGATCTCTACGATGAGAGTGACCTCTGCACACTTCTATATTCCTAGAAACTAGAAAGAGTGTATGTTGAATGAACAAAAAAGGTTAATGGTTATAAAACACCAGAAAGTCCTGTCTTACTGATAAATCCTTTGATGCCCAAAGATTCTATTTCCATATAGACCAGTAAACGGCTGTAAGTTTCCACTAGGGCTGGAGCCAAGGCCACACTGGACTTTGCATGAGCAAGTTTTATCACTCTGGTAGCAATGCTGTGGATAAGGCTGAGGAAAAACAACAACATAAAATAAAACCAAATAAAAATCCAGATTTTTAAAAATCCATTTTTACAGGGATTACTCTACTTATAGGGAACTTGGTATAAATCCGAACTTCTAGCTGAAATGAATCAGCTTTTTTTGGTCATTTAGGTTATGCAGGACATATGGTAGTGATGCACTGTATAACCTGAGACTGACTCTGGTTTCCATGTTGCTTTCAACCTGCATCAGGGTCTCTCTGTTCACCAAACAGCAAAATTTGGGTACAACTCATAATGGAATAAAGAAGCTGTGATACATATATACAATGGAATAGTCCTCATCCATAAAAAGGAACACATTTGGGTCAGTTCTAATGAGGTGGATGAACCTAGAACCTGTTATGCAGAGTGAAGTAAGTCAGAAAGAGAAAGACAAATATCGTAGTGTATATGTATGGAATCTAGAAAGATGGTACCAATGAATTGATTGGCAGGGTAGCAATGGAGAAAGAGACATAGAGAACAGACTCATGGACACAGGGCAGGGGAAGGAGAGAGTGAGATGGATGGAGAGAGTAACATGGAAACTTACATCACCATATGTAAAAGAGACAGCCAATGAGAATTTGCTGTATGACTCGGGGAATTCAAACAGGGACTCTGTATCAACTCAGAGGCATAGGATGGGGAGGGAAATGGGAGGAAGGTTCAAGACAGAGGTGACATATGTATACCAATGGCTGATTCATGCTGATATTTGACAGAAAACAACAGAATTCTGTAAAGCAATTATCCTTTGATTAAAAAATAAATCTTTAAAAAAAATACTACGTTTGAATGGTTTTAGGCTGTTTCTCTTTCCCAAATATGTAACTAAAACCATTTAAGAAATTATTTTTTGTTATAGAACCACTTAACAAATAGCTGCAAAATCCAAATATTAATTAACAGGATTATCTATTAATATAAGGTATTAACAGGGCTATATTCAACTCCATCCATACGCCAGTAAAGTGCATGTATGATTCTAGCACAACATTTACCATCTGAAAAACAGAGTGGCTTTTCTAGAACCAATGCTGTCCCCCACTGCAGGCCCCCCCACACATTCTCTTTGACCTATGCAGTGTTTGAAGCTTGAGTCAATATTTAATGGTTGAAAGTCTACAAATAAAAATCTGGATTTCTAGCCCTTTACAAAGAACATTTAGAAGAACTAACTACATTAGTATGCAGTTTAACATAATGGAAATTAGCCCAAGTGGCAGTACTGTGAGTTGAGCCCCACACACTCCAGTCATTCACAATCCCTCTCTATACACAAGCTTCCTGGCACACTGTTACCTGACTTGCCTGCATGCAGCACCAGGCACCACTCAGTCATGTCATCAGCTTAGCTCCTGTGGGCACTTGGGGCCTTTTCTGTCTTTTAGAAACCATAAATGTCAATTCTAAAAGCACCCCTATATATATAGCCAATACAAGAAAGGTATTACAGGTTTTGCATCCCTGGACGCAGTAATACTATTTCTAGCAAATTATTTAATAAAAATGGAATTATGGGTAGGTGCAAAGAAAGCCAAAAAGATAATCTTCATAGCCTTTCTTATAACACTGAGACACTGCAAATAATTTCAGTATCCAACAATATGCAATACAGACCTAAAAAAAGACGTCTATGTAGCAATTAAAACAGATGGTTCTGAAGAGCACTAGCCCTAAAAAGACGTTTAATTAAAAACTGAAAATAAACAGGTATTTAATAAAGTTGGATACAACTTAGCAACTGAAGAACAATGAGAAACAGGTGGCCATAAATAGTACTGTAGTTAAGAGCACATTTTGGAAAAAACCAAAAAAACCCCTATAAATTCATATATATACACATAGAAAAAGGACTCAGAATACATATATATAAATGCAATTTTACAATGCTTATTTTTCAAGGAGGGATTATAGCAATTATTTTCATTTTCTTTGGGCTTATATGTATATTCTCAAATTCCTATAATAAACAATACCATTTTTGTTATAGAATAAACCTAAAGGTTTTTTAAAATATATCTGACCATCAAATATACACACCTAATCGTGAAATCAAGTCTTTACTACACTGATGTCAATTCCCTGACATAAAATCAAACAAATAAAAAGAATATACCTCATTTTGGCATGAACCGTCAGTGAATCCAGGAGGTTCATTGGTAAGGGCGTAATAGATCCTGAAGCCAAACAGCTCGTTCCAGGAAGTGGTATCCTCATAATTCCATTTCCATAAATAGTTTCCACCAGAGCTCCCATAGGTAATGTAAAACATTCTGAATTTGTAGAGTATGCATTACACAGCAGGGCGATCTTATAGTCATTCATTTGTAAACTCTTATTTCTAAGACTCTGCTGCAGGAACCTAAAATTTCAAGTTCCATTAAATAGAAAAAAATGAAAATAAATTCCAGAAAGGTAATCTGCATTGTTTTTTTTAAAATAAAAGTTTAATTTCATGCAAGAGTTTGAGCAAGCTCTGGGAGATGGTAAAGGACAGGGAAGCCTGGCGGGCTGTTGTCTATGGGGTCACCAAGAGTTGGACGTGACTGAGCGACTGAACAAATATACTATCTTTATTCCTATAGATATCATAGTTTCTGCCAAATGAGTGCTGACACACAAAAGGTTTAAGAAGTATTTCAGAAAGGATGTTAGCAGTTAAAAGTGAACAATGAATGGTTATTTGTTAAATAAGTACTACATATACTGCACTAAGATTCAGATAATGAAGAAATAAGTCACGGATTCATGAACTAGGCTTCCATCTATTATCTACTTGCTTAAGTACATTTAAATGCCTTCATTACAGATGTCACTAAGGAAAAATGGTTAAGGGGTATCATACGATGAAAGTCAAATGAAATGTGAAATCTGACTACCCTAAAGTCTCCTACGAAGAGATCTGACAGTCTTTTTCAGAAGGTCTAGGTGGGAATTAACACCCTTGATGGAAGCCCGGTCCTATCTAAAAAAGTGTGTCCTTTCGGGTAATCACAGCTTTGGAAATGATGTAAGGGAACATGCCAGCCAGATCAGTTCAGTCAATCCTTGCAGTCCAGGGAGTGACTGATATCTTAATCAGGATCAAATCTAAGATATTCTGAAACATTTTTACATATTTTTGGAAATTAAGTATTTTAACTAAGATAAAATACATAAAAGCAAAAATAGACCTGAAAATTAAAAAAATATATATATATATATCCCCATACATATAAACAGGATTGGTTAATCTTCTAATTGCTTTCTGCTGCAGGTATTGATTAGGTTCTCTTAGTTATAATGTACACATTAAATATTTATCCTTATCTCCAGTGGATGTTGGAAGATTTTCATATATCATATAAATACTGAGACAATTATCATTAGCCTTCAACCCACTATTAAGTTAAAAAAATGAACTGTCAAGCTACAAACAACTTACTCATGGTGAAGCTTTAGGGAGTGAGGTATTGGAATCTGTAGTTTGGAGTTGTCATTTTGGGCTTTTCTGTTGAGGTGAATCCAAATGCAGGTCATGGCAAAGGCATGAGTTGACTGGGGTTTGTTAATGTCAGGAACTGGGATAAACTAAAAAAGAACAATTTGCATATTTTAAGAAAGAGTAGAATGAACTAATTATATATATTATAGTAATCCATTTATGCTATACTTCTTTTTAAAATATCCTGTATTAATTTAGCTCCAGTCATCCTTTGTTCAATAATACAAATCAGAAGATCTAATAGCTATCAAATATTGAAACAAAAGATTGCTTTTACTTTCCAAGAAAATAAGAGAAATTCACAGGTGCTTAGTCAAGCTTTTCCCATTGTCACAGAGCATTTACAATCATTAAATTTTTATTCTTTAAAATTTAAACACATCATATGAAAAAATTAATTGCATCATTATTTTACTGTGATAAATATGAATAGAGAATTTCTAAGAGTCACATGTATGCTTTTCAACAACATGTAAGAGATAAGCAATCTAAATGAGCAGCATCAGACATACTGTAAATTGATGGTGAAATGACACAGATGTCTGGAATTCGCTTTAGAATTATCCAGCATTAGGAAAAACAAGATGAGAAGGAAAGATGAAATAAGAATATTTCTTGGTGATGGGTACAGCAGATGAGTTTTTTAATTTACTCTACATTTTTGGTGCATTTTAAAATTTCCATAATAAAATGTTCCTAAAAAATGGCAATCATCAATACATACCATATTTCAAACATCTTATATAATAAGCACTAGTGTGACACTGGAGAAGGAAATGGCAACCCACTCCAGTATTCTTGCTTGGAAAATTCCGTGGATGAAGGAACCTCATGGGGTCACAAAGAGTCAGACATGACAGCGACTTTACTAGTGTGACATACTCAATTAGCAAACAACCAAAAATAAATAAATAAATAACAGATACTGATGTTATTTGGTCCTTAAATGTGTATATATTAAAACAGTTTCACGCTCTTAAAAAATTGTAAACCTTTTTAAAATATAGAGAAAGAGTTTGCTATATTAGATGTTCGACTGTGATCTGACTGTGATTAAAGATAAACTTCAGAAACAATCTAGTTAAATTTCTTCATTTTACATAGAAATGAACTAATGTCAGGAGAGGCTGAATGTCCATCCCATGGTTGCAGCTATTACAAAAACTGGGAAAAGAACCATGTTTCCATTTTTCAAGTCCAGTGCTCTTTTCACAAAATTACACTAACATTCTTAAACATAAACTAGACATAATTCTAATCACACTAGCCAAACTTACTTCTTTTTCTGGGTACAGAAGGTCAAAGAGCTTCATGACAGGAAGAAAATCAGCTAGCGCATTTTTCTGAATACTTCCAGAGATGAATTGCAAGAGAACCCACATAAGATGATCTCTGCCTTTAATCAGTCCTCGCCCTGCCAACTGTAAAAGGTATTTAAATGCACATCTACAGTCAAAGAAACAGATATATGAAGTTTAAAGAAAAAAAAAAGAGAGAGAAATCTTGTTCTTAGAAAGTTAGCATCTAACTTTGGCATTTACTGATTACTTTGTCTCTACTCGAGGCACACCCAGCAAAGCTTTTAAAATTAATATTGCTTCTCCCTGATCTCCAAAACAACTATGCTTATCAAAAATGAAATGTTTTAGACATAAAGTCGAGTATGTGTGCACGAGAATCAAGTTTAATATGAGAATATTACTAAAAATACTGCATCAAAACACAAGGAGTCTGGGGTGGGAGGTGGGAGGGAGGTTCACGAGGGAGGGAACATATGTACACCTATGGCTGCTTCATGTTGACATATGGCAGAAACCAACACAACATTGCAAAGCAATCATCCTCCAATTAAAAATAGATAAATTTAAAAAAAATACCAGAGTTTATAATTATTATAACAAAAAGGTTAAATTTATTTTTAACTCTTCAAGGACTGGTTATCAAAAATACTTTTCCTGGTATTTTCCTATAGATTGTAACAGAAACCAGTGGTGGTGATAGGGGTGGTAAGTACGTGGTGGTCAAAAGGATTTTAACAACTCTTATGAAAAATTTCCCCAAGATAATCCAGGCTATCAAGATGTTACAGACTTAACAACACATTTTATTCCCACTCCCACTCAATGTGGATAAAGCCCTATGCCTAAAGCCAACCCTTCCCACACACTTGCTCTTCCACTCGTATTCTCTGTTTTGGATTCACTGGCCTCCTCTTTCATTCACTGCCAAAGCAGAAACCAGCAAGTGATCCTAGATTCCTGTTACTCTCTCTGTCACCTATTGCCGTCAAGTCCTATACTTCCCAGCCTACCTGGTTCCTGGCTCCTCCTCTTTTCTGGTTTAGGCCCTCAGCCTCTCTCACCCAGACCACTGCAACAGCTCCCTTACTAGTTTCTTGGCCTCTGATTTTGGCTTCATTCATCTCTACATCACTGTCTTCCCATATGTGATGCTTAGCAGTAATTTTTCCAGCTTGTATCTGATGATGTCTTTCCATTCCTCATTTACTTCCCAAAGTAAATTTAAATCCTTAGAACAAACACAGGGGCATATAAAGGTCTCCATGTCTGGTCTTACTTTCCTGCTTTCCTCATCTCACCAACACTTTCCCTTCTATGGTTTTCTTTCATGTTTTCACACATTTCTGCCTCTTTCTAAATGATCATTTTATGGCCATGGAAACACTTTCCTATCTTTTTCCCCTTGGCAAATTTCTACTTGTCTTTCAACTACTAGTTTCAAGCCCCCTTTGATAAAGCCATTCTTGGGTGTCTTTAACACGGACTTTTCTCTTTCATTTCTATTGCAAGGAAACATGCTTCCATTATTATTATAATCCAATTGTTTATACCTACATCTTCTCACCAGTAAGGAGCTCTTTGAGGGTACTACATTAGTGCCTTTTCATTTTGTATCTCCTGGTCCTGGCACTGTGAATATGTGCAATAAATAACTGAATCAAGTTTTTACAGTGACAAGACAGTGAAAAGTGAAGAAACCATAAGAGCACTGAACAGAAGAGAGATCAGAGCTCAGAACTTCTGCTCACTAGATACACCCGTCTAAAATATACTAATCAACAGGTGAAGTGGCTCTGAAAAAGGGTGTGTACTTACTTTCTGATGAAGAGAAAGGACCATATGTGGGAAACTTGCAAACTGGAAAAGCACAAAGAAAATGAGCTGACTCGAGAGATGCTGCCAGAGGAGTTGGCTTGTTCCCCCATCGTCAAACTTCTCCTCGGTCTCAGATCGCTCCATGGCATAAACCACCAGATCCACCAACTGGTCCTCCAGCACAGGGCAGCGCTGCTTGTGCTGTAGGGCAGAGATTAAATACAGTATTCCAAAAGCCTCCCAGTTAGTTTCAGAAGTTACCAGTTAATGGGTATTCATTCTAACAAAGAGGCCAAGAAGCATGGAATGAAGTTGAACTTAGAAAGTTAAGGCTAGGTTTAGTCCATTAAAGCTGCATCATGTTATAATATCACAGAGGATGAGTTTCATAAAAAATTAGTTCTCAGGTCTCACCTAAAACAGGCTTCCCATTAACTTTTGACTTTTACTCCAGACATCATTGTTCCAGAATGACAGAGGGGACTACACAGTAGAAAATTCTGTTATTTATTTCTTGAACAAAGATCATTTTAAAGATATATGAAATGGTGATAACAGCATTAATTTTGCAATCTAATTCAAAATATGAAAACCCTGGATTTCCAGGATTCACATATTATGACAAGAGAGTGAACAAAGCAATGTGTGATCTATTTACTTAAAAGCAGTCACACTGGTTTACATTAGCTTTAAATACAGAGGTATATCTAAATATTCAATGTCTGTTTTTCAATGTGTGGTATTTGATACTGAAATGGAAACTTTCTCCATTATAAAAAAAAAGAGACCTCAAAGTTAAAGCTATGTTCTTCCCTCTTAGAAGTCAAACATTATGCAGCTTTAATTTTAAATTAGATTATTTTAAAATCTAAAACAAGAAAAAGAATTGAGTTTAAACACTAAAAATGAAAATGCAACTTCCCTTTCTAGAGGCAAAAAGGTTTATGCTTTTTAAAGTGATTCAAAAGCTTTTATCAAAAGAAATGTTAAGCCATATTTTAAGCCATTTTCATAGTTTAATAAAATATGTTATATGACTTAATAGCCAGGCAGTTGGAAGCCTTACTAATGAATACAATACTAATATAGATGCGTTCCCTATAAACTTTAGATTAGTCTTTTGCCATGAAAAAGGGATATGATTTCTTTAAATTTAGGGGGAAAATGCAAAATGGGGACGAATTTGGAAAAAAACAAAACATAATGAATAGCATCCCCTCTTTTGCATGCTTTCTGCCAGCTCCAAACTTGTAAAGCTCCAATATAGCTGCACTTCCTTAAAGCATGCAAATAAAACAAACATCTATCCAAAACAGTAAGCATCAATGGTTGTTTCATAATTTTTCCAAAAACACAATGCCATGATCACAGTTCAACCACATTACAGTTTTACGAAGAGCAATATTAACACCACCAGTTGGGACTACAGTACTTTTCCTCCAAATGTAATTATCATTATGAAGCAGAGCAAAGTGCAACAGACAACACTACAAACTATTTCTTAAGTCAGCATGCAAAACTACTGTGTACAGGGCTTGAAATTCACTAGTTCTGCCAACCACCAACAACCTAAGAAATGTGTCAGACAACACAAATTTAGAGCGAGATCATTCAAAGTATACAAGAGTCAGAAAAATTTGTGAAAAGAAGTAAAGCCAGGATTTCCAGTAGGAATTTTTCGTTAGTGATGGGAATTTGGCTCTAGTTTGGAAACTAACCAATTTGTCATCTATTCCTCCACCCATGACAATCTTCCATCAATCTGCTTCAGGAAAAAAGAATAAACTAAACAAAGTTGGTTTTTAGCACCTGGGTCATTTTTTTGAGTTTTCCATGTTACTACTAGCTATTTGTTTTAAAGAACTGAATTTTAACTACATATTTTTAGAAGTGTAGTGATTTATGGTTAAAGAGTTCATGATTCAGAGGAAAACCAAAAATACCAAGACTTTGGCAAATTAAGAAACTAGGAAATTTATAGTCAAAGCTGACAATCATTCAATATGTATTAAGACTCAAGACTACCCCCAAATTTTCTGTTAATAGTTAAATCAGTCAGGTATATCTAGGGCAGCAAATGTAGTTACATAGTCTGAGGGTAGAAGAACATCTGTCAAAATTAACTGTATTTCCCAGGTGTTTTTGGTTAAATCCAAGGATAGTTCTCAAACTAAGCTTAGGGATAGCTTAAACCTATGTTCCTCTTTTACTTGCCAATTTTAATAATACCAAAAAAAGAGAGAGAGAGAGAAGTATGGATTATAAAATGAACTGTGCTGCTAACCTTTAGAGTGCATTTTTAGTTTTCAACTGCTAAAAGATAAGTTCATTAAAATTAAGACTCTCTACCACATAAATTATTTTATAAAGTGGAACAAATCTGTAGATCAGTTTAATGATTTAATTATCAATCAATAGACTGGTAGCCAATGGATGCTATGTCCATGATTATTCACAAGCTGCTGAAAGCTTTCATAAATTTAAGCCTTCAAGATGTAGGTATATAAGTTGAATTAGCTGACATCATACATATATGAATGTTTAGTTAAAGCCTCTTTTTAGCAGTAAGAATCTAAATTTAGCATTTTAATTTCTGCATAATGGTCAAACTGTATTGGAAACTTATTTTAGATGTTCAATCTGAAAATCAGGCACAAGGCATTAATGGAAACATGAATATTAATCCCCACCCATGCCCTCGATTTTTTTCCCACCACTATTTAAAATGGCAAATGATAATGCCTTCAGTCTTAGTAACCATATCCTATATTAAGTGGCCCCTGATATTTCCATGTAATGGTTTTGGTACTGCTTATGTGGTACAATTTTAACGTATTATAATTAGGTGTGTGCATTCTAAGTTGCTTCAGTTGTGTCCAACTCTTTGAGACCCCATGGACTGTAGCCCACGAGGCTCCTCTGTCCACGGGATTCTCTAGTCAAGAATATTGTAGTGGGTTGCCATACCCTCTTCCAGGGAATCTTCCCAACCCAAGGATCGAACCTGTGTTTCTTGTCTCCTGTGCTGGCAGGTGGGTTCTTTGGAAGCCCATGCACTTAGGTAGGCATTGGTTAAGTTAAAAACCATTATTTCAGAGATAGAAATTAATTTTAAAGCAGTATTTATTCAGGACAACTTGGGAAGAAAAATCCCTTTGTATTTCATTTATCATATTCTCTACCAACCAGAAAGGGAGTCCCCTGCCAGTTAATACCACTTTCAATGGTGCCTTTTAAGGATAAACTGAATGATCAGTCTAGTACTTCACTATCTTAGCATAGTCAGAGTTCATACACCACCACATCTAAGAGCTTGAGGAATGAATCTGTTTTGTAATGCTCTTTTTCAGTAGAAGGAATACAAACTGTTGTGCAAACACACAAAACAGGATTCTTCCACTGTGAACACTCAACCCTACTGGCCACAGAACTGGGCTATTTATGACCTTCTGAATGCAACCGATTTTAGGATAAAGTACCATAGCCCAATTCCTACTGGAAAATACAATATGGACAGCTCTTAAAAGGTTTCAAAGCTTTAAGTAAATTACTGCATTGCTAGAGAAAGGATAAGAAAGTATAGTGCTGGATATACTTCTGTAATGATAAAAGATGTGATAACTTGCTAATTTTTAATCATATGCTTCTTATACAGTGTGCTCTCATTTTCCACCCTACTTTCTAGGTGGTAAAAATAATATGTCAATTACAAGTCCACTCACTACAGTGTTTTCTACCAAAACAATTACTGATGAATTGTGAACTTTTGACAATGTTTACACTACAGTGGGATCAATACTAATAATGTTCTGTCAGCATTTCCATTATAAACTTTATTTTTTATGGATTTATGTCTTAGTCATAAACTTTTTTTAGGTTGAAACTTGTTATTAAAAGGATCAGATCAGAAATATCCTTCTCTAAATTTCATCAATTTCTCGTTTGAGAAGAGCTGCCCTCCAAAAGCAAAAAGTTAAGGATGGCTAAGGATATCTGGGGGGCGGGATTCAAATGACCATGGGTATGTTTATTCACCAAACTGCAAAAAAACTGAGTCAAGTATGCCTTAAAGTTCATTGCAAAAATTAGGTTTAAGACATAGCATGAAAGCATTCTTTCAAGGTTAACTGAATACTTACCTCTAACTCAAGTGAAAGCTCATCAGAGTTAATGACTTGGTGTTTAAGATGTTACATTGACAGGTTATGTGAGGTAACTGTCAGATACTGTGGTGTGAAGCACTTTCAGTTTCACATGAACAAAGGCTTGTCCAAACAAGGAGACTTGGTAAATTTTTCAGAAGAAAAAACTTAAAATAATAAAAGAGATACTGCTACTAGGGTGAGGTTTGGCATGCAAAGTTTCAACACTGAGCAAGTTTTATGGCCAAGCTATATGTCCTTAAAAATAGGGCTTTATAAATGGAAGCACTGGCACAACCTTCACTATAGTATTGCAAACAGCAACGCTATTTTATATAACTTGGACAAGAACATCTTATTAAAATCAAAAAGCTGGTCTATTTTAATATGCTGGGCTCAAAAATTTTTAACAAAAATAATTAGAATCACTATTTTGCTTAAAATCTCAAAGGTGAAAAGTCCTGGAACAGACTTGGGAATGTATAAGAGTTCGTTTTATAAAGTCTGGCCATTTCGTGTTCCTCCTGCCACAGGTGGGCTTCCACTGAGAGGCGCTCACTCCAGGAGGGGGTCACTTCCGGCAAAGACTGACAAAGAAGGGTGTTTGTCAAGCAGGTGTGGGGTCACCTAAGAGTGTGACATTTCTTAGTCAATCTCCACGTTTCCAAAAAAACTTCCCCATGTAACGCTTACCACTCCAACTTGTAAAAGTAACATATCTCTGTTAAACTGTTTTTTTTTTTCTCTTTTTTTGTTTTGTTTTTAATTTGTTTTGTTTTTAGGCAAAGCAAGCAGGTATTTTTATTGATGTTGTTGTTTATGTTTTAATTATCTGGAAAGATAAAGGCCACCACAAATCTTTCCATCTCTGAAAATTCCACCAGGCTAGCTTTAGCCCTAAAGTAGGAAAAACAGCAAAATGGAGTGGGAAGGAAAAACAACTCATCAAAAAGTGACAGGCTTTATCAAATGCCAGGTGTTGTCTCTTGATTTAAAAAAAAAAAAAAAAAAAGAATATTAAAAAAACAAAAAACAAACAAACACCAAAAACCAAAACCAAAAACAATCCACCAAAAACAACTCTCATATCCCAAGAAGAAATTCATTTTAGTGGCCTTGGTCTCAGCATGGTCCTGCCAATTTCAAGCCCCGACCATACATGTATTCTCTAAATGGAATCAGTGGCTACAAAGCGGCCAGCGTATCGTTAGTCACAATACAACAGTAAGGTTGTGAACATACCTGAGCAATGTTCAAGGTCTAGAGCATTGGAGGATGGGCAGGACAAGACAGGACAGAACAAAAATAAAGGAAGAAAAAAAGAAAAGACAAAACAGTGACTATGAGGCCAGCCTCAAGGAACCCAGAGTCAGCACAAACCCGCCCACATGTTAAACCACCAAAAACATACACCAAAAAGAAAAAAAAAAACAAAAAACCAGCAATTGAGGCCATGCTGAAGATACCAAGGGTTATAAAAATAGACACCCAAACAAAAAAAAAAAGTCAAAAATTATGGTTAAGTCATGTGTAGGTTTCTCTGGCAAAAGGTATACTTGAAACTGGCCTTATAGAAAAAAAAGCAATGCAAAATAAACCAACTTTTAAAATATCTCCTTTTTAATTTAAACATTCTTAAAGCAATATATAAATGATAGAAACAATATAATACTTAATAAACCATATATTAAAAAAAAATCATCAAATAGTTCTTAACTGTTTTGCTCAGTTAGCTATAGCAAAGAAAAGAGAAAAGAATAGTGCAGATTCTATGCAGAATTTACTAGGTTTCCAGCACAGTACAGTACCTGCTTATTTAAACCTAGCATATTGCAGACCATATCCCTGGAATAAGGCTGCTCCAAAACATATCTCAACAAAGCAGTCTGTGGTTCAAACAGATCCTTTAAAGAAAATAAAGAAAATCATTGCTTCAAGATCAGAGTTAATGTTCATTCAAAAAATTTGAAATTGGGATTAAAAAAATCCTCTAAAGGCTCTTATTACCTTCACACAGTAGGCAGTATCTAGTGGGAAAAAATCAAAGGATTTTAGTGTTTACAATTAGTCTGCTCCCACCCTTCATTTGATAAATGATGTAACTGAGTTGAAGGGACTTGCTCATGGTCATAGAGAAAACCTTAGGAACGGCTTCGGCCACAGTCATGTCAAAGTCTTAAGCATCACTGTAAGGAAAGGATTTTCTGCCCAGAAATCTAATCAAAGAGGAAAGCAGGCCGTTTCTAATCATTCTTCTGTAAGTATAAATGTAAACATCATTTTCATCCAGATTTGGGAGGACAAATGACTTGACAGCACAGGGATTTACAGTGTAGATTACTCCGAATCAGATTATCTGAGTTCAAATCCTGACCATACTGCTTGCTAAAGTTAACACCCCACTCTGTGTCTCAGTTTCATCACCTGGATAACGGAAATATTAAGATGATAGTTAAGAATAAAATTTGTTATGAAGTAAAGTTCTTAAAACTGTGCCTGGCATATAGGAAGCCCACAATAAGTTTATCTGTTTTTATTACTGATATGATTGTAAATTCCATTTAGTTTATCACTTTTTCGTCTTTCAAAGTTTTGCTGACTAATATCCCAAAAGCTTTGAATTATCACCTTAGTTGTACTATTTTACCCTCCTTCACTTTGGGATAAGTTTCCCAATCACTCTCTACATCATTTTTGACATGAAACATTTACAGAAAACTATTCAGCCCTCCCTATAACCTGCTCTGTCATTCCCTCCAAACCCCAAGATAGTAAGACAAATCTGCCATGTGTGTTTCATCATAGCTTTATGTCTATATCTCACATTTCATATTATGGATATATGTGGATTTTTCTCCTTGAGAAATTTCTACTCTACTTTTGTCCTTCCCCACCTCTCCCCTTCTGAAAATAATACAACCAATAAGGAGGCTCACTCTTCAAGTTTTAGGGACACAGCAAATTCATGTTTGGTCCTTGCTTTGTAAAGGAAAAGTGAAAACAAAGAATCAATTTAAAAATTCAATTTTCTAACACCAAGTACTTTGCCAGAAGTGGACCGCTGGAACATAAACACCTGCAATATCACAAACAACAGGCTAAACTTGGATCCTGAAATCACATGACAAAAACCATAGTTTATGGTTATAAACTATCTTTCATTGAATATTTACTTTTTCAGTCTATGAAGAGACAATTTAGCATTACACAATATATAGTCTTGGATGAAGACTCTGATGGATCAAAAGCATCATCATATTGAACAACATACCTTATCATATGGCAAAAGGCCTTTCAAAGGAAAACGGAGAGTTGCAGGGTCCAATTTCCATGAATTACAAATGGCACCCGAATTATTTACAACTGGTAGAAGGCTGCAACGGCCTGTAGGTATTACAAAAAATGCTTTCTAAATAAATGTGAACATAGCAATGCCTAGTCCTTCATTCACTCTACAAATAGTTAATGAATATCATGCTGAACCAGGCACTGGTTAAAAATATATTTTAATTAGCTGGAAGTCTGGGAATTTTCTTTGAATATTTTTAGCCCAGCTGGTTAAAGACCAATTTGTACAAAACTTCCAAACTCACAAATTTTGCATTTGTCCAGGGACAGAGTTCAGCAAGCTACAAGCCATGGACCAAATCCACCTGCTCTCGTTAAGTTTTACTGGAACGCTATTCCTTTTGCTCTCTAATGGCAGAGTTGAGTAGCTGTAAGAATGCACAGCCCACAATGCCAAAATATCTGTCGTGTCACCATTTATAGAAAAAGTTTACAGACCTTTAATCTCAGGTCAAACTAAGTAACTTTAAACAGGATGTTCCTAGAGGCCTTAGAAGTAGCATATGACCATTAGTCAGTTCATGTATCCAAATGCCTGATAAATACTGTCACTGGGATGTCCTACAGGCACCTTAAGTTCAATATAACATAAACTAAATTCATCCTCACTCTTCTCAAATCTGTAGCACTTTCCATAATTCATCAAATGATGTTAATATCCTCTCAGTTATGAAAGCTAGAAGCCTAAGAATTATCAGTCTAGTGTCCTTTTCATTTCTTTTTTGTATTTCCAGTGCCCAGAATAGCACTTGACTCACAGAAAGTGCTAAAAACTTGGTCACTGATTAAATAAGGGTCTATAATCCCAGGCTGTTCTGAGGCTACCATGATTTCTATAAGTAGTTCAGGAATATACATATGAGAGCTGTAAAAACTGTAAATCATGTGATTATTTTTAAAAGGAAATTCAGAGACTTTAATAAACATGAAACAAGTGGAAAACAAAATAAATTATATACAGAGCAAAGGTGTGGCCTGGAATGGGCTGGGAGTCAGACAATGTGGTGTACTAAAGCCAGAGAGACAGATCTGCTGAGACTTCCGGGTGCCTGGGGAGTAGAGTTATACTCTATAGAGTATAAAAGCTCCTAGGTTATACTAAAATGGCAAGTCACCAAGACGTGTATAAGATTTCATCCGTCAACTTGGTTCAGTAGTCAGCTCACTAAAAAATATTTAAAACATTTTAAATTATAATCCTACCACAAATGGAGTTTATCCTTGCTGTTGGCCTGAAGGTATCCACAAAGTCTGATACCAGGTTTCCAAGTAACTAAAAAAAATAAAATGAAAACAAGTAAGTAGAAAAATAAAATCAAGATGCTCTGAATATAAGAATCATTTACATAAATAAGATAATATATAAAGATTTAGTACAATTCCTGGCATATAAAACTACTCAAAGTTAGTCCTCTTTCACTTCCTCCTAAACAATTACTTACCAGTACATTTATCCCTGAATTAAGCCAGGTCATACTACCATGTCCTTAGCTATTTGATGAAGCTGTGTGTATTTTACGAAATGATATATATAAACTATCTCAACAGGACAGCAGAGAAATGAAAGAAATGCATCATAAAAAAAAAATCACATATTATCTAAGGATCAAGTGACCATTAAAAAATAAGCACGCAAAAAATCAGATTAATATAATAATTTTTAATACAAATTTCTATTTAAAAATTTAAAAAAACATCAAATTTACCCAATGTGGAAGTTTTCCCTCAGGATATAGTTTCCTGATCTCTGTGACTGCAAAATATGCTGGTAGTAAACAAGCATTTCTTTCCAAGATATATGCTATAACCTAGGGAAAAAAAAAAGGGCTATGTTATTATTTTGAATAGTCCCACAGATGTGCCCTCTAAATCCAACAACAATGATATTTAAAAAGTAGAGATATTATTTCATGGATTCAGTTGGCTTAAATATAGCATAAGAATTCATTTAAATGTGAATATCTAAAAATGAAGATTAATACAATGATTGCTGATAGTAAGTAACAGACCAGATTCCTGATAGTAAGTAACATTGAACATGCATTAAATATTGGTAGACTTCCCTGTTGGATCAGGTGGTAAACAATCCGCCTGAAATGCAGGAGACCAAAGTTCGATCCCTGGGTCGGGAAGATCCCCTAGAGAAGAGAATGGTAACCCACTCCAGTATTCTTGCCTAGAGAATCCTATGGACAGGGGAGCCTGGCAGGCTATAATCCATAGGGTCACAAAGAGTCGGAAACGACTGAGTGACTAAAACCAACTGGAAGGCAACAGACTAAACAATTCCTGCAACATTAGGTACAAAGCACAAAGATCTTTAAAGTGGCCCATAGGACAACATCTAATAATGGTTGTAGATACAACAATATCAATATTGTTGTTTTCATAATTAAAAACTATGAATTAAAATGTAAAATTTCCTTTTGAAATACAGTGGAAGTGAAATAATACCTTTAAAATATGATTTTTGTAGAAGTAAAGAAATGGAACATTTTATAAACTACTGTAAATTTTAAAAGCACGGAACTATAAAACTAGACATCTTTAGGAGATGATCAGTGAATTGCAGGCAAGTTTAAATTACCTCTCTTGCTGCCAAAAGCTGCTGTACAACAGCTGAGCTCACTGTATTGGGAATTGTCAAGATTTTCTCCAAAATCACTTTTAAGAGATCTCGAACACCCTGATACAACAAAAAGTCATAGATTAAATTTTTTAAAAGTCCTGGGTGCTGGTTAAAATGCCTAAAGCTTTCAAGATTATATACTTGGAAAAATACGTAACCCTCCAAGTCACACTTTTAATTTTTCTGAACCAAAGCTAACATTCAATCCCCTAACATTAACCCAAGAGAAGTGTCATGATCCAAAGCAGAATTCTATCTAAAGAATGGCTTGCCATATGAATGAACAAAGGAAGTCACTTATAGATAAAAATTAAACTTTTCATATTCCGTTCAGCTTTATAACATTAGAAAAGTTTCTATTATTATGATGGACCAAAAAGTTTAATTTGAGCTTAACAGACAAAAATACATTTGGAAGAACTTGAAAATACTCTGAGAAACATGGACAATAAATATTCAACTTTTTGGCAGACAACCTTTTCTGCACCTTCCTTTTGGTATATATTCTAACTTCATTCCCTCTTTCTCATCATCCATCACATATTTTAACCCCTCAAACTTAGCCAATAAGGCTATTCTGCTAACTGGTCATCTATTCAGATCTATTACCAGTTGCATTATTTCAAAGCAGAATCTAATACACAGGGAAGACATTTCATTCCATAGTATAAACTATGTGATCAGTCTTATAAAAGACAGAACATATACATGAAAGAAACAATTATGAAGCACCATACAAATAAGGTGCTTATTTGTACAAAACTACATATTAACCTGCTAAGGAAAGCGAAGTACAAGTAAATAGAAAATAATCAGAAAAGGCTTCTTAGAACTAATTTTGTATGAAATCATGACTCTGGCCAATAATTATCAGTTAAACCATTTGAGATCATTGAAAATACAGATATAACGCACAGGGTCAGGTATCCGCAAGTCTTTCAAGAGACAATAACCAAAGTGGCTTGAATGACGCAGAAGCTTCTGCAGCTGTGGAGCTCCTGAGCTGTGTTATGAGACACAATTAGAGTGTGTATGCTGTTGGTTTTGGCCAAGAGCAGAGTGCTGAAGATACCAGTTAAGGAATGACAGTGCCCAAGGTGGCCAAGGTGAAGCAGGATTTGCTCCCTTTGTCAGCTGATGCCTGCATCCCTTCTCAATTCCACACCTCCCTGCTCTATGCCTTTCCACTGGACAGGGGCCCCAAGATCATAAGATCTGTGGCATGAGAGAACTGAGTCTGCCTGGTGACTCCCTATTTGTCACAGAAGTTCACCAGCCACCGGCACTTTTAAGAATGTTGGGAGAGGAGCAGAGAGCTGTGGGAAACACTGGGCGATTTTAAACTCCTTCAGGAAATACAACAAAAAAGAGATTTTATAAATGCTTCCACTTCATTTCTCTTATGTGAAATTAATATACACTGAAAAATATCTGACAGCGATTACTTTTTATAATCAGAAAAAACAATACCTTGTAATCCACCCCTCCAATTATTTTCCGAACCAGTTTAAATGTTAAGGCCCAAAGCTGTGTTCTTTCCCATTCAAGTGTGTCAGAGTTTATCAGGGATTCACAAACCATCCTAGAAAAAAAGGAATACCCATTCCAGTTACAAGACAGGAGTTTTGTAAGTTCTCTAATAGCCAAGGTCCACAAACTCTGGATATTATATTTGTCACAGTAAGTGTTAATAATTGTCATAAAGGTACATTACTCAAGCACACTTTCAAAAAATTACATAAAGCATTTTATATTTTTTACTTATATGAAAGACTTAACCCAGAGTAGGACTAAACCCAAAGCAGACTCCTTACCATCTTAAGCCACCAGGAAAGTCCTAAAGTAGAACTGCTGCTGCTGCTAAGTTGCTTCAGTCGTGTCCGACTCTGTGCGACCCCATAGACGGCAGCCCACCAGGCTCCCCGTCCCTGGGATTTTCCAGGCAAGAACACTGGAGTGGGTTGCCATTTCCTTCTCCAATGCACGAAAGTGAAAGGGAAATCGCTCAGTCGTGTCTGACTCTTCACGACCTCATGGACTGCAGCCTACCAGGCTCCTCCGTCCATGAGATTTTCCAGGCAAGAGTACTGGAATGGGGTGTCATTGCCTTCTCCAAAGTAGAACTAATATTAATTATGTTATATTTTTGCTAGAAAGAAATGTACCAAAAGCTGTTGGTTAAATGTGTATCATTAACCAATTAGTGGCAAACTGTGTTTTTCCAAGATGGCTGCAATAAGACTTTCGACCCCACGTGCTCTTCTAAAATGTGATATTGATGCTCCTCCCAGGAAGAGTATCAATGTCAAAAGGGTAGAAAAAAAAATCTATCCCTCAGTCTGGGCAGGTCCAAGACTGGCAAATGGAAAGGCTTTCAAGGCAAAGTGATACAGCTTCTGCCTAGCCCTCTTATGAATGCTTGCTCCTAGACTCCGCTACACTGTGAGAAAGTCAGGATCACACAGAGAAGGCATATGTAGTAGGTTCTGGCCAATAGTGCCAGCTGATGTCTCTCAGGTGACAGTTAGGCATATGAATGGGGAAATCTTTGTCATGACTCCAGTCATAGCCACCATCCGATTGCAAACACAAAACCTGAGAAAATCCTTCCTACTCCTTGTCCAAGCAAGCACTGTAATTGTGAATGTTAATAATAAAAGGATTATTACTGTTTTAAGCCATGAAGTATTGAGGCAATTCATCATGCAGCAAAAGTTAACTGGAACTGACCCAGGAATTTCACTCCTGGGTATATAACTAAAAAATACAAAAACACTAATCTGAAAAGATACACACATCCCAATGATCATAGCAGCATTATTTATAATTGCCAAGATAAAAAAGCAATCTAAGTGTCCCTCAACAGATGAATGGATAAAGATGTCCCTCTTAATCTCACACACACACACACACACACACACACACACACACACACACACACACACAGTGTACTGCAACTGCTGCTACTGCTAAGTCACTTCAGCCACGTCCGACTCTGTGCGACCCCATAGATGGCAGCCCACCAGGCTCCCCCGTCCCTGGGATCCTCCAGGCAAGAACACTGGAGTGGGTTGACATTTCCTTCTCCAATGCATGAAAGTGAAAAGTGAAAGGGAAGTCGCTCAGTCGTGTCAGACTCTTAGAGACCCCATGGACTGCAGCCTACCAGGCTCCTCCATCCATGGGATTTTCCAGGCAAGAGTACTGGAGTGGGGTGCCATTGCCTTCTCCGTACAGTGTACTACTCATCCATAGTGTACTACTCATCCATAAAAAAAGAATGAAATTTTGCCATTTGCAATAACATGGACAGACTATTAGAGTATTATGCTAAGTAAAATAAGTCAGACAGAGAAAGACAAATACTATATGACATCACTTATATGTGGAATCTAAAAAATTCAGCAAATCAGTAACTGTAACAAATACAACAAACACTACCTAGAAAATCTTGTCAAAGTGAGTGATTTTAATCCCTGGGCTAAAAGGCAAAGCCTGCCTGGTTTTGAGCACCTGAAGTATACAATTTTAAGAATACTGCATCCTCGAAATTAAAACTGAGATACTACGAAGCACTTTTTGTTGACTGTAACTGCCTTCTTTATTCTCTTATCCTTTTACAACAACCACCTCAACCAATTTCTAAACGTTAATAAAAAAAAGAAAATATTTCAGATTGTTCATATTCATCATTAACCATACCTGGGTGGAAGGAGACCAGTCTCGACTGCCATTGCTAAGCAGTCATAAAGAAAAGAAATTCTTTTAGGACTATGCTGGCCATGAATGAATTTAACAATCCACTGGATGCACTGTTCATGAGATTCCTGGAAAATTAGAAAATGATCACATTTTAGGTCTAAACTTATATATTATAAGTAACAAATAGCTAAAAGCATCTGGGAGTATATATGAAGACTATGAGTGAGATACTTCATTATAAATTAATGGATGAAAACAATTTTAAAAGAACTGAAAAAATTCAGATTTAGTAGCTGAGTTATTTTAAACTTAAAATCACACAATTATATAGATTAAAACTTCCACCATTTTTACTATATGGGACCTCCAGAAAGAGTATGATTTTATTAACATATTCATGATCAACAAAAAAGTCTAGCAAAGGCACTGTAAGCAGTGCCCTTAATGGCAGATATAAATATCTCTGTCACTGGAGGAAAAAATCCACTATGAATTAGTACATCAGCCTCATGAGAATTTAGTGAATCTAATCCCTAAGAGCCAAATCAGTTATGAGCTAATGACATATCCATTTTCCAGACCTGCAAAACTTTAAATCTGATACCAAAATGTGGTGCCCAAATCAAAGATTACCTTCCAGAATATCCTCAAGATGTCCTGCTCTGTGCTACCACTGTCCTTCATACACATTTCTATTGCTGAATAAATAGTGCTGGTTTAGAAATACTTATTTTCTTCCTGGATCCTCTGTCAGAACACAAAATTCTTGAAGACAAGGGTTTTATCTTAACTCATACAGTGTTTAATCAATTATTAAAACATTAAAATGTTAGAAAGATATAAGATGTTCAATATCACTCACAGAAATGCAAAATAAAACTACACTGAGATAAAATTTCTCATGCTTTCGACTGGTAAAGATCAAAAAGCTCAATAACATGCTACTGTGAGGCTTGAGGGAATAGCAATATATATCCCACTGATATATTGCTGGTGGGAGGATAAATTGGTAAAACCCTTATGGAAGCTATTAGATTGTTTTTACAAAAACTACACATAGAACCATCCTCTGACCCAGCAATAATGTATTCTGTGTCCCCTGCCTAAAACTATTCATTATAGTATTATTTAAAGAGAAAAAGGTTAAGAAGCAACCTATCACATTGTGGGGGACTGGTTAAACAAAGGACGGTGCAGCCATATAATAGGATATAATGCTGCTCTAAGGAAGAGAGAGGACAGAAGTAACTTTAAATGGATTGATATAAAATTACATCAATTTGAGAATTTAAGAGGGAAAAAGCAAAGTGCTAATGAATAATGTACATGGCATACAGACATTCTATAGCAATGATTCTATGCATTAAACACTCCAGAAGGAAACATAAACTGGAAACACTGATTGCAGACAGGAAAAGAAACAAATGACTAAGCTAAGAGAAGCAGAATGCAGATAATCTTATTCACTGGGTGGAACTTTTTGTACCCCTTTGCATTTTGTATGGTATGAATATATTAGAAAATAATCAAAAATAAAAGAAATGTAAAAGAACGAATGCACTGCAACTATGCGATTCATTCCTGAGTAGTGAGTCTTAGTCACTAGCGGCTCAACTGTAAACAGTTCTCAATTTCCTACTTACAAGACATCATAAGAAGGTAGTAATGTACTACTGGATCATGAGTTCTTTAAGGTTCAAACATTTTATCTTTTACAAGGCTGCAACTTCTGGTGAATGCTCTTTGTTATTAAGTTTTACTGTACTTGCCTCAATTTTGTTAAAGTATCTGTGGATCCTTACTGTGGCATCTTTGTATCTTTACTATAGTATCTTTATTATAATATCTTTGTATCAATGCTGGACCAGTTCCTTTGCTGATTAAATGAATGAAGTTTTTATCCGTTACAACTCCTAACACAGTTGTTCTGTAGTGCACTAAATAAATCAGAATAGGATGAAAATGGTTTTATATAATCTAACTTGGGAGAGATTTATAAAAACAACTCACACTGTGCTATGGTCAACCTGATTTTTCAATACAGATTCTCTACTGGAAGAATACAAGATGAAATGAACGGAAGCCAGAATAGACAAATGAAAGATGATGACAATTTTATTTCTCCTTTTCCAGAAAAATCTTAACAGCAACATCAAAGTAAGTGTAAAAAAATAAAGGGCCAAAAATCGTCAGCTGAGTATATTAAAAATGCAGTGCTCACCTGAGAAAGACCAGCCCAAAATTGTCTGAAGGCCCCTAAACAGCTAATAAGTTTTGTTTTTTCATCTTCAGGGGTGTCCATAAACATGCTAAAAAACAAAAATCGAATTATTTGCCACTAGTTTTAAAAATGTGATTCAACATAAGCAGAATAATAGATCTTATAAACCTCCAAGACAGAGCTAAAGAAAATCTTACAAAGATACAATCAGGTACAAACACAAAGATCTGCCATGTATACACTCACCCAGGGAAAGCCTCTTCTATAATCTCCGTTTTCTGTTAAAAAAAAAAAAGTAAACAGTATGATTTTTTTTTTTTAATTTTAAGGGAGGAAAAGGGGCCTCCCCGAGCAAAATAATATAGTGCAACATAGGGCAAATCACCTTAATCAGCAACGAGCAGAAACAAACAATACCCACCTGCTTGGTCTGTAACAAAGGGTGTTGTGGATTTCAAATGAAACTGAATTTGACAGCAGTTTGAGAATCGCCCAACCCTTGCACACATACTCGATGTCATAACAAGGAAGAGGTGGGGAGAGGTTGCGTGGGCCAGATTTCTTGAGCCGCTGCCCCCTAGCCACCCCCTCACCCAGTTATCGCCCAGGATCCCTGGCAGTTCCACTCACCACCACCTCCTCAAAAATGCTCTGCAGTTGCGTCTCCATCTGGACCGTCACCCTCGCCTTCCTTGGAGGCTAGGAGTGCGGCACGGGTCAGGCCCGAGCTCTGGCAATGGATGGGCAGAGGGCCGGAGACGCCTGCAGGTAACTTCAACTCGTAGTTGTCAACTTCTTCCTTGGGCGCCAAGCCGGCACTATCCCCTCCCGGGCCCAGCAATCAGCCGGAACCCGCACGGAAGCCTGAGCGCTGGGTGTGCGCTGACTACGGCACGCACAGAAACAAGAGACCCAGCCAGGTGGTTCCGCCTGTGGAGAAGCGCGATCCACGAGCCAGATGCGAGCGCCCCCAAGTGAAACTTCCAGCCTAAGGCACCGCCGCCTCAGAAATCTGTGTGCAGGTCAAGAAGCAACAGAACCGGACACGGAACAACGGACTGGTTCCAAATTGGGAAAAGCGAAAGCGAAGGCGCGAAGTCGTGTCCGACTCTTTGCGACTCCGTGGAGTGTATAACCCACCAGGCTCCTCAATCCATGAATTTTCCAGGCGAGAAGATTGGAGTGGGTTGCCATTTCCTTCTCGAGGGATCTTCCCGACCCAGGGATTGAACCCGGGTCTCCCACATTACAGGCAGACGTTTTACCGTCTGAGCCACCAGGGAAGCCCATCAAATTAGGAGAGGAGTACATCAAGCCTGTATATTGTCACTCTGCTTATTTAACATCTATGCAGAGTACATCGTAAGAAATGCCAGGCTAGCTGAAGCACAAGCTGGAATCAAGATTGCCAAGAGAAATATCTATAACCTTAGATATGCAGATGACACCACCCTCATGGCAGAAAGTGAAGAACTAAAGAGTCTCTTGATGAAAGTGAAAGATGAGAGTGAAAAAACTGGCTTAAAACTCAACATTCAGAAAACTAAGATCGTGGTATCTGGTCCCATCACCTCATGGCAAATAGATGGGGGAACAATGGAAACAGTGAGAGATTTTATTTTCTTGGGTTCCAAAATGACTACAGATCGGTGACTGCAGCCATGAAATTAAAAGATGCTTACTCCTTGGAAGAAAAGCTATGACCAACCTAGACAGCATATTAAAATGCAGAGACATTACCGACAAAAGATACATCTAGTCAAACCTATGGTTTTTCCAGTAATCATATATGGATGTTAGAGTTGGACCATAAGGAAAGCTGAGCACCGAAGAATTGGTGCTTTTGAACTGTGGTGTTGGAGAAGACTCCTGAGAGTCCTCTGGACTGCAAGGAGATTAAACCAGTCAATCCTAAAGGAAATCAGTCCTGAATATTCATTGGAAGGACTGATGCTGAAGCTGAAGCTCCAATGCTTTGGCCACCTGATTGGAAGAACTGACTCATTAGCAAAGACCCTGATGCTGGGAAAGATTGAAGGCAGGAGGAGAAGGGGCTGACAGAGGATGAGATGGTTGGATGGCATCACCAACTCAATGGACATGAGTTTGAACAAGCTCCGTGAGTTGGTGATGGACAAGGAAGCCTGGTGTGTTGCAGTCCATGGGGCCGCAAAGAGTTGGACACAACTGAGCTACTGAACTGAAGGCACTGTGGGGCGAGGTTGGCTGCAGGCCACCGCTTCCCAGCTGAAGCGGGAATTGCTTCCTACTTGGTGCTAATGCTTTTATACCTCAGGAATTTAAAAAAAAATACTTGAGGCCTAGGGGCTGCAGCCTGCGGGAAATGCCCCTCCTGCAACTTGGGTCGACTTGATGTCTGTGAGCTGCTGACTTTCTGGGGCTCCATCAGCTGCCTAGAGCCAGGAGTTGAAACTGCACTTTTCTTGACAACAGGGACCATGTCTTCTCTACTTGGTAACCTCACTGGCCTTGCACAGTGCCAGAACACAGCAGGCTGTCAATGAAGTTTTTTAAAATGAATGAATGCATCATAATTGGTTTTTAATTGTTTTAATTAAAACAATTGAATAAAATCTACTATTTTCAGTTATGATAATCTAAAAGCAATAATATTTGTCAATTACTGAATACCTCGAAACTTTGGTAAGGATCGGGGTGGAAAAGGGTGGCAATGAGGAGGATTGGCCCACTGGCCTGGTCGGAGTATGCCAGAGCTTTATTCCTTCAAGCATCAGTTTGACATATTTGTGGAAACTTGGTCTTATTCTTCAAGCTGATTTAAGGGTCTCTTCTTTAGCCTCATACAACACTTTTGTGCAGAAGTACTAGAGAATTTCATTTATGAAGTATTTATCCACTGTTCCTTCAGTACTAGGTATTTAATGAACTGTATTGAAGAGTATATTTTGCAGAATGCCCAAGCTAGAAGGGTGAGAGAGTCAGAATTATTAAAATCCAAGTACCTTAGGGATCTACTTTTTTGTTGAATGCTAAACAGATTGTTTTATTGTGGATTATCTTTCATCAGATTCACTTCTAAGACAGCTTTCACTTACTATCTAGCAGATTTCCACATTTCTGCTCTGTGTTCCAAATCATTGTATTCTCAGCAAATGCCAGCTGTTCTTGATATTGGCCAGGGCTTGTACAGTTAAGTAGATAAGACGGTCAGTGGACTTCCCAGGTGGCTGTAGTAGTAATGAACCTGCCTGCCAATGCAGGAGACTAAGAGATGTGGGTTCCATCCTTGGGTTGGGAAGATCCCCTGGAGAAGGAAATGGCAACACACTCCAGTATTCTTGCCTGGGAAATCCCATGGACAGAGAAGCCTGGTGGGCTACAGTCCATAGGGTTGCAATGAGTCAGACAAGACTGAAGCGACATTGCATCATCATCAAGATGGTCTGTAAGAATTATTTGTCATAGCCAAATGCAATTAATTTTTATCTTATGCTCACTGATGCTCCATTTATTAAATAAAAGTTGGCCATCCATTTTTAGACCTTCTTAATGTGTTTTCCCCAAAGTCATTTTTTAAATTGATGTATAATTAAATGGCAACACACTCCAGTATTTTTGCCTGGAACAAGAAGGTGGGGTCTGGGCTTCAAAGGGAAGTAAGGTATTCACAGCAGGGTGAAAAGAGTTAACGTTTGGTGATCAAATATATGCCAGGCCATCTAAACAATAGAACATAGGTAAGACTTTGATCTAACCAGTTTGGTAAGTTCCTCTTTGTCTATCACGCCTAGTTCATATTTCACTATACTATTTATGGTGTGAGCTCCTTCCTCAAACAGGTCTTATATCTTAAATTCTTTTAGTTAATAAGTGGTGGGAAGTTCAAAGATTCTTCCTGAGTCTTTTCAGCATTCCAGAGTGGCACATTTGGGGGCAGCCTGCCCTGAATCAGTGCTAAACCAACTTTGCTTCCATGGGATACATGCTACTCAGTTATAATATGTTATCCCTTTTATATATTTCTGAATTCTGTTACTATTTTATTGAGATTGTATTTTTTTCATACGCCACTATCATCACCAACTCCTAATAAAACATGTCTTTTTTTTTTTTTGGGTGATCAGCTTTAACTAGTGAAAAAACTCCTGGGTATCATACGGGTCCAAATGACCTTTAACTTTTTTTTGAAGGTTGTGGAATACCTCATACAGCTGGAACTCATGCTGTTCACTTGCTAAATTTTGAGCTAATAATTCTCCTGTTGTGGCTTTGCTATACCAATATTTGACCTGGAAGATACATAGTTCCCAACATTTGGTATGTATATGCAACACCGTATGCCACTGTTAGGGGTCCTCAGTGATTCAGTGGTTAAAAAAAAAAAAAAAAAAAAATCCACCTGCTATGCAGGAGACAAGAACTCAATCCCTGAGTTGGAAAGATCCCCTGGAGTAGGAAATGGCAACCCACTCCAGATTTTTTGCCTGGGAAATCCCATGGACAGAGCAGCCTGGCAGGCTATAGTCCATGGGGTCGCAGTACAGTTGGACAGTTCTTAGTGGCTAAACAAGAGCAATGCCATTTTTACTATGTAAGAACTTCTAACGATTATACAGTGGAAGTGAGAAATATATTTAAGGGACTAGATCTGATAGACAGAGTGCCTGATGAACTATGGACAGAGGTTAGTGACATTGTACAGAAGACAAGGAGTAAGACCATCCCAAGAAAAAGAAATGCAAAAAAGCAAAATGGCTGTCTGAAGAGGTCTTACAAATAGCTGTGAAAAGAAGAGAAGCAGAAAGCAAAAGAAAAAAGGAAAGATACACCCATTTGAATGCAGAGTTCCAAAGAATAACACGGAGAGATAAGAAAGCATTCCTCAGGGATCAGTGCAAAGAAACAGAGGAAACAATACAATGAGAAAGACTAGAGATGTCTTCAAGAAAATTAAAGATACCAAGGGAACATTTCATGCAAAGATGAGCTGACTAAAGGACAGAAATGGTATGGGCCTAACAGAAGCAGAAGATATTAAGAAGAGGTGGCAAGAATACACAGGAGAACTATATAAAGAAGATGTTCATGACCTAGATAATCACAATGGTGTGATCACTCACCTAGAGCCAGACATCCTGGAATGTGAAGTCAAGTGGGCCTTGGGAAGCATCACTACGAACAAAGCTAGTGGAGGTGATGGAATTCCAATTGAGCTATTTCAAATCCTAAAAGATGATGCTGTGAAAGTGCTACACTCAGTATGCCAGCAAATGTGGAAAACTCAGCAGTGGCCACAGGACTGGAAAAGGTCAGTTTTCATTCCAATCCCAAAGAAAGGCAATGCCAAACAATCCTCAAACTATTGCACAATTGCACTCATCTCACATGCTAGTAAAGTAATGCTCAAAATTCTCCAAGCCAGGCTTCAGCAATGTGAACTGTGAACTTCCAGATGTTCAGGCTGGTTTTAAAAAGGCAGAGGAACCAGAGATCAAATTGCCAACATCTTTTGGAACACTGAAAAAGCAAGAGAGTTCCAGAAAAACATCTGCTTCTGCTTTATTGACTATACCAAAGCCTTTCACTTTGTGGGTCACAACAAACTGGATAATTCTGAAAGAGATGGGAATACCAGACCACCTGACCTGCCTCCTGAGAAATCTGTATGCAGGTCAGGAAGCAACAGTTGTAAGTGGACATGGAACAACAGACTGGTTCCAAATAGGGAAAGGAGTGCGTCAAGGCTGTATATTGTCACCCTGCTTATTTAACTTCTATGCAGAGTACATCATGAGAAATTCTGGGCTGGATGAAGCACAAGCTGGAATCAAGATTGCCAGGAGAAATATCAATAAACTCAGATATGCAGATGATACCACCCTTATGGCAGAAAGTGAAGAAGAACTAGAGAGCCTCTTGATGAAAGTGAAAGAGGAGAGTGAAAAAGCTCACTTAAAGCTCAACATTCAGAAAACAAAGATCATGTCATCCGGTCCCATCACTTCATGGCAAATAGATTGGAAACAGCGGAAACAGCGTCAGACTTTATTTTTGGGGGCTCCAAAATCACTGCAGATGGTGACTGCAGCCATGAAATTAAAAGACGCTTACTCCTTGGGAGAAAAGTTATGACCAACCTATACAGCATATTAAAAAGCAGAGACATTACTTTGCCAACAAAGGTCCATCTAGTCAAAGCTATGATTTTTCCAGTAGTCATGTATGGATGTGAGAGTTGGACTATAAAGAAAGCTGGGTGCCGAAGAATTGATGCTTTTGAACTGTGGCATTGGAGAAGACTCTTGAGAGTCCCTTGGACTATAAGGAGATCCAACCAGTCCACCCTAAAGGAAATCAATCCTGAATATTCACTGGAAGGACTGATGCTGAAGCTGAAACTCCAATACTTTGGCCACCTGATGCGAAGAACTGACTCATCTGAGAAGACCCTGATGCTAGGAAAGATTGTAGGCAGGAGGAGAGCGGGATGACAGAGGATGAGATGGTTGGATGGCATCACTGACTCAATAGACATGAGTCTGAGTAAACTCCGGGAGTTGGTGATGGACAGGGAGGCCTGGCATGCTGCAGTCCATGGGGTCATGAAGAGTCGGACACAACTGAGCGACTAGACTGAACTGCACTGAAGAACTTCTAAAATCCTGATATAAAGAATTCAAATTTTCTGCTGGAGACTAACTTCATGAGTTATCCTGAGTGTATTAGTTTGCTGCCATAGTAACGGAAATAGGTGGCTTAAAAAACAAAATGGTGCTTTCTCACAGTTCTGGAGGTTAGAAGTCTGAGATCAAGTTGGTAAAAATTTGAGATCAAAATTTCCTATTTTTCTCAGTAAGTCAAAATCCGTTAATATCATTATTTATATTTACAAACATATCAGAAATATTTGCAATTCATAGGTATATCAGTTGGTTGGTTTCTTTGGAGGCCTCGCTCCTTGGCTTGTGAGCGGCTGTCTCTTACCTGTGCCTTCACATGCTCCTCCCCCACGCGTGTCTGTGGCTAACGTCTCTTCTTACAAGTACACCAGTCATACTGGGTCAGGGCCCACCACAATGACCTTATTTTAACGTAATTACCTCTTTAAAGACCCCATGTCCAAATAAAATTGTTTTGAAGGTGTGTATTTGAGGGGCATACAATTCAGCCTAAAACTATTTCCTCTGGGCCACCAAATGCCTGTCCTTGTACTATGCAAAATACATTTCACCCATCACAATAGCTCACAAGTCTTAGCCATTTTAGCATCAATTCCAAGTCCAAAATTTTGTCTAAATATCTAAATCAGGTATAGGTCAGAATTGAGGTGTGAGGCATCCTGAGGCAATATTCCCTTCCAACTATGAATCTGTGAAATTAAAAAGCCATAAAACTAAAAGAAGCTTGCACCTTAGAAGAAAAGCTATGACAAACCTAGACAGTGTGTTAAAAGCAGAGACATGACTTTGCTGACAAAGGTCTGTCTAGTCAAAGCTAAGGTATTTCCAGGAGTCATGTAGGGATGTGACAGTTGGACTATAAAGAAAGCTGAGTGCTGCAGAATTGATGCTTTTGAACTGTGGTGGCAGAGGAAACTCTTGAGAGACCCTTAGACAGCAAAATCAAACCAGTTAATCCTAAAGGAAACCTACCCTCAATATTCACTGGAAGGACTGATGCTAAAGATGAAGCTCCAATACTTTGGCCATCTGATGCAAAGAGCCAACTCACTGGGAAAGACCCTGATGTTGGAAAAGTTTGAGGCAGGAGGAGAAGAGAGTGACAGAACTTGAGATGGTTGGATGGCATCATCAACTCAATGGACATGATTTTCAGCAAACTCCATGAGACAGTGAAGGACAGGGAAGCCTGGCATGCTGCATTCCATGGGGTTGCAAAGCGCTGGACATGACTGAGCAGCTGAACAGCAACAACAGCAAACCTGTGAAACCAGGTAACAAGCTATCTGCTTCCAAAGCATAACGGTAGGACAAGCCTAGGATATACATCCCCATGTCCAAAGGGGAAAATTGAAAGAAATCAAGGGGTCACAAGTTCCAAGCAACTCTGAAATGTAGCTGGGCAATTTCCTTTAGATTTTGAGGCTTTTGGTGTGATGCTCTGTCCTCCAGGTTGCGGATGGGGGTCGGCTCAGGAGAGTTTGTAGGTACTTGACTGGAATGACATGGGCATCCAAGCATGGGAGGAGATAGTGGTGAGGTTGAGAGGTTGAGAAGAAAAGAGAGGCTTTCTTCTTTTTTAGCAAAAAGAAAAATTATGTGGAGCCGACCAAAACAGATGGAGCAAAAGGGTGAACATAAACGTGTACTCAAGGAAGTGTGTTAGTGGTCAAACCAATGTGACTAGATTGGTTCAAAGTAGAGGCTTGGCACTGGGAACAGGAAATGCATCAAAAGTTCAGGAAACAAGCAAAGGCAGAAAAGGAGATTATGGTGACCAGTAGGACTTGGACAAATTGAGATCATCTAGGGTGTCTTTGGAAAGAAGGCCAGATCACTGTTAGAGCCGGCCTTCAGACAAATAGTTGGGTCTGCCTGGAGAGTGAGTCCAGAGTAGTACCTCTCAGAATTGGAGAGCTCTGAAAGCTAGGATGGGTAGTTTGAGTCAGCAGCTATTGAGATCATCATTTTGGGTGTATGAATAAAGGAGTGAACTTTGAGGAAAACAGAAACCTTCCAGGACCCCCCCCAAAAAACCCCAAAATGCAACAATATAAAACAGAACCATTTGGTTTTGAAGAAATACTGCCTTAGGTTTGAAGATTAGGGAGTGTACCTACCTGCCTAAGGAATAGGGTATAGCAATTCTAATGGAAAGCTGGAAACCCTAGAAGTTGAGGATGGAGATGAAACAGTTTAGAACCTTTGGAGGCTGGGAGTGGATGGGTCAGTTTGCTACTGTTGTTGCCTTCTCGCCCTAGCTTGCTGATGCTTGTCTTAGTTGAAGTCAGGTGTAGAAACAGGGGTCAAAGACCATTCAACTGGAGGAGCCTTTCTAAAATGAGACATGTGAATCCATGAATCATTGTCTTTCAGTCTGGCTGTGCATGGATTAGTTATTAACAATGATATCTGTTAAGGTTCTTCTCATTCTGATTGTAAACAATCTTTTATTTCATGCCCGTTCCAGTAAACAAAATCTCCAGGTTGAAATTCATGATCCTTTTCATCTGAGAGTTTTCTGGAAAAGTCATTATCAATTTTTAAAGTGTCTCTGTGAGACCCTGTCAATAATATAATATACTTCCTTTTGCACCATTGCGAGTGAAAGTTTCCAAAATACTGCTTTCCCCCCATAACCAATTTTTTCAGATGCTCATTGAGTTGAAAGATGTACTGGTGTAGTGGCAGTTGGGCTCCAGTAGACACTATAAATTTGTTTTGTTCTGTCTAAATCATTCCCCGGAGAAGGAAATGGTAACCCACTTCAGTATTCTTGCCTTGGAAATCCCATGGACAGAGAAGCCTGGTGGCATATAGTCCATGGGGTCACAAAAGAGTTGGACATGACTTAGTGATTAAAACAAAACAAAAAAACCTCCTAAACCACTTTTAGTTTAGTTTAGTCATGGGGTCAAAATTCCCTGCTTTTGTTGCCATATCTGTTTCCCTTCTATGGTGGCAATTTCTTGAGTCCCTAGGAAAGGAATCTTTTATTGGGTTAACAGGGCTGCTGGAGAGCAGTGGACATTCTCAAGGTTGCACAGGATGAATATTTAAAGCTGCTGTTGGGCTGCAGCATCAGCAAGCTGTTTCCTTTAGTTTCCCCAGTGTCAGGCTTGGAATGCCCTGTTGTTTTAATAATTGTTAAGTGTTTTGGTAATTGTATAACAATTAATAACTGTACAACCTATTTTTAAAAATAGATTGTCCTGAAGAGGTTAAAAACCTCATTGTTTTGTTAGCACTTCAAAAGTATACTGACCTCATTATAAATTCTTGTTACATGACCTTGTTACCTTACCAGGCGTTTTCATGTTAGCACAGCTGGTAAAGAATCTGCCTGCAAAGCAGGAGACCACAATTTGATTCCTTGGTCGGGAAGATTCCCCTGGAGAAGAAAATGGCAACCCACTCCAGTACTCTTGCCTGGAGAATCCCATGAATGGAGGAGCCTCGTGGGATACAGTCCATGGGGTTGCAGAGCCAGACAGGACTGAGTGACTTCGCTTTCACTTTCCCTGGTGGCTCAGCTGGTAAAGAATCTGCCTGTGATGTGGGAGACCTGGGTTAACAAGATCCCCTGGAAAAGGGTATGGCTATGCACGCAAGTATTTTGGACTGAAGAATTCCATGGACCATATAGTCCTTGGGGTCACTAAGAGTCAAACGAACGACTTTCACTTCACTTCACTTCACCTGACCTTTAGTTGACAAGCTAGAGTAAAGAATTCATGTGACTTGTTCTACTGACTTTGTTTCTGGTAAATAAAAGTTTGTAATTACATTCCTTGTGGATATTATTGCATTTGCAGCTTTTTAATGACCTTGCGTGTCAATTAAGTAAGACCTATCTGTAGATCTGCTTAGATCAGCCTTATCAATAGGAGTTTCTTGTAAATCATTCCTGGAGCAACAAGATAATCGGTTAACAAATTGGAGCCACAGTCATTTGCTTCTTATGATGCTGGAAGCAAATTTGCAAGATTAATGTTATTACATCCAACCAAGGTGATATGAAGGGCAGAAAGCAACAGTAGTTCATGAGAAGTTTGTTGGCTTACAGAATTGTGCTGAACGTAGTAGAGTTTAGAAGAGACTCAACTGAGTGTAAGATATAATCGGTTAAAGGAAACCCTGTTCTTATTTCTTTAGTATTCCATCTGAAATATCCCTCATACCTGCTACGAAGTCTAATTTAGTTTTGGAGCATGAAAACAAGTCATCCACAAGCATCAGAATAAGACAGTAACTGTCTATAAATGAAAAAGACTTAAAAAGCATGGTTAAAGACCTGACTACAAGGCAACTATTAAGGAAATTGGCAATTTCTGTGACATACAATATTTTAATATAATAGCTAGTATTAACACTGACAATATTCCAGAACTCTTCAAATTTTAGCAACTTCATATGATTTCTAGAGGCTTTACATTAATAATATTTACCTATACAACTTAAGAAAATGTATTATTACTCATTTGGCAGTGTTCCCCATGTAATTTTATATACCAGATATGTCTTTCTTTGGGATTTACAAGAGCCCTCTGAAGCATCCTGAAGTTAGCTGGAGGTCAAAAGGATTTCATGAATTTGATTTTAGAAAGATTGCCAGGAGAACACAAGGTTTTAAACATTTGGCCAAGTAGAACCATGTCAGTGTGAAGCCATGCTTATTCATACAAACAAAATGACAATAAGATTTCAAGGGCAAGTGAGAAAAGTTACTGGTAAAGAGGCTTTATAAATCTGTTACCAAAAGCAGATGAATATTTCAAGAAAACTTTGTCTTCTCAACAGAAAAGTAAACCAAGTTGCAGTTTTACATCATTTCACCTTTAAAATTAAAATTCATTCATTATTTATGCATTTAAATTTATTTTTAATTGGAGGATAATTACTTTACATCATTATATATGTTTCTGCCCTATATCAACATGAATCAACCATAGGTAATCATATGTCCCCTTCCTCTTGAACCTCCCTCATACCTCCCACCCCATCGCACCTAAATTCAATGTAACCCCTAAACCAAATTATATCAAAGGGCAGTCAGCCAGTTCACTCCAAAGATCCCTCTAGGTCCCTGCCTAGGAAATGTACTGGTAGCCTCTTAGACTCCAAATCCCAAGAAAAACAGCTAGAGTACAATTCAGGACATTTAAAGCAATGATGTTCAGATATCAGAAGAACTCACCAAAGCACTTTAGGAATACCAAGAAGAGGGTAGGACTCAAATGGCCCATGCTGGGACCAAGCACTGGTTTAGGGTGGACTCCAGGTGTCCTCTGTGGGTATTTTTGATGTTCTGCCAACTATGCCAAGAAAGTGTTGACAAAAATGCAATTGCCTATCAAGTAAAGAAAGTAAAAAAAAGGGAATTTTATTTGAGCCAAACTGAGGATTATAAGCTGGGCAGCTCTGAGAACTGTTCTGCCTGTTAGAAACTAAAGACACAGCCATATACATTTTCAAGACAAAGGATCATACATCAAAATGTGGTTCTGGAGAAGACACTTGAGAGTTCCTTGGACTGCAAGGAGATCAAACCAGTCAATTCTAAAGGAAATCAACTCTGAATATTCATTGGAAAGATTGATGCTAAAGATGAAGCTCCAATACTTTGGCCATCTAATGGGAAGAGTTGACTCATTGGAAAAGACCCTGATGCTGGGAAAGTTTGAGGGTAGGAGGAGAAGGATGACAGAGACGATGTGGTTCGATGGTATCACTGACTCAATGGACATGATTTTGAACAAACTCTGGGAGATAGTGAAGGACAGGGAAGCCTGGCGTGCTGCAGACCATGGGGTTGCAATGAGTTGGGTATGACTGAGAGACTGTAAAACATCAGAATGTTCACCAAGGATACATAGTGAGCAGGAATTCACAATGACCCCTACAGAGCTGAGAAAGAAGGTTATTCTTTAAGAAGTTACAGTGCTAGCATCAGAATAAAGGAAAAAATTAAAAAAAAAACAACAACTGAACTTCACATTTGAGCAGGGATCCCCCTCTTTGAGGAGCTCTGTTGATATGTATGCAGATAAACACTGCACATTAGGGAAGGAGGGAGGGAAGGAGGAGGTCCAAAAAAGCACAGAGAGAGAATTTTAGATTTACTTTTTCCTTGTGCTGCCTTAAAACATACATTTTATTTCATCAAAGTATAAAAGTATTTTTGCCTATGGTAGGCAGAATGTCAATGTCCTAATCCCCAGCCCTTGAAGATATGTTAAATTACATAGCAAAGAGAAATGAAATTTATAGATGAAATTAAGATTGCTAATCTGCAAACCCTCAAATAAGGAGGCTATCCTGGATTATCTGGGTAGGACCAGTATAATCCAAGGGCCCTTCACAGCAGAATAGATAAATTGAAGAGAAGAGTCAATAGGAGATATAACTAAGGAAGAATGGTCAGGAAGATGCAAAGTTTTTG
This sequence comes from Budorcas taxicolor, assembly GCF_023091745.1. Taxonomy (NCBI): domain Eukaryota; kingdom Metazoa; phylum Chordata; class Mammalia; order Artiodactyla; family Bovidae; genus Budorcas; species Budorcas taxicolor. Next base: position 61,107,150 of record NC_068918.1, read on the forward strand.
GACTAGAAAGCGGAGAAAGGGGACCCAAGGAGTGTAGGCGGCTCCTGAAAGCTAGAAAAGGCAATAGAACAGGTTGTCCCCTGGAGGCTCCAGAAAGGAATCCAGCCCATCTGACATCTTGAACTTAGCCCATTTGAACTTTAAACCAAGAGGACTGTAAAATAATAAATCTGTGCTGTTTTAGGCCACTAAGTTTATGATACTGTGGCCTAAAATTTGCTAGCAAATTATGTGGCCTAGTTTGCTACAAAGCCACAGAAAACTTATATGTATCTTAAGTATCAATATTGGCTATCTGACAGAGATTATTTGTGTTATAATATTTACTATATTGGGCTTCCCAGATGGCTCAGTCGTAAAGAATCTGCCTGCCAATGCAGGAGATGCAGGTTTAATCCCTGGGTTAATGCAGGTGAAGATCCCCTGGAGAAGGAAATGGCAGCCCACTCCAGTATTCTTGCTTGGAAAATTCCATGGACAGAGGAACCCAGTGAGCAGCAATCCATGGGCTCGCAGAGTTGGACACAACTGAGTGACTGAGCATGCAGACACTATTTATTATAAAGTAATATTTTAAAAAAATATAGTAGAGGCATTCTTACCCTTCTTTTTATTAAAAGATATTTTTTCTTTACTTTTAATGCTGAAGATTTCAATATGTGTTCTATAAATAACACAACTTTGTTAGATCTAAAACCTAGCTTGTCATCTTTCCAGAGAACTAGCCTGCTGTCCTGATAGCCCTCTATCTGCTCATGATCCCACTCTTCTTTGGGTGATCTGGGTTTAGAATCAGTCCCCAAGCTCAACCTTCATATTTTTCAAACCCAGCTCATATTCATTTCCATAGCCTTCCTCTGACTTCATCGCACTGGGTCTGTGACAGCTATACCTACCTGGCCTTTTCTGGCTTCATCTCCTCACTCTGGTCCATTCTCTAGAACCAGGAAAATATTCCCAAAGCAAATTTTTTATCCTATTACTCTCTGCCTCCAAATCCAGCTTTGGAATTTCATTTCCAAAAGACTCACATTTCAATTTTTCCAATTCAAACCTTTTCATTTATTCCTTCTTTTGCCACAAACTAATTTTTGACTCCAGATTTATTATTCTTTTAATCATACCACATAGATTTTACAGACTGAAGAATTCTTATCCTTATAGCCTATTCTCATGTCCTGGATCATTTTATCTGTTTATAGAGGCTTTGATTCAAACGGTACTTTAACTCAGACCGAGAGTGCTTGTTGTGTTGTCCAGAATTTAAAACCTTAGTTTTTTAGTTATTCACTGTGAAGTCAATTGATAACACTATGAATATCATTGTTCAAGTGATGGGTTTCTATAAGTACATTAGTGCCAGACTTTGGAACTGCAGAGGACCAGTTAGTGAATATTTTAAGCTTTGTGGTCCAAGATGCATAACCAAAGGTATTAGGTAGGTATATGCATGAAATCAAAGATGTGTGCACTTATATAGTAAAAGAGGAAACAAAGTTCACAAATTTTTATTGATAAAATTGAAAATAAAATAGAGCTTTTCTCCTCTTGGTTTGGAGGATAATATTTTATTTAATTGAGGTTCAGAATTGTTCTACCTGGTCACTCAGATGGTAAAGAATCTGCATACCGTGCAGGAAACCTGGGTTCAATCCCTGGGTCAGGAAGATTCCCTGGAGAAGAGATTGGATACCCACTTCAATATTCTTGCCTGGAGAGTTCCATGGACAGAAGAGCCTAGGGGCTACAGTCTGTGGGGCCACAGCTGGACACAACTGAGCAAGTACACTTTCACTCTCAACTCCAGTATTCATCTGTGCTGACTCTTCATGAGATTTTATGTATTTCATCTTGAAAAGCAATTTATCACACACATGCTGCTAAGTCACTTCAGTCGTGTCCAACTCTGTGCGACTCCATAGACGGCAGCCCACCAGGCTCCCCCATCCCTGGGATTCTCCAGGCAAGAACACTGGAGTGGGTTGCCATTTCCTTTTCCAGTGCATGAAAGTGAAAACAGTGAAGTCATTCAGTTGTGTCCGACTCGTAGCGACCTCATGGACTGCAGCCTACTAGGCTTCTCTGCCCATGGGGTTTTCCTGGCAAGAGCACTGGAGTGGGTTGCCATTGCCTTCTCCTATCATACACATAGTTATGCAAAATACTATCAGTCCACGAATATGGATTCTACTTTTTCAGTCATTTTTTGGAGATCTAGTAACCCAGTCACTATATTAATATTTCCGTTTCGAGAACTTGGGTCCTATAGTCCATGGTGAGATTTTACCTTGTCCCTTCCTATATGCTGCTGTCTCTTAGCCCTGGCTTGGCATTGCTAGCACCACTCCCACCTGGACAGCTTGTTCTAGATTCAGCTCCAGTTTGAGAACTCCACTTGCCAAGGGCAAGCTAGCATCTGTGCTTCCTAAACCCATTTGCCTATATGGTTAGCCTTTTCCTGCATTTTTTCATAATAAGCCCTCTTTGAATTTGGCCACCTGCCCATCCATCCCTGCTATTATTTTATTTGAAGTCTCCCTATCTTGATGGACCTTTTCCTGTTGTTGGACCTGAGTCTAATATAAATCTCACCTCCACCACACTCAGTGTACCTAGTTTCTCTGAACCTTCCCAGTCCTGCTTGTCCAACTGCCACCCAAGCTCAGGTGGGAGAACCAGGAAGGGCAGTTGATGTTGGCAGGCCCCTGGGGCTTTCCCAACACATTAACCAGGGTGCTTACTGTGATTTTAGAAAATTCCAAGAATTCTGTGCATGCAGGGACCTTGTAAAATTTAAAAATTATTTATGATTGGTGGGGGATGTAGTGGTAGCTGCCTTCTAGAATAAGAGGATTCTAAGCATTTGAACATACAGAGTGAAGTTTTCATAATCCAGAAGGTGGAGATTATTCTAAAATGAAGGGAGAAAGAATAGTGAGACTTCCAGTTCCATGGACAGAGAAGCCTGGTGGGCTACAGTCCATGGGGTGCAAAGAGTCAGATACAACTAAGCAGGCATGCATGCACGCATACAAGATTCAAGTAAGTTAGTGCAGGTTCAGATGACACAGGCAGTCTAGTCCAAAGTCTAAACTGCATGGAAGATGTGGATCTGGCTGATGTCCAGTGCTTAGGAGAACTGTTAGGAAGTTTCCAGGACTCGAGAGACTCAAAAGAGGTTGGAGCTTAAGATTCAGTTAGGAGAAATGTTATAACAGAAAATATGACTGGAGGTTAGGCAATGCCAATATCTCTACTGTACACATTTGTACATGCCCCAGGTAGATTCTCTGAGGCTTACTTCTGTCAAGCTCTGAAGACCTAAGATATTTCTCTATTATAACATCCGACAGTTATAGGCATGGAGATAATCTGAGATCAACTTACAAAATCAAGAATCCAACGCCGAGTCTTTTACTTTGAAACAGACGTAAGACTTTATCAGAGGTCTCCTGACTTCCTTGTCTGGTCTTTTCTTGTGTTCTCAAGGTTGAAAGGGCTTGAGAAACAAGAGAGAAAGAAGGGAGAATGGGTGTTCTGGCAGTGTGGGAGATTAAACAACTGGTTACCATAGCCTAGCCAAGCTGACATACAAAGCAAACTATAACAGAGAGGAAGATAAAGTGGGAGCACTGAGAACCAGACTCAGAGAGACTAGATGGTCTTAAGTGCGAATGTGCTTAGTCACTCAGTCGTGTCCAACTCCTTGTGACACCATGGACTGCAGCCTGCCAGGTTCCTCTGTCCATGGCATTTCCCAGGCAAGAATACTTACTATGACTGACTATGCCCTCTTCCAGGGAATCTTCCCAACCCAGGGATCGAACTCAGGTCTCCTGCATTGCAGGCAGATTCTTTACCGATTGAGCCACCAGGGAAGCCCCAGAAACCCAGAAAAAAAACAAAGGCTTATATTACTAGGTGAGTACCTAAGTCCTAGGAATAGGATTTATAGTCCTAGGAATATCTTGCTTTTGAGACAAATTGTGATGTAGGCTTAATCTTTCTTTTATATAATAAGTATGTCATAGCACAACAATAATGACAAAATACCTTGCTGTGGGAATCTGAGAACCTGTCAGAAACCTACTTCTGAGAGATCACTCACCAAGGTGGTCTGAGCAGATGACCAAGTCCCTCAGGTCTGTTAGCTTTATCTGTAGGGGATTCCCAGGTGGCATCAGTTGTAAAGAACCTGCCTGCCAATGCAGGAGACATAAGAGACAGGGGTTCTATACCTGGGTCAGGAAGATCCCCTAGAGAAAGGCATGGCAATCACTCTAGTATTCTTGCCTGGAGAATCGCAGGGACAGAGGAGCCTGGAGGGCTATGGTCTATAGGGTTGCACAGAATCAGACACAACTGAAGCGACTTAGCACACACACATGTACAATTGGCAAGTTTGATTAGAATCCAGAGTGAATGTTTTCAGGAGAGAATTCAAAAGTGTATATAGGACTCAAAGCAAAGTGTTTAGACTAATCTTGGCTACATTAAAAAAAAATCACTAGGAAGGATATTTAAATATACTGCTTCCTTTGTCAAAACTCCAGAAGATTTTAATTCAATCAATGTGGAGCCTGGGCTTCATAACTTAAAAATTAAAATTAAAGAGCTACTTTGGGCAATTCGAAGTTTACCCAGTACAGAGAACCATTTGCCAAAGATATTCAAATATGGTCCTGCGCATTTCTGAATTTCTAAAGACCTGGTGGTTCATTGTGGTCCATGGAAAGAACTCCACAAGACCCTGAATTAGATTTTTTCAAAAGACAAAAAGAACAGTTCTCTACTGCTGCTGCTGCTAAGTCACGTCAGTCGTGTCCGACTCTGTGTGACCCCTTAGACGGCAGCTCACCAGGCTCCCCCTTCCGTGGGATTCTGCAGGCAAGAACACTGGAGTGAGTTGCCATTTCCTTCTCCAATGCATGAAAGTGAAAAGTGAAAGGGAAGTTGCTCAGTCATGTCCAACTCCTAGCGACCCCATGGACTGCAGCCCACCAGGCTCCTCCATCCATGGGATTTTCCAGGCAAGAGTACTGGAGTGGGTTGCCATTGTCTTCTCCGACAGTTGTCTACAGTGTACAGAAAATGAACTTTCATCTCATGACACTATTGTTATTACAGCTTTTTTTTTTTACTGTCTTAGCTATCCAATCATTAAAGAGCTGCGCTCTTTGCAAACATTTAAAAGCCAGTCACAGTGATGTAATTCATGCAGTTTCTCTTTGCCAGACTAGAAAAAGGAAAATCAGTCTGCTGTCTTCTGGTGGAACAGGTTTATTTAGCTAACAGAACAATGCAATCTACACTGAGTTTAACAACGGAAGAAACTGTTAAGAGAAAAACTGTTAAGAAGTACAAAATAATTTGTGTTGTAAGTACATTTTAATATTTTCACCTTTGTAGTTTGTGGCAAAAGGTACAGGTATGACTCTAGGATTGTATTTGCTTGTGTTGCAATTTAAATAAGAAGTTTTAAGTAACTGTGTTCAGTTTATCCCTGATGACAACTCTAAAGCAAAGTGAAGGATTTAAATCACATTTTGCAAATAAGAAATTTGCATAGCAACAAATTAATATTTGGTCAATCTAAAAAACTGGGATCTGTAGCAAAATACTTAGCAGCACTGATTTTACCATGATTATAATTATAATTATCTCCCAAGTCACCTTTGTGCCTTAGTATGTTAAGACCAGAGGGTGAGGAATGAAAATCAGTGTCTTCAATTCTTTTCCAATTCTTGATTTTGTGCCATTTAACTTCACTCCTAGGGATGGTCTCTTTCGCCTGTTTTCTCTTTCTAGTTCTTTTGTTCCGTAAGATCTCCCCTGTCCTAAAACAAGAACTTTCCTTGACTTTATTACATTGTCTTTTCTTTTTACCATCGAACTCCAACTCTCTTCATTGCCTCAGTTTTCTCACCAGCCAAGCGTCTTTTTATTCTCTAGTTTTAGGGTTTTTTTTTACTGCACTGAAGTTGCCTCCTCAAAAGTCATTATTTCTTCTCCCCTGTCGTTCTCCCTGCTAAGTCTCCATAACAACAGTACACAGATATTGTGGAGTAATTTCTCATTTTGAATTCTTTCCCCTTGCTTTCATGATGATATTGAAATTCCTGTTTTTATCACTTTTCTCCTTATCTAAATTATTTGTTTATTTATCTTTCTTCTCTTTGGGCATTTCACCAAACACTGTGTTAAGATCTTTTCCTTAGGGACTCTGACCTTATTCATGGATTTAAGAGTGTATTCTCCACCAAGAATTCCGCATAAGCTGCTAGTTCTCACCTCTGACTGAGTTTCAGTCCTAAGTCAGCAAGTGCCTTCTTGCCCTTCCCCCAGCATCTACCTTACAGTCAAAATTATTTGCATGATTTTCTCACAACTATTCCGCTGCAGTTTTCTCCTAGATTCCCAATTTTACTTAATGCCATCACCATTTTCTCTTTCATGCAAGCATTGTTTGGAGGTGTGAGTGAAACAATGTGTGTAAGTATTGAGCTCAATAACTATAACTAAGGGAACTCTCAAGATATCCCTTTTTTTTTCTGGGAATTTTGACATTTTTTATTCTGGGAACTTTTAGCTCTTATGCCATTTATCATACTTATCCTATCTCATAAATTCAGGGAATTATCAATTCCTTGAGAGCAAATCTTGTTTGTCATATATTTCCCTTCTTTGTATCCTTTTAATGGTTTATCAGTACACATAAATAGAAGATCAATATTTTAAAATCATAGTTTCAACCGTACTATTTCTAGATTTTAGTAAAAGTTGTACTAAGAAATTTAAAATGTACCTGTGTTTCTAGCATTCTTTATTCAGTTAAGCTAAAATCAAATGTTGGTTTCTCAGTAATTTTTGGAGTTCAGAGTACTCCCCTCTACAATTTGTAGATAGCATAAGATAGTTTAAGATATATTTGCACCTTAATATCAAGAAACTTGTTCAGAGTTACATAGTTAGAGTCATGATTATACAAGATTGAAAATGAACCTTCTTACCCTTGAGGCTTTCCAGGTGGCTCAGTGGTAAAGAATTCACCTGCCAGTACAGGAGATACAGGAGACTTGGGTTCGATCCCTGGGTCGAGAAGAGGAAATGGCAACCCACTCCAGTGTTTTTGCCTGGAGAATCTCATTGACAGAGGAGCCTGGCGGGATACAGTCCATGGGGTCACAAAGAGTCAGGCATGACTGATAGTTTTAACGACAGCTACAGCAACAACAAAAGACAGCTGCAGCTGCTGCTGCTGCTAAGTCGCGTCAGTCGTGTCCGACTCTGTGCGACCCCAGAGACGGCAGCCCACCAGGCTCCCCTGTCCCTGGGATCCTCCAGGCAAGAACACTGGAGTGGGTTGCCAGTTCCTTCTCCAATGCATGAACATGAAAAGTGAAAGTGGAGTCTCTAGACGTCGCTTATTTTTCCAGCAAGTTTGAATGGTAAAAGAACCAAAAATAAGGTGTAAACTGAAATGTAGCTGACTCTGATTCCTGAGGTTCATCATAGGAAAGTGTCCCAGTGCATTTTTGCTTTGTAACATTTTAGGCTTAATCTAAATCTGTGGCTTTTGAGAATGAAAATAAGGGGGAAAGTGCTAATGGTGTTATTTAATCACTGTTTATGTTCACTTTTCTTCTTCATCTTCTCTACTGAATGAACACCTGTGGGAGGTCACTGACCTTGGGCTAACTTTGAAACTTCATATGAGAATTGTTTTCATAGTATTTAACATGCTTCCCCATCCTTGAATTCATTTCCATTTTAAAAGTTAGATGTGTTAATTTTTAGTTGATTTCCAAAAGGCAAACAAACAAACAAATCTATACCTTATGTAGGGTCTTTATTATCAAAAGCAAATTTTGATACTGGTTTTTTTCTTTCATTAAAGTGATTTTTTAAAAAAATAACAAATTTCATAAAATTCTTTCCTAATTTCAACTAAGAAAATACACAACTTGAGTTGCAAGGTAAGTTTTATTTGGTACAAAATGAGGGCTGCAGCCCAGGTGAAAGAACCTCAGATAGCTCTGAGAGATAGCTCCAAAGAGGCAGTGGGGGAAAGTCAATATAAAAGATTTTGGTGAAGGGGGTTGTTGTTATTCAGTCGCTCAGTCAAGTCCAATTCTTTGCTACCCCATGTACTGCAGCATGCCAGGCTTTCCTGTTCTTCTACATCTCTCTGAGTTTTCTTAAACTTACGTCTGAGTTTGAGTTGGTGATACCATCCACCATCTCATCCTTTGTTGCCCCCTTCTCCTGTCTTTCCCAGCATCAGGGTCTTTTCCAATGAGTCTGCGCTTTGCGTCAGATGGCCAAGGTATTGGAGCTTCAGCTTCAGCAACAGTCCTTCCAATGAATATTTAGGGCTGATTTCCTTTAGGATTAACTGGTTTGATTTCCTTGCTGTCCAAGGGATTCTTCAAGAGTCTTCTCCAGCATCACTGTTTGATAGCATCAATTTTTGAGCACTCAGCCTTCTTTATGGTCCAGCTCTCACATCCATACATGACATAGATTTGACTTATGGACCTTTGTTAGCAAAGTCATGTCTCTGCTTTTGAATATGCTAAGATTATCACAGCTTTTCTTCCAAGCAGTATGACTACTGGAAAAAACATAGCTTTGACTATGTGGGCTTTTGTCAGCAATGTAATGTCTCTGCTTTTTAATATGCTGTCTAGGTTTGTCATAGCTTTTCTTCTAAATGTCCTTTAGTCTCATGGCTGCAGTCACCATCTGCAGTGATTTTGGAGCCCAAGAAAATAAAATCTCTCACTGTTTCCACTGTTTTCCCCATTTGCCATGAAGTAATGGGGCCAGATGTCATGATCCTAGTTTTTTGAATGTTGAGTTTAAGCCAGCTTTTTCACTCTCCTCTTTCACCTTCATGAATGGAAGGAGAAGTTCAGTGCTATTAAGCACTCATTTTACAAAAGATTTTCTGTTAGTCATAAGGAACTCATCTAAATATGAAGAGATGCAGGGATTAGAATCCTGAAATCAGTTTCTGAAAATAGCTAGGTATCTAAAGACCTGCTCCACCAGATTCTCTGGAGCACGGAGTGCCTCACTCCGCCCTGAACTCCCTCAGGGGGTGTTAAAGGTCAACAGCTGCAGCAGCACAGGGTTCACCCTCCCACAGAGTCAGATGGCACATGCCCTCGTCGTTCGGTCGCTGGCAATGCTCTTGGCAAGTGCCAGTTTGTGAAAGTGTAAGTGTTGGTTGCTCAGTCTTTGTGATTCCTGTGGACTGTAGCCCATCAGGCTCCTCTGTCCATGAAATTCTCCAGGCCAGAATGCTGGAGTGGGCTGCTATTTCCTTCTCCAGGGGAATCTTCCCAATCCAGGGATCAAACCTGGGTCTCGCACATTGCAGGCAGATTCTTTATTGTCTGAGCCACCAGGGACGCTATTTTGTACTTGATATAAGTAATCTGTGTACCTAATTAGTTACTTAAGTAAACTGTGTGTTCAACCTCTATCATCCAGGATACTTATCATTGGACTTGATGGGGAAAGAGGTCAGTGAAAAGAAATCTCTTTAACTTATATCACAGTTTAATTTCAGTCATAGTATGAAGTCCATTACACTGAAGAGCTTTGTCAGCATGGTGATAACAATTATATACAGAATCTTTAGTCAATGACTTCCAGATTACCCTAAAACATTTGTTTGCTATATAGATCAAAGCAGGTAACTTGCTAGTTAATAGTTTGGAGATTATATTTTTATATGTTAAATATATTCAGAGGAGAGTGAAAAAGTTGGCTTAAAGCTCAACGTTCAGAAAACTAAGATCATGGCATCCGGTCCCATCAGTTCAGTTCAGTTCAGTTCAGTCGCTCAGTCGTGTCCGACGCTTTGCAACCCCATGAATTGCAGCACTCCAGGCCTCGCTGTCCATCACTAACTCCTGGAGTTCACTGAAATTCATGTCCATCGAGTCGATGATGCCATCCAGCTATCTCATCCTCTGTCCCCCCCTTCTCCTCCTGCCCCCAATTCCTCACTTCATGGGAAATAGATGGGGAAACAGGGGAAACAGTGGAAACAGTGGTTGACCTTATTTTTCTGGGCTCCAAAATCACTGCAGATGGTGATTGCAGCCATGAAATTAAAAGACGCTTACTCCTTGGAAGGAAAGTTATGACCAACCTAGAGAGCATATTAAAAAGCAGAGACATTACTTTGTCAACAAAGGTCTATCTAGTCAAGGCTATGGTTTTTCCAGTGGTCATGTACAGATGTGAGAGTTGGACTATAAAGAAAGCTGAGTGCTGAAGAATTGATGCTTTTGAACTGTGGTGTTGGAGAAGACTCTTGAGAGTCCCTTGGACTGTAAGGAGATCCAACCAGTCCATCTTAAAGGAGATCAGTCCTAGGTGTTCATTGGAAGGACTGATGTTGAAACTCCAATACTTTAGTCATCTGATGCGAAGAGCTAACTCACTGGAAAATACCCTGATGCTGGGAAAGATTGAGGGCAGGAGGAGAAGGGGACGACAGAGGATAAGATGGTTGGATGGTATCACCGACTTAATTGACATGGATTTGGGTGGACTTGGGAGTTGGTGGTGGACAGGGAGGCCTGGCATGCTGCGGTTCATGGGGTCGCAAAGAATTGGACACGACTGAGCGACTGAACTGAACTGAACTGAAATATCTTCACTATTTTCTCATGATCAGAAACCCTGTTTCCTGGAAATGAGGTAGTTCATGATTTCAGAGTTTTGGGATACTTTTAAATAAATAAGGCTTCCTTTGTGGCTCAGAAGGTAAAGAATCTGCCTACAATGCAGGAAACCAAGGTTTGATCCCTGAGTTGGGAAAATCCTCTGGAGAAGGGGATGGCAACCTACTCCAGTATTCTTGCTTGTAGAATTCCTTGGCAAGAGGAGCCTGGTAGGCTTCAGTCCATGGGATTGCAAAGAGTTGGACAGGACTGAGTGACTAAAATAAATGAATCATTTAAATAAATGATCTCCAAACATTTATCTAGTTAAGAAAGGAAAATGTGCAAAGATAATTGGCCCCCTTGGTTTCGTTTTTACTTTAACTCAATTTGGGGTTAAACCAACTGGGATTAATGTATTTGAATTTAAAATCTGTAATCAACGGTATTTTAAAATTCTGGTATTATGAAAAGCTAGCACACTGTGCTGCTTTAACAATCACTGGGAGAGACGGGGTATCTGGATTTTTGTATATTTTAATGAAATTGTAAAGGTCACATTTTTAAAAATTTTATGACAGGTCCTTCTCATTTTGTTGGTGGCTGTGTCAGTTGCATTAGGCCTGGTGGCTGGACTCAGACGACCAGAAGAGCAAGGTACACCCCTCAGCATTTCCGCAGAATGTTTTTTTCCTTCTTTCTCCTCACCTTCACTATTAGAACTTGGACTTGCCCCCTCTCTCCTGCATGTAGCTCTCCCCCTGCTAGGCTCCTCTTTCTCCCATACCCCATTTTTGTGTGGTTAGCGCTATCCATTGCCACTTCTGGACTTTCCCCTTTGACCTCATCTCCCTTCTTATTTGAGGTTCATATCATTCCAGTTTTTCCCCACTAACTTTTCATCACCTTTCTAGAGGACTTTGGTAACTGGATCAAAGGTTCCTTCTCTCCCTACTCCTACTCTATCATTAATACCAGATGATAAACTCGGCCTTAAAAGTCTTAGTTGCTTCACTCCCAGGACCTCTAGCCACCACATTTGTACTTGACATCACGTTAATATTACCCTATCCTTGAAATCTAGTTATTTCTTGGTTAAGCAGTGCCACTTTCTTGAAATAGAGTGCACAGTAAGAGCTTCACAATTATTATTACTATTTTTGTCATAAGAAGCAAAGAAAAAATAGATTCATGGCTCAAAACATCAAAACACCTCACATGTCTTTTGCCATATCCTATTAGTATGTAAGAGTAAATAAACCATTTATAAGTGACTCTATAAATGCACTTTATGTGTATTTACTAATTTTGATATGTGTTGTTTAGACACTTTTACTCAGGGAAAGTATTGAAAGGTTGTTGCTGACACACGAAAAGATGCTGGGATTCTTGGCCTCTGGAGGAGAAGAATTCAATCAGGGCCAGAGATGAGGCTTGACCACTCAGAGCTTTGTGTAATAAAGTTTTATTTAAGTATAAAGGAGATAGAGAAAGCTTCTGACATAGACATCAGAAGGGGGCAGAAAGAGTACCCCCTTGCTAGTGTTAGCAATGGAATTATATACTCTCTAATTAGTTATTCAGCTCAGTTCAGTTCAGTTGCTCAGTCGTGTCCGACTCTTTGCGACCCCATGAATCACAGTACTCCAGGCCTCCCTGTCCATCACCAACTCCCGGAGTTCATTCAGACTCACGCCCATCGAGTCAGTGGTGCCATCCAGCCATCTCATCCTCTGTCGTCCCCTTCTCCTCCTGCCCCCAATCCCTCCCAGCATCACAGTCTTTTCCAATGAGTCAACTCTTTGAGTCCAAAGAATGTCTAGAGGTTGTTAAGACCTCACTAGACCTACTCCCATAATTTACATTTTAAGATAATAGGATTAGCCAGAAAGTTTTTTCCAGCGACTGTCCTCAAGCAGGATACATTATTGTTATGTAATCCTAAGGAATGTAGAGAGGAAAGAAGTTTGTCCCTTATTCCTCCTTGAGCACTCCAGACCCCTCTCTCCTTGGGGACCCCTAGACTTTTTATCAACCTGCTTAGAAAATGACTCTCTCAGTATGAGGTCAAATGTTAGAGAATTTATTCTCCTTTTTCATTTGGTTGTTCAGCTTCTAATGTGACTCCAGTGGAGAAAGTCTTATTGCTTCTTTATTGGGAGATCCTTGGTGATGTTAACTGGCAATTTTTCAACATGTTTTCAGTTAATTTACAGACACACAGCTCCCCCAGTGTCACATGTGAATGCAGTGGAACTGAGAGATGGGCATTGACTAGAATATGCCCATCTTTTCTGGTCATTTTGCTGCTGTGTTTCTGAGCTGCAGTTCCAGTCCTAGATCTAGCAAATGTTGGCAGGCCATTTTGGTGGTATTATTCTGATGTTAGTGCATACAAGTGGGCATCAATTCTTGGTTATTTCCTCCCACAAATCACATAACTTAATTGCAAAAGGCAGTAGTAATCTCTAAACAAAATCTCCAATTAATCCAGCTCTTTCCATCCCTTCCTTATGTTAGTACAGCTATTGACAGGCTCCCCAGAGTCATTGTTCCTCATTCTTTTCCTTTCATCTTGGTCCCTCAGGGCTTATATGCCATCCTTCCCCTCACCCTCTTGCCCAGGGGATTGGCATTTAACACTGACCCCTCTTTGCCAGCTTCCTTAACATAGTCACCCCCTCATTCTTCCACCACAAGTCTTGTTTTACAATCCCCAGCTCTTGATCATTTTCACCATTCTCTGCTCTAATTGACCTACTTTTCATAGGCAGTATTTTTTTTTCAAGTGCAAGTGTTTAAACTAGTTTTTTCTAGTTTGAATGACAATTTTATCATTTTTTTGTGCACATCCTTTTTTTACTTGTTTTCAACAAATAAGCACTGACTCTGTACTCAGTGCTATTCTAATTACTGGGGATATAGTGATACAAGAAACAGACAAAAATCCTTCAAAGAGTTTACATTCTAGCATGGAATACGGACAGGAAAAAAAATATGCAGTATATATTATATATATTATGATAGAGAAAGTGCTAAGGAATAAATAAAACTGAAAAGGGGAACATGAAATATAGAATCAGGGAAGGTAAGAAGTATGTAATAACTTTTGAGTAAAGAGCTAAAGGAAGTGGGGAAGAAACAAGGATATTTTGGCAAAGAACGTTTTAGGCATGAGAAAATAGCAAGTGCTATTCTTGCCTGGCATGTTCTATTTAAAGAATAACAGGAGATCAGTGAGCTAGAACTAAAAGGATCAGAGGGAGGGTAGTCATAAAATGAGATCAACCAAAGAGTCAGATCATAGAGGGGATGGTAGGTCAAAATATGGGCTTTAGCTTTCATTGAGTGTGATGGGGATTGATTGGAGGTTTTGAGTAAAAGAATGACATGGCGGTGTTTGCGTTTTTTTTTTTTTTCTTTTTAGTTTTAAAAGGTTTGTAGTTTTTTTTTTTTTTTTTCGTTTCACATATGATATTATACATGTTTCAATGCCATTCTCCCAAATCATCCCACCCTCTCCCTCTCCCACAGAGTCCAAAATACTCTTCTATACATGTGTGTCTCTTTTGCTGTTTTGCATACAGGGTTATCATTACCATCTTTCTAAATACCACATATATGCATTAGTATACTGTATTGGTGTTTTTCTTTCTGGCTTACTTCACTCTGTATAATAGGCTCCAGTTTTATCCACCTCACTAAAACTGATTCAAATGTATTATTTTTAATGGCTGAATAATACTCCATTGTGTATACATACCACAGCTTGCTTATCCATTCATCTGCTGATGGACATCTAGGTTGCTTCCATGTCCTGGCTATTGTAAACAGTGCTGTGATGAACATTGGGGTACACGTGTCTCTTTCAATTCTGGTTTCCTTGGTGTCTATGTGCAGCAGTGGGATTTCTGGGTCATAAGGCAGTTCTAGTTCCAGCTTTTTAAGGAATCTCCATGCTGTTCTCCATAGTGGCTGTACTAGTTTGCATTCCCACCAACAGTGTAAGAGGGTTCCCTTTTCTCCACACCCTCTCCAGTATCTATTGCTTGTAGACTTTTGGATAGCAGCCATTCTGACTGGCGTGAAATGGTACGTCATTGTGATTTTGATTTGCATTTCTCTGATAATGAGTGATGTTGAGCATCTTTTCATGTGTTTATTAGCCATCTGTATGTCTTCTTTGGAGAAATGGCTGTTTAGTCCTTTGGCCCATTTTTTGATTGGGTCGTTTATTTTTCTGAAATTGAGCTGCAGGAATTGCTTGTGTATTTTTGAGATTAGTTCTTTGTCAGTTGCTTCATTTGCTATTATTTTCTCCCATTCTGAAGGCTGTCTTTTCACCTTGCTTATAGTTTCCTTTGTTGTGCAGAAGCTTTTGATTTTAATTAGGTCCCATTTGTTTATTTTTGCTTTTATTTCCAATATTCTGGGAGGTGAGTCATAGAGGATCCTGCTGTGATGCATGTTGGAGAGTGTTTTGCCTATGTTCTCCTCTAGGAGTTTTATAGTTTCTGGTCTTATGTTTAGATCTTTAATCCATTTTGAGTTTATTTTTGTGTATGGTGTTAGAAAGTGTTCTAGTTTCATTCTTTTACAAATGGTTGACCAGTTTTCCCAGCACCACTTGTTAAAGAGATTGTCTTTTCTCCATTGTATATTCTTGCCTCCTTTGTCAAAGATAAGGTGCCCATAGGTGCGTGGATTTATCTCTGGGCTTTCTATTTTGTTCCATTGATCTATATTTCTGTCTTTGTGCCAGTATCATATTGTCTTTAGGGTTTTCTATGTAGAGGATCATGTCATCAGCAAACAGTGATACTTTTACTTCTTCTTTTCCAATCTGGATTCCTTTTATTTCTTTTTCTGCTCTGATTGCTTTGGCCAAAACTTTCAAAACTATGTTGAATAGTAATGGTGAGAGTAGGCACCCTTGTATTGTTCCTGACTTTAGGGGAAATGCTCTCAATTTTTCACCATTGAGGATAATGTTTGCTGTGGGTTTGTCATATATAGATTTTATTATGTTGAGGTATGTTCCTTCTATTCCTGTTTTCTGGAGAGTTTTTATCATAAATGGATGTTGAATTTTGTCAAGGCTTTCTCTACATCTATTGAGATAATCATATGGCTTTTATTTTTCAATTTGTTAATGTGCTGTATTACATTGATTGATTTGCAGATATTGAAGAATCCTTGCATCCTGGGATAAAGCCCACTTGGTCATGGTGTATGATCTTTTTAATGTGTTGTTGGACTCTTATTGCTAGAATTTTGTTAAGGATTTTTGCATCTATGTTCATCAGTGATATTGGCCTGTAGGTTTTTTTTTGTGTGTGTGGCATCTTTGTCAGGCTTTGGTATTAGGGTGATGGTGGCCTCATAGAATGAATTTGGAAGTTTACCTTCCTCTGCAATTTTCTGGAAGAGTTTGGTTTTAGCTCTTCTCTAAATTTTTGGTAGAATTCAGCTGTGAAGCCATCTGGACCTGGGCTTTAGTTTGCTGGAAGATTTCTGATTACAGTTACAATTTCTGTGCTTGTGCTGGGCCTGTTAAGATTTTCTATTTCTTCCTGATTCAGTTTTGGAAAGTTGTACTTTTCTAACAATGTGTCCATTTCTTCCAAGTTGTCCATTTTATTGGCTGATAGTAATATCAGTTGATAATTGCTGATGGTAGTCTCTTATGATCCTTTGTATTTCTGTGTTGTCTGTTGTGATCTCTCCATTTTCATTTCTAATTTTAGTGATTTTATTTTTCTCCTTTTGTTTCTTGATGAGTCTGGTTAATGGTTTGTCAATTTTATTTATCCTCTGAAAGAACCAGCTTTTGGCTTTGTTGATTTTTGCTATGGCCTCTTTTGTTTCTTTTGCATTTATTTCTGCCCTAATTTTTAAGATTTCTTTCCTTCTACTAACCCTGGGCTTCTTCATTTCTTCCTTTTCTAGTTGCTTTAGGTGTAGAGTTAGGTTATTTATTTGACTTTTTTCTTGTTTCTTGAGGTGTGCCTGTATTGCTATGAACCTTCCCCTTATCACTGCTTTTACAGTGTCCCACAGGTTTTGGGTTGTTGTGTTTTCATTTTCATTCATTTCTATGCATATTTTGATTTCCTTTTCGATTTCTTCTGTGATTTGTTGGTTATTCAGCAGCGTGTTGTTCAGCCTCCAAATATTGGAATTTTTAATAGTTTTTCTTCTGTAATTGACATCTGCTCTTATTGCATTGTGGTCAGAAAAGATGCTTGGACTGATTTCAATTTTTTTGAATTTACAAAGGCTAGATTTATGGCCCAGGATGTGATCTATCCTGCAGAAGGTTCCATGTGCACTTGAGAAAAAGGTGAAATTCATTGTTTTGGGGTGAAATGTCCTATCAATATCAATTACGTCTAACTGGTCTATTGTATCATTTAAAGTTTGTGTTTCCCTGTTAATTTTCTGTTTAGTTGATCTATCCATAGGTGTGAGTGGGGTATTAAATTCTCCCGCTATTATTGTGTTTTTGTTTATTTCCCCTTTCATACTTGTTAGCATTTGTCTTACATATTGTGGTGCTCCTATGTTGGGTGCACATATATTTATAATTCTTGTATCTTCTTCTTGGATTGATCCTTTGATAATTATGTAGTGTCCTTCTTTGTCTCTTTCACAGCCTTTGTTTTAAAGTCTATTTTATCAGATATGAGTATTGCTACTCCTGCTTTCTTTTGGTCTCTATTTGCATGGAATATCTTTTTCCAGCCCTTCACTTTCAGTCTGTATGTGTCCCTTGTTTTGAAGTGGGTCTTCTGTAGACAACATATATAGGGGTCTTGTTTTTGTATCCATTCAGCCAGTCTTTGTCTTTTGGTTGGGGCATTCAACCCATTTATGTTCAAGGTAATTATTGATAAGTATGATCCCATTGTCATTTACTTTATTGTTTTGGGTTCGAGTTTATATACCCTTTTTGTGTTTCCTGTCTAGAGAAGATCCTTTAGAATTTGTTGGAGAGCTGGTTTGGTGGTGCTGAATTCTCTCAGCTTTTGCTTGTCTGTAAAGCTTTTGATTTCTCCTTCATATTTGAATGAGATCCTTGCTGGGTGCAGTAATCTGGACTGTAGATTATTTTCTTTCATCACTTTCAGTATGTCCTGACATTCCCTCCTGGTCTGAAGAGATTCTATTGAAAGATCAGCTGTTATCCTTATGGGAATCCCCTTGTGTGTTATTTGTCATTTTTCCCTTGCTGCTTTTCATATTTGTTCTTTGTGTTTGATCTTTGTTAATGTGATTAATATGTGTCTTGGGGTGTTTCGCCTTGGGTTTATCCTGTTTGGGACTCTCTGGGTTTCTTGGACTTGGGTGATTATTTCCTTCCCCACTTTAGGGAAGTTATCAACTATTATCTCCTCAAATATTTTCTCATGGTCTTTCTTTTTGTCTTCTTCTTCTGGGACTCCTATGATTTGAATGTTGAGGCATTTAACATTGTCCCAGAGGTCTCTGAGATTGTCCTCATTTCTTTTAATTCATTTTTCTTTTTTCCTCTCTGATTCATTTATTTCTACCAGTCTATCTTCTACCTCACTAATCCTATCTTCTGCCTCTGTTATTCTACTGTTGGTTCCCTCCAGTGTTTTTGACCTCATTTATTGCATTATTAATTATATATTGACTCTCTTTTATTTCTTCTAGGTCCTTGTTAAACCTTTCTTGCATTTCCTCAATCCTTGTCTCCAGGCTGTTTATCTGTGATTATATTTTGTTTTCAAGATTTTGGATCATTTTCACTATTATCATTATTTGGAATTCTTTATCAGGTAGATTCCCTATCTCTTCCTCTTTTGCTTGGTTTGGTGGGCATTTATCCTGTTCCTTTACCTGCTGGGTATTCCTCTGTCTCTTCATCTTGTTTATATTGCTGTTTTGGGGGTAGCCTTTCTGTGGCAATTTGTGGAGTTCTCTTTATTGTGGAGTTTCCTCACTGTGAGTGGGGTTCTATGGGTGGCTTGTCAAGGTTTCCTGGTTAGAAAAGCTTGTGTTATGGTGGGTGGAGCTGGGTTTCTTCTCTCTGGAGTGCAATGAAGTATCCAGTAATGAGTTATGAGTTGTCAGTGGGTTTGGAGTGACTTTGGGCATCCTGTATATTGAAGCTCAGGGCTATGTTCCTGTGTTGCTGGAGAATTTGTGTGGTATGTCTTGCTCTGGAACTTGTTGGCCCTTGGGTGGTGTTTGGTTTCAGTGTAGGTATGGAGGCGTTTGATGAGCTCCTGTAGATTAATGTTCCCTAGAGTCAGGAGTTCTCTGTTGTTCTCAGGATTTGGACTTAAGCCTCCTGCTTCTGGTTTTCAGTCTTATTTTTACAGTAGTCTCAAGACTTCTCCATCTATACAGCACTGATGATAAGACATCTAGATTAATGATGAAAAGTTTCTCCACAGTGAGAGACACCCAGAGAGGTACACAGAGTTACATGGAGAAGAGAAGAGGGAGGAGGGAGATAGAGGTGACCAGGATGAGATGAGGTGGAATCAAAAGAGGAGAGAGAAAGCTAGTCAGTAATCACTTCCCTATGTGCTCTCCACAGTCTGGATCCCTCAGTGATGTTCACGGAGTTACACAGAGAAGAGAAGAGGAAGGAAGGAGACAGAGGTGGCCAGGAAGATAAAAGGGGGGAATCAAAAGGAGAGAGACAGATCCAGCCAGTGATCAGTTCCCTAAGTGTTCTCCACAGTCAGGAACACACAGAGATTCACAGAGTTGGGTAGAGAAGAGAAGGGGGAGGGAGGAGATAGAGGCGACCTGGTGGAGAAAAAGGAGAGTCCAAAGGGGGAGAGAGCAATCAGGCCAGTGATCTCGCTCCCAAGTAAAAATGGGTAATGAAGATTGGGTTCTTAAAGGTACAAAATTGAGAACAAATACTATAAAGCAAAGATTAAAAATCTAGAGTAGAGGTTGGATTTTCAAAAATACAATATTAAAGAAAAGAAGAAAATAAAGTCACAAGAATTATAAACTATATATATATGAAGTTTGCTTTAAAAAATAGAGTCTCTTTTTTTTTGCAAAGTAATAATAGGTTATAAAAATGAAAATTAAAGGAGTAATAGAGGACTTAAAATAAAAAAATAAAGAAAAATTAAAGAATGATAGTAAAAATAGTAAAAATACATCTAGGACTTTCTCTGGCATTGTTGTGGGCAGTGTGGAGTCAGTTCATTTTCGGATAGTTCCTTGATCCGGCTTATATTTCTCAAGATCTATAGGCCCCTTCCTGTGTAGTTGGTACTAACTACAGGGTTTTAATCTATTGCACCTGTCACTTCCAAGGAGGTTCCCTCTGTTTTAGCTTCTTCTGTTTGCTGGTCTCATCAGTGTCTAATTCCCACCCTGACACAGGGGGCGGTGGTGGACACTTTTTTAGGCTCACTCGTTCAGTCGTGCTGTGGAGGGAGGGACGCTGCAAACGAATAACACTGGTGCTTGCTCACAGTGTCTTGGCCACACTGGGTTTGCCCCTGCTCACGGCATGTGTGCTTTCCCTGTCTACACTGCTTAGGCTCTAGGTTGCTCTGCCAGGAACTATCTGAGACCGGCCCTGGGTTGCATGCACTTCCCAGGTCTAAGCTGCTCAGGTTCAGGTACTCGGGTTGTCCTCAGAGGTGCAGATTCGGTTGGGCCTGCGTTTTGTGCCCTTCCCAGGTCCGAGCAGCTCAGGTGGCCAGGTGTTTGGCGAGCGCGGTCGCTGTGACTTATCGCCTTCCCCATCCCTGCTGCTTGGTTTTCTGGGTGTACAACTGGTGCACCTTCTCAGGTGGATGT
The DNA here is from genome assembly GCF_023091745.1 of Budorcas taxicolor. NCBI lineage: Eukaryota > Metazoa > Chordata > Mammalia > Artiodactyla > Bovidae > Budorcas > Budorcas taxicolor. The sequence continues at coordinate 61,127,639 of NC_068918.1, forward strand.
TGACCGTCCAGAATCCCAAGAAGTTTTGGTTAGCAACTAAGCCTGCTTGCATTTTGGTAGATAATGCCTCTCTGGGGCTGCGATTGCCCCCTTCCAGCTCTGGCTGCCCTCACCTGCCTGTCACCAGGCAGGGGGATGGGCTGGGCTAGGTCTGCTCAGTCCTTTGTTCTGTGAGCGGGCCTGGCGGTGTCTTAGGTTAGGGCTTTTCGCGTGGTAGCTATCCCACAGTCTGGTTTGCTATCCCAAGTTAGTTTCCTCAGATTGCCCTCGGGGCATTCAGGCCCGGTCCTTACTCTAAGCAATGCAGCCTGCGCCTCCCTGCCCAGCTCCCACTTGCTAGGGGCAAATGCAGGCATCTGCGCTGCTTCTCCGCTGGGGGAGTTACTGTTGGGCACGTAATCTGTGGGTTTTAGTTATTTATTTATTTTTCCTCCCAGTTATGTTACCCTCTGGTTCCAAGGCTCACCACAGACTCAGCAGTGAGAGTGTTTCCTAGCGTTTGGAAACTTCTCTCTTTTTTCAGTCCCTTCCCGGGATGGAGCTCCATCCCTACCTCTTTTGTCTCTCTTTTTCTCTTTTATATTTTTTCCTACCTCCTTTTGAAGACAATGGGCTGCTTTTCTGGGTGCCTGATGTCCTCTGCAGGCATTCAGAAGTTGTTTTGTGGAATTTACTCAGCGTTCAAATGTTCTTCTGATGAATTTGTGGGGGAGAAAGTGGTCTCCCTGTCCTATTCCTCTGCCATCTTAGGACCGCCCCCTGTTTGCTTTTCTATGTGATCACTCAGGCTGCTGAATAAATGCCCGAGTGATACTAGAAGTAGAGAGACAAGTTAGAAAATTATTGCAATGATATAGGAGAGCCATACGTCTTGGACCAGGGTGGTAGCATTGTAACTGGGAAGAAATATTTGGATCTGGAGATCTTTTGATGTAATAGATAGACTGTATCAACAGGTTGAATATGGAGTAAGAAATAGAATAGTCAAGAATGACCTCAGGGTTTCAACATGAACTCCTGATAAGGAATTTCCATAATTGAGATTAGATAAGACTGTCGAAGGAGTTGGTTTGGGAGGAATAATCAGGAACTCAGTTTTGGATACGTGAAATTTGAAGTATCTACTAGATGTCCAAGTAGAAAAGTCAAAAAGTAGTTGGATATATAAGGCTGGCATTCAAGGAAGTTCTGACTGCACATAAAACACGGTGAATACCAGCATCATATGTGGGATTTAAAGCAATGTGACCAGGGTATGCTAGCCTTAAAGGATTGGAAGATGAAGGAAGAAGACTAGGAAAGAGTGGACAGGAATGTGGGAGGGAAGTCAGGTGATTGCTGTGTCCTGAAAGCCAAGTGCAGAAAATGTTTCAAAGGAGCAGAATGAAAGTAAAAATGTAAAGGCATTTTATGTAAATGGTATATTAACCTTTCCCCTTACTTTCTCACTAAACTTTGTTGCTATCTAATTGCTATGCATGCACCTATTCTTATGCACCTATCTACTTATTGCATGTATCCAACATGTCATTTGACCTATGCCCTCTCCCAGTGTTGCTTTTCTGATATCATTCTGACTTAAGATCCTTTATATATTTCTCCTGCTCTTTCTCTGGGAGCTTCCCAGATCTCTCTAACCCTGTTGATACCTTGGTATGAGTTTTGCTGTGAAAATTTGGTGAACAATTTTGATGTAATAATGTTTGCTCTTCAATTCTGGGAAATTTTATTATGATTTCTTTAACAATATCATTTTTATTTTCTTTGTTTTCACTTTTCAGTACTACCTCCCTGTTTCAGGGTCAGCTAAGTAGTAGACTCAATTACATCTGCAAAGCCCCTTTACCATGTAAGGCAATATATTCATAGACTCGAGGATTAGGGGAGGGAACCTTCCTGAGAGCCATAATTCTGCCTACCACACCCCTCCACTGAATTTTTCATTACTGCTCTCACGCTTTTTATTTCCAAGAGCACCCTGAACATGATTTGCCTTTTTAAAATTAGTTTACTTCTTATTTCATGAATGTGATATCTTTTCTGAGCATCTCAATCAATTGCGTGTGTGTGTGTGTTTAACTCTTCTACTCCTTGCATTATTTCCTCTTTAAAAGCTTTCCGTTTTTCTCTTGTTTGTCCTGATCCTTCATGTTGGATGCTATCCTGCTATACTCAAAAGTCTGGTGACCATCTGTTCCATTGAAAAGTAAGACTTGTTCATCCTATTTTCTCATTATGGCTGTCCTCCATGTCTGCTGCCTCTGTGATGAAAGCAATTCCTCCCACTTTCTTCCAAATTAAGAGCCTTCTATTCTGAAGTGGGAGGTGGGGTCCAGACTTTCAACCAGTTTCACTACATTTAGCCTCTGTTTGTCCCTCCTACCCTCTCCTAATTGCCCCTGGTGTCTTTGAGTCTGGGACTTCTCTAGAGTCCTGGGGAAAAACCAATTATTATGTATTACTCATTATTTATCACTTTGCACTCATAAGTCAGGTAATGCAATAAAACTTCTCTTTTTCTGTCCTAATCTGTGCTGGGTACTTCTTGTGCTTCCACCATCAAACTTTGAGACATTGGATAACTGCTGAGCACTGATTGCCTAATCCCTTCTCCCTACAGGCAGCTGCAGAAAAAAATGCTTTGATGCTTCACATAAAGGACTAGAGGGCTGCCGCTGTGATGCGGGATGCAAAGGCCGAGGCGACTGCTGCTGGGACTTTGAAGACACCTGTGTGCAATCAAGTACGAACTCTGAGAGCAAATTTATTAGCATGTTGGTTGTGTGATCATTAATGCATGTGCAAATGTTCGCCAGACACTTGTGTGTTAATAGTTTGCTTGGACTGACGTAACAAAATCCCACATACTGAGTGGCTTAAGCCACAGAAGTTCTGGAAACTAGAAGTCTAAGTTCTAAGTGTTGGGAGGGTTGGTTCATTCCAAAATTGTGAGGGAGAATCCATTCCCTGCCTCTTTTCTAGGTTTTGGTAGGTTGCTGGCCATCCTTGGTGTTCCTTGGCTTGTAGCAGCAAAACTCAAAAATCTGCCCTTATCTTCAGATGACCTTCTCCCCGTTTCTTCACAGTCTTCCCTCTGCATGTGTTCATGCCCAATTTCCTCTTGTTACAAGAAGAATACCAGTCACACTGGGTTGGGACCCATGCTAATGACCTCATTTTAATTTGTCTGCGAAGAATCTTTTCTAAATAAGGTCACATTCATAGTAATGGGGGAAGAGAGTTAAGACTTCAGCATATTTGGGAAGGGACACAATTCAGCCCATAATACCTTGTATTCAGGATCTAGTATTAACCTGTCCTCTTTTTCGGTATTCTAAAGATAGAATTCACACTTTGTTTAGTTGAGGTTGAGGAATAACAGTTTCCAGCAGATAAAATACCGTCAAATTATACACATTTCAAAGGCAAGTTTTCCTATGGCTTGTCATCTTATTTAATTTCATTTTTAGTGATTCTTGGAGAGCATGACTCCTATAGAAAGCTGGTGATTCTTGGTGATTCTGATGCCAGTGCTCCATAGTGCACACCTTGAGAAACATTGTTCTTTTTTAAAAATTTATTTATTTTAATTGGGAGGAACATTGTTCTTGAGGTGGAAGAGACAGCTTAGTTTGCAATACCTAATTTTCTAGGAAGTCAAGGAAAGTGGTGGTGGCATGTCTAGTGGTTTAATGGTAATGAAGATTAGAAGAGTAGAGCTCCTTACATTACTCTGAAAAGGGCTTGAGGTAGAGGAGATAACCCAGTATGGATAAGCTCTGTATTCCCTTTGATTCATTATTAAAAATCTTTTCTTTCTAAGCACATAATATATAATGAAGAATGAAGAACACTGCATGACTGAAGCATACAGCTGTCACCTAGCCAATGCATTTGTCTGATCATAGGGCTGACATTAATGCCAATCACCATTTCCTGGCAGGTGGCCCTTTAGGAAACAATCTCCTCTAGATCTACCGAAACTGATCTCACATTAAGTGCTTATCTTGGAAAAATACCAGAGGCACGTTGGGGAGCTGATCTACCATTCTTTACTGTCAGCTGGAATGTACCCTGGCTGCCTGTGTGCTTACAGACCTGACCACGTTCCTGTTACTCCTGTTGTCACTGCCTTTTCCTTGATGTTGGTCCTTAGATCAGGCTGGGCAGGCTGCTTTGGGGTGGAAATGGTCACTCAAGGCTGGTAGTTCATTTATCCTTGGGTGGGAATAGGACAGGTGTTCAGTTTCTCCAAACTCAGAGGTGTACCTGATAGGTAGACCAGAAACACAGCTTATAAAGCTACATTCCTCTCTGCCACCCATGCCAAAAGAGGAAAAGTGGTGGATTGCCCCTTATTTGTGTTATGTATTTTCATTTGTGGATGCAGATAAACTAAGCATTTGACTGTATGATAATACAAGAAGAAATGCATGAAGTGTATATTTTTGGTATTGGATGGTTAAAAGAGGTTGTATGCTCAAAATTGAAATGTGTAATTCTTCAGCTCAAATATGGACGTGCAATAAATTTCGCTGTGGGGAGACCAGATTGAAATCCAGCCTTTGCTCTTGTTCAGATGACTGTTTACAGAGGAAAGACTGCTGTGCTGACTATAAGAGTGTTTGCCAAGGTAAGCAGGTGTTGCCCCTTTGCCTCCATGAGTTCAGTGACCCTAGAGCTGGCCTAGGCTGCAAGTATTAACACCAGTTAAAGAATTTTTAGCCACTCTGTGTGGAAGAAAAGATACAATGTGTTTACTGTGAGAAGAAATGTGTTTTGTGTATGATAGAGAAAATGAGCTCACAGCGTAGATATTATAGAAGAAAAAACTCAACGTTCCGTGTTGTCTGTAGAGCAAGATCTTTTTCAGTCCAATGACTATCGTAGACATCCTTGTGGTTTGAGACATGGGATGGCAGATCCTAAAGTTAAAACATCGCAAACAAGATTCTCTGGCCCAAATAGCAGTTGGTTAAACCAATAGGATTGTTGAAACAACTATGTTCTGAGTGGTTGGTTTAATGGCTGATTTAGGACTGGTGAGAAGTCATGCAGAGCCAAGATGAGAATCCAGGTTTATCAATGCCTGATTTCACTTGCTTTGCTACTTTAGGGGTGCAGATTTAAAAAAAATCACCAATCTCTCTAAATATCTGGTGAGAGTTAAGAAAAATGCACACATACATTTAGCAACAAAATTGCTTCAAGTTTTGCTGAAGCAATTGCTGTCAACCCTTTTCTCATAATCAACATGTGTAATATTTTTAGACAAAAAAGAGATTAAATTGAATTTTGATTTTTTTAAATAGGAAGAAAATGTTATAGTAGAAACATTATTATCCCTTAGTAGAAAATAGGTTTTGCATTAATAGACAAATCAGTTTTTATGCAAAATATAATTGAATATCAGCTAAGAAAGGCAATCAGAAAGGAAAGTAAAAGCTCCAAATGGTAAGTCTGTTTTTAAATAATAATCGGTACTTAACAGTGAATATTGTGTCATTAAAAATCCATCTAAATTCACAAAGCAAGTATAGTTTCCAGTTTGCTTGTTTCTCTAACAAGTTCACTGACCATACTGCCTCTGACCTTTGTAGTCTCCTGCCTTCTACCCTAATTTTAGAACTCTTAATTTTTTATCTCAGTAGTGATTCTCTGGTCATGTGGTAAATTTTCTCACTGAATTCATTGCACAGTGTTTCTTGAATTTAGCAAAAACAAAAGCGATTGTTACAGGCAATGTTGAAGTTTACCATTACCACTAATTAATTACTTTGATAATGTTCCCTGAATCATTTCAGTTTTATTTTTTAAACAAAGGTGTTTTCTCACTCTAAGAATTCAACACTTCACAGAGGTAAATGATTCTTGCCAAAATTGTGTCTCCAGGCAGGAGTTGGAGGGAATTTGAATAATTTTTTGTGTAAGAAACCAGCTAGTTACTTTTATATTTTAAGTTTAGAATTTTGAAAAAAAAAGGATTAATTTCTAATGTACAGATGGAAGAGAACAGTATGTTTTTACCATAGGTCCGTCACCTTTCTTCAGCAATGATCAGCTCATGACCAGTCTTGTCTCATGCTGATACAGTGAAATTTTCAAAAAGATAAAAATATGACTCTAATAAATACAAAGCAAATATATCAAAGAGTCATTAACTCTTTAAGGAGTCTTAAGCTGGTTCAGAGGCTCAGAAACTAAGTATACATAGAACTGAAAGCATGTTGGAACAAAATCACTAAAGATATAATTTTTGGTGGGACACAAATGATTTGCTGTGTTACAGGACAATTTACCTGCTATCAGACAAGAATCAGTTACACTGTTATTAGTTTTCTACTGATTAAATGAATCCTTGTGTGTATACTCAGTCACTCAGTCCTGTCCGACTCTTTGTGACCCCACCAAGTTTAGCCCACCAGGCGCCACTAGGCTCTGCTGTCCGTAGGATTTTCTCAGCAAGCACACTGGAGTGGGTTGCCATTTCCTCTTCCAAAACGCTATCCTTACTAAGGTATAAAATAAATACTAAAAGATAAGCTCGATAAAGGTATATACTTCTAGGCAACTAGACAATCCAGAGAGGGGTTTTTAAGATTATAATAATTAGCAGCATAACATTAAAATGAAGTCTAATTATCAGTTCTCCTTTTGCTCATTTTCAAGTTTTGGAGTTTTTTCTTAATAAAATACCCCCAACCTAGCTTTCAAAATTTTAGATTACATCAAAGGAAATCCTAATGTTAATATCATTCATCTATAAATATTTTTAGCATATATCTAAAAAAAGATGAACATTTAACAAAATTAGAATACGTCAATATATCTAAAAATGTCTTCAGAAATTATAATATTTATTATCTGTGTTCAGATTTTTCTGTTCCATGATATTAAAAAATATTTGTTTCAAGTAGGGTCCAAAGAGATTTCAGACATTTCAATTGGCTGATATATTTCAAGTCCCTTAAAAGTAGGTTCTCCCTTCCTTTAGTTCCTCTCCTGCAATTCACATGTTGGATAAAGGAGTCATTTATTCTGTAGAATTTTCCAGTCTGGGATTTGTAGATTGGATCTTATGTGACTTAAGCATTTTGTCTTCTCCCATATTTCCTGCAAACTGGTAGTTAGAATTAGAGGACTGTTCAGATTCAAGTGTCTACCTACCTATCTATCTATCTATCATGCATTCTTCACAAGTAGTGGTGTTACTTCCATCAAGAGCCATATCTGTCTGTTTGGGGTTATTTTGGTCATGTTAGGCATGTATGATGATTGCATGGCTCCATTGCATGTGTGCTGAGTTGCTAAGTTGTGTCCAACTCTTTGTGACCCATGGACTATAGTCCATTAGGAGTTGCAAATGATGGCATTCATATTAGATCATTTCTACTTCATTAATGAGCTGAAATGTTCTATAAATAGAAACATCCATGGAGTGAGAATTTTTAAGTTATGATATTAAAAATTTGTTCAGTTTTTCCCATTTAATATCAATATCAATTATTCTCCTTGGTTATTTCTCCTTTATTCTTGCTTTCTTTTCATTTTTCTTTAGACTATATACCTATGTCAATTAAAGGGCCCCTGGTAGCTCAGTTGGTGAAGAATTTGCCTGCAGTTCAGGAAACCCAGGTTTGATCCCTGGGTCAGGAGGATCCCCTGGAGAAGGGAGTGGCAGTTCATTCCCATATTCTTTCCTGCGAAACCCCATGGACAGAGGAACCTGGTGGACTACAGTCCTTGGGGTTGCAAAGAGCCAGACACAACTGAGTGATTAACACTCATTTATTAAGCTCATTTTTTCCTAGTGGTTGGGAAAGCATTGTCTTCGAGGGAAAAAAAAAAAAACCATTTGGGGAAAAAAAAAAGAAAGAAGCAATTGTCCCTTTCCAGCTAAAAGAATTCCCTTTGTTTTCTTGTAAAGATGGGCTTCTTGATATTGTTAGTATAGATTACTGATCTGTGCAAATTGCTACAGGCACTGACCTTGCCAACATGTGAGCTAGCATTTAACACCTTCTGTATGAATTTCGTCATTGGAGTAGCATGAATTAAGTCATTTGGAAAGATCGAATCCATTGAATGTTGGTTTCTCTTTTCTTGTCTAAAGATGTTGATCTCATGCTTTTCAGGAGAAACCCCATGGGTGGAAGAAGAGTGCAGCACAGCCCAGCAGCCTCAGTGCCCAGAAGGGTGAGACGGACACGGCCGTGTTTATCCTCCTTTAATAGATGGAACGTGGAAATGTAGTTAAGGCAGGACGAAATTTCCTCCACCATGTTTACACTTGAAAACAAAACAATTAACAAAAGATTAGCTTCCTTGTAGCTTCCAACTCACAACACACTTTGGTTTGCTTTATTGTTTACAAAGCAACTTGTATTAAGTTATTATCTTACAACAATGACTTAAAAAATGGTTGAAGTATCTGTAGTCACATCCCAATGTCCTATAAAAATCAGAACTAGAATTTAGATCTAAATGATGTTAGCCCAAACTCTTTTTCCATTGTCATCCTGGCCCCTCAGATTTATTCTCACTGAGGGAAAGGGAAGAGAATTGTCCATGGAAGGCCTCACTGTGCAAGGTGGACCTTGGAGAATGGATGAGGAAAACTCTGTCAGGTGGGCATGGGTGATGAACATGTGAGGCATCACATCTCACCCCACATTCCCATGAACTCCTTCACATGTTTATGATGGCTGCTCCTGGACTTGGTCCAGCCCCGGAAGTATGTCCCATGTCCCCTCGCAGTCAAGGTGGATTTCCCCTTTGCCTCTGGTATTCCTTTCTGCCCTTCATCTGCTTCACTCTTCTGGCCCAAGCAGTGAGTGGGAACATGATAACGAGACAAAAGAAAGAGAAAATACTATCAGGCTATAGAAAGAATTGATGGAGACATTTTTAGATAATATTACTTCATTAAAAAAAATGTGTGTGGATAATGTGTCTATTTGTATATCATGTTACTTTGGTTTATACCAGATCCAGCTATCCTTTTCAGAAGTTTCTAGTTAGAAGAGTAAAGAATTTAGAATTAAAAAAAAAAAAGACTTGAGTTTGGGTCCTGATTTCCTTAGGACTTTGCCTTAGTAACTTCCTTAAACTTTATCTATAAAATCAGAATAATAGTAATAATAATAATAGCAATAATAATAGTGCCAAGTTCAGAAGATTTCATGTGAGAAGAAAATCAACATCCTGATTGCATAGATGTATGACACTGTTTTTAAGCTGCAAGATTATTCTGAAGCCATATTTATAAACATAAATTTTAAAATCAGAATTGTGCTAATGACTTTGAGAGTTGGACTATAAAGAAAGCTGAGCGCCAAAGAACTGATGCTTTTGAACTGTGGTGTTGGAGAAGACTCTTGAGAGTCCCTTGGACTGCAAAGAGATCCAACCAGTCCGTCCTAAAGGAAATCAGTCCTGAATATTCGTTGGAAGGACTAATGCTGAAGCTGAAACTCCAATACTTTGGTTACCTGATGCGAAGAACTGACTCATTGGAAAAGACCCTGTTGCTGGGAAAGGTTGAAGGCAGGAGGAGAAGGGGATGACAGAGGATGAGATGGTTGGATGGTATCACTGACTCAATAGATATGAGACTGACTAAACTCCAGGAGTTGGTGATGGACAGGGAGGCCTGGCATGCTGCAGTCCATGGAGTCACAAAGAGTCAGACACAACTGAGCAACTGACCTGAACTGAACACAAATTGCAATATGTCACTTAAATTCCTGGATGATTGTTTTCTACACACTGTAAACAGTCCAAATTTTCTGTTTTTATTTTTTGAGATGTAGTTCTTGTGCATTGAAGTGTTCACACTTCAGTATAATTTTTAGAAATTCAGAAACCTATGTAACCCACAGATACAGAATATTTCCAATATATAGAATATTTCCATGTCCCCAGAAAGATGTCTCTGTTCTGATTTTCATCACCATCAGTTCAGTTCAGTTGCTCAGTCGTGTCTGACTCTTTACGACCCCATGGACTGCAGCACACCAGGCTTCCTTGTCCATTACCAACTCCTGGAGCCTGCTCAAATTCATGTCCATCGAGTCAGTGATGCCATCCCACCATCTCACACTCTGTCGTCCCCTTCTCCTTCTGCCTTCAGTCTTTCCCAGCATCAGGGGTTTTTCCAATGAGTCAGCTCTTCAGATCAGGTAGCCAAAGTATTGGAGCTTCAGCTTCAGCATCAGTCCTTCCAATGAATATTCAGGACTGATTTCCTTTATGATTGACTTGTTTGATCTTACAATCCAAGGGACTCTCAAGAGTCTTCTCCAGCACCACAGTTTTTGCTGATTGTATAGAGCTTCTCCATCTTTGGCTGCAGAGAATATAATCAGTCTGATTTTGGTATTGACCATCTGGTGATGTCCATGTGTAGAGTCATCCCTGTGTTGTTGGAAGAGGGTGTTTTCTATAATCAGTGCATTCTCTTGGCAAAACGCTGTTAGCCTTTGCCCTGCTTCATTCTGTACTCCAAGGTCAAACTTGCCTGTTACTCCAGGTATCTCTTGACTTCTACTTTTGCATTCCAGACCCCTGAAATGAAAAGAATATCTCTTTTGGGTGTTAGTTCTAGAAGGTTTTGTACATCTTCATAGAACCATTCAACTTCAGCTCCTTTAGCATTACTGGTTGGGGCATAGACTTGGATTATTGTGATATTGAATGGTTTGCCTTGGAAACTAACAGAGATCATTCTGTCGTTTTTGAGATTGTATCCAAGTAGTACATTTTGGACTCTTACGTTGACTATGAAGGCTACTCCATTTCTTCTAAGGGATTCTTGTCCACAGTAGTAGAAATAATGGTCATCTGAGTTAAGTTCACCCATTCCAGTCTGTTTTAGTTCACTGATTCCTAAAATGTCGATATTCACTCTTGCCATCTCCTGTTTGACTACTTTCAATTTACCTTGATTCGTAGACTAGGTTCCTATGCAATATCATTCTTTACAGCATCGGAAATCCACAACTGGGTGTTGTTTTCACTTTAGCTCTGTCTCTTCATTCTTTCTGGAGTTATTTCTCCACTGTTCTCCAGTAGCATATTGGGCACCTACCAACCTGGGGAGTTCATCTTTCAGTGTCATATCTTTTCATATTGTTCATCACCATAGATTCATGGTTTAGAATTTTATGTAAATGCACTCATACCATATATCCTTTTAAGTCTGTCTTTTGTTTTCTTTTTTGTTTGTTTGTTTTCTTTTATTGTTTGCTTAACCCAGTGTTTCTGAGACTCATAAATGTTATTGCATGCATTGTTTATCTCACCTGGGCTTTTGCACAGTGTGTTTTCCCTGAGTGAAACATTCGTCCCTTTCTCTTTTCATATCATTTCAGTTTGTTCTTTATAGGTCAGTTCACACATCATACCCCCTGGAGAGCCTGCTCTCACCTTACCAAGACTGAATCTATACACTTGCATAGCATCCTGTACCTGCATCTAGTCCTTAATCACTTCTGTTTACTTCTTAATTCCATCCCCTAGATAAGCGCTGTGGGACTTTCCTGGTGGCTCAGATGATAAAGAATCTGCCTGCAGTGCAGGAGACTGGATTTGATCCCTGGGTCGAGAAGATCCCCTGCAGAAGGGAATGGCAACCCATGCCAGTATTTTTGCCTGGAGAATCCAGACAGAGGAGACTGGTGTGCTACAGTCCATGGGGTCTCAAAGAGTCAGACACAACTGAGCGACTAAGCACACACACACAGTTAAAGGCTATACTTCCTTAATGCCTTTATTCTCAGTATCTAGCACAGGTGACAAGTTCCCTGGTGACTCAGACAGTAAAGCCTCTGCTTGCAATCCAGGAGACCGGGGTTCAATCCCTGGGTTGGGAAGATCCCCTGGAGAAGGAAATGGCAACCCACTCCAGTACTCTTGTCTGGAAAATCCCATGGGTGGGGGAGCCTGGTGGGCTGTAGTCCATGGGGTTGCAAAAGAGTTGGACAGGACTGAGTGACTTAACTTTCACTTTCACTTTTTTAGCACAAGTGAAATGAAGTGAAATTTGCTCAGTTATGTCTGACTCTTTACGACACCATGCACTATACAGTCCTTGAATTCTCCAGTCTAGAACACTGGAGTGGGTAGCCTTTCCCTTCTCCAAGGGATCGTCTCACCCCAGGGATTGAACTCAGGTCTCCCACATGGCAGGTGGATACTTTACCAGCTGAGCTATCTGGGAAGCCCATCTAACACAAAGTCCATCTCAGGTACTTGTTAAATGGCTTCAGTTCAGTTCAGTTCAGTCACTCAGTCGTGTCCAACTCTTTGCAACCCCATGAATTGCAGCATGCCAGGCCTCCCTGTCCATCACCAACTCCCAGAGTTCACTCAGACTCAAGTCCATCAAGTCCGTGATGCCATCCAGCCATCTCATCCTCTGTCGTCCCCTTCTCCTCCTGCCCCCAATCCCTCCCAGCATCAGAGTTTTTTCCAATGAGTCAACTCTTTGCATGAGATGGCCAAAGTACTGGAGTTTCAGCTTCAGCATCATTCCCTTCAAAGAAATTCCAGGGCTGATCTCCTTCAGAATGGACTGGTTGGATCTCCTTGCAGTTCAAGGGACTCTCAAGAGTCTTCTCCAACACCACAGTTCAAAAGCATCAATTCTTAGGCGCTCAGCCTTCTTCACAGTCCAACTCTCACATCCACACATGACCACTGGAAAAACCATAGCCTTGGCTAGACGGACCTTTGTTGGCAAAGTAATGTCTCTGCTTTTCAATATGCTATCTAGGTTGGTCATAACTTTTCTTCCAAGGAGTAAGTGTCTTTTAATTTCATGGCTGCAGTCACCATCTGCAGTGATTTTGGAGCCCCAAAAAATAAAGTCTGCCACTATTTCCACTGTTTCCACATCTATTTCCCATGAAGTGATGGGACCAGATGCCATGATCTTCGTTTTCTGAATGTTGAGCTTTAAGCCAACTTTTTCACTCTCCTCTTTCACTTTCATCAAGAGGCTTTTTAGTTCCTCTTCACTTTCTGCCATAAGGGTGGTGTCATCTGCATATCTGAGGTTATTGATATTTCTCCTGGCAATCTTGATTCCAGCTTGTGCTTCTTCCAGCCCAGCATTTCTCATGATGTACTCTGCATATAAGTTAAATAAGCAGGGTGACAATATACAACCTTGATGTACTCCTTTTCCTATTTGGAACCAGTCTGTTGTTAAATGGGTTACTCTTCAGTAAATGCATATTCTGGGAAACCAAATGGACATCGTCCAGACTCTCCTCACAATTTCCTTTATAATGTGCAAATAGATGGCTATGCTAATATTTTTTTTAGCTCTACTCAAACATATTGAGAGAAATGAAATTATTTTTGTTTTTAGCTGATAACAGCATTTAAAATTTTCTTTATGATAATACTGCACATTTGTCAGAATTTTTAAAGACGTATTCTAACCAAATTCCTTGGAAACACATATTCTTATTCAACAGTATAGATAAACTGCTTGAGCACAGAGTTGAAAATTTCTTTGCCATTCTTATTTGCATGCACTATGTTTAAAATTCAAAACAAAGTTACTGTGTTCATAGCTGTTATTCATAATAGCCCTAAACTGGAAAGTATCCAAATGCCCATCAACAGGATGAATCAATTGTGGTTTACTCATTCACTGGACTTCTAGACAGCCATGAGAATGAATGATCTACAACCACATGCAAAATTATGGATGGACCTCAAGCATAATGTTAAGTAAAAGCAGCTAGACACAGTGGAATGCACACTGTATGATTCTGTTGCATACAAATCTAAGTACAAAAATAGACACAGCTAATCTATGCTGTTAGAAGTCAAGACATTGATCATCTTAGTGAGGTGTGGTTTGCATAAGTTTTTGACTAGATGAGAGCATGAGGGAAAGATTCTAAGTAATACTCTGTTTTGTGATCTCGGTGATGGCTACACAGTGGCGCTCAGTATAGAAAAGAATCATGAAGCTATACATCTTTAATTATGTGTGTATAAAATACAAATACAATTTTAGAAGTGAAAAAAATATTAGATGGAAAAAAAAGATAGTCACTGGCTATAAAAGTTACCTTTTATGGGTAGCCAAAGTTACCTTTCATTATTGTAACTTACATACTCATCTAAAACGAGATTGTAATGCTTTGGAAGTTAATACTAATACGCTGAAAGTTCAAAAATGTAGAACTTTACAATAATAAAACATAAATTTCAGAGTTCATGAATTCCATAACACAATAACAATAGTTGTATCCAAAAAGTGGTAGAATAATTGTAACATATAATTTTGAGTGTGAGCATTGAACTCAGGAATCATTGCTTTTGGATATTTAGCCAAAGCCAGAATTGTGAAAGGTCTACAATATAGAATTCCATTTCTGTTGATGTTTTGTTGGTGAAGAGAATAGATTTCAAGTCTTTCTGAGGCTGAAGCCCCTGATTTTTCTCCACAGCTCACTGCCTGTTCATTGTAAACACTCAGGGCTAGACAAATTTCTTACATGGTATACTTGAGCGTCACAGATAGCCAGTGACAAGGAGCAAATGGAAATAAAGTTAGCCAAAACCGTTTAAACTCTAGAACTCAAAAGAAGGTAGATTCCCAAGTTAAAAGACCCAGATAATTTATGTGACACCTTTAAAAAAAATTGTACATTTAAAATAATAATAATAATAAAATTAAATTAAAAAAAAGAATGTATCCATATTAAAAAAATTGTATGTTTTTATATGGGTTAACAATGTACTGGAAACACTGATTATACAGGGAAATAATATTTAAAAAGAAAAAGGGAAACTTAGAACTATTTCTGACGTACTTTCTTAGCATTCTCAAATTTAGAGAATTGTAAGTAGTATAGAAAAGAGTCTTTTTGAAAAAATCAAAATACTGGTCTAAATTTTTGTTTTCCACTTTCAGATTTGACCTGCCACCAGTTATTTTGTTTTCCATGGATGGATTTAGAGCTGAATATTTACAGACATGGAGTACTCTAATACCTAACATCAATAAACTGAGTAAGCCTCCTACTATCAGATGTGTATGGATGACAGGTTAACTAGTTAGTTAATCTCTAAATAGTGCAGCTTTCTTTTTGACCTTTAATGTTAGTGATTTGTCTCAGCCCAGCTCCTCTCAAGAGTTCTGATGACTTTATTATTGACATCTATTTTATACTTGTTGGCTCCTCCTTCTTTTTTTGCAGCATGCTCATCTTTTTGTTCATTTTGTGATTGAATATAACTTCTGCTCTGTGAAAATCTGTTCCTAGATAATGTCTCAAAAATGGTGCTTATCATATCTAGGTTCTAGGTTTTAGCAAGGTGGATATGACAAGTAAGAATAGGAGCCTGAAGGAACCCGAGGAGACCAGACAGACCAGCATATACCAAGGCTCCCATAGGTGAAGGGGCTTCCCTGGTGGCTCAGTGGTAAAGAATTTACCTGCCAGTGCAAGAGATGTGAGTTTGAACCCTGGTTTGGGAAGATCCCCTGGAGAAGGCAATGGCATTCCACTCCAGTATTCTTGCTTGGGAAATCCCATGGGCAGAGGAATCTGGTGGACTAGAGTCATGGGGTCACAAAGAGTTGGACACAACTTAGCAACTAAACAACAACAACCATAGGTGAAAAGTCCAGTATCTCTGTCCAGTTCTGCAATCAAGATGCCTGGAACCTGGCTCCACCTCTTACTAGCAAGTTTACTTCCCCTGTTGGTGCCCCAGTCTCTACATCTGTAAAATGTTCACTTCCCACCTAATAGAAATACCACGAGACTATATACATAGTGGACCTTGGATGGGTTTAAGTTATTACTATAATTGTCATTTTTATTGTCATCTTTATCATGATGTTGTATTTTTGTGTTAGGGCATAATTTTATAAAGTTGATAATAGAGAGGAATGGAGTAATAACCTATATTTGGGAAAAAAATCTGAAAGAGGATAGATACACGTGCAACTGAATCACATTACTGTACACTTGAAACTAACACAATGTTGTAAATAAACTATACTCCATTATGAAATAAAAAAAAAAAAAGAGGAATAGAATAGCCAAGGACATAAAGCTAAGAAATATCAGAGGGTTGGCTCCAGGGCCCACGCTGTTCAGTGCTCTGCAGTTCCTCTCTTACTTCCTCCTTTTGTTAGGCCCTCTTTTACATCCATGGTCCTCAAATTTTAGGACAGTTTTATTTTCCTCCAAATTATTTTTTTAAAAAGCTGCTTGACTCTAAGCTGATCACCTTTTCTGGACCTTAGATTCATCATTTGTAAAATGAGAGGATTCAGTTCAGTTGCTCAGTTATGTCTGACTCTTTTCGACCCCAGGGACTGCAGCATGCCAGGCCTCCCTGTCCATCACCAACTCCCGGAGCAGTATGAAAATTTTACAGTATGAAAATGAGAGGATTAGACCTAATTATTTCTACTGCTAATTCCAGCCCTAACATTCCTTGACTGTAGAAGGATAAATTACTTCCCCTTGCAACACAAAGGGCTTTGACTCTTCAGCCTCCCCCTCACTCTTTGAGGCAGATCTTAAGCTAACAGATTAAGAGGTTGGTCTCTGACAGAACTGGCTCCAAATTCAGGATTTGTCAACTGCTGCTGAGTCACTGTGTCCTGGAAAGTAATTAACAACACTCAGTTTCTATTTCCTTATCTGCATTTCCTCTAGTAGTCTAGATAGCAAAACCTGGGTCCCAAAGGGAATTTATCTAACCAGGCTGAACCGAACCTCTTTAGAAGTGGAATTATTTGATTTGTTCATCCCACAGAAACTTGGAAAGGACACCAGTGAAATATTGGGCCATTGAGAGTCTTCCCTTTTGAAGATTTATACTATTTTTTAATAGTTTAATAGTCTCTTTAATGTGTGAAGACATCACCAAGGCAAAATGGGCTCTTCATTTCTAGGAGGCCCAATTAAGAGTAGATGTGGTAAAAGAGTTAGGATTAGGACCTCCAGAGAATGGTAGGCTTGAGATGAGGTATGTGACAGAAGGCATCACTTTAAGGAAGTCTAGGACTTCATCTCCATCTCCATCAAACTGCCTGGAGACTGAGCATGGTCTAATACCACAGTGCCATGAGATATACCGGTGACTACCAAAGGGTCATGGACTCTAGTGAGAACATTTTTTGTCTCAATGTGAATGAGAACAGACAAAAGAAGGTCCAGGATCAGCAAACTGTCAAGTGAGATAGAAGTAATTTGTCTTGAACTGGACGTCAGATTTCTTGGAAAGTTAGATGTGAAACTGGGGTTATGATAAGACTAGTAGTAAGCATCCTTGTATCCCAGGGATAAATCTCGCTTGACTTTGGTGTATGATCCTGATAATGTGCTGTTGAATTTGTCTTACTAGTATTTTGTTGAATTTTTTTAATCTAAATTCATGAAGGTATTGGCCTGTAATTTTCTTTTTCTTTAGTATCGTTATCTGGCTTTGGTATCAGGGTAATGTTAATCTCACAAAATGAATTTTAGCATATTCTCTCCTCTTTGTTTGTTTGTTTTTTGGCAAAGTTTGAGAACTGGCATTAACCGTTCTTTAAAGGGTTTCCCTGATAGCTCAGCTGGTAAAGAATCTGCCTGTGATTCAGGAGACCCCGGGCCTATCCTTTCTTTCCCCCAAAGAAAGGATAGGCTACCCACTCTAGTATTCTTGGGCTTCCCTGGTGGCTCACTTGGTAAAGAATCCACCTACAATGTGGGAGACCTGAATTCAATTCTTGAGTTGGGAAGATCCCCTGGAAAGGCTACCCTCTCCAGTATTTTGGCCTGGAGAATTCCATGGATTGTAAAGAGTCAGGTATGACTGAGCAAATTTCACTCTCCCTTTTCACTTTCCTTCTTTAAATATTGGCATTAATCCACCTTTAAAGGGCTTTCCTGACAGCTCAGTTGGTAAAGAATCTGCCTGAAATACAGGAGGCCCCAGTTCAATTCCTGGGTCAAGAAGATCCTCTGCAGAAAGGATAGGCTTCTTTAAATATTAGGTAAAATTAACCTGGGAAGCCATCTTGGGCTTTTCTGTTAGGAAGTTTTCCATTACTTGTTATTGGTTGGTTCAGATTTTCTATTTCTTCATAATTCAGACTAGAGAAGCATTAGAAGTGTTAGTCACTCAGTCATGTCCAACTCTTTGTGGCCCTATCAACTGTGCAGCCCACCAGGCTCCTGGGTCCATGGAATTTTCCAGGGCAAATACTGGAATGGGTTACTTTTCCTTCTCCAGGGGATCTTCCTGACCCAGGGATTGAACCCAGGGCTTCTGTATCATGGGGAGACTCTTTACATTTGTTCATAATAGTCTCTTATAATCCTTTTTCTTTCTGTAGTGTTGGCTTCTGACTTCACTGATTTGAGTCTTCTCTTTTTCCTAATGTAGCTAAAGTTTTGTCAATTTTATCTTTTCAAAAAACCTACTTTAATTTTGTTGATTTTTAAAATTGCTTTTCTCTTCTCTGTTTCACTTATTTCTGCTATAATCTTTATTGTTTTTTTTCTTGTTCGCTGACTTTGGAGTTTGCTTGTTCTTTTTCTAGTTCCTTAAGGTATAAAGTTAGGCTGTTTGCTTGAAATTTCTTCTTTATTTAATGTAGCTGTTTACTGCTATGAACTCCTTTCCTTGAAGCGTTTTTGCTGCATCTGTACATTCTTCAGCTATTTTATCCACTCATCCATTCAGTCTTCTATTCCTTCTTACAGTTTATAGTTACTATGGGTATATATTTATTCCATATATGTTTTCAAATTTTTGGTGTATTTTCTTTTTAAAAATATGTTTTTTAAGGAACAAAGTATGCAAATAATAAACTTAAAAAATGATACTGAAAGTTACAACAGATTCTTTCCTGATCTTCCTACTTTTTCTCTACAGAAGCAACTATTCTTTATTATTTTTATCCTATTTATTGTGCATCCTTCCAAAATTATTCTGTTCAGTCATAATTTAAGTGATTAAGATCAGGAAGAAATGATGATAGGTCTTGCTTATGATGAACTGTTCTCTAATAGCTCTTGTTCAAAGGCAGGTGGTTAAAAATGGTAGCTTGAATCTGTAGATAGTCCACAGATATGTCCTGTTTAAGACTAGGAAAGTGTCATGTTTTCACATCACTGGTAACTTAGTTTGCTTTTTATTCTATGCTCTGTGCCTTTAGACACATTTAAGAATTTGAACACATTATACATGCTTCAGGGAAGTAAAAGCAGAAATCTCATATCTCTCTTTATTGTATGATTGTCTTCTCCACTTAAATTCTTCTAATTATGTCAGTAGATTAGATCTCATTTTATATTTCTTATCATATGATTTCATAACAATATTAAATATATCTTTGTCTATTTGAGGACAAGGTTTATTTGTTGGTGGTACTGACTAAAAAAAAAACAAAACAAAAAATGGTTATTTTAATCTTTGATTATACATTATGACCTAGAGCAAGCTTTAGGTTCAAGTACATCAGAACCACTTTGGGCACTTGCTAGAAATGTAGATTATTATTATTATTTTTTTTTTAGCTCCTTTCCCTCCACCTTTCAACCCTCACTATCCCCACCAGATTCCTATTTAGTAGACTTGATATTGGATCCAAGAAGATTCTGAAGGAGGAAATTCCTGGATCATATTGGAAATACTGGTTTCCTGGCTGGGAAGGAGACCAACTCCAAGCCTATTTGAGAAAAACTTTATTATTTGCAGATGCAAAGTTTGTTGCTTTCTGGACAACAATCATTTGCATCTTTTGGTTTAACCTAAATAGAATCTCGAGTGGTGAAGTTCTCTTTTAGAATTAGAGGTGATAGGATTTTGGTACAGAAAATGTCTCATACTTCACCCTTGCAGAGGAAATAGCGATGTACCTTAGTGGTTCTGACCTTCTTCAGCAAGGTTATTGCACAGATGAAAACAACAAAATAACTGAAAGCAAAATTAATGCCCTGCTTTGTGGAAAACAGAGCACAGGAAACTTCGCCGATCAAATGGAAACTGTACTGAAAACAATAAGGTGGAAAGTTAATTTTGTAAACGTTGCTATGTGGCGTGGGCTTGTGCATTCACACAAGTCCAATTCCTTTTCGGTTTTCTAGATAGTTGTGTTGGCTTTTGTTATATTGGGAAGCAAAGATTATATAGAAAATTTTACTTTAATGAGCCAGGTCAGAAAGAGTGGAACAGCAAAAGCAAATACAACTGGCACTGTGTTGAAAGTTTAGGGTCTTTTTAGCTCAGGTGTCAGCAGTCTGGGCCTTTGGGCCAAATCTGGCCCACTCTGCTTATCCCTATGGTCTGCTAATGCTGAGAACTGTTTTCGTTCTTAAATGGTTGAGGGAAAAAAGAACACCTTGTGCCACGCAAAAGAAATTACATGAAATTTCTTTGTCTTGATGTCTACAAATAAAGTTTTGTTATAATAGAGCCATGCCATTTGCTCAAAGCCTATTTACTTATTATCTGGCTCTTCACAGAAAAATTTTCCTGATACTTGACTTAGCACTCTCCTCTCCTGAAAACTGTCATTCCTTGAAACAGAGGAATTTTAAGCATCAGAATTTTAACCTCTTGCTATCTGCAATTCACCCCCTAGTTAGTTTTCTATTTCTCTGGGAAACTTTCATGTTCATAATTTTAGTTATTCAAACAACTTCTGAGGAAGAAACAACGTCTTAATTTCTCACTGTCCTTTGTTGCAGAAACATGTGGAGTTCATTCACAATACCTGAGACCTGCCTTTCCAACCAAAACCTTCCCAAATCATTATACCATTGTCACGGTAAGTGCTTGGTCCAGTGGCAAGACTGACAGAGCCCCGATGGGCAACTGACCACACCAGACGTGCTGAGGCAGGAGCTGGCCAAGCCACAGATTCAGGATCATGTGTGGTAGCGATCACAGCTTAATTCAGGCTGGGAAGGAATGTCTGAGTATGAGGCCAGTCCAGGGCTATGAGATGTTATCTATGAATGAATGTCCCAGTGTTCAGCTTATTTATCTCTGTGACAGGCCAAGATAGCCTCTAGGAAATGGGAAATACCTTCTACTCTGATTGTTTGATTAGCCCCCATTTATCTGAAGGTCTGTGGGAATGGTAGGCTATGTATGCAGACAGCCACTTTGATGTGCAGAATCTCTTTCTTATCTAGTTTTAAAAATTATATTTAATTTGGTGAAGTCTCTTATTTCATAGTTGAATTCAAACTGGCTATATCTCTTTAAATAAAGCAAATAGAGCAATGAATTCTCTTCAGTGTATGAGAAGATGTACATGAAATGATCAAAATGAACTCAAAGGAAGATTGAGTTTTTTAATATTTATAGATTCAAGGCACATCTTAAGGAGTCCTCTGCCTCAACCTTTCTTGCCAAAGAATATTATATTTTTACTACTTTGCATTTAGTCTTTTATTACTGTGTGTTAGTTGTTCAATCGTGTCTGACTCTTTGCAACCCCATGGACTGTAGACCCCCTGGCTCCTCTGTCCATGGGATTTCCCAAGCAAGAATACTGGAGTGGGTTGCCATTCCCTTCTCCAGAGGATCTTCTTGACCCAGGGATCAAACCCAGGTCTCATGACTGAGCAACTTAGCGCAAGCACCCGCACGCACACACACACGTGTAAGTCTACATACATAATATATAATACATATATGTGTTGTGGTCATACATATATGTATGTTGTTGTTTAGTCGCTAAGTCATGTCCAACTCTTGCAACACCATGGACTGCAGCCTGCCAGGCTCCTCTATCCATGGAATTTTCCAGGCAAGAATACTAGAGTGGGTTGCCATTTCCTACTCCAGGGGATCTTCCTCACTCAAGATTGAACCCACATCTCTTATATCTTTTGCATTGGCAGGTGGAATTTTTTTCCACTAGCACCACCATATGTCTATATAAATAAGGGATTATGTATAAGTGCTATTACTATTCTATATATGTGCATGTATCCATATTCATATATATATAGTAATGTTCTGAAATGATGACCCTAAAAGTCTATCTAAATGTAGTTATAATTGCCTATGGTATCATAGACATTCAGTGAAAATGTGTGGAATGATTGAATGAGTCTTTGTGACTGGAATGAATGAATGAGTGGATTGATGGATGAATGATAGGGAGAAGCACAGAGACTTGACAAGCTTCCTTCTAGAGTGCTGATAACACATTTTAACCCATTGGCCAACATCTGATACTTAATAGCTTCTATGTAACAAATATCTTGCTCTTATGGCCAATAAACCAATTCCTAATCATTATTGTAATATAGAATCTATAATCAGAAGTTATTTAAGAGTTACATTAAAACCATCAACACAAATCATCTTCCTAACATCATTCATTTGCAGCTATGGACCATGGTGGAACTGGTATATATGTAAAAATAATACATGTATTTGGTATTTGGGTTCAGATCTAGGGGTTTTATA
The DNA here is from genome assembly GCF_023091745.1 of Budorcas taxicolor. NCBI lineage: Eukaryota > Metazoa > Chordata > Mammalia > Artiodactyla > Bovidae > Budorcas > Budorcas taxicolor. Next base: position 61,150,103 of record NC_068918.1, read on the forward strand.
TTGAAAGGTATATGACTTCTTTTCAAATAAAAATTATAGGTCTTATGCTATTTCAATTTAAATGCATGTTTTGTTAATGTATTACTTTATCTTAAATCTTTTTTTTTCTGAAATTATCATTTTAGGGGTTATATCCAGAATCACATGGCATCATTGACAATAATATGTATGATGTAAACCTCAACAAGAATTTTTCACTTTCTTCAAAGGAGAAAGATAATCCAGCTTGGTGGCAGGGGCAACCAGTACGTGTCATTCTCCATTTCCCCACATGACAATGGATCACTGTTCTCTCTCCACTCTGAGTTTTACATTGTCTTTTTAATTTCTCAGAGCTAAGGGTGGGAAGGTGCTTAAGCACTATTTATAATTATGATTTGGATCTTTTCAATGTATATAATTGTTCACCTAATTTGCCTTGAGACTTGGATGTTGAATTATAAATATATCAACCTGGAATTTACTCAGAAAGATTATCTGTTAACTTCTAACTCATTGCATTTTATAAATTTTTAAAAGGGAGAGAAGAACTGTACAATTTTACTAATTTGAAAAATGATCTTTCTTATTGCTTTCCTATGTTTTTTGATTTTTGAAATGGATACCTAGATAATAACTTTTTAAAACTGCTGCAAGGACAAATTCAAAATAATTTCAACACCTTTTAATAATTAAATAATTTTGCAATGGTTTAATATTGTTCAGTTTCTCATAAATAGCGCCATTTCTACTCAAACTGATTATTTTCTTGACCTCCACTTATTTAAAATTTTCTCTTCTTATAGATCTGGCTGACAGCAATGTATCAAGGTTTAAAAGCTGGTACTTACTTTTGGCCAGGATCAGATGTGGCTATAAATGACACCTTTCCTTCCATATATAAGAGATACAACGGGTAGGAAAACACCTGCAAATGTAATCCTATCTAGGCAGGAATGATTTGAATTTTTTGTTTGTTTGTTTGGTCTTAATCATAATGGTAATTTTATTTTTCCCATTATTTGGGCCAAAAATCTTGAAGTCAATGTTGATTCCTCCCTCTTACATCTCTTATCCAGTTTGTCAGTAAATGCTTATGCCTCTAATTCAAGATATATGCAGTCTGAGAATTTTTGATTACTTCCAGCACCAACACTGGTTTGAGCTGTCATCCTCTTTGTCTGTATTACCTCAGTTGCCTTTTAACACATCTCCCTCTTTCTATGTCTGTTTCTTGTAATCTATTCTCAATTCATCAGCCAGAATAGTTATTTAAAAAAAAAAACAAGTCTGAATACGACACTGTTTTGCACCCCTCACTTTCAAGGCTCTCAGTTTTGTACAGAATAAAGCCAACAAGCCCTGGTTGGTAGTGGCCCTGCTATCCCCTTGCCTCTTAGACTCCTTTCCTAACATTTTCCTGGGTTCTCTCACCCTTCTCAAGCCATGCTGACATTTTTGGTGGCCCCAGTACACCAGGACACCAAGCTTGCTTCCACTGCAGGGCCTCTGCAAAGGCTATTCCTCTGCCCGATATAATCTGACTCCATTTATCTGCATAGCCCACTCCTTCACCTCCTTCTGGCTGTTGCTCAAAAATTACCTTCTCAATATTGTCTTAGCCTGATCACAGTAAGATATCAAATTCAAATTCTCCCACTTGAGTTTCTCCAGTGCCCCTTCTTCTGGTTCCCGTCTTCCTTTTTTTCCCGCATTTATCACCTTTTAATACACTATGTAATTTATTTATGGGCATCACTGACTCAAAGGACATGAGTCTGAGCAAACCTAGGGAGACAGTGAAGGACAGGGAAGCCTGGTGTGCTTCCTTGTGTTCATGGGGTCACAAAGCCTGGTGTTCATGGGGTCACAAAGAGTCTGACACAACTTAGCAACTGAAGGACAACAAACGGCCTATTTATTGTTTGTCTTCCTTGACTCTAATATGACCTCTAGGAAGGAAGGCATCTTTGGTTTTCTCACTGATAAATTCCATTTAAAAGGAACAAAATTATGGCTGACAATAGATAGTACACATAACTGCACAAATGAATGAAGTGAACAAAAATAAGCAAATTGAATGGATGAATAGTAACTAATGTAAAACAGTTTTATTTTAATTGGAGTAACAGTGAAGGAGAGATGAATGAGAAGGAAAGACACAATTTATATCAAGGCACAAGTATCTCTGTATAGATGTTGAAAACAGGAATCTCTTTGAGTAATATTAAATCCCTCTCAGTGTTCTTATAGTATATGAACACCAAAGAAACGTCCAAAAATATCAATCTGTCTCCTTGAGTAGGAATATAACAAAGTTCTCCTTGAGTTGGTGAATTTTTTAAAGTTATTTTTACTTTTCATTTCAGAAGTGTCACATATGAAGAGAGGATATTTACATTGTTACAGTGGCTGGACCTACCCAAAGCTGAAAGGTAATACTTAGTGTCAGGGAAGTGCTGGCTTAGCGGGTTATCTGTGGGAATAAAGTGAAAGTATTTCTTTACTTTAAATGACTATTTTGGGGAAAAAACAAAGCAAAACTTGGCATTTCCTTTTTATGGGCATTTTTCAAGAATTGTTCCTAAAACTAGGCATTTAAAGAAAGAACTTGTGTGGCAGAACAAAGGGTCAGTAAAACGTCATAAACCAGGAAACACAAAGGGCTGAAGCACATCAAGAGAGGCCTTAACCGCAAGAACAAGACAGATTGTTCAGAACTGAGTCAGACCAGTGCTTACATCCTGGAAGGTCTTGTTTACTTCCTGCTGGACCACTGTTCTTGCCAAGGCCAAGTGGAACCACTAGGCCTGGATGAAGAGAAGGAGGTGAAAGTGAAAGTCACTCCATTGTGTCCAACTCTTTGTGACCCCATGGACTATATAGTCCATGGAATTCTCCAGGCCAGAATACTGGAGTGGGTAGCCATTGCCTTCTCCAGGAAGACAAGGAAAGATTAGAGGAAAAGAGGAGGAAGCTGCCACAAAGTTCCAGATCCACAAGTCTGCCAGATCCAACATGTACCTTTATTCCAAATGAATAACGTCTCTCTCTGTTTCGATTTTACCCCTAGACCCGATTTTTACACCGTATACGTGGAACAACCTGATTCTGCAGGACACAATTATGGACCAGTCAGTGCTGGAGTAAGTTTTTCTTTTTTAAACAAAAGTAAATCATCTGACCTTCACCCACAGCATGAAATGCTATTCTTTAATTTCCAATGAATACAAGTGTATGTGATATATATAAGAAGACATAAATAGTTAAAAATATAAAAAATAATCTGCTTAATCAGCCATAAAATAGTTAGAAGTCTGAAAAGAATATCTCTTATTAACCATATCTTGATTAATTTGATAACATTTATTGAGTACTTAGATTCTGTGTTGTTACTTCATGTAAGAAGAACATCAAGGCTAGATCCTGTGTGTCAATATGTTAATATACCCCATTTCAAGCCATGTCACCTGAAAGTCCATTGTGAACTATCAAGCTGTCTATCAAAGCACAGTTCCTTAAGAATTCATTATAATTAGACGATATATTACTGATCAGGCAGAGTTATTCTCTGTCTAAACCGCCATTACAATTCAAGTAGACTCTTCAATACTTGTCTCTTCATTATCTAAACCATTTTGTATTTACTACAGAAATATAGTCCTTAAGTATGATTTTTTAAACAAGCTGATTCTCTTCTAAAACCCACTCGAGCCTGCATTGTCTTAGACACAATGTAAAGGTGCAAAGGTCCCGTGAGTATGGTGTCTCCCACCCCCCCACCCCCCCACCCCCGCCGCCATGGAGAATCACATCATGGTTGTCCTCAGTTGGAATGCAAGTGTGTTTATTCTGCTAGTGTGACTTAGCTGCTGGTTAGAAATAACCTTCTTTTCCCTTCTCATTAAATCAAAATGATTTCTAATACAAGCCGCACTCAAGTCTGACTACTTTGAACCCATTGGTTTTTTTAGTTGCTCAGCTGAGTCTGACTCTTTTGCGACCCCATGGACTGTAGCTCGCCAGGCTCCTCTGTCCATGGGATTTCCCAGGCAAGAAGAGTAGAGTGGGTTGCCATTTCCTACTCCAGGGTCCCTTCCTGACCCAGGGGTTGAATCCACATTTGTTGTATCTCCTACCTCGCCTGATAGATTCTTTACCGCTGAGCCACCAGGAAAGCCCATGGAACCCATTAGTCCTCTTTTATATTTCTACGCCACCCTTGACTCACAGAATTCAAAACCTAATCAGGTTATTCTAAGAGTGAATGGCTTCACTTCAGTTCAGTTCAGTCCCTCAGTCAAGTCTGACTCTTTGTGACCCCATGGACTGCAGCACACCAGGCTTCCCTGTCCATCATGAACTCCAGGAGGTTACTCAAGCTCATGTCCATTGAGTCAGTGATGCCATCCAACCATCTCATCCTCTGGTGTCTCCTTCTCTTCCCGCCTTCAATCTTTCCCAGCATCAGGGTCTTTTCAAATGACTCAGTTCTTCACATCAGGTAGCCAAAGTATTGGAGTTTCAGTTTCAACATCAGTCCTTCCAAAGAATATTCAGAACTGATTTCCCTTAGGATGGATTGTTTGGATCTCCTTGAAGTCCAAGGGACTTTCAAAAGTCCTCTCCAATGCCACAGCTCAAAAGCATTGACTCTTCAGCACTCAGCTTTCCTGATAGTCCAACTCTCACATCCATACATGACTACTGGAAAAACCATAGCTTAAACTAGACAGACCTTTGTTGGCAAAGTAATGTCTCTGCTTTTGAATATGCTATCTAGGTTGGTCATAACTTTTCTTCCAAGAAGTAAGCGTCTTTTAACTTCATGGGTGCAGTACCATCTGCAGTGATCTTGGAGCCCAAAAAAATAAAGTCTGACACTGTTTCCACTGTTTCCCCATCTATTTCCCGTGAAGTGATGGGACTGGATGCCATGTTCTTAGTTTTCTGAATGTTGAGTTTTAAGACAACTTTTTCACTCTGCTCTTTCACTTTCCTCAAAAGGCTTTCTAGCTCTTCCTCGCTTTCTGCCACAAGAGTGGTGTCATCTGCATAACTGAGGTTATTGATATTTCTTCTGAAATCTTGATTCCAGCTTGTGCTTCATCCAGCCCAGCATTCTTCATGATGTACTCTGCTTGGAAGTTAAATAAGCAGGGTGACAATGTATAGCCTTGACATACTCCTTTTCCTATTTGGAACCAGTCTGTTGTTCCATGTCCACTTACAAGTGTTGCTTCCTGACCTGCATACAGATTTCTGAGGAGGCAGATCAGGTGGTCTGGTATTCCCATCTCTTGAAGAGTTTTCCACAGTTTACTGTGATCCACACAGTCAAAGGCTTCAGCGTAGTCAATAAAGCAGAAGAAAATGTTTTTCTGGAACTCTCTTGCTTTTTCAACGATCCAACATATGTTGGCAATTTGATCTCTGGTTCCTCTGCCTTTCCTAAATCCAGCTTGAACATCAGGATGTTCACAGTTCATGTACTGTTGAAGTACATTAGCTTACTAGCGTGTAAGATGAGTACAATTGTGTGCTAGTTTGAGGATTCTTTGGCATTGCCTTTCTTTAGGATTGAAATGAAAACTGATCTTTTCTAGTCCTGGGGCCACTGCTGAGTTTTCCATATTTGCTGACATATTGAGTATAGCACTTTCACAGGATCATCTTTTAGGATTTGAAATAGCTCAACTGGAATTCCATCACCTTCACTAGCTTTGTTTGTAGTGATGCTTCCTAAGGCCCACTTGACTTCACATTCCAGGATGTCTGGTTCTAGGTGAGTGATCACACCATCATGGTTATCTGGGTCATGAAGATCTTTTTTTGTATAGTTCTTCTGTGTATTCTTACCACCTCTTCTTAATATCTTCTGCTTCTGTTAGGTCCATACCATTTCTGTCCTTTATTGTGCCCATCTTTGTAGGAAATATTCCCTTGGTGTCTCTAATTTTCTTAAAGAGATGTCTAGTCTTTCCCATTCTATTGTTTTCCTTTATTTCTTTGCACTGATCACTGAGGAAGGCTTTCTTATCTCTCCATGTTATTCTTTGGAACTCTACATTCAAATGGGTATATCTTTCCTTTTCTCTTTTGCCTTTCACTTCTCTTCTTTTCACAGCTATTTGTGAGGCCTCCTCAGACAACCATTTTGCCTTTTTGCATTTCTTTTCCTTGGGGATGGTCTTGATCCCTGCCTCCTGTACAGTGTTACAAACATCTGTCCATATTTCTTCAGGCTCTCTACCAGATCTAATCCCTTGAATCTATTTCTCACTTCTACTATATAATCATACGGGATTTGATTTAGGTCATACCTGAATGGTCTAGTGGTTTTCCCTACTTTCTTCAATTTCAGTCTGAATTTGGCAATAAGGAGTTCATGATCTGAGCCACAGTCAGCTCCTGGTCTTGTTTTTGTTGACTATATAGAGCTTCTCCATCTTTGGCTGCAGAGAATATAATCAATCTGATTTCGGTGCTGACCATCTGGTGATGTCCATGTGTAGTCTTCTCTTGTGTTGTTGGAAGAGGGTGTTTGCTATGACCAGTGTGTTCTCTTGGCAAAACTCTATTAGCCTTTGCCCTGCTTCATTCTGTACTCCAAGGCCAAATTTGCCTGTTACTTCAGGTATTCTTGACTTCTTACTTTTGCATTCCAGTCCCCTATAATGAAAAGGACATCTTTTTTGGGTGTTAGTTCTAGAAGGTCTTGTAAGTCCTCATAGAACCATTCAAATTCAGCTTCTTCAGCGTTACTGGTCAGGGCATAGGCTTGGATTATGGTGATATTGAACGGTTTGCCTTGGAAACTAACAGAGATCATTCTGTCATTTTTGAGATTGCATCCAAGTACTGCATTTTGGACTCTGTTGACTATGATGGCTACTCTATTTCTTCTAAGGGATTCTTGCCCACAGTAGTAGATATAATGGTCATCTGAGTTAAATTCACCCATTCCAGTCCATTTTAGTTCACTGATTCCTAAAATATTGATGTTACTCTTGCCATCTCCTGTTTGACCACTTCCAATTTGCCTTGATTCATGGACCTAACATTCCAGGTGTCTATGAAATATTGCTCTTTACAGCATCAGACTTCACTTCCATCACCAGTCACATCCACAACTGGGTGTTGTTTTTGCTTTGGCTCTGTCTCTTCATTCTTTCTGGAGTTATTTCTCCAGTGATCTCCAGTAGCATATTGGGCACCTACCGACCTGGGGAGTTCATCTTTCAGTGTCCTATCATTTTGCCTTTTCATACTGTTCATGGGGTTCACAAGACAAGAATTCTGAAGTGGTTTGCCATTCCCTTCTCCAGTGAACCACATTTTGTCAGAACACTCCATCATAACCCATTTGTCTTGGGTGACCCTACACAGCATGATTCCTAGTTTCATTGAGTTAGACAAAGCTGTGGTCCATGTGATCAGATTGGTTAGTTTTCTGTGATTGTGGTTTTCAGTCTGTCTGCCTTCTGATGGAGAAGGAAAGAGGCTTATGGAAGCTTCCTGATGGGAGAGACTGGTTGAAGGGGAAATTTGTTGTTGTTCTGATGTGCAGGGCCATACTCAGTAAATCTTTAATCAAATTTTCTGTTGATGGATGGGACTGTTTTTCCTCCCTCTTATTTACCTGGGGCCAAACTATGGTGGAGGTAATGAAGATAATGGTGACCTCCTTCAAAAGGTCCCATGCAGGCACTGCTACACTCAGTGCCCCCAACCCTGCATCGGGCCACCACTGACCCACACCTCTGCTGGAGTCTCCTGGACACTCACGGGCAAGTCTGGGTCAGTCTCTTGTGGGGTCACTGCTCCTTTCTCCTGGGTCCTGGTGAGCACAAGGTTCTGTTTCTGCTCTCTAAGAGGCTTAGTAACTATCTAAAACATATTCACCATTTCTTCTTTTCCATTTTAATTGTTATCCATGTTTGATTTTATTTGAGAGGGAATACACTAATCTGAGGCTTCCAAGGTGGCTCAGTGGTAAAGAATCCACCTGACAACGCAAGAGACCCGGGTTCTATCCCTGAGTCAGGAAGATCCCCTGGAGTAGGAAATGGCAACCCATTCCAGTATTCTTTCCTGGAAAATTCCATGGACTGAGGAGCCTGGTGGGCTACAGTCCATGGGGTCACAAAGAGTCAGAACGACTTAGCGACTAAACAACATCTCTAATCTGCATTTGTCTGATCCCTACGGCTGACATTAGGCACCATATCTTTTTCTTCCTTACAGTGCTCTAGTTCAGTATCCAAATAAATTTTGAGTATAATTTGGACAAGTGCTTCAAAGGAACAGATCAGGATTTCCTGAGAGATCTTGAGGGGTTAAGGCTGGTTAGAAAGTTCTCCGAATAACAAAAGGGAAAAAAAGCTTACAAGTGGCCTGATTAAGGGAGGAGCTGAGCACGTTAGAAGAACACATAAAATGAGCAATGGATGGACAGACAAATGGATAGGTGGCTAGACACATAGACAATATGATGATGGTAAAAATAATAATAGCAGCTACTTCCTACCATGTACTGCTCTATGCCAGGTGCCGTGTGGATCACCGAAGGAGAACCATCTCTCACTAATGTCTGAGCCCTATGAACTAGGGGAGGGGGCTAAGGGAAAACCTGTAACAGGAGGCAGGCACCAAATCTTGCAAGTTCTTCTAGGCCATAAAGTGTGCAATGAAAATATTGAGGCATTTTAATCAGGGAAGGACCTGATCAGATCTATGTGAATTTTAATACCATTTTTACTGTGTAAGAGGAATGGGTTAGAGGAACCAAGGGAAAGTAGGGAGAGATGAGTTAGACTTTGCAACATTTCAGGAAAGAGATGGTAGTGACTTGGACTATGATAGTGACAGCCATTGTGGATAGAAGATGTGTTTGAGATTAAGAGATAGACTTAATATGACTTTGTGTGAGACAGGTGATGGGGTAGGAGAGTTTCAGATTTTTAACATAAGCAGGCAGGTTCATTCCAATAAGGCCACTGAAGGGGATCTTCTTAGAGGACATTATTTTGTAATTGGGATGCCTGTGATGTCTAAATGGAGATGTCCAGAAGGCAACTGAATGTGGATTTAGAGCTCAAAGGAGATGAAGATCAGACTGCTTGGCAGTATTTTTATAGACAGTCATGGAAGTGGAGATGTCCTAAAGAAAGAAAGAGTGAAGCAGGAGAACAGAAGGATTAAGACTAAGCCTCACGTGAAATTTAAGAAGAGGCAAAACAGATGGAGAAACATTACCTTGTTCTAGATCTTTAAGTTAAACCTCAAGTTTCCTGGTCTCTATAACTGGAAATTCCAATAGCACCATCCATGAATATTTACTGAGAGAATTAGATTTCATTAGATAGTGCACTAATAGTAATTGGCTTGTAAAATTCTTTCTCAAAAATAAAAAGCAATAAGTTTCCCCAATCCATTACTATTATACATTCTATTTACTGAAAAAAATAATGAAGTCATGTTAATTACAAATTTATTCACTTAAATCTTAAGTCAATTCAATGTACTATATTGATAAAGTATAGAAAAATCTAAAATCATGAAAGAATACAAACAAAATAAAAATGAACTCCAATTCACTATTCAGAGACAACAACTGTTAACAGTACCTTGATATATTTTATCTTGGTTTTCTGTTCGTGTGCTTTTACTATGAAATGCTAAACATGTTTGAAAACAAAATTGCATTATGCAATATGTATGAGTGTGTATACAGTTTGATTTTAACATTTTCTATGTACCATTGTATTGTGATTGTTTTCCTATGGTATTTGTAAAATATATATGTATATATTTTAGTGGCTATTGAGCATGCCCACTGGAGCATGTGGCATAATTTTTTTCTTGTATTTAAATTGTAAATAAATAATGTGATGACTGGCCTTGCATGTAAATCTCCGTTTGCACTCTGTTTACTTCAGATAAACACCCAGGAACAGTATTATTAGGTTACAGCTTACACCCCTCTCTAACTCCCTGGCTACACATTGTCATACAGTCTTCTAGAACGTGTGTAGCCATTTGGGCTCCTACGGAAGTGTCTACGGACTCTTCTACCCAGCATTGGACACTATCAGGAAAGTATTTGCAGTTGAATAATGTTTGTTGATGTTGAACACTTTTTCTCAGATATTTATTGACCAGTCTTCTGTCTTATGGAAAATGCTTTAATATTTTTTTGTCTATAGGAATATAAGGAATTGGTCTTTTGTACATGTAGCATGGGTGCTGGGCTCTGATATCCTATTCAAAATCCAACAATTTTGGAGAAGGAAATGTATTTAATTCTTGCTCTGTTAGATAATAACTTAAGTAATTAAGCCTTAACTTATGAAGATGATCTTAACTCCAATTTTTTGTCCTTAGGTAATTCAAGCCTTACAGTCGGTAGATAATACTTTTGGATTGTTAATGGAAGGCCTAAAGCAGAGAAACTTAGTCAATTGCGTCAATATAATCCTTTTGGCTGACCATGGTATGCTTTTTTAAAATCATTTTTTATCATTGATTCTATCTTATCCCTTCGGGGAGCACACAAATATAATAAGGAATTTTAGAGTCTGTATTTCTAGACCTAAAAGCTCTTAAATGCATTAAGAATGATAGGCTGTGATGACTAGAGGACCAAAATTTGTACTTTAAGTTTAATTATTCTAACAGTCATTCTGAAAAATTTATCCATACATTTCATTTTCTGTAAAAATGGAGTTAGAACTATCCAGGGATACAGTTGGGCTGTTATTCAATCACAAAAAGTGCCCTTTTTTCCAGTAAATGATTCTTTCATTTAGATTGCCTTCAATTGACTGTGTTGACTAACTTTACGATGTTCTGCGTATTTTTCTAAATCATGTGAATAGACTTCTCTAAAGTCCTAGCACTCCACATTTCTCTACTTGAGGTTAGCTCTTCATTTCAGTTAACTTGTATGTTTAAGGAAGTGAGATGCTGCCACGCCCTCTGCAACCTCATTTTTAAAGTACTCATTCATTCAACAGATATTTTTAAAGTGCTAACTCAATGCCGAGCAGTTTCCTCGATGTGGTGTGTGAGGAAGTACATAAAGGAGAGGTGGACCTTTTCTAGATGGGGTGGCCTAGAGGGACAAGAAGATGAAAAGGAGCATGTCTGTAGAACTTCTGTATATATCTTAGGACATCAAGATGATGTGAAACATAGTAATTAAAGAGTTTCTAATTGTTCTAAAGTTAAGGGAAATGTTTTAATACATATCTTGTTAAAAGAAATTATAAAACATAAAAATAATGAAGTAAATAAAAATAATACAAAGAAAAGTTTGGACTGAGTCTGAAAAATCTTCAAATAAAAAAAAAGAGTTAGCTACCAAATCTTTTTAGGAACATATGCTGCTCATATAAATTTAAATAAGACCCTTATGAAAAATAAATATTCTTTAAACTTTGTTCTCCTACTTATTTTACTGTTTTATAAAAATGCATGCTATCTTTGGGATTTGAAAGTATTTCATCTTGCCTTATGTACAAATCAAATTTTACAGATTAGCTCTCTATAGAGAACATTCTTTTTCAAAATTAACTGATCTACATTGAACAGATGATCTGTTTATAATTCTTATCCATTCTTTCTTATAAACCTGATTCTTCTCTTCTACTAACAAGACTTTCAAAGCCTGCCATTTAGAATGAAGTAATTGGGTAAACTGTAAAGCTTCTCAAAAACTTGGTTTGATATATGTAACATAAAATATCTGCTGTTTGACCTGATCAGAGACAACCAATTGTTACCATCTTATACATTCAGTGAACATTTTTTTTTTTAAATTCAGGAATGGATCAGACCTATTGTGACAAACTGGAATATATGACTGATTATTTTTCCAGTATAAACTTCTACATGTTTGAAGGACCTGCCCCCCGCATCAGGACTCGTAACATACCTGATGATTTTTTTACCTGTGAGTATGAAGATGCCCAAATAGAAAAATAATGGTAAAACTAAAAGCAAATAATATAGGCCCCTAATTCTGAGAATTCAGGCATTACCAGGCCCCCTCTTCTGACTTCTTGGGAAGACTACACAGAAGTAAATAAGAAATTAACATGTTTAAGTACTCTCTGTTGATAAAGTCTATGGTAATATCTAACATTGTTAGGTTAAAATATATTCCACTCCATTCTTAAATACTAAAATAATTCTTTGCTTAAAATACTTTTTATTTAATTGTACCAGATCATAGTCATTAATAAGCTATGTCAATTCACCTGAATTATTTAAATTTTATAGTTGTGAAGTTTCAATTGTAATATGACTTGTTTTTCTTTTCAAACAGTTAATTCTGAAGAAATTGTTAGGAACCTCAGTGTAAGTATACTGTCTCCTAATACATATATCTAGATTAATATAATGTCTTTAACCTGGGTTTCAAGAAAATTGTATTCTGTATTATCCAGTCCAAACCATTTATAATTTATTTCTTAAACCTCAGTCAGCAATTTTTTTATATTCCTGTCAGTTGCTTTTATTTTAGCTGTTTTCATTTTGAAATTGACACCACTATAGGAAATTTGTTTTGGTACCAATTTCACTGACTTCTAAATTGAGCGGGCTAATGTTTCATTCAAAGAATCTAGGCTAGTGAGTTTTGGGCAACATCATTTTTCACATTTTTGTATGATTTAATATCAAGAAATAGCAAATCATGGATTTTATAGATCTTTTTATAGAGTTAAGAGCAGTCATTTCTTTAAGTATAATTGAAACTGCTTTTAATTGGCTCTTGCATCTCAGGTTGTAAAAGCAGGGCAAATCTAGACAGCTCAAAGCAATTGGGATTTTTCAAGGTGAAGTTCACCACTTCTGGAGACTGTGTAGTGGTTTTAATAATTCTGTGTTTAAAGTATATTTGCAAATATATATCTATTTATATGGATTCATAGGTTAACCATTGCTTAGGGTGGGGCTAGATTTATTTACATATAGGTAATATGCAATTATAGTAAAAGCAGAATAAAATGTGAGTGACTGAAGATACAGAAACACTAGGGAAAGAATAGTTACTATAACCTGGGACACACTGCAAATTTGAAGTATGAATGACTGCTTAAGCAGAAATGCCTTCATGTTAATCACTTCTTTTTTCTCTTACACCTAATATCCTGATCTTGAATAAGCATGAGGGGTCATCTTATCCCTGCTAGTGAGGGTTTACATGTAGTGTACCCATGCTGATGGAGGGGCGGTGTAGTGAATTTTTAATATACAGATTCTAAATCCACATGTTGTTTTCCCTTAAGAAGTCCTGTTGGTGAGTTGAGGAAGGGCAAATGCTTAATAATCCCAGAGGTGCAAAGGGATTTGATAACACAGGCTTTGGAAATCCATTACATTTGTGCAGAGTTTGCCCATTTTATAGATGTCAGGAAGAAATAATTTACCTCTTTTTCAGTGCCGAAAACCTGATCAGCATTTCAAGCCCTATTTGAGTCCTGATTTGCCAAAACGCCTACATTTTGCCAAACATGTCAGAATTGACAAAGTCAATCTTTTGGTGGATCGACAGTGGCTAGCTGTGAGGTTTGTGTGTCTAATGTTTCTCGTAATACTTGTAACAATCATCTTTCATAATAAATTTTCCTTGACCTTATCCTGTTATTATGATCACATGAATCTTCCTGAGCATGACAATTTCTTGATCTTTTATATGTTATCTAGCACTTCTGTATATGAAATGACTGTTACTAGGTTGCCAGCCTTAGCATTCACAATGTAGATAAGAATGAGGAAGAAGGCTGACTGTATCAATTGTTACAGAGATTATTGGTACCAGCACGTTCTCAGTCTCCACTCTGGTCTCCGTTAGGTGGCAGACAGGATATAAAAATGATTTTAGTTGTCTCACAGGCTGGTAATGAGTAACTGATTAGATGGCTCTCTAAGATCTTTGTCATCTTTGTGGTTTCTCTGAAAGAGCATGCTTATGTCTGTAAGGCCAAGCTAACCAATTAGTTATAACTTTTTTTTTCTAGTTACAATTGTGATTCACATTGATCATTGAGCATCTGGAAAATATGTCTGTTTTCAGAAAATATAATCCATAATTCCATCCCCAAATAACAAATTAATTAATTGATTCGGCAAAATTTTATCTGTGCTTTCTCTGTGTGTAGCAAACCTTGTTCTAGGCTTTTGGGATACAGAGATAATTCCTGCCCTCCTCGTCAAGTGGAGAAGTCTGATAATAAGCCAGTACACAAATAAATACACCCTATCTGGTAGTTTACATTCCCTTTTACATTCCCTATCTCACAGTCCCTATATTTTTTGTATTTCATTACAGTATTTTTTCCATATGTGTAAGTGGATATAAGTGGAATCAGATTCATATTATGTTTTCTGGCCTATCTTATTTGTATGTTACATAATACAGAGGAAAATAAAGGCACAGTAGCTGAAAGATATGTTTAATAAAGGAAGAGGAGATGAAGGAAGAGAAGAAGTTGGGCACTAATATAAATGTGTACAGAATGAGGAACTGAAGATGTACTAGAGTCTATTTTCTGAGGTAACAGAAAGCCAAGCAGAGCACCACTCGGCCAGAGAGAGTGCAGTTTAACATAGTGCCACTAGGTGGCACTAGCCTTTCTTCTTGAAGTTTGAGCTCCTTCAGCTCAGTGGGCTGTCCTGTGCCTTAGGACAGCATTCTCTAAAAAAAAAAGGATTAAAATATATGAACATGATTAAGCTTTACTTCTGTTAGATTATAAGTTTTTAGTAGTGTGTGTTTGTAATATATAAATGTGAGTTCTCCAAATATTTACTGTTAAGGATATGAGATCAAATGGTATAAGGAGATGAATTAGGAGACTAATAGTACAACATGAGAAAGTGCCCATGGGTTTGACAGCATGGACTATGGGCTCTGGAAGGAGAGCCCAGCCACAGTAATACCTCTGGGTTTCAGTCTTTATTCAGTTCAGTTCAGTTCAGTCGCTCAGTCGTGTCCGACTCTTTACGACCCCATGAATTGCAGCACGCCAGGCCTCCCCGTCCATCACCATCTCCCGGAGTTCACTCAGACTCACGTCCATCGAGTCCGTGATGCCATCCAGCCATCTCATCCTCTGTTGTCCCATTCTCCTCCTGACCCCAATCCCTCCCAGCATCAGAGTCTTTTCCAATAAGTCAACTCTTCTCATGAGGTGTCCAAAGTACTGGAGTTTCAGCTTTAGCATCATTCCTTCCAAAGAAATCCCTGGGTTGATCTCCTTCAGAATGGACTGGTTGGATCTCCTTGCAGTCCAAGGGACTCTCAAGAGTCTTCTCCAACACCACAGGTCAAAAGCATCAATTTTTCGGTGCTCAGCCTTCTTCACAGTCCAACTCTCACATCCATACATGACCACAGGAAAAACCATAGCCTTGACTAGATGGACCTTAGTCGGCAAAGTAATGTCTCTGCTTTTGATAATTCTGTCTAGGTTGGTCATAACTTTTCTTGCAAGAACACTGGAGTGGGTTGTCATTTCCTTCTCGAGCAGTGAGATGTAAACAGAGCAGCAGCCCCAAAGTTCAAGTTGTGAGAACTTGGGCATAATATTTCAAGGCTTCATTTTCTCAGCTGCAACATATCATGAGCCTGGTTTTACTATTCTCTTGCTATGTGAACACAAAGTAAACTAACTTACATCAGAGGAATTGTTGACCACAGCCCTAACCAGAGCAACAGGAAAGTCTCACCTGATTAGATCTTGGGGTTATTCTATCTCCAGCTCTTAACACATGAAGCTCAGGCTACCTGTTTTCTAAGTTAAAATACGTCATCTTTAGTTATAATGTTCAATATTTGATAAGTAGATTAGATTCCATTGTTGAAAATTACAGCAAATTTCATCATTTAATATAATCTATTTTCCTCCTTCTCCTCCTTGTCTTGCCCTTTTAAAAATGTGTTAGATTTTACTAGTTTGGAGGAACCCAGTTATTTGAAACTAGTTGAAGTAATGTTAAAGTTCCCTTTTAGATAACATGAATAATAGCTTTTTATTTGATGAATGGAAACTGACAAATCATAAGTAAGTCCAGGCACCTTTCTCACAGTGGAGATAGACACAGACCCACTGAGGATAGTCACCCAGGCAGAGAGGATGGCAACAATTCTAATCAGGTGTAGCAACTGTTGCAATGGGATCAAGGACAAGGCACAAGGAAACAAAAAGAGTGATTTCACACTGTGGGTGCAAATGCCAGAGAATGTCAGAGAACACTCTCTGGAGGGCCTGACTTCTGCTCTAGGTTTTAAAGACTCAGGATGGGTTAGGCTACATGCTGTGACAAGGCAGGTCTGCCCAGGCAGTTGTCATTCTGAGCATTGTACAGAGACACTCAGCCCAGAAGATGAGTGAGAGAGGAAATCTAACCCTTGCTCAGCTCAACAAGCCTTGACAAGCTGTGTTACAGGAGGAGATGGACCTACTTTCCTTGCTGGAAGGCACTCATCTGCTTGCCAAGCCTTGGGCACTGGCAGCTTGTAACTTCTCAGAGGTGCTTCTTTCTCTGATTGCTCAGCTCAGAGCAGTGGAGTACTTTATTTTATTTTTTTTTTAAGCCAGTAGGAACTCTGGGGCAAAGGAAGGTGGAAAGATAGTGTCAGGTTTCCAGGCAGAAGGATCAGACTCCATCAGCTGAAAGTAGATCCATATTGCTAGAGCGCCTAGTGAGTAAAGCTGACCTCTGCACAAAGGACCTTATTTGTCACAACTAAGGAATGTGACTTCGTAAAGAAAGTAGGAGAGCACTCAGAGATAGAAGGTGGCTCAAGGTGAAAAGGTTGGGATTTGCATTTCAGAGCGCTCACTCCAGCTGCCCTAAGGAAGAGGATGGTCAAGTGAGTAGCACGGAGGCCAGTTAGAAAAGTGAAAAAGTGTTAGTAGCTTTGTCGTGTCTGACTCTTTTCGACCTCATGGACTGTGGCCCACCAGGCTCCTCTGTCCATGGAATTCTCCAGGCAAGAAAACTGGAATGGGTAGCCATTCCCTCCTCCAGAGGATCTTCCTGACCCAGAGACCCTACCAAAGTCTTTCGCATTGCAGGCAAATGCTTTACTACCTGAGCCAGCACACGTCATAACCCATTCTTTAGCATGATGACGGCCCCAAGGGAACCTTGGAGCCATGGGGGGTGGTAAAACTAGTCAGTTAGCACACTACTGGGCAAAAATGTACGGTGAACTCATGACTTAGATTTTCCAGGAAGTTACTGGCTCATTTTATTCTGTCTCACATTTGTACTCATTAAAACACGTGTTTCCATTTCCAGGAGGGATATATAGTGTTAAATACATTCGAGGATGTGTGTGTATGTGTGTGTTACATGGAAGATTCTGCAGTTCAGAGTCAGGATAACCAGTTAAGGTCAGATCCATCATAGCACAGAGCAGTGAGAGTAGAAGAGAAAAGCGAAGGAAAAGTAACAGATATGGCAGAGAAAGATAGGACTTGGTAACTAACTGGGTATCAGGAGAGGTCTTGCTCATCGCCCATCTTTGTCGTTATCCAGTTGTGGCAGAGAAATGGGGCCTTGATTTTGACTTTATTAATTAAACACAGAGAAGAGAAAAGAGAATTTGCTCCAAGAGATTTTAGATAGTACTTGGAATTTGAGCTAAATTTTGAAAGATAAAATCATTTCATCTTTTCCAAGTGCCAGCTTCCGTTTTTCCATATATAATTTCCAGAGCCAAATTAGTGTTTGGAACACTTGAACATGAATAATTAGAAGAACAAATTTCTAAAGTTTTCATTTGGAAAACCATAGAAAATAGAGTTTTTCAAACACTATTTTTGTCTTTTGCTTCCAAATGCAGTTTTGTAATACTAATGTTTTTCTAATGGAGCTGGATTAGGAGCTGAAACTATAAAAACAAACAAAAACTAGATTTTTTTTTCTGAAAACTGAAAAATACATAAAGGATCGATTTTAGAAAATTTTATCAATGACTTGGTTCAAAAGACCTTTTCTTTCTTTCATTAATGAATACTCTAACTTTCCACACAGAAGTTAAAACTGAATTCACCTCAAATAGTTCCAATAATCTTAGGAAAACCAAATATCTATTCAATAAGGATAAAAACATTTTTTAAAACAAGTTTTACCTTCTACCAACAATTTTATTAGAATTAAGATGACATGAGCTGGCACCTTACAGTAATGAGCTTAAATCCCATTTAAAATAGGACTTCTCTTATTTTCTCCATCCTGGGTAGTATTTAGTTTCTCCTTTCTTCCCTCATTTGGGTAGAGTTGAGTGTGACCTGGTCACTGTTGAGATTTATTTTTATTTTTTATTTAAGATGAGTGAGAATCAGTTATGAATTTTTAAAAAGTTGAGTATTTTTAAGACACTAAATTAAAGCCTGTTCTTAAGGCTACAGTGTAAATAACCAAAACACTGTGTATGTGAGTGTGTGTGTGTATTTGCCCATGGGGTAGGGAGAAGCAAATGAGAGAAGTCTTGTAAGGCCCAAGTTTGGATATAGTCGACATTTTCCCTTGGGGGCCTACTTTGAGGGCTTCGCAGGTGGCGCTAGTAGTAAAGAACCCACCTGCCAGTGCAGGAGACATAATGAGGCCGGGGTTCAACCCCTGGGTCAGGAAGATCCCCTGGAGGAGGGCACGGCAACCCTCACCAGGATTCTTGCCTGGAGAAGCTCATGGAGAGAGGAGCTACAGTCAGGCTACAGTCCATAAGGTCGCTGAGTCAGACATGACTAAAGCAACTCAACATGCGCACTTAATTTGAACCAGTATAAAACTGTCGTTCAGTCGCTAAGTCATGTCTCTTTGCAACCCCTTGGACTGCAGCTCAACAGGCTTCCTTGTCCCTTGCTATCTCCCAGAGTTTACCCAAGTTCATGTCCGTTAAATTAGTGATGCCATTCATCTCATCCTTTACTGCTTTAAATAATTTTGGTTCATTTATCACTATTTAGTTTTCAAGTATGAAAACTGTATATAAAATAGCTAATATTGCTCAATTCAAAGATTAAAATGTGAAAATGTAAGCAAAATACAAATAAATTGATTTTTAAAAGTCTTTCAAGTAATAGAACAACCTCCTATGGAAGAAAATCCCAAAAGTTAAATATAAACTCTGAATTTAAAGAATATACTGGCTTTTCCTGCTCAAATGTTATAATTAACTTACCCTGAGTTTTCTCTGTCCATATTATCATATTATTTCCCTAGACATACCAGCCATAAAATAGGAATTTATATTTTCCCCAGTTCCAAAGATATATTTTTAAAGTACTGAAATGCTTAAAGAAATATATTAATGAAATTAATCTTAATCACACAGACATGGCTGTGTAAACATTCAAGTAAGCCTGAAGACAATTTTTTAAAAAATATGTGACTTTGTTTATCTTTCTCTTAATGTTTAAGAGTCAAACATTTTTGA
This sequence comes from Budorcas taxicolor, assembly GCF_023091745.1. Lineage (NCBI taxonomy): Eukaryota > Metazoa > Chordata > Mammalia > Artiodactyla > Bovidae > Budorcas > Budorcas taxicolor. The sequence continues at coordinate 61,169,541 of NC_068918.1, forward strand.
ATTCTATTTATAGATGCTGGAATTCTCCTTCCTTCTCTCCTACCATTCTCTTTGTTCTTCTGTGGCTGTGAATTTGAGCATGAAAATAAATATATTTATGCTATTGTTGACAGAAAATTTTACTTATATAAAAGCAGAAACCACATCAAAACCTAGAAAGCTCAGTTTGCAATAAGGTCTCATATCAAAATAGACTGATCACAGTGTAATAATATTTTTTTTATAGGAATAGAGACTATTCGTACTGTGGAGGAGGCAACCATGGTTATGACAATGAGTTTAAGAGCATGGAGGTAACAACTTATTGCCTTTTTTAAAGCAAATATTTATTGAGCACCTACTTTGTGGCAGACAATGTTCAGGACTCTTGAATACATTTGTGAACAACACAGATAAAGACCTCTGCCCTCGTGAAGTTTTCATTCTAACAGGTGTATATAGAGAATTGGCATAACAAAGCAATATGCTTTGCTGATTATCTTGGGAAGGTATATATGTGTATATTTGTATTCCTGTCACCTGAAAATAATTGCTTACCCATGTTTGATTCTGTTCTTCTAGTTATTTATATTCTAAAACAATTAGATCTGTTAGACATAATGTAATTAAGTTACCTTTAATTAGAGCAGGAAATGGCAACCCACTCCCATATTCTTGCCTGGAGAATCCCATGGACAGAAGAGCCTGGCAGGCTACAATCCACAGGGTCGCAAAGAGATGGACATGACTGAGTGACTAACACACAAAATCAGCTAAACATAAATAAAAATGTTTAGGTCTCTTTATCCTAAAAGTAAATGAGAGATGTATTTGAGAAATCAGTGAGCAAATATAAGTTGTACAAAAATTCAATGCTTAGAAATTTCAACATTTTTTGTCATGTAGTAGTAATATATATGAATGGTGATATGCAAGGAATATAAAAAGAATATATGATTTGTGTGCTACTGCTAAGTCACTTCAGTCATGCCCGACTCTGTGCGACCCCATAGACAGCAGCCCACCAGGCTCCCCTGTCCCTGGGATTCTCCAGGCAAGAACACGGGAGTGGGTTGCCATTTCCTTCTCCAATGCATGAAAGTGAAAAGTCAAAAGTGAAGTCGCTCAGTCGTGTCCGACCTACAGCCTACCAGGCTCCTCCGTCCATGGGATTTTCCAGGCAGGAGTACTGGAGTGGGGTGCCATTGCCTTCTCCTATGATTTGTGTGATGAATTTCTAATTTATATTATCCAGATATTGTAGAACTGTGCTGGCATTGATTGTCCACTATTATTTGTATTCTCCTGGTCTGTTGACATAGGAGATGCTATGGAAGTAGGTGGATTTAGAAGTAAACACAGTATAGATTATACTTGATCGCACTTAGTACAATATCATAGGTAGAAATGATGCAAAAAATCATTTTCAAATCTGGAAAGCAGGCAATATTTATGATAACTATAAATGGAATATTGAAAATTGTGATCACTCCATTGTAACTTATATAATATTGTACAACAACTATACTTTAATAATAAAAAAAACATACAGCAAAGAAAATAAATTATGGAAAGCATTCCTTACAGAGGAATAAGATATGAATAGAAGAGTTGTTAAATCATGTCTCTTATCTGTTTTTGAGTTTACATGGCATTTAGTAACTGGACTTTTAATGCCTAGGCTATCTTTTTGGCACATGGACCCAGTTTTAAACAGAAGACCGAAGTTGAACCATTTGACAATATTGAAGTCTATAACCTATTATGTGGTAAGTATATCCATATATATTCAACAACCAAATGTGAATTGAGTTTCAAAAATATGAATTTTGAAGTTGGTGATATGCTGATATCACTTCTAGGTGATATCCTAGAAGTAGATGCTCTGCCTTAGGAAGACAGAAAGTAGAAAAAGACAAGGGAGAAATATTTATTAATCAGAATTATTCAGCTATAAGTGTGAGGTTTTTTAAAGTAATGATAGACACTAAACCTTGGGAGAGGAGAAGGAAATGGCGAAAATATTTGGAAGGAAATGGCTCCAGTATTCTTGCCTGGAGAATCCCATGGACAGAGGAGCCTGGTGGGCTACAGTCCATGAGGTCACAAGAGTCAGACACGATTGAGTAACTAAACAACACCAGACCTTGGGAGACCAGCTTTTCTGTTAGTTACTATATGGAAATTTAATAGAACTTAGGTAAACAAAATTACACTTCCAACTTCTCAAAACATGAATAACACACCTAAAAACAGAAGTATTTTCTTGTGATTACAGACAGAAAGCTTCTGGAATAAAAGGAGGTTAAAAAAAAAAAGTCCTGTTTGGATCAGCACTTATTACACTCAATGTTAAAAACCTTAAAGAACTGGAGTTTTGGGGAATCTAACCCACCTTCCTGCTGATATGCTTACCTCAGACCACACATCACTTAGCAAGACAATGAATAAGCTGCAATTTCACCTTTCACTTTAGGAATTTGTTAACATAAATTTGCTCCCAATTGTCACTCTTAATCTTGCCACTGGCCTGTGGTAATTGAATATGACTTAGATACCAAAGACTATCCATTTAAAAAAAATGTGTTGTAGCCTTAACAACTTAAATTCTTGGTTCCCAAGGCTGAGTTTGTGGTCAGAGCTGCCAGCCCTTTTCAGGGAGGGTTTAAAAGGAAAAAGAGAGGATGGCAGTTCTAGGAGAGATCTCTTTGAAGGCCTCAGCAGGAGCCACGTACAACAAGGGTATGTTGGTGCAAGCTTTGTATGTTCTGTTTTTATAGGAAAAATTATTTTAAGCAGAGTTCACCAGTTTATTACTTTAAAAGTATCTGTACTTAAAGAACTTTCCTATAACTAAGCAAATATACTACAAGTAATATTATAAATTATTTAACTTCTTTAAACTTGTTTTTACTGAAAGGGTGGCTCAGAAGTTAAATCCGCTGCAATGAAGATTCAATCTGGGTTCAATCCCTGGGTCAGGAACATCCCCTGGAGAAGGAAATGGCAACGCACTCCAGTATTCTTGCCTGGAGAATCTCATGGACAGAAGAGCCTGATGGGCTGCCGTCCATGGGGTCGCAAAGAGTGGGACACAACTGAGCGACTAAGCACACAAAATTGTTCTTACCAAAAGTATAGCTTTTTATGCTGCTGCTGCTGCTGCTAAGTCGCTTCAGTTGTGTCTGACTCTGTGCAACCCCATAGACGGCAGCCCACCAGGTTCCCCCATCCCTGGGATTCTCCAGGCAACAGTACTGGAGTGGGGTGCCATTGCCTTCTCAGAGCTTTTTATGCTAGAAATCCATGATATGCTTAAGGCATAAAGTGACCATTTAAGCAAAGATACTTCTCTCTGGAGGAACAGAAACAGTTCATGAATATTCCTGCGGCTCATTTAGAGCAACTGTTCCTATTTTCTTTTTTTCTCTCTCTCTCTCTTTTTTTTTTTTTTTGGCTCCTATTTTCTAGAAAGATGAGGTAGGTAAATTGGGAAGGAAAGGGAAAGCTGGTAAACCAAATGGCATATACAGCAGAATTTATTAAAGAAGTAAATAGCAGGTGTTTGCTTTCTATCATCTTCTGCATAGATGTTGCTGCCTTCTAATTTAAAACTCCTTTGAATTTATTTTTTAAACAGATCTGCTACACATTCAACCAGCACCAAACAATGGTACCCATGGTAGTTTAAACCATCTTCTGAAGGTGCCTTTTTATAAACCGTCCCATGCAGAGGAATTGTCAAAGTTTTCTGTTTGTGGCTTCACTGCTCCATTGCCCACAGATACTCTAGCATGTTCATGCCCCAGACTACAAAATGTAAGTAATAACTTTATGGATCCATAAGAGTGTAAAGGGCAAGCTCATCTATAACCAGGGTAGCTAACAACCAGGTTTCTAATTTAGCTCAGATGTTTACTAAATGAGTATGTGGTTTCTCTGAACCTTATCTGGAAATAAGAAATACATTGCAAGATTAAGTTTTTGAGTATGTTTGGTAAACTGGAAAGCACTATTTGGCAATTGTTACTCCATGGTGGGCTAACTGTCCCTGATCATTCAAAACAGTGGAATCCTGGGGCTCTCTTTGATTTCCCTCATAAAATACCTCTCCTACAGCGTAAGAATCATATGGTCAAACATGGTTATTTCAGAACAATAATACCTAGAGGGGCCAAGGACTGAGATCTAGCATCAGACACACCCACTAGAATAGGTGGTGTTGAGTCTGATCAGCAGGAAGTCTAGCATTTTCAGTGGGAGGTATTTGATCAACGCTTGAACACTGGTTGACAGTCAGCACTGGGAAGGTCTTTTTAGTGGTCAAGTGCCAAAACTAGTTCAGGAGTAGGATTTCAGATTCCCGGAGACTCTCAACAAGGTGAGATTCCAGTGCTAAGAGGGGTTTCCCAAAGGCTAGCGATCAGAACAGGAACTCAGAATACAAGGAGAAAGCCCCTACACCTCTGCACGAATTGGAGCACATGGGTAGGGCTGAGATTTCAGAATGGAGTTGGAATGCAGTTATCAGGAGTCTATCAAGCTCAAACTAATGTCAAGGTACACTTGATGCCAAGTTCCAAGGGTGGTTGTAAAGCTAAGTAATCAGTTGCTGCCTCAGGTAAGAGTTGTTTCTTACATTCAGGGGACAGGGAAGACTTTCCATTCTCTAATCCTCAAAATAACATTATATCACAGAAATAAGGGCATAAATAAATTACCAACCAAAAACGATTTAAAGGGACAAAAATCTAAGCTTCCTGCAAAAAATCTAATCTACACTGAAGATCAGAGTAAAGGTGTGGGTTTCCTACTGCTCCAGATAACCTCAGTAGAGCCACTATTTAAAGTAATGATAATAAATGTCATGAAGCAGGTGTTTTATTCCCCTGTTTAGAGATAAAGAGGACTCTGAAAAGTTAGATGAATTGTCCAGTGTCTCAGAAGCTCAGTCTATCTGACTGGAAAACACAAGTTCTCTGTAAGGAAGGTCCCTTCCTGCTCAAAGTGTGGTCCCAGGACCAACATCTGCATGGCTTGCAAGCTGACTGGAGATTCAGAATCTCAGGCCCTACTGAGCTCAGGCATACACCGAACCAAAATTTGCATTGAAGCAAGACCCTCAAAGGAGTTGCATGCACATATATTAAAACGTGAGAAGCCCTGGGATGTTGTCATCCCAGCTTAGTAGTTGATTCCAATCACAGTCAAAATGATCAGCCTTATCAATTTTTTCTTTGCAACTTCCCACACAAAAAATGTATTCCTGCGAATAGTAATATCTCCGTATCTTTAAGTTAGTGAAATAACTGGTATTTAAACTCAAGTTAGTCTGACTTTTTTGTTCAGTAGTAAAACATTTATGCGATTACTACAGAAATAATCTTGGTACCTTGTAAAATATATGTTGTTACTTTGATTCACTTCTTCCCCATCTCCCACATTATCTTGCAGAATTCTGACCTTGAACGTGTGAATCAAATGCTAAATCTCGCCCAAGATGAAAGTAAGTCAATAGAAACTATATTAAATCTTTGTTGTTTAGCCCTAACAAAACACCATATTGTCTTTTTGGGGCTTCTCTGAAATAAGCTTACAGTCTCTTTTGACCGTGAAGATTTTATTGTCAACACACAGGAGGGAAAAATGCCGCAGATCTAATCACAACATCATAAGCACGCAGTAGTTGCAATGGTTCCAAGGATGGGACAGACTCCTTGAAACGGCTATGCATCACCTATAATCCTCTATTCACTTTTTTATATGTGAAAAGACAAATTGCCTGGGTTTAAGTCCTGTGTTACTGCTTGCCAGCTGTGTAACCTGGGCCAGATTACTTAACCTCTCTGTATCTCAGACTTCTCACCTATAAAAATAGTACTCATATCATGTAACTGTAAAGATTAAAAGAGCGGATGGGTAGAAAGAATTTAGAAGTGTCTGGTCTGAAGTAATGTAGTTATTACCTGTTTTCTCTTTTATTTTTTACTTAAAAATTTTTTAATTGTGATATAATTGATATATAACATTATAGTAGTTTCAGGTATACAATATAATGGCTTGATATTTATATTTATTGTGAAATGACCATCACAATAAGTCTATTTAACATCTGTCCCCATACACAGTTATAATTGTTTTTCTTATAATTAGGGTTTTAAAAGTTTGCTTTCAGTCAGTTTCAAATGCGAAATACTGTATTATTAACTATTGTCAACATGTTGTCTTTTAAGTATTCTTGTACAAAACTCTCTAGGCCTGTTTTGTCATTTGTAAACTGGAAATACCTATTTTTAGACCTGTTATGAAGATTAAATGAGTTAACATACGTCTGTACTTAGAATAGTGCTTTTCACACAGTAAAAGTTCAGGAAATATGTTGGCTATTTTGATAATCTTATAATCTATTGTTATTCCATGGCATAAATACTTTGCAGGATTTTTAGCCATCAGTGCTTGATGAAATCTGGAATATAATGGCAAACAAAAAAGAATAAATACATTAAGACATACTTTTAATAAAATTCCAATTTCTTTCCTAGGACAATCAGCAAAGTGATTAATCTTTGTTATAAGTATGTGCTTTTAATTTTAAGGTTTTATCTCTTCAAGTATGTCTTGTGAACTGTTAGCTGTTTAGCTAAGTAATTTATCTAAGCCTTAGTTTCATAATTTGTAGAATGGAATAATAACACCTACCTCATAGGGTTGTTGTTAGACGCAAAGAGGTTAAATAAGTAAAAGAGTTACCAGCTGCTGCTGCTAAGTCGCTTCAGTCATGTCTGACTCTGTGTGACCCCATAGACAGCAGCCCACCAGGCTCCCCCATCCCTGGGATTCTCCAGGCAAGAACACTGGAGTGGGTTGCCATTTCCTCCTCCAATGCATGAAAGTGAAAAGTGAAAGTGAAGTCACTCAGTCGTGTCCAGAGTACCTGGACAATAGTAATCCATCAGAGATGGGTGGTTTCTATGCATAGACCCCATGGACTGTAGACTGCCAGGCTCCTCTGTCCATGGAATTCTCCAGGCAACAATTATTTACTGCAATGGGTTGCCATTCCCTTCTCCTGGGTATCTTCCTGACCCAGATATTAAACCTGAGTTTCCTGCATTGCAGGCAGATTCTTTACCATCTGAGCCAAGAGCTCAGAGCCAGGCTGTACAATAGAAACATTTGCTAATTTCACATTTTTATTTTATGTTATTTTTATTTTAGTAACAGCAACAGAGAAACTAAATTTGCCATTTGGGAGGCCCAGGCTTATACAGAAGAACAAGGAGCCCTGTCTCCTTTATCACAAGGAATATGTCAGTGGATTTGACAAAACTCTCAGGATGCCTCTTTGGAGCTCGTATACGGTCCCTAAACCAGTAAGTTACCATGTCCATTGGTCCACAGAGGCTGGAAAGAAACTGTAGTTTGTTTGATTTTTCTTTTAGAGTGATACTATTTTTTAATTTATTTTTAAAATTGGACTATAATTGCTTTACAATGTTGTGTCAGTTTCTGCTGTACAACAGTGTGAATCAGCCATATGTGTGCATACATCCCTCCTTCTTGAACCTCCCGCCCAGCCCCCACATCCCACCCTTCTCTCATCAGAGAGCAGTGAGCTGAGCTCCCTCTGCTGTGCAGCAGCTTCCGACTAGCTGCCTGTTTCACACATGCTAGTGTGTATGTATCAGTGCCGCCTTCTCAATTCATGCCACCCTCTCCTTCCCCTGCTGGGTCCACAAGCTGTTCTCTACATCTGTGTCTCTCTCTATTCCTGCCCTGCAGATAGGTTCATCAGTTTCATTCTTCTAGATTCCACATATGTGTTAAGATCTGGTATTCATTTTACTCTTTCTAACTTACTTTACCGTGTTTGACAGACTCTAGTTTCATCCACATCACTACAAGTGACCCAATTTGTAGTTCTTTGACATTTTAAATGCGGAATTTTGATTTCCAGTAGAGATACCAAAAGGAGCCCACTGGGCTTGTGGTTTGTAAGACAGTGTCCCAGGTTTTACTTGCAAATACTTGCAAGTGCTACATGAATGCAAAAGAGGGATACTTGGTGTTTTGCTTGAAGAAAGTAGAGTGTTTACAGGCCAGTTGGCCAACTGGTATGGCAGGCAGAAAAAAGGTTTCAAAGAGAAGCAACAGGAAGTACAGAGGCACACGTTTCATTTGGTATTTCCCAAGTATTGGTGGGTGCACCTAAGAGGTGATGGTAATTTATTTATAAAAGGTTTTGTTATTTATTTGATTACTTTAAAATACTATACTATCTGTTGTGTACCATGGTAGGTACAATAAACATAACGTGAATAAGAGGTAATTTTCTCCTATAGGGTTTAGCACTCTAAGAAGTCAGGCTAGACTTCTATGCATATAATAGGGGTCAGGTCTCTCCAGATTGAAGTTGAGAATCCAATTGTTTCAATCCTCTGTTCTTGTTTACTATTTGGCAAACTCCTTTTCAATTAATGTCACTGGGACAATTGGCTTCCATAAGAAAAAAAGAATCTCAGCTCCTTACTTGACATCATATACAAAATTAAATTACTGGTGAAATTATAGACCCAGATGTGAACAGCAAACCCATATTTTCTCTTGTGTATATCTCTATGGCCTTAGGATAAGGAAGGAATTCTTAGTACATAGAACAACAACAAAAACTAAAATAATTCAAAGGAAATTGATTAATTTACATTAATGTGTGGCAAAAAACTAAGTGATGGATGGATTTGCATTTCATATAAGAAACAAATGATGAATATACAGGAGAAGGAAATGGCAACCCACTCCAGTATTCTTGCCTAGGAAATCCCATGGACAGAGGAGCCTGGCAGGCCACAGTCCATGGGGTCACAAGCACTTGGACCTGCTTAGTGACTAAAGCACCACCATAAGTGATGAGTATACAGAATAGTACTTAGGATCCAGAACAGGCTGTAAATTTCTGCCTATAAACAAGAGAATCACAAGCATCTTACTTAATAAATGGGCAAAAGATAAGGACCAAGCAATTGAACCTCATTAACAATTAGGAAAAAATAAATAAAAGCAAAAATCAATCTGCCAAATATCAACCCAAGCACTCATTCATGGCAGGAATGGTTTTATTTAAGGCATTCCCCAGGACCATACAGCTGCCCAGTAAAAGTTTACTAAGTGAATACACTGGATAAATTAATCCCAACCATTATTTTTAAAGAGCTAAAGAGAAAGCAGTACTCCCAACCACAAAGGTAAATAATCAGGAAGCTATTTTTTGTAGAGAAAATTGGTATTTTAGATACAAAGATTCTGATGACAAACCCCTACTTATTACTGTTCTTTGCTAAGGATACAGATATTCCATCTCTTTTTATGGAAAGGAAGTGATCGGTGGTATCCAGTTTATTTACTCTTCTTGTTCCAATTCAAGAGTTTTGGAGAAAAATAAGCATGTTTTCCCACAACTAATTAAGGCTTTATTTGTTCTCAAAGCCAACTCTCCTGCTGACAATGGTTTAATTGTGGCCAGTGGTAGACAAGCACTCATGTTGTTTTCCAATGTTGGCAAATATTTTACAAAGTTACCTGAGTTCATATGTATGGTTAATGGCGACATCAATTTCTTAATAGGCACAGTGTTCAGTTATTTGTGATTTTCATACAGTGAACATACTGTGAAGCATATTATGAAACAAATATGAAGTTATTCATTCCTTAAAACTAATTTCTGTTTGTTTTTGATTTTGAGAGGGGCAGTATGTTCATGGCCAGTTTTATTAGTCAATTCTCTTTTGAAAAATCTAGGTACCTGGGATTATGTGCTGGTAAGGGGAATGTTTATGTTTCTAATACTTTCCCCTGCTGTCTTGCATTCCTGAATTTATATGAGCTTTAGCGGAAACCAGAGGCAGAGAGATTTTAAGTGGGCTCAGACTAGGAGTTTAGTACAATTCTTTTTTTGTTATTGTTTTAAAACGAGCGTCTTTGTTACCCAAAGTTCCTGTCCTTTCACTGGTCCCACAGAACTGCTTGTGTATTTCTCCCTCCATGTGACAGGATGGAATTCTAGCAATTTTCTGCTTTCTAATTCAGAAATTACTCTGTTAGTATGTTGTGGTTCAAGAAAATTACATACAAGGATGTTTTGAGATTCACATAAAAAATGTTGTAAATCAGCCCTGTGTTTGAAAAATCAGACTTTAAATAAGCACTTTTTGGAGCGTGGACCCAATTGGCTTGTGTTTTTAAGTTTTATGGAGCTTTTGTTTTTCTGTGGCTTTGGTGGGTTTTCTAATTGTTGTTGTTATTATCTCAGAAGAGTTTTGGGGAAGTAGTTGTGATTTGAAATCAAGGTCCTAGAGCAATTGCTTCAAAACTGTTAAGGTTGATCAGACTGTATAAGGATTTTGCTTTTGTGCTTCCTCAGCAGGAAGATGTAAGGTGTTCATTTTTTTTGTTGTTGTTGCTAGATGAAAATTTAAAATAATAGCAAAAATTACAATTGTTATTTAGCATATACAATTCAGAAATTGAATATGAAGTCAAAAGGCTTTTTCAGAGAAGAAAATCAAGGACACTTTGAAAGATATCTCCCTCTGCCTATATATAGGGAGAAGGATATATATATATACAAATATGTACACGTGTATACATATGTATAAATTTCAAATGATGGAATATTTACAAAGCCTTTTTGTTTCTAAAGCTTGTTAGCAGTGATATTATAAATTATGACCCAAATATGTTTTGTGAGTCTTTAAAAACTAGGGACATTGTTGTGTATTGCAAAAGATTTTTTTGAACTGTAATAAATATTTTTCCCTATAGAAAAAAAAATGATATGACCAGAAAAATAATTCTAAAATGTGTATAATTGTTATTCTTACCATAAAGCAAGATAGCAGTTCTTCCATCTTCCTATAAATATGTTTTAGCTTTGACATTCAGCCTACAGATAAGGAGAGTTTATAATTTCAATAAAAATGATTTTATCCCTTTTTAAGTTCTGCTTTGTCTTCATGCCCAACCAGAAAGTATCTCACTTTCCTGTCTGTGTTCATCATCTACTTCCCTTGAAGAATTTTGAGAGCTAGAGAGTTCAGATTTCATCTGAGTGTCTGAGTTCTATTTATTGTTTTCCTGACTTTCTATCCTCTGACTTAAAAAAACTCTAAGGAACTCAGAAAAGATGGCAGGATGAAACATCAACTCAATATTCTGGGTGTCCATATGGTTTACTGGGTTAGCTGTAAGTCTCCCTGGTTCTCTCACTTCGCAACATCTTTTTTTGGCCATACCTAGTGGCATGCAGAACCTCCTTCACCAGAAACTGAACCCCTGCCCTCTGCAATGGAAGCATGAAGTCTTAACCATTGAACCACCAGGGAAGTCCCTGCAACATCTTTATGTGCCCCTTTCTACCAAGCAAAGAAACCTGGTCATTCAGAATTATTCAATTTATGTTTTTAAAAGAATATGAACAAATGCTTTTAGCATTCTAGTGTCCATCACCAACAGGACAATGAAATAAATGGTGAGAGTGGATATACTGTATCTAAAACAAATACCTTCATATTTCTTAATCTACTCCTTGTTTTGGTGGCTATATCACTGAGGAGCTTCCTAAGAAAGGAAGAAGGGAAGATATATATTTGAGACTTCATCTCAAATGTGCATCTCAAAATGTTTTTATTCTAAATAATATGCATAATTATGGAATAGCTTTAGAATTTCAGAAATATGTTTTCTTCAAAATTAATGATATTAGACTTCTAATGTTTGTATATGCTCCTCCCTTTTTTCTATCTCTTGTTTTTAATTCACTTTTTGAGAAATAGCTGCAATTTCATTTTCTAGAGCCTATTGAAAATTTTATTTCTGCTGTCATGTTTTTAAATCCCAAGAGCACTTTCTCTTATCTCCTTCCTTTAAAAATGCTTTCTGTTCTTTCTTTATGATACCATATGTACACTCATCTAGCTAAGAAGAGAGTTTTCTTCCACTCTCTGCATTGTCTGTTTTTCTTCTTGGTTCCTCTTCCCAACCCCAACGAATATATCTGATGGTCCCTGGCTGTCAGCTCATGTTTTAAGGGTGAAACACTAAGCTATAGGCTCCATTATAGATGAATTAGGAGGACCAGACATCTCGTTGGAGATTCTCAATTGTATCTAATTTTCTTTTCAGGCTGGTTTGTTTTCCAAAGAAAGGACACTTCTAATCTGAATCAACATACACAGGGACGATGAGACAGGAGGGAATCTTACCATTCAGTACATAGACTTTTAAATTTAATTCCATTGCTGTGTACGTGTGCTTTAGCCTGATTGTCCTTCTGGTTCAGCCTCTCCAGTGAGCAAACATTCTGTCTGGCCTCTTTTACAGACTTTCAACCTATCCTCTTCTTTCCAACTTTACACACATCCCCTGTTGTTAGGAGACTCCCAAGTTCTACGCCTCTGGTGTCCTACAGTAAGAATCAGCTTCTTTGGGCTTTCCCCAACTACAGGCTGTTGCTTGTCCATGTTCACTGGCTTACCAAGTCAAGGTTACAGTAGTAAACAAATACGTTTCTTTAACTTCCTGTTTCTGAAAAATTTTTATCATCTCTTATGTGTCTTTATTATTACTGTTCTTTTAGTAGGATTTCAGAAGGAAGCAAAGATAAATGTTTGTGTACAATCAAGTTGAGAAATTTACTCAACTTCTGTATAGTTTTTTCCAACTGGAGTACTGCAGTATGTTAGGGGTACTTTCTCTACTTGTCCTTCCCCTCATCATCTCCCATCTGTTCTATATCTCATCTTGGGGATAACACACAGTGTAACTTGCCTTTTCCTTTGTTAACTGATCTTGTGCATTTTATTTATTTTTCCCCAACTTTATTGAGATATAATTGACATATAATGTGTATAATGTGATGATTTGATATATGCCTATATTAATAAAATAATCATCACATATGTTTTAGCGGTAGTCGTGATTTAGTCACTGAGTTGAGTCCAACTCTTGCAACCCCCTTATTAGACATCATAGCTAATTTTTGCTTTTAACACAATATAGTGAATAGAGGAAGAACATTCTAATTTAATCTTCTCTTTTATAAATTGCGAAATGATTTTTTTTAAAAAATAAGTACACAGAGGGCAATAGAGAGCTTATGAATCAAAATCTCTGAAAAATTTAAATGAATAGCAAAATGTTTATATACTCATATGCTAATCAAAATATGATTATATAATACTATATCACCTTAAGTACTTAGGTGGCACATTTATAGGACACCAGCTAGTAAATAAATTATTGTGTCATTCTTTAAATAAAGTTGCAAAGAAAATAAAAAAATTCTTATATTTCATAACCAATAAAGCATAGCTACAAATTTATTAAAGTTCCCAATTAAGTAAATTCATACAACTATAGCTTCTTTAAGTTAATCTTAGGTAACACTAGAAGTTCTTGTTCAACTGAAAAATACTATTCTTAATTCTATCTATATTTTAAATATAAATTGTTTATATTTATTTTAAATTTTTAATTGCAAGCACAATATAAATTACCACCTAAAAGTTAGATCCCAAAAGGATTTGGATGTTTAGGAGTAGCTCTCATTACTTCTCTGTACTCAGTTCAGGTTTTATTCTGCAAATAATCCTTTCCAAAGTGTATTTGATTTGCCCTCCCTGTGTCCCTAACCAAAAGGGAACCACAGAAGAAAACATTGCTGAAGACATCCATTTCCATCACTTGCGTAGACCTGATTCACTAAGAAAATAGGAAAAGGTTAAGTGAAAAACATTCTAGGGAAGTTACAAACCATATAAGGGGACGGGTGAGCCACACGTGGGCGTCATTTTTTTCTTCTCTTCTCTCTTTCAACAGGGAGACACATCGCCTCTTCCTCCCACTGTCCCAGACTGTCTGCGGGCTGATGTCAGGGTGGCTCCTTCTGAGAGCCAGAATTGTTCCTTCTCTTTAGCAGACAAGAATATCACCCACGGCTTCCTCTATCCTCCTGGTTTGTATAACTCTTTTTTAGAGCAGCAGCTTAGAAAGCCCTCATCAGCTGGATGTGGGCATGTGCCTTAAACATATGCTCCCCACCAAAACTACCTGCTTGGGCTAAACTAGCTGCCCAGGAGGTTTCCAGTGGTTGTGGGCCAGCCTGGAGCAGTGCAACAGCTATAATAAAAGCTAATAAATTTTGCACTGGGAACCACACATCAGCTCTGATCTGGCCCAGATGTTCAGAAAGTTCGGCAGGTTTAAGTTTAATTTTAAAACTGAAGTCTCTTTGGAGAAGGACACAAGCGTTTAAAAAAACAATTTTTTTTTTTTTCTCCATTCTAAGGCTTGCATAGAGAATGCAGCTGTGAGTATGAAGACAAATTAGCCTGGAATTTGGGCCTTTTGCTCACGCTGTATACCCAACAGCTTTAAACTGTGGATTAAGCAGCTGAATGAACTTGAAATATTTTTTCAGAAAGTTTTTCTCTTGGGAACATGCAAAAGCCGGTGTGATTTTTCTAAAACTCAAATCTCTTCTCTGTTCAGCAAGGGTTGTCATTTCCTTAATTTACTCAAGAGATTTTCAACAATTTTAACTTCTGGGAAAGGGTTTTCTCCAGATATTTGGCTTCAGTTTTCTGGAAGCCATAACCAAAAAGGTCACTTTAGAGATTTATAATTCAGAGATTCTGAGGCTTACAGTGGGAGAGAAAAGGCTCAATGAAAGCAAGTATTACATTGATTCAAAATTCCTAACAGAATTAGGATAATAAATTGATGTATCTTACTATAATCTCTAGAGACAATTAGAGCTCCATCAAATGTATGTAAACCCTAGGACAAATCTGAAATAGTTGCAACATTTGATCCACAAAAATTTTTAAATTGACCCATAAAATAGTGTCTGTTAAGCCTTAAGATATTGGTTGATTTATAAATGTTTGCCTTGATAAGGAAATGAAATTAAAAGCTAAACAGCTTGTCTCAAAAAATATCAAGGCTAGAATGAAACTCCCTTCTAATTTTTCATTACAAATTCTGTTAGCAATTCCATTCTGGGCAAATTCTTATTTTTCTCTGAAAAGAAGATAATGTTTATTGACTTTCCAACTTTCAGAGTTTAATTTAAAAAGTAGAAAAGTTATAGAGGGTCTGAGGACTGTGAACAGCATCTGAAATCTTTAAGAAAAAAGCCAAAAAATCTTGCTTCTCTTTTCCTTTCGGTGCCCATACATTGGCCTTTCAATAGAGTATTAGTTAAGGTAGCCAAGTGCAGTTTAAATAAAAATAGTGTTATAAGAAACACTCATAGGCTTGCAGGAATTTAAATCCTCTCAATATTTCAGCGAGAGATGCTATGAGACAAATGAAGCACAGAGAGACATAGCATATTGCCCAAGTGGGTCAGCTGGTGGGCAGCAGAGCTGGGATTCCAACCCCAGTATTCTGGGTCCAGAGTACACACACCCAGCACACACTCTGCTAGACGTCATGTCCCTGAGTCTTCAAAGCCAATTACAAGGCCTAGGGAATTCCATGGACAGAGGAGCCTGGTGGGCTGCATTAAGAGTTGGGCACAACTGAGCAACTAAAACATTCACTTTCTTTGTAAATTCAGTATAATCTTATCTTGAAGCCTTAATTTAATTACATTTGTGAAGACACTATTTTTCTACCTATCACCTTCTGAGGTGATGGGACGATAGGACATGGACATATCTTCTTGAGGGTCACCAACCATCTGCAAGGTATCAGATGCATAAGACTGCCTGAATTATGAATGACGTCTACCAGAGAGTGTTTTGTGACTCTGTGTTTTGTGTGTTAATAAATTTACATTAAAATGTAATAGTAATAGGCCTATTATATAGAATGCTATATATTCTTTTGTAGCTAGAGTTAATAAGATTTATTTGTTTTGCAGCAAACAATAGAACTTCCAACAGTCAATATGATGCTTTAATTACAAGTAATTTGGTCCCTATGTATGAAGCATTCAAAAGTAAGTATATACTTAGATTATTAATTTTGGTGACTCTTTGAATTTCTAAACTAGACACATCCTTAACTGAAATTTGTTTATGTTACTAGTCATTTTGTTCTTATGTTTTAAATATTGAAACAGGAAGGATATTTAACATAAATTCTTTTCACCTTACTTGAACTTTGGGCAACTTGTTGCTAGAAATTTGATAATATTTTAATCCTAATTTTACTGTAAAGAGATAATCACAAAATAAAACTTTTAAAAATTGTACACATTTGTATTTATATATGTACAATTGTATGTAATAATGCAAATGTATTATTTCCATACAAAATAAAATTTTTCTGACACTCACCATAAGTAAATGAAATGTGTTCATCCTGAGTCATAATTTAAAAGGCAGTATGTATGTTCTGATCATTGTTTAATATTGTCTCCAAAGCAGTTCAGCCCTCGGAAGGCCTTCGGAGACATATTTAACTATAATTTCAAGACTGCAACTACATCAACAACAATACCTACCATGGATGTGGCTATTTAGTTTTGCTGCTTAGACTGTTTTGCAGAATTCCTCAGTGACCACTGACAAGTATTGAAGTAGAATTGGATGTTATTTAAATGTACTTGTTTATAATAGAAAATATTTCCATGTTCAATAAAGGTAGATATTTTAAGCACTTTATTCCTTTATTTTTAGCCATGTGGAATTACTTCCATAGTGTTCTCCTTGTAAAATATGCCATGGAAAGAAATGGAGTCAATGTGGTTAGTGGACCAATATTTGATTATGATTATGATGGCCATTTTGATGCTCCAGATGAAATTGCAGCGTAAGTAATTTGAAACCAAATGGACATTTTGATTTAGCAATAGGGTATCATAAGGGGAAACCTAAATATTTTAAATTAAAACTCAGTATTCTATTATATAACATATTTATGTAGAAATATAATTGTTGACTATTTTCAACTAGTCTATCAAAAGAATTCACAAAAATTTTATATGGTAAAGACTTAAACCAACAGGCAAAGAAAAAAATGTCCAGGAAAGGTTTAGCAAATTTTTTATTTGGAAAATTTCTCAGCTAATGAGAAAGGAAAACATAGTTTTGTGGCAGCTAAGGAAGCAGGGAATGCTCACTGTGCTATCAGAAAGTAGAGAACCATTTCAGCAATAAATAAAAAAAAATCAAGAAGTGACTATTCAAAATATTGCCCAATATTTCAAATAGTGGATGATTCATGAAAGTATCTCCCAGGAGAGATTATAGGTGTCCTGTAGAAAACTAGTCCTGTTTATCTTTATAAACTTTATATTTACAACTGTCTTTGTAAACTAAGCTGTATATTTTTGTACTAAACCTAGTCATATAGATTGCTAAGGATTACTCCTGAATCCAGGTCTCAGGAACAGAGAGTTGAAGTGTCATCCATGATTTTTCTATTATCAAAATAGATAATAGAAATGTACTAAACTAAATGTACTAAACTATGGTAATGTCTAAGCCTAGACTATGTAAAACAATGATCTCTACTTATACCTTCTGATAAGATAACATTTATGACCACTAATTAAGCTTGTCACCTTTTAAATTTTGTTTGCCTTGTCCTTATGTCAGTGTTTATTGATCCTGTCTTTCTCCATTTAATAATTCTAGCAAATGTTTGATAGCACTTTACTCCAAGCTAGGTACGCTTCTAAGCATTTACAGATACTTTATTTAATCTGAGAAAGATCCTCATGTTAAATTCCATTAGCTCCCATTTAGAATAAGAAACTGAAGCACAGAGAGGTTAAGAAACTTGTACGTTCCATAGCTAAGTAGTAAAGCCAGAACCCAGGCAGTCTAGCTCTGATTCTAAATCACAGTAACATAGTTATACCAGTTATACCATACTTATACCAGTTCATTTTCCTGTTAGTGGACTCACAGTAATAGCTTACCTTTATTTGGCACTTGAAACTTTTAAAGGCACTTTTATGTTTGTTATCTGAGACTAAAGGGCTGTCAGATCAGTTGTATGAATTTATCCCTGTCTATGCTGTGAAAATGGTACCGCAGGATCACCTCCATGTTAAAGCTGAGGAAACTTAGACAGTCATAGAATATTAGAGGATTAGTACACATCCTATGTCTAGTAGAAGTGTGCGGCTAGTCTTGGAATCCCAGATCCTTCATTCCCAGCCCCTGCTCTATTAGGAAATGTCACTAGAAAGTATAAAGTCAACAAAACTGGGAGGCAGAATATCATGCTCTGCTTTTCTTTGTATTCTAATATTTTCCATGGTAGAATGACCAAGCTTGGACTTCTGTAAATCTTGATTCTGGCTCAACAAGGTTTAAAAATGTGTGATAAGATTTTATATTTTCTATTTATTTACTTTCTTTAGCTATAATTTTACCTTGGTGTTTCTTAAAAAATATATATATATATATATATATATATAGACACATAATCTTCAGAAGCAAAAGTACAATAACATCAAATGTTTTCAATTATGCTTTTAGCTATGCAGTCAACACCAGTGTTCCCATTCCAACGCACTACTTCGTGGTGTTGACTAGTTGTAAAAATCAGAGCCAAACCCCTGATGCCTGCACTGGCTGGTTGGACGTCTTACCCTTTGTCATCCCTCATCGACCTACCAATGTGGAAAGTTGTCCTGTGAGTATGCCCCCAGAGAGGCCCTGGGCCCAGAGAAAATGATTCATCAGAGCTCATCTGGGCTTTCATAAGGTGGTTCTGACTACAGTACATATTTTAGGTGTTTCCTAGGTTAGAGTCATACTAAATGTGACCTCGTTTTTGAACTTTCCCTTAGACTACTGATCTCTATGTAATTAACATTAATTTAAACATGAATATTTAAATATTAATGTAAACATGTACATGCTTACATGAACATGTGTTTATATATGCTTGTCATATATATTTTGTTTAGATATATTTACTCACATTCACTAATAAGGGAAGGGTTGTAGCTTATTAATCTTTTATTCTGAATGCATACCTTAAGGTTCTGTCCCAATGTTGGCACGAAATTAATGCTTCCTAAGTGAATACATAAATATAAAAATCCCATCAACTTGAAACATGAGGTCTGAAAATATACATATATATTATGTATATATGTATATTTTCCTAAATATATACATATATTTACAAAATAAGTTGGTTCAAATGACATTCCTTGTTTAATATCATGTACTAGGCCACTTCAAAATCTTGTGGATCAAGGCAAATTACATGTAAATATTTACTTTGACTTCATATATGTTCTTCATAGAAAAAATATGCATCCTGATCATTGATCTTTACTGAAGTCATTCAACAAATATATTGAATACCTTGTAACTGCACAGTATCATGACAGATTCTTTTTAGAATGCACCAGGGAAGAATATATTGTCTCTGCCCTCAAGGAGTTCATATATAACTTTGATATGTAAATTATATATGTAAATGTGATGCACACACACTAATGGGTTAGTTGATCATATAAGAATTATTTTTAAAATTAGAAAGTAAAAGACACTACAAAGTTGGGATTCATTGCCAAATACTGTTATAAGGATATACTGTTTCAAATTCAAAACACATCTAGCTGGGATAATCAATAATGGTTATATAAACTGAGGTGGAAGTAAGGCCCTAAAAGATGGGCATCATTTGAACAGAATGAAAAGATTAGAAACACTTTTCCATGGAGATAATGAAGGGAGGGACTTGGTAACTGCCTGGATGCAAGAGCCAAAAGAAAATGGAGAGTCAAAGCTGAATCAGAGATTTTAAATGTAGACAATTAGGAAAAAGAAAGGGAAGTTAGGAATGAGAACTATTTTGGCAGGTAGGTAGGATAATTAAGAGTAGGCACATTTGATTTGTAGAAATGGGCATTCACATGGAAAATCCCATGGGCTATTAGGGATGGATTAAAGCTTAAGTTCTAGGCCAGGTTGAGATTCTTCTCTATTCTTTCAGGTATTGAACATGTAACTGCCTTCATCATGCTATGTACTCTGGGCAATACACAAATAAATCAGATATGAATTATAGCAAAAAAAAAAAAAGGCTCATAGTCTAGCACTGAGAAGCCTAGTCAAATAGAGAAAAGAAAAATAAGTGGCACAAAGAGGGACAGGTATTTCAAAGGAGAAATACTTTCTGGTAAGGAAAGCAACATTCTAGCTGAGTCTTGAAGATAGGGTTTGAACTTGAGTGTTTGATGGTTGCTTTCACTGACTAGAAATGGAGCGCAAAGGTCAGAGGCTAAGCAATGGATCACTCACAGTCCTAGAACCATGAAGAGTTTCCAAACAAGAAGCTATCAGGAGATGTTGTATAGTTGACACTCTTCTCATTTGTCTTGTCTGAAGTTTATTTAGTTGAGACAAGGGGAAGCAATTATTATGCACTTCCTCTTCTAGTGGCAGACTTCTGTGACTGACACTCTGGGTATGATACTCTTTTCCACTCAATCAGGAATAAATAGTTCTTTATCATAGAGGTTCTAGGTAGCCACTCATAACGGGTGTGCAAAGAAGAAACTATTTGCTATCCCTAGTTTAGGCCCTTATTACCTTCTATTAGGACTTTTAAAAATGAATTTTAAGTAGCTTCATTGTCTCCTGTCCTTTTCACCTTGACCTCTGTATACCATGACTAAGTTCCTCATCTTAAAATTTAGCTTTCAGTTACAAGTATTTTCTCATCTGCAAACTTTGATTATCTATATACCCTGAGTAAAGTGAAAGTAAAGTCGCTCAGTCATGTCCGACTCTTTGCAACCCCATGGACTGTAGCCTACCAGGCTCCTCCCTCCATGGGATTCTCCAGGCAAGAGTACTGGAGTGAGTTGCCATTTTCCTTCTCCAGGGGATCTTCCCGACCCAGGGATCGAACCCAGGTCTCCCAAATTCCAGGTGGATGCTTTAACCTCTAAGTCACCAGGGAAGCCTGAATAAAAGTACTGTACCAAAACAACAAAAATCTCCCAGCCTGTACTTAAGGCTTTTCACAATTTACCCTCAGTTGACTTTGCAGACCCAACTTCCAGGCCAACTGAAGTTCTTGAAATTACTTGACCAGCTCTTGGTTTTCCCTACCTCCATGTCCTTGCTCATGAGCTTCTCTCTTCTAGAATGGCTTTCTCCTCAATCTGTTAAAAATTCCACCTACACTTCAAGGTAAAGCACAAATGGTACAAAGCTTTTCCTCTGCATCCACAGTGGAGATGATCTCAAAATTAATAAGGCATCATTTCTATTGACTAAGACATGAAGACCAATAAGCTGGACATACTCCAAGACTTTAAAGAATTGACAGGATAGTAATCAGGGCATGACACTGGATAAACAGAACTATGAGACATAACATGTTGAATATGAAACAAGCTATGATTATAAGAGAGGCTGTGACATTGATACATGTGACTGTCAATTTGATATGAAGGAGGGAAAGACAGGACGATAAAGTCAGGTAACTGAAAATTTAGGTGTGACTGGCCAAGAAATACAGAAAATGATCCGTTGTTTTGTGAAAGATAAATTTGTTGTTTGTGGTCCTTCAATTGAGAAGTTAGTTGACTACCTAAGAGGCTACAGTAGAGAACAGGATGCAAATGCATGGGTTTTGGAGTTGAAAATCTGAGTTCATTTACTGATCTGGCCTCTTTGGCGAAACAGCTGAGTGTCACTTTCCTCAAATGTGTGAAACAATTCACCCCCTAATGATGTTGTTGTGAAAATTAAATATTTCATATAGATTCCTAAAAACTCTCAATAAACAGTAAGCAAGTGGCGGTCATTATAAAGAAATCACATTTCATGAAGGAGTTACATTCTAAAGTCAATATAAAGTGAAATCTTGTATATAGATAAAATCACATAGAATCAAATCACCAAGAAAGTACAGTACCTACACAAGCTATACCTTGAAAAGAAAGTTAAAGTGTTAGTCACTCAGTTATGTCTGACTCTTTGTAACCCTATAGACTATTGCCCACCAGGCTCATCTGTCCATGGAATTCTTCAGGCAAGAATACTGGCGTGGGTTGCCATTCTCTTCTCCAGGGGATCTTCCTGCCCCAGGGATAGAACCTGGGTCTCCTGAATTGCAGACAGATTCTTCACTGTTTGAGTGATGTAGAATCCGCCAACACTTCCACTAGTATTAGAACAAGAAATTGTGCTTTAATTGTGAAATTGTGAAATAGTTAGCTTGCTTTAAGGGTTATACTATATGAAAATTCTGCATTTTTAAATATTCTAATCACTGAGTCTGTGGAGGTACTCACACTACAAGAGGTTTGAGGCAACTGACACCATTTGTAGAAATGGTAGATTCACAATTCCACCGCACACTTGATGTAGAGAACTTGATTCTTATTTTCTTTCTTCCTTTGTTCTTCCATCATTTCTTCCCTCTTCCTCCTTTTTCTTTTTTCCCTTAACTTTGTATTATTAAATTCCCGTCAGATAAATGAGAATGTTGCTGTAAGTCCACGTGACTATCTGTGTTTTAACTTAGTATATGTTGGAAATGTAATTGTGTGTATGCTTGGTAGTTCACTCATGTCCAGCTCTTTGCAATCCTATGGACTGTAGCCAGCCAGGCTTCTCTGTCCATGGAATTCTCCAGGCCAAATACTGGAGTGGGTTGCCATTTCCTTCTCTCGGGGATCTTTCCGACCCAGGGATTGAACCAAGGTCTCCTGCATTGTAGGCAGATTCTTTACCATCTGAGCCACCAGGGAAGCCTGGAAATGTAATTGGGGGTATACAATTGTATTGTAAATAGAATTGGGGATAAGACAATACAAGTATGGAATTTAGAGGAGATCAGAATTATAGAGATAGATTTTGTATTAAATCACAGGAGTGAAATGAAATTGCCGAACAGAAGAAAGTAGAGAGAGAAGGCCCAAAGATCAGATGTCTGTTCTTCCAAGAGGGCAAAAAACTGAAGTGAGCTGAGGAAACAGAAGGTGTCATTGAATAAGGGAGCAGAGCTATGGAAGATAAAGAAGGAACTTTCAAAACAGCTAAGCGAAAGGGCTACAAAAATCCCACTAAGTTAGGCGATCCTCGTCTAGATGGTTTCATTAGTGTGATGCCAGCAATGACCAGACTATATATAAGTGAATAAGGAAGTAGTTAGGAGAAAAAAACACTGAAACTGATATCACCTCAAAAAACTTACAAATTGAGTTTTATTTGGGGTGTATACAATTTTATGTAGTAGGTATAATACATATAGATTAATAAATAGATTATGTAAATGATCAAAAGCATATATTTAAATGTGGTTCATAGAAACTCAATATACACAAGGCTTCTATTCTTTCGGGATGCATTGGTACACTAGAGCAGTTGTCTATAGCTGAATGCTGTTCAGATTGGTTGGTGCTGGTGAACCAACCATTTCATTTCTGATATGAAATAGCTTGAGTATTACCCCTGCCTAGGTATAATTATGTTGTTCTTTAAGATCATTTCTTTGCAGTTTTACAAAAGATTGTCAGGTGTTCACTAAACATTCAGTTACATGGATACCAAATAAGCCAGGAGAAAATAGAATAATAAAAGCCAAATGGGAGAAAACTTTCTGGGAAAAGTGATCAAAACCATTCAATGTTGCTAAAATGTGAAAAAGTGAAATGAAAGCCGTTCAGTCATGTCCAACTCTTTGCCACCCCATGGATTATACAGTCCATGGAATTCTCCAGGCCAGAATACTGGAGTGGGTAGCCTTTCGCTTCTCCAGGGGATCTTCCTGATCCAGGAATCGAACCAGGGTCTCCTGCATTACAGGCAGATTCTTTACAAATTGAGCTATGGGGAAAGCCCTAAAGAGTGAAGGCAGGAAGAAAAGACTGAATTTGATTCCCATTAGAAATATGAGTTAAAATTAGCACATCACATATTTATTTAACAAACAATAACTCACCTCATGAATCTTACCTGGAAAAATACTTTAGAGGTTTGAAACAGTGATTTCCTCTTATACTTCCTCTGGCTCAAATAGTAGCTGCCTATTTTAAACTTGCATATTTAAAAAACAAGTGAACAAGTATGCTAAAGTTAATTGAAAGTTATCCATGCAGACTCATCTAATTAACGAACTTGTAAACGTTCTTACTTTAAAAAATAGCTAGAAATTTAGCAACTTCATATGACTGTCAGAAAAGTCAAAAATAAAGAATAAGGAATTTCATAGCAATCCATGGCTCCAAATTATTGAACTAACCCATATATATATGTGTGTGTGTGTATAATGTTTATGGTAAAGTTTTTTTTACTATGCTATTTATATTTTTTTCAATATACTATTTTTTATTTTTAGTTAAAAACCTACTGAAAGTCAAATGGCCAAGAAATATCTGAAAAGACACTCAATAATACTCAGAGTAATAAACTTTAAACATGGATAAAGCACTATTTCGCAACATGGTTTGGCAAGGATGTGGGGAAATGGGGATTATCCTCCACTGTCAGTGGAAGTGTAGATTGTTGTATACACTTTGAAGAGTGTTCAGTTCAGTCGCTCAGTCATGTCCGACTCTTTGAGGAGTGTTAGGTTTACTATTTAGTAAAATTAAAGTGGCATATACTCCATGTTTATATATCCTAGAAACTCATGTTCTTAAACATAGAAGACATTTGCCAATTTATTCATGACACTATTATTTATAATGCCAAAAATACTATCAATATGTCAATGAAAATATAAACTCAGCTGCCACAAACCATAGCTAAAAATAGATGATTTAACTAGCTTTAGATATTTCACTATGAATAGATTACAAACATAAAATTGAATGAAAAAGTATAGAATCTCATTTATATCATTTATATAAGTTTGAAAACATAAATCAATGCTATATATTTTATATTGATGTTCAGTAAAAGTTAAAAAAACACACAGACTGGATTCACACTGACTCATGAAAATGATTTCCTCTGAGTAAGACCTGACTTCATAGTCAATGTTTAATTTCTTTAAAAAGTTATATCTGAAGTAAATATAAAAGTGGCTCTACTTTATGGCAGTCTGTATTTGCTATCGTATAGTTTGTACTTGCGTCTTTCTTTTTACGTTAACATACAGCAAAATTTAGCTCTATCAAATTAAGATTTAAGGCAGTAAAAACCATACGAACAAATGTCAAATCAATGAGTTGGATATTTTAAGCTAATATAATGTTCTATGTCAATATACCTGAGAAAAAAACAAGCAAACAAAAAAACCATGGGAAAAAGGGACAACTTCTAAGTAATAAAAGAATTTTCTGTTGATGAAAAATCATGCTCCAGGGGAAATAATCTTTTGCTTTTCTGTTTCAGGAAAATAAACCAGAATCTCTTTGGGTTGAAGAAAGATTCAATGCACATACTGCCCGCGTGCGTGATGTGGAACTTCTTACTGGACTTGACTTTTATCAAGAAAAAGCACAGCCTGTCTCTGAAATTTTGCAACTAAAGACATATTTGCCTGTATTTGAAACCGTTATTTAACTTAATATATAAAACAACTTTGGCAAATTGTAAATGATTTTTTTCCTGTTGAAGACCATAAAATAAAATTTTCTGTTTTCCTTAACTCCACTAAAAGCTGTATTGTGTAATTTTAATTATTCCTTTCTCTCTTTCATTTATATAAAACTATAATGTTTTAAAGTTACACAGTTTGCACAGACTGTGCTGTTATTCCTTCCTTATTATCTCATTTATAATCCTTGGCTATCTTTTTCTTCCCAACATTATCTAAATAGAAAGCAGAGTACAAGAAGTAGGTCTCACTTTTGAACCGAATCAATTCTACATCAGTTTTGTTATAAAACTTTTTACACTTAGCAATCAGGAAATATGTATTAAAATAAAAAGAAACACACATTGCCTTCATTCAATAATTTCATTTGTAAAAGTGGTGCCAACAGATATACTTTGCACAAATGCATGAAAGTATCATCTTTTACGAAGACCAAGTGGTAGTGATGGTTAAGTTGCTAAGTCATGTCCAACTCTTGTGACCTCATGGACAGTAGCGCGCTTGGCTCCTATGTCCATGAGATTTCCCAAGCAAAAATACTGGAGTGGCTTGCCATTTCCTTCTCCATACAAAGACCAGAAAATAACCTAAAAGTCTTGTTGAGCAAATTATGTTCATGCATGCTAAGTTGCTTCAATTGTGTCCGACTGTGTGTGACACTATAGACTAGCCCATCAGGCTCCTCTGTCCATGGGATTCTCCAGGCAAGAATCCTGGAGTGGGTTGCCATTTGCTACTCCAGGGGAATCTTGCCAACCCAGGGAATGAACTCGCATCTCATGTTTCCTGCACTGACAGGCGAGTTCTTTATTTCACCATTAGCACCATGTGAGCTAATGGTAAGCCCAGGTGAGCAAATTATGGAGTTTATTTAAACAAACAATGGAATGTGACTCCACTGCTATAAACAAAGAAGTTGGTCTATATACTGATGATGGTATGGCTATTGTTAAATGAAGGGCAAAGAGTGGTAGAATAGCGTGTATAGTATGCTATCATTTTTAAGGGACGGGCAAAACTTCTCTCTAAGTGAAAGTGTTAGTCTCTCGGTTGTGTTGACTCTTTGCGATCCCATAAACTATAGCCCACCAGGCTCCTCTGTCCGTGGGATTCTTCAGGCAGGAATACTGGAGTGGATTGCCATTTCCTTCTCCAGGGGATCTCCCCAACCCAGGGGTTGAACTTGTGTCTCCTGCATTACAGGCATATTCTTTACCGTCTAAGCCAATCTCTTTAAGAGCTGGATAATAAAAAGTTTTTAGGCCATACAGAATGTTGCAACTACTCAACTCTGTTAATACATCAAGGAAGTGGTCATAGATGATACATAAAAGGAAGTGGAGTAACTGTGTTTCATTAAAACTTTATTTACAAAAACAGATGGGGGCTAGGATTGATCCATGGACTGCAATTTGTCAACCCTTGATTTATGTCTTAAGCCAGGGTAGCACAAATTAATACTGAGAGATGGAGATACAATTTTTATTTTGCGCCTTTTGACATTGCCAAAAATTTTTTTTAAAAAAACTTACTTTATACATATGTATCTCTTAAATTTTTCAAAATTTGATTTTTAAAAATTTATTTGTTTTTTATTGAAGGATAATTACTTTACAGAATTTTGCTGTTAAATGTGATTATTAAGCAAAGAGATCCCAGTATTCATTTGGTAGGTAATAGTATTGGTCAGATTTTAAGATTTGCAGACTGGCAATGTTCCAGACTCCTTTCTGATATATATACACCAGTTCATCCAAGGGACACAGACTTTGTTAGTGACAAAAAATCTTGTGGCCTGAGCTTCAAAAAGTCAGACTATTACTATTATGACTTCAACTGAATTAATTATAGCTAAAAGTTAAATGTTAGCTTAGGGTCATTGGATTTTTATTAACGCCACATAAAGAATTGGATTTAAAATGTACAATATAGAGAGGCTGAAAGACGAGACAAAAAGATGGAAATTATTTCCAGCTAAGTGTCAGTCAATGTTGATGCCCTGTATATACACAGAATTCCTCCAATCAGTGGTCCCCTGCCCCACCGTGGCCTATAAACCAGATAAGACCACCTGGAATTTAGACCCCACTTTGTGGCAAGACAGTGAAGGATGGTTTAGTGCTGAACTGCATTTAAACTCTGGATGCCCTCATTAGTTCTGAATTTCTGTTAAAGTAACTAAATTGTTTTCGGTGTCAGATTAAATGGGTGCTCAACACAGAAATAAAAATTTCACAAAGAGAAACATTAAAATCACATATTTTTGCACAGAGATTGTGTAATGTACTTTTTTTGGTATCATTATCTCATTAAAAAGATATATGTATGTGTAAAATCATTCTGACGGAAAGACACTGAGTTAACAATTTATGGAATTACAGGAGATTTACAATTGCTAATTTATAACTGTCAGTATGTAGTCTAGTTTTTATAATGAACTTGTTTGTAAAAATGTAAAACATACAGCTGGTTGCATTAAGAGAAATATTTATTTAGAAAGAATTTGAAAGACACAGAAAGGTTGTAAGAATAGCATAAAGAACTCTGTATAACCTCCACCCATCTTTACTAATTGTTAATATTCTCATTATGTATATTTATGGATAGCTTTAATTTTTCCCCTGAACTTTCTGAGAGTACATTGGAGTCATCATGCCCATTTATGCAGCAAAAGTTCAGGGTGTATCTCCTAAGATCAAGGACATTCGTACAACCACAGTCAGGAAGTTTAATGATGATACAATATCATTTTTTAATCCAGATCAAATCTAGTTTTTTTCTCATCTTCAGTTATGTCCTTTAAAATATTTTATTTTCTGTGACCATCCCCCGCCCCCGCCCCCAAACAGAATCATGCATTGCATTAAGTTTTCTTTCCTCTTTGGTACAACATTTCCTCAGCCCCTACCAAGTAATGTTAACATTTTGCAGAGTTTATTTATTTTGTAGGCTGTTCCTCGGTTTGGGTTTGTCTATATTTCCTCATAATGTTTTGTATTTTTGGCAAATGCTACGTCAGTGGTGGGCTTCCCTGGTAAAGAATCTGCCTGCAATGTGGGAGACCTGGGTCTGGGTTTGATCCCTGGATTGGGACGATTCCCTGGAAAAGGGAATGGCTACCCACTCTAGTATTCTGGCCTGGAGAATTCCATGGACTGTATGGGGTTACAAAGAGTTGGACACGACTGAGTAACTTTCACTTTTTTTACATCAGTGATAGCGTGCTCAGTGCTTCATTTCTGGGAACACAAGATGTTCAACTTTACCATTACTGCTGAGGCCAAATTTGGTCCCATGGTTACGTTGGTGTTCACTAGGTTTTCCTTCTACAAAGAGAGTGTTTACTCCTTATAAATTGGGAGTTATTTGTGGTGAGATAGTTGAGAACCAGAAGTATCCTGTTTCTCGTTAAATTTTTACCTGTTTTTAGTATCCAATAATAATTCTTCCTTGATTCAATTTTTACTATGACAGTTCCAAAGGGTGATTTTAAAAACTGCCATTATTCCCCCTATATTTATTGGCTTTCTACTGTAAGGAAAAGAGTTCCCTTCTTATTTTTTATTTGTTTTTTTTTAATCTGTAGAGACTCATGAATTCTTTCTTACTCCAACTGATTAAAATACACTGAATCATTGTTTATTTTGGTACTCAAATCACCCTCAGACTTGACCTGTGTAAGCGCCTATAAGTAGGCTCTTATGTCCTTTTGACATGTCATTATTTTTTTAAGAACTTCCTTACTTTTTAGTAAAAAGAAATGTTTTAGGCTCATCTTGTATGACCTGTACTAACTCTGAAATCAGCCATTTCTCCAAGGAGCTCTGGTTCTATTTATTCAGTGCTGGTGTCTTAATTAATTTTGGAGCATCACTGTATCTAGGCTCCTTTAGTCAACAGAAGTATGATCTGTAGCTACATCTCTGTCTGTGTCTCTCCATTTATGTTTATAATTACACATATAAAATGCAATGAGTTCAGTGACCATTCAGTAAGGTTATGGTCCTTTCTAACTCCTCATTTCGTAATAGTATCTTCCTTCTCCAATAGTGAGAAACTTGTCTCCCAACATTATCAATATTTTTATTCATTGCTCACTCTTACAATACAAGGAATGAAGGAATTGCTAAACAATACCATTGAGAGAAAAAAATCTGCCAAGTAGAATTAAGAAATGTTTTCGGTTCTTTGTGTCTCTAGACTTAGAATTTATAATCAGATTCTGTGTCCCAAAATGACTAGGATTAATTTTTCCCCCTTCAGTATAGATACATTATTCTTTCACGGATCATGCCTTTGGTGTTGTATCTGAACATCACACCCAAGGTCATCTAGGTTTTCTGCTATGCTCTGTGCTAGGAGTTAATAATTTTGTATTTTACATTTATGTCTATGATCTATTTGGAGCTGATTTTGTGAAAGATGTAAGGTCTCTGTCTAGATTAATTTTTTTTTTTTGCACTTGGATGTCCACTTGTTCTAGCATCATTTGTTGAAAAGACTACCTTTGCTCCATTGTATTGCCTTCACTCCTTTGTCAAAGATCAGTTGACTACCATAGTTAATTAAGTCAATCCCCTATGTGAGAGCCTTTAACTGTTTCCAATATTTTGTAGTTACAAATATACTGCAGTGAATAACTTAATCCACATGTATATGTGTTATGTGTTATATGTTAGTGTCTGACTGTTTGCGACCCTCTGGACTGTGGCCTGCCAGGCTCCTCTGTCCATGGGATTCTCCAGGCAAGAATACTGGAGTGAGTTGCCTTTCCATTCTCCAGGGGATCTTATGGACCAAGGGGTTGAATCTGGGTCTCCTGCATGGCAGGCAGGTTCTTAACCACCTGAGCCACCAGGGGAGCCATCAGGGAATCCATGTGTAATTTTGTTCAAAGTGTATCTTCTGTAAAAATTTCTAGAAGCTGGTAAGCATATATATGGCAGCTTTTTTTTTTTTAATAGAAGTACTATATTGGCACAACTTTAATTCCTAAATCGGTACATCAAAATCTGAACTTAGAGATGTAGTTTTCCTCCATCAGAAAAGCAAAGATTTATTTTTTCTAAATCATAAAAAGCACATACTCATTGTAACACTATCCAAACTACATGCACATATATATACTGTTTCAGTTCAGTTCAGTTCAGTTCACTTCAGTCGCTCAGTCGTGTCCGACTCTTTGCGACCCCATGAATCACAGCACGCCAGGCCTCTCTGTCCATTACCAACTCCCGGAGTTCACTCAGAGTCGCATTCATCGAGTCAGTGATGCCATCCAGCCATCTCATCCTCGGTCGTCCCCTTCTTCTCCTGCCCCCAGTTCCTCCCAGCATCAAAGTCTTCTCCAATGAGTCAACTCTTCTCATGAGGTGGCCAAAGTACTGGAGTTTCAGCTTTAGCATCATTCCTTCCAAAGAAATCCCTGGGTTGATCTCCTTCAGAATGGACTGGTTGGATCTCCTTGCAGTCCAAGGGACTCTCAAGAGTCTTCTCCAACACCACAGTTCAAAAGCATCAATTCTTCGGCGCTCAGCCTTCTTCACAGTCCAACTCTCACATCCAAACATGACTACTGGAAAAACCATAGCCTTGACTAGACAGACCTTAGTCGGCAAAGTAATGTCTCTGCTTTTGAATATGCTATCTAGGTTGGTCATAACTTTTCTTCCAAGGAGTAAGCGTCTTTTAATTTCATGGCTGCAATCACCATCTGCAGTGATTTTGGAGCCCCCCAAAAATAAAATCTGACACTGTTTCCACTGTTTCCCCATCTATTTAACTACATATATAACTATTTTACATATAAACTATATTATAAATATATTAAAATCACACATAGTCACATCAACCAATGATTATAACAAATTCTATTAATTCATGACACCTGGAGATAGCTTTCCTTTGAATGTAGTATTTGAACATGGCATTTGGGGAAATGTCAATCCACATTACTTTGGTTCAGAATCAGGTTTTTTTTCTCAGGGGAGTTTCAAAGCTTTCAGGTAAATACTTATGTTTTAAGGATTTTAAAACTTTCTACAGAAAATTTAACTTATTGGAGTAAGTCAGGAAATGGCTACTTCGTATTTCAATAAATCCCTTGACATTTTACAAATTGATACCCACAATGTGTAGCTGAGAATTAATGGAACCTTAGGTGGAGAAGGCAATGGCACCCCACTACAGTACTCTTGCCTGGAAAATCCATGGACGGAGGAACCTGGTAGGCTGCAGTCCACGGGGTCGCTAAGAGTTGGACCCGACTGAGCAACTTCACTTTCACTTTTCACTTTCATGCACTGGAGAAGGGAATGGCAACCCACTCCAGTGTTCTTGCCTGGAGAATCCCAGGGATGTGCAAGCCTGGTGGGCTGCCGTCTATGGGGTTGCACAGAGTTGGACATGACTGAGGTGACTTAGCAGCAGCAGCAGGAGGTGGGTATAGTCATGATCCATGTTAGTATTCATGACCAATCATCACCCCAAGTCTTCCAGTTATTTTTTGACTTTTGCACAATAGAGCTGTATCATCTCCCAGGTGATGCAATTGTCTTTCCTTTTTATTCTACTGACATGGAAACGTGAACAACTCAATTTATGACAAGTCCTTTGTATATAATTGATACCTTAATACTACAGAATTGCTTGCTTTTAAATAGAGGAACCTCATATTACTGCTATTTTAAATTATATGTATTTTGGTAGACAGGCATATAAGAGGGACCTTTTTGTGAGTTCCAATGTTACTGAATCAAGTATTGCAATTAATTCTTGTTTGCAGAAGAGAACATTCTAACTCAAGTGGGGTCAGCTGAGGTCTTGGGAGCAGACTTGGAAAGAAGGGAAATTTTAAAGTTTGGTTTATTTTCCAGATTTAGTTAGGATTCTGGAAATTTATTTTCTCAATGCTTTTCTCTCTTTCTCCTTATTTTTCTTTCTTTCTTTCTCCCTTCCTCTCTCTCTCTCTTTCTTTCCTTCTTTGTAACCTCTCAGGGTTTTTAGTGACAGAGTTTGAATTAAGGGAGCTCAGGGTCTATTCTTCCATAAAGCATCAGAAACAAGTGAGTTTTCTGGGCAAGTAGAAACAGAGGGGTGGAGATAAACAGGATGAGGTGGTGCACCTATGTATGTGCCAAGAATTCATCTTCAGCCATTAATTTAGCTGGAGTTTAGTATAAGAATATCCAGTGTTTGATCATTTAGAATAAATACATGAAGTTTCTAGCAGCCTATATTTACACTTATAGATTTGACTGATCTTGATTTTATAAATCCTGTCTGGTTTTGGCACTTGAGGTTATTTCCCAACGATAGATGGGTTCCTTTAAAATCTTCTTGCCCTAGGGAAATCTCTTTCCTTCCTCCACCTCCATCCCCACCCCTGCATCACCACGACTCTACCACCACGGCTTGTCATCTGTTTACTTTGAGAGGGCTGGGCCTGGGAATGGAGACAGGACATAAACTGAAACAGTTTTCAAAAACACAAACAAGGCTGTTAGAAGAAACTACTTCCTTTTTACACAGGACTCTTGGCAGACCACAATCACTCCCTCAATCAGTGGACTCACGCTCGTACAAACTTCCAGACAGGAACAAACCTCAGCCTTCCAATGACAGATTTGTGTAATTCTGAATTGTCCCAAATCCACATTATAAACACAGCTGAATAACAACTAGTAAATTACCACACCAGACTTAGGCTGGTTCAGTTATTCTAAGATACTATGTTTCTCAATGTGTAAAATTAAAGATGTTATAGGTGTAGAAGAAATCTAAAGAGGCCAGCTAGTCCATCTTGCATGGCTCACTCCACTAAAGAATGTGTGTGCTTTGCTAGTCATGTCTGACTTTTTGTGACCCCATGGACTTTAGCCCACCAGGCTCCTCTGTCCATGGGGTTCTCCAGGCAAGAATACTGGAGTGGGTAGCCATTCCCTTCTCCAGGGATTGAACCTGAGTATCCTGCGTTGCAGGCAGATTTCTTACTGTCTGAACCACCAGGGACCCAATAAAAAATAATGTTCTGTATCTCTAAGGAATAAACAAAGACCTTAAACCACTTTTCCTATTTCTAAAATTAAGATATTTTGCCTAATGGTTTGCAGTGTCTTCTCTATTTAATGTGTTATTACAAAGTTTGTTTATAATAGTCTTCCAAGGAATAATCTCTTCCCTGTTGTGTTATGAGGTGGTATCAAGTTGATAACAGACTATGCATTCCTAATTTACAGACATCAAGATTTAAATTTTGGTTTCCCAGCTGTGTGACCTGGAGCAGCTTTCTTAAACCTACAACTTTCTTAAACTAAGAAAAGCTGTCTTAGTTTTCTCTTCTGTAAAAAGGGAGTTTTTAGTACCTACCTCATAGTCATTGTAGGTATTTAATATCTTTCCATATTTAGAATACATGCAACAGAGGCTCTACCATGGTAGCATCACCTTCTCTCAATTGTACAGAACACTCTTTTTGAATGAACCGGGCAATTGCTTCTGCTTCACCTAGGCTTGGGTACAATTTCAATGACTCAAATTTTTGAATTGGTGTCCAGGTTGACCTTTGCCCTGTGATTTGGAGGGCTGACTCTCATATTTCCAGCCAGAATGAGTTAGTCACATTCATAGCATCTCTATCATGGTTTGTGGTTGCCCTGATCTTTAAATTTGGTCTGCCTCTATTACAGTCCTTATTCACTGGTTAGGTCCAAGAATATTTTTATAAGTTATGGCCACATTAGCAATTTAAGGGCAAAAGAAAAGGAAGATGGCACGGTTAATCCTGTTACTCTAGGATACAGAAAAAACCGGAAATATTGTCCACAGTGACTCCAGTCAACTGACTTTGGCAATAGATTCATTTATTACCTCCTGATCTGTCTGGATCTCATCTCAGAAAATGGGCTTATTCTGATGATTTCATCATCAATTATCCCCTCAGATTGTGACTTCATGCTCTTATAGCATGTAAGAGTTTTTCAAAAATTAAGAACAAAAATTTAGAATCAAATCTTTATTCAATGACTTTGATACTAAATGTCTGCCTCTCTTGTTGTCCCTTGATTCCGGAAACAACTACTTTTTCCTAGTCATTAAACCACATGTCTTGCCTATTTCGGGTCTTCTCATCAAACCTATTTATTTAACTAACATTTATTGAGCTCCTGCTAGGTTCCAGACATTGTTCTACGGCTTTGGATAATCAGTGAACAAAATTGACACTCTTGAGAAGCTTATAGAGAAGAAGAAAAAGAATAAAAAAAATAGATACAACAAATAAGAAAATTAAATTATATGTTAGATAAATGCTATAGATAAAAAAAAAAAAAAGCAGAATAAAAAAGGACCAGGACAATGTGTTGTGAAAATGTGGAGGATAGTTTGCTAAAAGTAATACATAGGGTGGTTAGGGTAAGCCTCCTTGAGAAAGTGAGGTCTGATAGAGACTTGGGGGAGATGAGGTATTAGGCAGGCAGATAGATGGGGGAAGCTGTGAGGTCATGTGCCTGGTGTGTTCAAGGAGCAGTAGGTAACACAACATTGTAAAGCAACTATACTCCAATAATTTTCTTTTCAATTAACAATGGGAAGCCAGCATGACTATTAAGAAAAATATCTTGTCCCCTCAGGCCTCTCAAACTGTTTTCTGAGATACACAAAAGAATAAAAAACTAGATAAAGGAGATTTTTTTAAAAGTTGCAGCCAATTCAAAAAAGTGACCAAAATTTTTTTCTTGTGGTTCTTTTTGATAATCTGAGTCATTCTGCCTCAGAACAAAACCTTCTTGTAAGCAGAGACAATAATGAATGGGGTCTATCAAGTTCCATTTAGCAGTAACAAGTCTGTGAGCCAAAACCTCACGTATAACCTGCATTTTACCACCTATTCATATTACAGTATTGTGCTGTGCTATACTGAGTTGCTCAGGGGTGTCCAACTTACTGCGACCCCATGGACAATAGCCCGCCAGGCTCCTTTGTCCATGAAATTCTTCCAGGCAAGAATACTGCAGTGGATTGCCATTTCCTCTTCCAGGGGATCTTCCCAACCCAGGAAGATGTATGCCTCCTACATTGGCAGGCAGTTCTTTACCACTAGCGCCACCTGGGAAGCCCACCTGGGTATTAGGATAAGCCAAAGGAAATTGCCATTCTTTTAACTCAAAAATTGCTACACATTGACAATTTTATATGTTTTAACCCACACCCCTTTTTGGTAACACTAAAATAACATGAAGTGTTTCATTTTTGGCTAAAAAGAAAGATGAATAAATGTTAATAACAAAAAAACCCATGAAGTATATTGATTTTCAGAGATATAATTTGATATTGTCATGTAGTTATCATTTGTCATGGAGTTTTAATTGTTTAATTTATGAAACATTTTAAAATTCATAAGTGTATGTTCCAAACACTTTCACATATCTTCTCATGTAATTTTAAACAGTTATGCTTACTCCCAGTTCACATATAACAAGCCTGATGGGAACAGAAGTTGAATTGTTTCCTGAAGACCACAGTTACTAGAACGCTGAGCCAGACTGGACTCTGTGTTTTTTGATTCTAAGCACAGTGTTCATTCTGTTTACCATTATTACAATCTTTTGCTATCAATTAATCAAGATATTGAAAGATATAAAAATTTAAAGACCCACGTCTCACCTTTAAGGAGTTGATAATCCAGCCAGGACAATGTTTTCTAAAGTGACTTCTGTGGAATCCTAATCTGCAAGGGTGACAGTTTTATGCATTAGCTTTCCTGCGTCTATTCTGGGTACTTCTGTAAAGGTGTTTTTGACTCATTTAAATCAATGGACTTTGAGAAAAGCAGACTACTCTTCATAATGTGGTGGGCCTCATCCAATCAGTTGATGGACTGAATAGTAGAAAATGTCCTCAAGCAAGAGGGAGTTTAGAAGCTGCCTTAAGACTTCATCCACAATATCAGCTCTTCAGACTTGAACTGTATATTGGTCCTTCCACAGGTGTTGGCTCATTCTGCAGATTTTAGACTTGCCAGCCTCTATAATTGTGTGACCCGATTCCTTAAAATCAGTAAATCTTATTATATATGTTTCATATATATTATAGATATTTTTATATCTCATTAGTTCTATTTCTCTAGAGAAAACTAATAGACCTGGGAAGTTCCACTATAACATGGTCTATATGTTTAGAAAGCACTAAACGCTGCTATGTCCATTGGAAATATATACAGTTCACATTAGTACACCAAAGCTCCAAGGATTTCTTTTATTTAAAACAGAAACTTTAACTGTAATTAAAATAAAAAGTACCAGCAGCCTATGCACATAGTTCTAGTGTTTTAAAGAACACACTTTGGTAAATGTGGAACAACAAAGACAATTAGTATTAACTGGTACTACATGGAAAGACCTGCCAAGTGCTTTAGGAAAAGAACAGGGAAGAAAAAGTCAATAAAGGTGGACTCTTGTATCATATTGTGAGAACTCTGTGTGCTTCATTTTTATTGATAACATGGGATAATTTAATGTCTGTTGTAAGGATTAAATGATATAACACATGAAATAAGCTTAGAAAAGTGATTATTTTATAGGTTGACATTTGCTCTGAAAATTATAGCAAGCCTATGGATCCCAATGTGAAAGAATTTAGTCTTAAAAATGAGACTGTAGGAAAAAATGCATTTTAATGACCATGAAAAACAATGGCAAATTTGAAAACATAATTCTTTTAACCACTATAGAGAGTAGTATTAAACACATTATTAAGATTCAGTTACATTGTCAACTAGAGTGTTGGTGAAAGACTGGCTAAAGGATCTTTGCTCTGTTCTGATAGATCTTAACTTCAAAACTTCTGTTGGCATCGTCTTTAAAGCAATTTTAGTGTATATATTTATCATAATGATTTACTTATATGCTTGTTAGCAATTTAAGAAAATGAATCTTACTCATCTTTGTACCAGTAACAACCAATGTGTTTGATTGATAAGGGCTCAATCAATGCTAAGTTAAACTTCTCTGGCCCTTTTATCCTTGTGCTAGAAAAATATTAAGAGCTTTGGCTACACTAAACTACGCTTAGACTTTAGAAACAAGGGTATAGTAATATGATTTTCCTGCCATATATTTGAATCTGAGAGAGAACAAATTCTGCTCACTTTTAATCTTTCTTCTTTTCTCTAGCTTCCCAGGTACCCTGTAAAGTGTCTATAGTTTACAAGACACATGGACAGTAGACTACAAAAATTTAATTCACAACTAACTATATTATATTCAGGTGTGCAGATGAGTCATCATATGCTGACTGATAGGGAAAAAATAATTAACCCAAAGTCTAATCCTGCTTAAAGCCTGTGTGCTCAGTAGAGTCCAGCTCTTTGCAGTCCCATGGACTGGAATCTGCCAGGCTCCTCTGTCCATGAAAATTTCCAGACAAAAATACTGGAGTAGGTAGCCTTTTCCTACTCCAAGGGATCTTCCTACCCAGAAATCGAACCTATGACCCTTGTGTCTCCTGCATTGGCAGGCAGATTCTTCACCACTAGGCCCACCTGGGAAACCCAGTGTTCAGACACTTTAGGATGAAAATATTTAGCTCTCGTACAGCATCTTCTCTCTTTTTCTCTCTTGGTTGATGTCCAGGTTTAAAAGAAGTGGAGTTTGTGATCTTGTGGGAAGAGATCCCTGACCTCCTAATTCTGTAAGAGTGTGTTGGCTGGCAACTTCTGGCCTTGGCAGTATATTCCTTTCTGCCTTTCATGAAACTGACCTATTGGTCTCCAAACTGGAAATCTATCAGTGGTGAACTCAAGGGTCCATTAATTTGGCTTAGACACCTCAGCCTCTGAGTCTCTTACCACATCCTCCTTCTATCTGGTTGGCCTGAAAGCGTCTTCTACCCCATTGTGGGATCTCCTCTCCCACATGGTTAGCCCTGAGCTTAGGATTCAGGCCACAGGGAAACTGAGTAGTTCCGAAAAGCTAACTTCAGGGGTTCCATCTGCCTACCACTCTGCTCAGTATCTATACTGAGCCCTACATTGGCTCAGGAAAGTTTCCTCCCCAAGTTCAAAACGCAAGACCATGCCTTTACCCCATGTTATTTCCTCATGAACCTAATATGTTTTGTGCTGCCAGAGATATAAAAACTGATGTA
This sequence comes from Budorcas taxicolor, assembly GCF_023091745.1. Taxonomy (NCBI): domain Eukaryota; kingdom Metazoa; phylum Chordata; class Mammalia; order Artiodactyla; family Bovidae; genus Budorcas; species Budorcas taxicolor. The sequence continues at coordinate 61,208,199 of NC_068918.1, forward strand.
TCTGCTCTTTCTACTCTTTCTTTTTCTCCTCCTTTCTGCATTCCACTGAGACCAAGAAGGAGCATCTTCTCTCCTTTTAAAACTTCCCCAGTGAAAACTCTATGTTTTGACAGTCAAGCCAATCCCTGAATATGTTAAAGGGGAGATCAAGGAATTTAGGTAATTGTTTCCTCAAATAATAACCTGTGGTAAAAGTCTAGTTGTCTTTGTGCAAAGTCCTATATTTGAACATCAAAACTCCAGTCTTTCTTTTGGTATTTGATAAAAGAATGCAAAACATTAACTTCTCCACTTCATCTGTATCCACATTTGGGCAAATCAAGATCATGGCTTGTGCTCAGAATAAGCAAAAGAGAAAAATCACATTAATGCTTGTTAAAAAAAAATTGGGGGCAGGAATTAAAGATATTTCTTGCTAAATGAGTTTTATGGGGGAGGTACTTACTACTTTAAAATGATGCACACACCACTTAGGGACATAAAAGATACTAGAAATGAGACAAGTGAAAGTTAAATATTCCTTGAATATATTGTACCTTTCTAGGAAGACTTTAAAATCCTTTCTCACTTTTTTCACACAAAAAAACCTAATTTTGAAATAATTATAGACTCACAAGAAGTTCAAAAAATAGTACAGGAGTCCAGTATATTCTTTACCCAGCTTCCCCCAGTGGTAACATCTTATACAACTAGGGTGAAATATCAAAACCAGGAAATGCCATTGTATGATACTGTTAACTAGCCCACTGATCTTATTCAGATTTCACCAGTTCTCACATGCACTCATAAAACATTACTTATTTATATTTACACAATCCTATTCTTCTATTTAACCCTGAAAGAAGGTACAGATGAAGCAAGTGAGGTTCAGAGAATTTAGAGTGCTGCCCTCAGTCCAGTGTGATGTCCCCTCGGAAGAGCATATGGTAGCCAACAGGATGAAACCAACTGGTTTTAAGGGCCCTGCCTAGAAATGTTTTCCTTCTGGAATCTGAACTAGTCCAATCAGAGATTTGCTAAATTCACCTGAAATCTTTGTGCCCCTTTTGAATTGTATGTATTCCTAAGAGATTAGCTCACTCATTTTTTAATTTTTTTCTAGTATCTCAAGAAATGATAGATGATTGAGATGTGGTTAAAGTTTGGAGGATAAGATGCTGATGATAACAGGGATGGGGGGGGAGGACAAGCAAAGGGGGAGTTGGGGGCTATCCAGGGCTAAGATGCTCTCCTCCTTCATAGATATGTTACAGGAAAGCTGTATTCATTAGGTATGACTGGAGTGACCATGGGCTGTGGCCACCACAGACAGGGTGGGTAACACAGATTTTGAGACTCAGCAGCAAATGATAAAGTCAGCTATTAAAACCTAAAATTGTAATTGTTTTTATTTGAAAATAAGAATAACTTACATAATATGTGAGCATAAAACTTGAAACCACCCAAAACAGCAGGATGAAAGTGGAAGAATTATAAGCTTATGTTTCAAAAAGCAATTAGGGAAAAACAGCATAGCATACCATAAGGCTGGAAACCAGTGGTCTGGAGGTTTTAGTATTGCCAGTGAGTAGAAAAAGTTTCCATAGAATTTCATTAACCAAGTAGAGTCAGAGTGACTCAAGACGTGTCTGGAGTTTAGACTTCTTTGATGGAAACTTCGTAGGCTGCATTTTCCTCTTTCCCCACTCTGACTTTACAAGCCAGAGCCCACATACTTGGAAACAGTCACCGGGCGATTACTAAATGGTTGCTGAGTGATGGTGTAAATAGTTGGAAAAAGTCTGAATTTGGATTTATGACAGCTATCAAGGTATGTCGGCCTAACTTCATGTTATATATAGCTTATACACTAATAGGACACGTGAATGTCAAAGGAAAGTCAAAGTTTGCTGTGTGTTTCCAATTAAAAATGCATCTTGATTAGCCAAGTGTGTTATACAAGTGTAGACAAAAAACTTTTTTAGGTTTCTAAAAAAGTTTTCTTACAAAACACTTCACATTGGGAGACTCCGTGTGTTCTCAGAAACCACTGAAATGTGCTTTCTGAGAGGGTACACAGAAGGCTCCCACGTAGAGGGAACTTAAGTCAAGGGGCCCCTGTCCTGTCACCAAGGGCTCCAGGGTTGGCTGGCTCTTTCTTGTCTTCCCAAAGCTTGGGACAAGGACAGGCTGAGAGCAGAACTGACTTTCATATTGTATATTTATTTATTATGTTTATGAATATATGAAGATTATGTATATTTATCCACTGGTAGAAATATTCTCTTAGCTACAAAATTTCACTGCCTTCACCACCACTACACATACATACCTTACTCAGATTTCACCAGTTCTCACATGCACTCACATGCACTCGTACCTGTTTATTGGGTGAATATTTTGATAAACTGCCTGAAATGGAACATAAAACACTCACAAACTGGACTTAACTGGTGCTAAGTAATTATTGCTCTGTTTTTTTTTATTGCAGTGCGAAGGGCTGTTGTTGGTGGAGGGTATTGTTTGGAACAATCCAAAAGCTGGATTTAAGACAGTAGAGTGGATTTTTTTGATTGACCGACAACCGAAGGGAGTGTTGGGGGCAAACAGTGAAGACGAATTTTTGCCAAGTTTTTTTTTTTGATGATATGTGATGTAATTTCCTTTCTTCATTTCCCCTAGAAACCTTCAGTAAAATTAACATTACTTATGATTGAAATTTAGTGTTGAATTTTGGGGGGAATGCAATAAAGGTTTGAGTTAGTTTCAGAGTAGGCCCAGGGTGAGAACAGAAGCCACCACAGAATTTGAGGCATATCTGGGTTACTTAGACTTTCAGGCAGTGATTCATCTCTTAATTGAAAATGTTATTATGACTATTAGGTTATCTGCTATTAATACTTTTCCTTCAACTTAGAATGTTGAAGCAAAGAAGGACTACTTTCTTAGGTGAGAAAGTATATTCTTTCATATATGCTTTATGAATCTATCTGCATGTCACTAATAAAAATTTAAACACTTGTTAAACTCTGAGTGGAGAATTAGAAGCCATTTTGCAAATGGGTATTTTGGACCATCCAGTTAACAGGGAAACTTCAGGTGTAAAGCTACTGCTGCTACGTCATTTCAGTTGTGTCTGACTCTGTGTGACCCCAGGTGTAAAGAGAGATGAATTAATAAACACTTTCACTGAATTTAAAATATTATCTTAAAAACTAAAAATGACTTTAATTTTACTTGTTATAAATCTATAAATGCTTACTGTAAACAAAGAAATACAGACAAGCAAAAGAAATAATGCACGACACTGCTCTATTTAGAAAAGATAACCAACAAGAACCTACGTATAGCACAGGGAACTCTGCTCAGTGTTATGTGGCAGCTTGGATGGGAGGGAAGTTTGGGGGAGAATGGATCCACGTATATGTATGGCTGAGTCCTTTTGCTGTTCACCCGAAACTATCACAACATTGTCAATCAGCTATACTCCAATACGAAATAAATAAGGTAGAAGAGATAATACATGCAATTTTACCAAGCAGAGCAAACGGCTGCTAATATCTGGTTACATGTCCTTCTAGTGCTGCTTGTATTAGGCTCTATTCTGTGTACTGATTATTATTTATCTCCTATTGTATGTGAGCTGAGTGCTCTACATACAATGTTTTATTACTTCTCTTTCTATACTATGAAATAAACGTGATTTTACACAAGTGGAAACATTTGACTCTTCTAAGGGGTAGAAAGCAACCCCTTTGGAAGTTTTCCAAGAGCAGTGTAATTATTTATGGCCTCTGGCACATTAAACAGGTAAGCTTACTTGTCACTGTGTTGTAGTGCTCACCATAACCCTCGCTGCCCAGAAAATGGCCTAAGTCAAAGAATTCCACTAGGAGACTTCAGGAATACACAGAAATTCAGACAAAACCAAACCTCCTAATTCACTGAGAATTCAGGAGTATTCAGCATACAAAGAATTCTCTCTTTGTTAATTGGGACTGTAATATATAATAATATCTTCATTCAGTTCAGTCGCTCAGTTGTGTTCAACTCTTTGTGACCCCATGAACTGTAGCATGCCAGGCCTCCCTGCCCATCACCAACTCCTGGAATCCACCCAAACCCATGGCCATTGAGTTGGTGATGCCATCTAACCATCTCATCCTCTGTCATCTCCTTCTCCTCCTGCTCTCAATCTTTCCCAGCATCAGGGTCTTTTCAAATGAGTCAACTCTTCACATCAGGTGGCCAAAATATTGGAGTTTCAGCTTCAACGTCAGTCTTACCAGTGAACACCCAGGACTGATTTCCTTTAAGATGGACTGGTTGGATCTCCTTGCAGTCCAAGGGACTCTCAGGAGTCTTCTCCAACACCACAGTTCAAAAGCATCAATTCTTCAGTGCTCAGCTTTCTTTATAGTCCAACTCTCACATCCATACATGACCACTGGAAAAACCATAGCCTTGACTATATGGACCTTTGTTGGCAACGTAATGTCTCTGCCTTTCAATATGCTGTTTAGGTTGGTCATAGCTTTCCTTCCAAGGAGTAAGTGTCTTTTAATTTCATGGCTGCAATCACCATCTGCAGTGATTTTGGAGCCAAAAAAAAAAAAAAAGTGATACTGTTTCCACTGTTTCCCCATCTATTTCCCATGAAGTGATGGGACCAGATGCCATGATCTTCGTTTTCTGAATGTTGAGTTTTAAGCCAACTTTTTCACTCTCCTCTTTCACTTTCATCAAGAGGCTCTGTAGTTTTTCTTCACTTTCTGCCATAAGGGTGGTGTCATCAGCATATCTGAGGTTATGGATATTTCTCCTGGCAATCTTGATTCCAGCTTGTGCTTCTTCCAGTCCAGCTTTTCTCACAATGTACTCTGCATAGAAGTTAAATAAGCAGGGTGACAATATACAGCCTTGATGTACTCCTTTTCCTATTTGGAACCAGTCTGTTGTTCCATGTCCAGTTCTAACTGTTGCTTCTTGACTTGCATACAGATTTCTCAAGAGGCAGGTCAGGTGGTCTGGTATTCCCATCTCTTGAAGAATTTTCCAGTTTATCGTGATCCACACAGTCAAAGGCTTTGGCATAGTCAATAAAGCAGAAATAGATGTTTTTCTGGAACTCTCTTGATTTTTTGATGATCCAGTGAATGTTGGCCATTTGATCTCTGGATCCTCTGCCTTTTCTAAAACCAGCTTGAACATCTGAAAGTTCATGGTTTACATATTGCTGAAGCCTGGCTTGGAGAATTTTAAGCATTACTTTGCTAGCATGTGAAATGAGTGCAATTGTGCGGTAGTTTGAGCATTTTTTGGCATTGCCTTTCTTTGGGATTGGAATGAAAACTGACCTTTTCCAGTCCTGTGGCCACTGCTGAGTTTTCCAAATTTGCTGGCATATTGAGTGCAGCACTTTCACAGCATCATCTTTCAGGATTTGAAATAGCTCAACTGGAATTCCATCACCTCCACTAGGTTTTTCGTAGTGATGCTTCCTAAGACCCACTTGATTTCACATTCCAGGATGTCTGGCTCTAGGTGAGTGATCACCCCATCGTGATTATCTGGGTTGTGAAGATCTTTTTCATACAGTTCTTCTGTATATTCTTGCCACCTCTTCTTAATATCTCCTGCTTCTGTTAGGTCCCTACCATTTCTGTCCTTTATTGAGCCCATCTTTGCATGAAATGTTCCCTTGGTATCTCTAATTTTCTTGAAGAGATCTCTAGTCTTTTCCATTCTGTTGTTTTCCTCTATTTCTTTGCACTGATCACTGAGAAAGGCTTTCTTATCTCTCCTTGCTTCATACTTGATTCATTTTCAAATATGAAAGTGTTAGAATTTCCAAAGGAGGAGCTTAGCCATCCCAAATACTCAGGTGGGTGTGTTTGAACCTTGTATATGTTTTGAGGTATTTGTTAAAACAGCATTGCCATAATCAATGCAATCGTTATGGCTGAGATAGTTATGGTTAAGAAATGAATATAGCGACAACTTGATGATGAATATAAAGACAACATGATGATGGGAAAATATCTCATGCTACAAAAAGTATATGACACTTTTTAGCTTTAGCAAGCAATGCATTCTTCTACTATGTTTAAATTTCATAACAGTCTGTACATTGGGGAAACATGAAAACTTTTTTCCAAATGAAATTGTTAAAGCAAACTCTATGAAATATGAGTCACCTGCCAGACTTCCAAGAAACTGACAATCCTGGGTTTCTGTACATGTGGTGATTCACTCTTCCAGGATGTGAATCTTTAAGCAGATATTCTAGAAGGTGGGCGGCAAAGAAGAGAAGCTAAGAGCAAGAATAACAGTTAAAGAGTAGAATGGGTCTTATTTTACACATATGGGTTTCTCCTCTGAATATATATTATTCGTATTTTCACCCATTTTTTAAAATCTTTTGCTTTTTTTTATTTCTGCTCAATGATCTGTGGTAATTTACTTTGAGATGGAGGTTATCAAAAAGCAATGGGATCAGTGGGGGGCTGAATCTTTTTATGTAGCTAATTTTTTATTCAAGTGCCTGGAAGTTTGCCTTTAAGAAGCACTGTTTAAAACCACTTTACCATACCTGAAGGGCTTCCCTGGTCTCTCAGACAGTTAAGAATCTGCCTGCAATGCAGGAGACCTGAATTTGATCCCTGTGATAGGGAAGCTTGGTGTGCTGCATCCATGGGGTTGCAAAGAGTTGGACACGACTGAGTGAGTGAACAAAGCCAAAATTGGATATAAAGATCTGGAACTCAAGAAGAGAACTTTGGGTTCCTGATTTCTGAGTCTTCAGCCCATTGTTTTCAGTTTTATCTGTGGAAATGATCATGCATTAGAGTGATAAAGGGGTCAGAATGTTTAAGGGGAAGAGGAGCAGAGAGGAAGACAGGCAATAGAATGTGGAGAATCAAAGAAAAGGGAACTTCGGAGAGAAAAGATGAGACTTCTCCTTTTAGGCAACAAGAAGGACAAGCTAACCAGACAACATCATTGCTAAGTAACACCTATATGTGTTGAATAAGTTACAACAAACATGCTTTGTTTTAGCCTGGTTTTTTTTTTTTTTTGGCCATGCCGTGAAGCTTGCAGGTTCTTAGTTCCTTGACCAGTGATTGGACCTTGGCTCTCAGCAGTGAAAGCGTGGAATTCTAGCCACTGGATTGCCAGGAAATTCCCTAAACATGTTTTAAATATGTAGCCAAACTTGCAAAAATTAAGGGATGTATCTCTAGGGCCCAAACATAAGAGACAACTCAACACCTGAGTGGTGAGGGTGTGAGCTGGTGCTGCAGCAGCCCTGGGGGTGTTTACCCATCTTAGGGTAAGGGGCTTAGCTTTCCTGAAGGAGCAGGAGATGAGATCTTAAAATTTTTTTAAATGACATTGATATTCATAAAAAGGCAAGTATAAACAAATAGTAACAAGTGTATAATACAACAGTATCCTACTAAAATGCAGTTACAGTGAGGTATGACTACACGGATCAGCATAGAAAAATCTCAAAAGCAATGTTGAAAGAACAAAGAATGCTTCAGAATAATACTTCAGAATTCCATTTAAAGGAAATTTAAGCATACAAAAGATTAAAGAGCATTGATATAAGTAATAAAAGCAGTAATCCACATTTAATGTAGTCCATGTTATTGGTTACTTCTAGTGAGGGAGAGAGAAAGGGTCAAGGAGAGATATGTGAGAGCGTCCATGATATTTTTAGCGTTGTTTTCTTTAATAAAGTGAAAAAAAATAAGGTAAAGTTGTTAAGATTTGTCAAAGCTAGGTGGTTAGGATATGGTGCCTGGTGTATGCTTGAAATGTCTTAATATAATGTGTTAGTGAATAAGTGAAAAAATTGAGATATCATCTGTAAGCTGGAGAAGCCAGAGGGAATGAAAAAGATCTCAGAGTGCAGGTGTGTGCATGTATGCACATGCGCTCCTATGTGTGTGCGTGTTTCTGCTGAGACTGAGGGTGTTCTGGTCAGTCATGCAGAAGGCATGAAGCGGGTTCACTTACATAGGTGAATATACATACAAATGAATGAAAGGTGGCCTTAGCTTTCGCTGTCAACTATAGAGAGAAAAGAAGCCAGAAGATCTGTGATGCAGTGAAATTTAAGAAATAGATCTGAGTGGTAGAGACCAAATAAATGGATAGATAGACACACAGGGAGGCAGGTTTTGAGTTTCAAAGCTGAGTTCACCAGACGGTTGAATTCAAAATACATTAAATATCGTGGTATGAGCCTGTGTTTGTGTGGGTCTAAATGTTTATCTATCTGTACAGCAATCTGTAACTTTTAACGTAGCAGCACACTCCCTTACATCTTCCTTAGACTCAGTGTCTGCTGCCAGTGTCTGGGGGCACGTGGCTAGCGTGGCTAGGGTGGAGGAGGAAAGCAGAAGCCACGCACTATGCCCTGCCCCTGCTGTTTATCTGGCTGAGTACCCACAAAAAGCTGCTTAGCCTTCCTAAGCCTCAGCACCTTCCTAAGCGGTTGTCTTGGGACTGTGAAGTGTGAAAGTGTTAGTCGCTTAGTCACATCTGACTCTTTGCGACTCCATGGACTGTAGCCCACCAGGCTCCTCTGTTCATGGGATTCTCCAGGCAAGAATACTGGAGTATTTCCTCCTCCAGGGGTTCTTCCCAACTCAGGGATCAAACCTGTGTCTCCTGAGTCTCTGGCACTGGCAGGTGGATTGTTTACCACTGAGGCACCTGGGAAGTCTATTCAACTATATGGAGGATGGCAAAATAAGATAAATTTTAATTTTTATATGAAATGATCTATTGCTAAATTAAAAGCAAGCTACAAAACCATGTGCAGAATTTGACACATTTTTCTTAAAAAGTTAACATATATGTCTATATTGAATAGAAAAGACTTGGAAGAATCAGCACAAAATTATTAATGATAATTATCTCTGGATAGTGGTATTTTGAGTGACTTTACTTATTTTCTTCTTGTTGACCTATATATCTAAACTTTCTTCAGTGATCATGAATAGAATGCATAAAGGCAGAAAAGGATAAAAAATACTTCAAAGAGGCATTTTATCACTTTGATTAGCTTATATCATCAAATTATTTGGGGGAAAACGTTTCCATGCATTCCATGAGGGCTATAGGGGAAGAAAAGCTTTATTCTATCATCCTAGGGTCTGTGGACTGAAACTGATAAAAGAGAGAGTCACAGGAGAAAAGCAGAAAATTTTTATTTAGTATTTTTATGTGTTCACGAGTGTCTTCAAAAGGAAAATGTCAGGGACTTCCCTGGCAGTCCAGCAGTTAAGACTCTGTACTTCTACAGCAGGAGATGCAGGTTTAATCCCTGATTAGGGAAGAAAAATGTTTCATGCTTTGGGGTGTGGCCAAATAAATAAACAAATAATGATAAATTGTGGGAATGGGATAAGACAAAGGGATTTGGGGAGGGCATCAAATTGTGAGACTGCTAGAAAATATGGAAGTGAAAGGGTTATTCACACAGTTGTGCCTGACTCTTTGTGAGACTATGGACTGTAGCCCACTAGGCTCTTCTGTCCATGGGATTCTCCAGGCAATACTACTGGAGTAAAGTTGCCATTTCCTCCTCCAGGGGATCTTCCCAACCCAGAGGTCATACCTGGGTCTCCTGCACTGCAGGCAGGTTCTTTGCTGTCTGAGCCACCAAGGAAGCCTGTAATAGAAAATATATGGGGGAGCGAATGGAAGCTAAAGGGTAATTCAGTAGGTCTGGTTGATATACCAGTCTCTGATGTTGAGCCTGTTCTCCTCCTGGTGCAGGGTGGGCACCTCCATCATGGAAAATTTTATGCTGTACTTTTAGACAGAAAGAGAAGATCAGAGGGCCTCATCTGTACCTGCTGCTTCTCAAGTACTTTTAACTCAAAATCATCAGTATGTCAAAGAGGCATGCCTTGAGGTGGCATATTCTGAACCCCTTCAGGGCCGTCATTGGCCTTAGGAAGGCCATATTTTTCCCCTGATGAGACTGTTGAGGGCCACATGCCTGTGGGTTATGTGAAGGCTGATGGGGAAAACAGGAGAGCCAAGAAATGGTACAATGGACACATACTTCTCCCTACCTCCCTCTCATTCCTCCCTACAGTATTCTCAATGGGAAAGATGATCTCTATTGCGCAAGGTCAAAAGTGCTTTACCATCCAAGGTCTCAGGGGGGAAAAAAGAGAGAACAATCTTTATCTCAACCTGTAATCAATGGTGAGCTCTCCAAGCCACAATGCCTCCCTTTTGCTAAGCTAATTATCTTGGTTGAAAGAGTATCTTTGAGCTACTCCCAATGGACAGGTCTCACTGATGAGGAGCGGATTTGGAAACTTGGCTAACAACTCCCAGGGGGGCTACAAACAGGTCTCCTAAGGCTGTTCACAGGCTTTTTCTGGCAGATTCCCAAAGCCTAGAAACCTAAAAAAGTAAAAATAAAAATGAACAGAAGACTTGATTCTTTTTCTCGGGCCTTAGGCAGCCATCCTGGAACTCTTCTCCCAAGTCAAGGCTGGGGGTGAACCCACTGGAATAACTGATCATACATGTGATATTCTCTGGTACTCTTGCCAAGGGGTTCTTTTTGATTCTAATGGCCTGAGATTCTAGGCTCCACTAACTCACTGCCTGGCTGGGATTTTCCTTTTCATTAGAACACTGCTGATTAGATTCAGGCATCCAAAGACCCAGCGTACATGGAAGAAACTAGTCAGAGAGAGGCATTTTAGGGTAACAGTCAAGGACTAGGGTTCTGAGCCTGTTAACCACTGATCAGCCAGTTGTTTAAGCAAAGTTTCTAAGCCTCATTCTCTGAAATGGGAGTAAAAACAAAACTTATTTCAAGAGGTAACTGTGCTGTACTTAGTCACTCAGTTGTGTCTGACTCTTTCTGACCCCATGCACTGTCGAACCCTCCAGGCTCCTCTGTCCACGGGGATTCTCCAGGCAAGAATACTGGAGTGAGTTGCCATGCCCTTCTCCAGGGGATCTTCCCAACCCAGGGATCGAACCCAAGTCTTCCACATTGCAGGCAAATTCTTTACCATCTGAACCACCAGGGAAGCCCAAGAATACTGGAGTGGGTAGACTATCCCTTCTTCAGGGGATCTTCCTGATCCAGGAATTCAGGGTCCCCTGCAAAGCAGACAGATTCTTTACCATCTGAGCCACCAGGGAAGACCAAGAGGGTTAAATTCAATTGTGTCCTTAAATGCCTGGCATATGAGGATTTAATAAACTCAGCATTAGCAAAGAGCAGTTGTGAGGGAGTTCAGGATTGTCCTGATTCTGGTTTGAGAGGTGATAGAAGGTCAGACTGGAGTGAGTTTATGACCAGAATCCTTCTCACTGGGAAACGTGACCATCCCACCTCCTCCAGTGGAGCCTTCTAGGCAGTTATTTCTTCAGGTAAAAGTACTTTTTTCTATTCCCAAACCCCAAACCATCCTCTTTCAAACAGCACTACTGTTGCCTGAAGGTGATGTTTTGGATGTCTGTTTTCTTGAGTAGTTCTTAAAATTTATGCTTATAAATCTATGTTCTTTAACCACAGAACTTCAGAGGTGCAGAAATCTGCTGGGAACGTTACCAGGGAAAAAGAATATTTCTTCTAATGCTGTCAGTTTCCTGGTAAAGGGAATACCAGGGAGCTCAGAATATTTAGGTTATTTGAGATAGCAGGGAAAAATGAACTATTAAATACTAAAAATAAAAAAAGCATTGAATCTACTTAACCTGATCGCTGCAGCTGGCAGCAGTTCATTGCAAGTCAGTTTCAAAATGTGATAGCTTTCAAAGAACCTTTTCATATATTTTCTGAGCTTTCCCTGAAAGGATTCCTTTCTCTGTGAACATTGCTATTTAGGAGGGTTTCTATAAACAAAAATGAATTTGAAGGTAAGCAAGGTTTTTAAAGGAATAGAAGCCTGATTCAGAAATAAATGTTTATTGAACGGGGGAGAAATTCAGCTGATTTTCCCATCCAGGCATACTGATTTTGCTCATTTTCAAATCAGATTCCATGTTTTAAAGTCCCATTTAGGAAATCTGCCAACAGTTCCCTGGGCACAGGCTCATGGCTACCTGTCTATAGTTTTCTGTGAGATTGGGCTGCTACCATTATGTTTTAAGCTGCACACAAAACCTCTGTCCTGTCAGATTCCAAAGTCACTTCTGATGGCTAGAGTGGTTTCTCTAGCTTTGCTGGTTTTGTTTAATAGCTCAGTCATGTCCAATTCTTTGCTACCCCATGGACTGTAGCCCACCAAGCTCCTCTGTCCATGGGATTTCCCAGGCAAAAATACTGGAGTGGGTTGCTGTTACCTACTCCAGGGGATCTGCCCCACCTGGGGATCACACCTAGGTCTCCTGCAATGGCAAGCAGATTCTTTACCACTGAGCCACCAGGGAAGCTCTTCTCGGTTAAGCATTTGCCCTTCAGGCTAAAATGCTATTTTTGCTTGCTTTTTTTATTGTTCCCTGTTTAGAATCTTCACTGACTTTAGCTGCTTGGAACTTTTACAGACGAAGAGAATCTGTTACTACAAAAGCAGTAACTCAAAGCCCTGGAAGATGAGACTGGATGTACAGAAGTGATGACTTTCCGTGTTCCCAACATGCTTGGGAAGAGATGCTAGTTGCGTGTGTGCCTCAGGGATCAGGCACTTTCATGCTAAATATGAAGATTAAGTGAATAAGGCCCTGGGGAAATGCCTGACTCAGAGATGGGCTACAAATGTTCTGCTCTCCCCTCCAATTCCATTCACCCTGCACCACCCTCTCTAAGACAGAAGCAGCTATTATGTGTGCCTGAATACTCTTTTCTCTCAGGGCAAACACCTGAAATTTTCTTTTCAGTTGCTCCTATAGATATCAGTTGCTGTGCCCTGGTTGCTCAGCTGGTAAAGCAGGAGGCCCCGGTTGAATTCCTAGGTCAGGAAGTTCCCCTGGAGAAGGGACAGGCTATGCACGCCAGTATTTTGGGGCTTTCCTGGTGGCTCAGACAGTAAAGAATCTGCCTGAAATGCAGGAAACCTGGGTTAGATCCCTGGCTTGGGAAGATCCCCTGGAGGAGGGCATGGCAATCCACTCCAGTATTCTTGCTTGGAGAATCCCCATGGACAAAGGAGCCTGGCAGGCTATAGTCCATGGGGTCTCAAAGAGTTGAACGTGACTGAGTGACTAAGCACAGCACACATACCCCCACCTCAGTATCTTTGTAGTTTCCTTGGATTAAGAATTTCCTTCCATTTCAGTTGTGGTGGCTGAAAATGAACTCAGTACCCAGCTGAGGTGACCGCCACAGGAGGTGGCCTTTTTATGCCTTCTGAGCACGATTTCTCTCGCAAGACAGATCAAAGTCAGTTTCCTAGCTCACTCCGTGTGCCACTGAACTGCATCATGTCCCAGAGGGTCCCTACACACTCCACCCTCAGTCCACTGTTAGTATCTTATGGAAGACTCTGTCAAATGCTTTTTGGAGATCCAGCTGTGCTCTGATTATGGCATTGCCTTTATTCAGCAGCTTCCAAAAAAGAAATAGTGTTGTTTTATTATGAGGGTGGGGATTTTTCTTTTTTTCATTGAAAAGACATTTATTGAGTGCCCAGACCATGGTAAACACTCAGTAAGTGACTTTAGAGTGAATGAATGAATGAATTTGTAGTTCATGAATTATTTTGGCTTATGTTACTCCTTCAGACTGATTTTTAACATATATGTTTTCAAGTCAAACTTATATAATTTTACTTATGCGATTTACTCCCAGGTGGCACAGTGGTAAAGAATTTGCCTGCCAGTGCAGGAGACACGGGTTCAATTCCTGGATTGGGAAGATCCCCTGGAGAAGGAAATGGCAACCCACTCCAGTATTCTTGCCTGGAGAATCCCATGGATGGAGGAGCCTGGCGGCTATAGGCCAAGGGGTCGCAAATTCAGACGCAACAGAGCAACTGAGCACGCACACAACTAAAGCAGCTTTACTGTCCTCTTCTGTCTCTCAGAAAATATGTTTCAACTTGTTTGAAGTGGCTCAGAAATCTTGAAAGCAGTTTCCCTGGAGAAACTTTACTTTGGGGATAAACTGGCTCAGGGAACCATTCCTTTTTATTTCACAATCTCACATGTCTTAGGCGTCTGTCTTCTCACTGTTCCACAACTTGGTCTGAAGTTCATTCTTTCCTAAAAAAAAGGCCAAAAAACAAAATCAAACAAATTTTTGCTCCTGCTTTCTCTATATAATTCGTTAACATTTCACTATGTGCCATGAGAAACAGGTGTGTTTTCTCTAGTTTTTTAACTTTGAATACTATTCATGAGACTCTTATATTGTCCTTAGGTGTCTATGGCTTAAGAAATGCTGTGTGTCTTTCTGCTGTTGTTACCTAGGTTGGGATGGAAAAAACTTTCCTCTACTCTTCTAATTTCTTCTGGCTGTTCTAAGAATTAAATTGATATGAGACAGATTAACAGGAGAAGATCAAACAAAAGTTTAATAACATGCATATTGGGAGAGACAGAACAACAACAAAAAAACCCCACCAAATTTGTTTGCCAGAATGGTAGAGCCCTGTAATAAATGTGTGTGTGTTAGTTGCTCAGTTGTGTCCAACTCTTTGTAACCCCATGGACTGTAACCCATCAGGCTCCTCTGTCCATGGAATTCTCCAGGTAAGAATACTGGAGTGGGTTGCCACTTCCTTCTCCAAGAGATCTTCCCGACCCAGGCATTGAACCCAGGTCTTCTGCATTACAGGTAGATTCTTTACCATATGAGCCACCAGGAAAGCCTTCAGCTAAGGACAAAAGAGGATACTGGGATAGTGTTTTGGGGCCTTAAAGGGGAAGAAGAGAATTCACATGGAGATAGAGAAGTAAATGTTTGGTAAACAAATGTTTGCTGGGCCTACAGAGACAGTGAGCCACAGAGAGAGATTTAACAAACAGGCTTTGCTACATCTTTCCTGTCTGCCACACCTGGTTCAGACTACAGTATGGTATGGTGACAACCCCCTTCCTGGAATAGGTCCTCTAGCAACATTAGGCAGTTTGGGGAAAGTCAGAGTTTTTTCCTAAGTCTTTTGGGCCTTGATTGTTTTCAAATAAAAATATTGTAATCAGTCATTCATTCATTCAGTCAGTTCAGTCACTCAGTTGTGTCCAACTCTTTGCTGCCTCATGGACTGCAGCACCCCAGGCCTCCCTGTGCATCACCAACTCCCAGAGTTTACTCAAACTCATGTCCATCGAGTCAGTGATGCCATCCAACCATCTCATCCTCTGGCATCGCCTTCCCCTCCTGCCTTCAATCTTTCCCAGCATCAGGGTCTTTGCAAATTAGTCAGCTCTTCGCATGAGGTGGCCAAAGTATTGGAGTTTCAGCTTCAACATCAGTCCTTCCAGTGAATATTCAGGACTGATTTCCTTTAGGATGAACTGGTTGGATCTCCTTGCAGTGCAAGGGACTCTCAAGAGTCTTCTCCAACACCACAGTTCAAAAGCATCCATTTTTTGGTGCTCTGCTTTCTTTATAGTCCAACTCTCACATCCATATATGACTACTAGAAAAACCATAGCTTTGACTAGATGGACCTTTGTTGGCAAAGTAATGTCTCTGCTTTTTAATGTATTGTCTAGGTTGGTCATAACTTTTCTTCCAAGGAGTAAGTGTCTTTTAATTTCATGGCGGCAGTCACCATCTGCAGTGATTTTGAAGCTCCCCAAAATTAAGTCTGACACTGTTTCCACTGTTTCCCCATCTATTTGCCATAAAGGTATGGGGCCAGATGCCATGATCTTAGTTTTCTGAATGTTGAGTTTTACGCCAACTTTTTCACTCTCCTTTTTCAGTAAGAGGCTCTCTAGTTCTTCACTTTCTGCTGTAAGGGTGCTGTCATCTGCATGTCTGAGGTTATTGATATTTCTCCCAGCAATCTTGATTCCAGTTTGTGCTTCATCCAGCCCAGCGTTCTCATGATGCTCTCTGCATATAAGTTAAATAAGCAGGGTGACAATATACAGCCTTGATGTACTCCTTTCCCTGTTTGGAACATGTTGTTGTTTGGAACCTGTTGTCTGTTGAACAGAGTGTTGAACAGTCTGTTGTTCCATGTCCAGTTCTGACTGTTGCTTCCTGACCTGCTTACAGATTTCTCAAGAGACAGGTCAGGTGGTCTGGTATTCTCATCTCTTTAAGAATTTTCCACAGTTTGTTGTGATCCACACAGTCAAAGGCTTTGGCTTAGTCAATAAAGCAGAAGTAGATATTTTTCTAGAACTCTCTTGCTTTTTCAAAGATCCAACAGATGTTGGCAATTTGATCTCTGGTTCCTCTGCCTTTTCTAAATCCAGCTTGAACATCTGGGTCATTACTACACCTAGAAAACCCATGCCACACTGAGTGCTTCATGCATAATTTTTATATTGACACTATTTTTGCATTATTATAGTAAGAGGAACCGAAACTTCAGATTAAGTAGTAACTAATTTAACCAGAAAATGCAGTCAGCATTAGAACTCCGATTTGCTTCCTCAGTGCCTCCACTCTTCAACTACATGACCCTGCCTACTGACTTCCATTTATCTATTTGAAAAATATTTATTGAGTGTATGTACCAGATGCCAGGCACAGTTCTAAATACTTAGGATATGTGTATGCTCAGTCACTCAGTCACATCCAACTTTTGCGACCTTATGGACTGTAGCCTTCCAGGCTCCTCTGTCCATGGGATTCTCCAGGCAAGAATACTGGAGCGAGTTGCCATGCCCTCCTCCAGGGGATCTTCCTGACCCAGGATTGAACCCATGTCTCTCAAGTCTCTTGCATTAGAGATTTCTTTCTTTACCACTGAGCTTGCCTGGGAAGCCCCGCTCAGGATATATCAGTGAATAAAGACAAAACTTCCTTCCCTTTTGAGTTTTAGATTCCAATGGGAGAGACAGACAAAAGAAACAGTATAATTTCAAATAAAGTTATATCCATGTTAACAAGTGCTAAGTTCTGCAATGAAAAAAAGGAGGCAGATTCAGAGGAATCAGGAATTACAGGCAGTGTGGGCCAGGGCAGGTTGCCAGGTAAAACAGAGAGTGAATAGAGAGTGAATCTCACTGGAAATGTGGCATTTGAGCCAAGATTGGAAGCTGAGGGATGAGGCAGCCATGCAAATCTCCAAGGAGAGGATTTCCAAGCAGGGGGAGCAGTGAGAGCAGAGGGATCTGTCTGGTCATCTGAGGACTGGCGAGGAGGTCAGGATGTTCAAGTGTAGGGAGTGAGGAGCAGAGGCGCAGGAGGTTAGGTCAGAGGGGAGACAAGGATCCATGTAGGGCTGTGAATTTAATGGGTGCGTGTAGGAGGCACTTCAATGTTTTAAGCAGAAGCAGGGTACATTCTGCCTTACTTTGATCAGGGTCATTACATCATCCATATTGAGAATAGACTGTTTATGGGGAAAATGTAGAAGGCAGGCCATTTAGGAGGTATTGCTTGATTTACTATCACTTGTATTCTGACAGTCTGGATGTCAGTGGGATCAGTTGAGGGAATAAGTGGTTAGACTCTGCATGTATTAATATTCTGAAAATAGAGGCACAGATCTGCTAAAGGGTTAGATACAAGGATTGAAGTAGAAAGAAAAGTCAAGATGACACCAAAGTATTTGTCCCAAGCAACTGAAAGGATAAAGTTGACATTAACTAAAACAGAAAAGGTTAGGGAGAAGACAAGGAGCTTAGTTTTGACCTTGAGTTTCAGATGTTGATTAGACAGCTAAACGCAGTAGTCAAGTAACCCTTTGGGTACTTCTCAGTCACTTTATATACATCACAGCACAGTTCATTGGTAAAAGTTATTTACCATATAAATGATTTGAATTGTTGGTGAACTCTGGATATCTTTCCCTCATAATCTTTATGTACTGTTACTTATGCCATTGGTGTGATTAATTGATTAGCACCTTCATTAGACTCTAAACTCCAGGAGGGCAGGTATCACCTTTGTTGGTGCTCATTTAGTCATGCTATTTCCATAGCTTAGCCTAGTGCCCGGCAGGTGATAGGTTTCAAGGCAAATTTCAACCACCCAGTAAGTATTTGCTGAATGAATTGATATTTGTTAAAAGAATGAATTTAGAAGAGAGATTTTGATCTGCAAATATTTGGAAATAAAAGAAAAAACATTTTTAAAAATTTTTCGAATCTTACTACTGTGCTATTTTACCAACTGGCTATTTTACCAACTGTATCCACAACTTTCATTCAAGTTTAAAAAAATAATCTTATCTGAAACTGTATTTGTCTTAAATGTGAGATTTCAAACAGCTTGAGGCATCAGGCTATGTGGCTATTAGTATAGCTTATACAATAATACATGAATATTAAATGCTTACATATCTAAGTATATAATTAAAAAAATACATGTATATGATCAAGTTGTTCTCTTCAAGTGAGATGACATGTCTGAAATGACAGTGTATTCCAAGCAAAAAACATTAAGAAGATTCATAGAAATTGCGAATAAGTAAATCAGAACTGTTCTAGATTGTACAAGCTTGTAAAGATTTACTTTATTTAAATGTGATGGATTCAAGTAGTTGGCAATGAAATAAGAGAATAGGGAAACAGTGGGGGAGAAATAGGTGGAGAATCTTTATGCAAAACCCATGGGAGTTTGGATACTTGGCACTCTGTGCTCCTGAGGGACCCAGCCACGAGGAAAGTAAACAACGTGTCCTTGGATTCACCAGTATCCTCGGGGGAGCTTTTTCTGGAGTCTCAGAGCCACTGTTCTTTCTGATGAGGCTGCAGAAAGGAATTTCTCCTTGTTGCCCCATCTCTTGGAGACCTTTCTGAATTTCTCATCCTGAGATGAGGAAGATGAAGTTAAATCCCAGAAGAGCAGGGGTGCGTGAGCTCTGGCAGGACAATGGGGGTACCTGGGAGTATCCCAGTTCATTTAGCTTATTTCCATGATTTTTCCTGGAGCACACCATTTTGACATTCTTGGTTGAAACTGGACTCAAATATGGAAAAAGTGAGATAGACTGTCTGTATCTATTTTTACAAGGGTTTCAGGCCAATTGGTGGGGCTGTAAAATCTGAACAGGCCAAGATTTCCTACAGTTTCCCTGACCTACACCCAGCTCTTAAAGGAGTATATCCCTCATCTATCAGAGATATCTATCAGGGAATAAACTAGATTAAATATCACAGATAGATCTCATGACACTAGTCTGCATGTTGCTTCCTAAGATTTGAGTATATTTTACTAGTTCTCCATGCTTTCCTCTGCAGAGTGAGTAAAAATCTGTGCCTTTGGCAGTGACACATAGCAACACAGTGAAACTTTCTAAGCATCAATTTTTTCATCTACAAAATGGCATAACACTAGATTATATCAGAAATGTTTATGGAGTAATACATATAAGGAACATATACTTGTCACAGCATCTCATAAAGAATAAGTATTCTAAATAGTTGCTTTTAGTACAGAGAAATTGTATGCAATATTATTGAGATGTGATTTAGACACTGGGGACACCTAGCAGTGGATGTGAGTCAGTTGTGTCCTTTTAGAATTCATCATTGCCTTTCCCATATTCTGTGGGTCATTATCTCCCCTCGATATTCTTAGTGACTTGGCTGAAAAATGCCTCTGCCTCTGATTGTGAGCCCTCCAGTATACTTCCTTTGATCTTGAATTAATTGACTAAAAACTCCACAGCAAACAAATCCCCACCAACTTCTGTAGCCGTGTTGCTTCCTGCAACAATCATCCTCAAGTATTCTTCCTCTCCTCCTTCCAGTCTTTACTGAATTGTCACCTTCTCTGTGAGGACTTTCCTGGCCACTATGGTTAAAACTGCAGCCACATCTCTCTCCTTGCTTATTTTTATCTATAGTTTTGACCACTTACTAATATACTAGATATTGTATTTATTTTCTGTGCTGCCTGCCTCCCCCCATGAAACTGTGAGTGACAGGAAGGCAGGGATTTGTCTCACTTTCAGTCACTGCTGCATTCCCAGTGCCAGCCATGTAGCAAGCCCCCAATATCTCTTTGTCTGATACATGGATAGTGAAAGTGAAGTCACTCAGTCATGTCCAACTCTTTGCGACCCCGTGGACTGTAGCCCACTAGGCTCCTCCGTCCATGGGATTCTCCAGGCAAGAATACTGGAGTGGGCTGCCATTTCCTTCTCCAGGGGATCTTCCCGACCCAGGGATCGAACCCAGGTCTCCCGCATTGCAGGCAGATGCTTTAACCTCTGAGCCACCAGGGAATAACATGGATGGGTGTCCATAAAAAAGTGTAAGGATCTTGATGGTGGTGGTGATGGTAAAAGTAGAGATTCAGAGAGATTCAAATAGGTAGCAAAGTGGGAAGATTGACCATGAGGTGGGAAGAATAAGGGACTGAGATGGTCTGATGGGCCTGGTGAGATTAAATACATTTCTGACCACTTAATTCTACATTAGAAGTAGATTAGATGTCTAGTGACAGCTCCTGGGCTAACTTGTCACTGATATTGAGTAAGAGAACAGTTTTTTGTAAACAGAACCCTGAAAACAATCCAGGAACCCAAGGGTCATGGAGTTGGAGGATATGACAGGCTGTCAGAGTGTGGACATGATAACCTAGGATGGTAGGAGAGCAGAAGTGACGTGAAGTTGTTCAGTTGTGTCCAACTCTTTGCGACCCCATGGACAGTAGTCTACCAAGCTCCGCCATCCATGAGATTTTCCAGGCAAGAATACTGGAGTGGGGTGCCATTTCCTTCTCCAGGGGATCTTCCCAACCCAGGGATCGAACCTGGGTCTCCTGCATTGCGGAGAGACGCTTTACCGTCTGAGCCACCAGGGAAGCCCTCTGGAGAGCAGAGAGAACACTAAAAGGGAGCAGAAACGAGGGCAACCTGCATACTTTGGTACTATAATCATTTTTAAGCCAAGGCTGTGTGTGTTCCTAGAGCTTTTCCACGTGTGCATTCCATAACACCTTTTCCAGGTGTGCCTGGCTACTTGCACTGGAATTTTTTGTTCCTGTTGACCAAGGGATGTTTGAAATTGTTCCACTTGCCTCATCAGATGCAGGAATTTGGTTTATCTAACTCACTAGTTTCTGTCTTTTTTTAATCCAGATAATATCTGGATATCTAGGATAATGCTCTCCTGAAGGGAGAATGCTGGCAAGGATAGGTTCAATAGAATGAGGCTTGCAAATAAATACACAAACTGATTTCAGAGTCCATAGTGTCCTCTGCATGCACCCTCATTTGCCACAGTCATTTTAGATGCTCAGTGCCCTCATCTTGGAGAACGCAATGGCACCCCACTCCAGTACTCTTGTCTGGAAAAGCCCATGGACGGAGGAGCCTGGTAGGCTGCAGTCCATGGGGTCGCACAGTCAGACACGACTGAAGCGACTTGGCGGCAGCAGCTCTCATCTTCTTTTGCTTCCTTTTCTATCAGAACCAGTTCCTGAAGTGTCATAGATCTTTTTCCATTAAGATATAAAAGTTAATAAAACATATTCTGTTATCCTTCTCAATCATATTTTCATTTTGATAAATAAAGTACAGATATAGGTAAATAAGGACTTTATGGTTCATGGGGTCGCAGAGTCGGACAGGACTGAGCAACTGAACTGAACTGAACTGAACTGGAATATAGGAGACACGGGAGGTTCAAGTTCGATCCCTGGGTCGGTAAGATCCCCTGGAGGAGGGCATGGCAACATATCCCAGTATTCTTGCTTGGAAAATTCCATGGACAGAGGAGCCTGACAGGCTACAGTTCATAGTGTCGCAAAGAGTTGGATATGACTGAAGCGACTATGCATGCATGCATGCACACACATAGGTAAATAAAAGCCAATCAAAGGCATTCCTAACACAATATGTAATTTCAGCATTTCTGGTTGGTAGTGGATACTGGCACCTGGAGGCTTTGATTTCTGAAATCAGAGTCTTTGTCAATGAACACAAAGATGAGATGCAGTCAGCCTTGCTTACACCTCTGGATCTTTGCTTCCTAAGGCTGAGGACCTTCAGGGTCCTGGAAAGATTGATCCATGTAGAGTAGGTATTTCGCTTTTAATTAGAGAATATAGAGATCGTACAATCTTAAGATTCCACTCTTCTAGAATCACCACTGATCAAGAAGAAATGTAAATATTCAGTAAATCTTAGGTATAGAAAGCTAGCCAATTCATCATTTTGGGGGCCCGTTCCCACTGGTTACTCTGTGCGGTAAACTGACTTTCATCTTCATTTCTCCACAAGAAACGGTCAGCATCACAACTTGTATATGTTAGCATTTCTTGATTGTTCCAGCACATGTGATTTCAAATTTGCTCATGGCTTTTCTGAGAACTATTAGTGCACTCTCACCAGCAGAGCTGTATTCCAAGAGTTGGAGACTAACAAGCATTAATCATGAAAAATACTTTCCAGTTGTAGTAATGAAGTCTGGTTTCTTTGGTTACTTAGCAAAAAGCAATAAGCAAGCCTATATTGATAAATGTGGGGCAGGCTTCCCCTTTTCCTCTTCTACCCTACTTCTCTCCCAGGAGATTGGTGTAGAGAAAATTGCTCTACCCGGGATAGCAACCTTCCTTGTGTTCAAACTCTCACACAGAGCTCCATCAGCTCACTCTCCAGGCACACGACTCAAGCTTCATGTGTGATCCTTGGGTATTGGGTTTGCAGTTTCTACAGGAAGGCTGACTGGGGAAGGGGAGGCTGGGGACAGACACAGGCATTTGTGCCTTGGGCTAGGGCAGTGATAGACGCTGGATTTCTCTTTCTTGCCCTCTGGGAAGCTAGTGGTCACCTTGACACCTACTGTCAGTACAAATCTTAGCTCTGGCATGAGAGTCATGCAAATTTTCACAAACAGCAGAAAAGAGGAAAAAGTCTGGACAGTGTTTCAACATTTTAAAATTTGTGTCCCTCTTGAAAAACAAATGAACAAAGTTGTTGTTGTTTAGTTGCTAAGTGGTCTGACTCTTATGTGACTCCACGGACTGTAGCCTGCCAGGCTTCTCCATCCATGGGATTTCCAAGTCAAGTATACTGGAGTGCATTGCCATTTCCTACTCCAGGGATCGAACCTGCATCTCTTGCATTTATTGGCAGGCAGATACTTCACCACTGAGACACCAGGGAAACCCTTAAGTAAACAATTGTTGCTGTTCAGTCACTTAGCCGTGTCTGACTCTTTGAGACCCCATGGACTACAGCACACCAGGCTTCCCTGTCCATCACCATCTCCCGGAGTTTGCTCAAATTCATGTCCATTGAGTCGGTGATGCCATCCAACCAGCTCATCCTCTGTCATTCCCTTCTCCTTCTGCCTTCAGTCTTTCCTAGCATCAGGGTCTTTTCCAATGAATTTGTTCACATCAGGTGGCCAAAGTACTGGAGCTTCAGCTTCAGCATCAGTCCTTCCAATGAATAAAATGAATAAAACATAACTTAAAATTTCAGAATAATCATTTTTATTTGATTTTCCAAGTGTAAAATTATATCTAAGTAGTCTTATATAATCCATGGAAGATTTCTGGTCTGAAGTATGGGTGATTTTGCCAGGGGTTATCTTAAGGCTTGGAGGTGGGGATTGGCGGGTAGAGACTTACTGGAATTGTCCACTTTCCTTCTCTACAGAGGGTTCAGCTTTATAAAACCTCCTGACATTTTGGTTCTACTAGGAGTGTGTGGGATCCATCCAAGGAAATGAATTTGGCAGTTATCCCAATGACTTGATTAAGGGGAACAGTCAACTGGAATAATTCCATTTGATAAGCATATTTTCTTTCTTCCATTCTAGTTTGCCTGCTATTCATGGAATAAAGTGGATGGTTTCCAAGTTTGAAGCTTATGCATAGATCGGTTCTAATACTGGTGGAAAATTTAGAAACACAGAATGCTTTGCAAGCCAGGTGATTATTTTTTAATGAGCTTATTTCCCATTGTAAGCTGATTATACATGTAGGAGAATCATTTCAAAATGCTGTTTCTTTAACAGGATGATAGCTTTCAGAGACTTCTTTCTACTACTTCTTTCAGCCAAAGAATAGCTGAAAGTCAGCAAAATCTTTATGTATTCATGATAATAATATCTTTGTATTATTATGTCTAATTATATATATGTATATATCACAAAATAACAAAACATCCTTGGAAAGAAGATAATAGGGGATATCAAGTTAGGGAAAAGAGGATCAGGGAATATCCACAATCTTCCTTATGAAAGGATATTTGCATGTTGCTTATTACCTGAAAACTGATGTCATCTTGGAATTACAGACTCAAGGGAGTAAGAATAGTCCACGATGGGTCAAAAAGAAGTAATATTAAGCAGCAAACAAGTCTTATGTGATTTCTTTAGAAGTGAACTTCTTCATAGTTGGGGGAGGGCAGAGGAAAGGCATGTCTATTTATCTCACCACAGACCTTATTTCTTTTTAAATCACAGTGACTTTTATATTTAAACTCAAATTTTACTTTGAAATAAAAGGACTTTTTTTTTTTTTGCATACAGTTCTATATATTTAGAAATTTACTTTGGATCCTCAAACATGTCTACAAATTTACACTTTATCACCTCGGGATAGAATGTCCTTTGAAACAATAAAGAAAAACCAGTTTGCCTTCTCTGGGATTATAACCCATAGATATTTTTTCAGAGTAAAAAAGCCTGCTTTCAAACAGTCATGGTATGAAATTAGAAATGAACATTAATTTAAAACATACAATATTTACAAGTTGTGTTTGCCAATACTTATTTAGTTTGAAACTAAAAAAGTAAAATCCTAGGAATTTTAGAGGATACAAACTGCCAACCCTAAAGAGACAAATTCACCCTTTAGGAGTAAACAGTTCACCTTTGGTTTGTAACTACTCCATAGTAATTACAACAGGAACAGTATCACCAGCCCTAGAGGTCCGTTAAAACTTATAAAGTGTTGGAGGTTCAGGATGGGGAACACATGTATACCTGTGGTGGATTCATGTTGATATATGGCAAAACCAATACAATATTGTAAAGTAGTTAACCTCCAAATAAAATAAATAAATTTATATTTAAAAATTTACAAAGTGTTTCAGGTTCAAAATCTGAATTAATATTTCAAACAGCATTTTTTGAGATTATCAGATAGTATTATTACCCTTATTCTTAAAATGTGGAAGCCAGAAGAGATAGAAGTTAAATAACTTTGCTAGGGTCATCCAGTCATTAACTAGAGAAATGAGGACTTCAACAAAGGTATTCTGATTCCAAAGCCTTTTCTCACCACGAAATGATGTGAACCACCTTTAAAAACAGCTGCAGACCCTTCAAAACAATCATATTTGAGTGCAGTCTGCTTGGGATCCATGGATATTGGGCACAATCTAATCATACATGTCCCCTTCCCTTTCTCTAGACAAAAATCTTCTAATAAAATATCTGCAACTAACAGAGGAAGTTGTATGAGTAAATATATCTAGGAAGCAGATTTTCCAAACAGGTTAAATCCTGAGAAACAACTATTTTTAATAGCTTGTGTGACTACTCTGGGCTCCACATAAACAGATGGACAACTAAGTACTTAGCATGTCTTTAGCACATTGTAGAAATGGTATCATGAAAAACTATGTGCAGTACTGAAGCAGGAATACAGGCATGGGCTTCCCTGGTGACTCAGTGGTAAAGAATCTGCCTGCCAAAGCAGGAGACCAGTGTTCAATCTCTGGGTCAGGAAGATCCACTGGAGAAGGAAATGGCAACCCACTCCAGTATTCTTGCCTGGAAAATTCCGTAGACAGAGGAGCCTGCTGGGCTGTCCATGGGGTTGAAAAAGAGTCAGACAACAGCTAAGGGGACTTAGCAATTAGACAACAGTACAAGCATCCTGACTCAGCAATGACTTTTCCTTCTGTTTCTTCAAAATGTGATAAGTGTAGCTTCATGCTCTTCCCAGAGATAATCAGAATGATTAAATAACAATTTTTTGACATGATATGTCCACATTCTGCTTTGGGTCCCATGCCTGCCACTCCAGAAGAATTTATCTTTCTACCTTTCAAAACTACTTGTTCTCTGATGGAAAACAGGACTACAGAATGATCTCACTCTTCCTTTTTTTTTTTTTTTTGCAAACCTTGGACTTTTTATTTTGTCTTGGGGTATAGCCAGTTAACAATGTTGTGATAGTTTCAGGTGAACAGGGAAGTGACTCGGCCATACATATACATGAATCCATTCTCCCCCAAACCTTACATCCATCCAGGCTGGCACATAACATTGAGTAGAGTCCCATGTGCTATCCAGTAGGTCCTTGTTAGTTATCCATTTAAAATATAGCAGTGTGCACATGACCTTCCCAAACTCTCTATCACATTCGCCTTACTCTTTCTTTTTAAAGGCTAGTACTCCCACCTTGAGGATGATGCTGATCAGGGCCTTGAGAGAAAACACAAGTCCACCCCAGGAAGTCACTTCCTCTGCTATCTGCCTGCGAGACCAATAACTAGTCATAACTTGGGACATGATATCCAGCCGGGGAGGTGCTGGACCTACTAGGGAAGGACAGGGACAGAACAGATGAGATATGGAATCTAGTCAATGCATGCAGGCAGTCTCTAAGAGAGAACTGTTGGGAGTGTGCCAGATCAAGTGAAATGGAATATGATGCATGATATTTGATATAATAAAATGTGTTTATCAATACAGGGATACCCCTCTCTTGACACGGGATTTAACGCTGGTCCAAAATCACTGCAGATGGTGATTGCAGCCATGAAATTAAAAGACACTTACTCCTTGAAAGGAAAGTTATGACCAACCTAAATAGCATATTCAAAAGCAGAGACATGACTTTGCCAACAAAGGTCCGTCTAGTCAAGGCTATGATTTTTCCAGTGGTCATGTATGGATGTGAGAGTTGGACTGTGAAGAAAGCTGAGCACCAAAGAATTGATGCTTTTGAACTATGGTGTTGGAGAAGACTCTTGAGAGTCCCTTGCACTGCAAGGAGATCCAACCAGTCCATTCTGAAGGAGATCAGTCCTGGGTGTTCTTTGGAAGGACTGATGCTAAAGCTGAAACTCCAGTATTTTGGCCACCTCATGCAAAGAGTTGACTCATTGGAAAAGACTCTGATGCTGGGAGGGATTGGTAGCAGGAAGAAAAGGGGACAACAGAGGATGAGATGGCTGGATGGCATCACGGACTCAATGGACATGAGTCTGAGTGAACTCCGGGAGTTGGTGATGGACAGGGAGGCCTGGCGTGCTGTGATTCATGGGGTCACAAAGAGTCGGACAGGACTGAGCGACTGAACTGAATGGAACGGAGGGTCCACTGAGGATTATGCTAATATATTGCTGGATTGACTTCAGAAACTTGGGGAAATGATGGCTCACTCTTATTGAAGTAGAAATTCCAAAACTCCCTGGTAAGTAGTTGAGCAGGGTGTCAAGAGGCTCACAGAAGACGGCATGCCAGAATGGATATGCTATATAAGGCCAGAAAGCCTACCAGCCGTGGGAGAGCCCAAAAGAATGCAGTTTACCAAGCCCACAATAGGTGCACTGATGAGGGGGCACCAGTATTATTGTGGGGCACAGTGATGTTGTCTTCTGAAGGCCAGGGCTAGAGGTTAGGAGTATCTGTACAGAACTAGACTCCCTGAAAGTCGTGGAGAGAACAGAAGCCAGGTGATGGAATTTAACCTTGCGAAGCGAAGGAGATGTGATTATCATACTGAAGAGCACTGTAGGAGTAGCAAGTAGAAGACCCTGATCCACCAAGAGCTATGAAGAAGGTTAATGGAGCATGATGTTCCTAGGGGAAGATAGCTGGGCAGACAACAAGGGCATTGTCCGACATAACCTACAAAAAAAATCAGGAAAGATAATTAGGAGGGTGAGGGCCAACAGCCAAGTAAAATGTCACAATCCTTAGCCTAGTTTCTAGAACTGAGCTGGTTTTCAGACCTGTACTCGGTCAAGGGCAGGCTGTGTCCTCATGAGGATGGACCACTGCCATACCACAGCAGGTAGAGGCATTGATGATTCTTTCCAGTTCTTTTCCAAAAGGGGCCTATAGCCATTTACTAGGTAATTATACTCTGGGAAAAAGGATACACCCAGACATTCTGAGAACTGCTGAATCTAATACCTGACTTGATATTGAAGTCAAAGACCTGAGGCCTCATGCTGATCTCTCTAGTTAAATTAGGGGCACATGTTGGCCCAGCAGTAAACAGAGTTCTGGCTCATGCCTGTCTCGTGTGGGGCCTATGGATTGACAAAGTGCTTAGTTCCTCAGGCTGTGAAAGTATAATTGGAGTGGACAGATTTGGCATTTGTCTGAATGCTCCTTTGGATTCCTTGGCTGGTTGGTAAGAGCTATCGCATAGTGGGAAGGCTAAGCCCAAGCCTCTAAAAGTGCCTCTGCTGGCCAAAACAGTGAACCTAAAACAATTTCACATCGCTAGAGAAATGGCAGAAATTTGTGTGACCCTTAAAGACGTAAAGGATTCCTAGGTAGTGGTATCTATCATGCCTACATTTAATTTACTGACCAATTAAAAGGATGGCCCCTACATAAGCCAGAAAGAGCCTGGCGGATGACGTTGGGCAACTGCAAACATAACCAAGGCATAACTATATAACTGCAATTGCAGCTGCTGTTTATATGTGGTAGTGAGCGGTGGGGGCTGCTTTAGGAGGTCTGCAGGGAGTTGATACACCAGAGATGTCTTCAAGTACATTGATTGATGTTAAGGATCCAGCTAAAGTTGAAGGTGGTGGATGAATGATTGTATCTTTTCTCTGATGTTGTGAGCTTTAATGCTCAGCAACCTAGATAGAGGGTCTAAACTGCTGTGTTTGTTTCCTTGGCTGCTGTAACAAAGTTCCATAAACTTGATGGCTTGGTAGACTTCCCAGGCGGCACTAGTGGTAAAGAATACCACCTGCCAGTGCAGGAGACATAAGAGATGTGGGTTCAATCCCTGGGTTGGAAGATCTGGAGAAGGGAATGGTAACCCACTCCAGTATTCTTTGCCTGGAGAATCCAATGGACAGAGGGGCCTGACAGGTTATAGTCCACGGGGTTTCAAAGAGTTGGACATGACTACTGAAGCTACTTGGCATGTAAAACAATAAGAATGTGCTCTCTTGCAGTTCTGGGAGGCTAGAAGTCTGCAATCAGTGTCAGTAGCGCTATGCTCTCTTTGAAAGCTCTAGAGGAGGATGCTCCTTGCCTCTTCCAAGCTTCTGGCGGCTCCTGGCAATCGTTGGTGTCCCCTGGCTTCCAGTTGTGTAACCCCAACCTCCATCTTTACATGATGGTCTCCCCTCTGTGTCTTCTTCTCTGCTGTGCCTTCATGTAGGGAAAGCCTACACTCACCCTCCTAGGTTGGGCTTCCCTGGTAGCTCAGAGGTTAAAGCGTCTGCCTGCAATGCGGGAGACCCAGGTTCGATCACTGGGTTTGGAAGATTCCCCTGGAGAAGGAAATGGCAACCCACTCCAGTATTCTTGCCTGGAGAATCCCATGGATGGAGGAGCCTGGTCGCAAAGAGTTGGACACGACTGAGCACTTTCACTTTCACCCTCCTAGGTTTTTCCTCTACATTCACACTACTACTGCACTCACAAGACTTATGACACCAGTTGTATATGGGCTTTTCTTGTATCATACAATTCTGTGACACCAGCTGGGTCTCCTACAATTTAGCTAACTTTTGACATTATCTATTTGGAGACTGTGTCAGGTCCCGCAGGGTAAGGACTCAGTCCCACAAGACTCAATCCACCCAACTTTTGATGTCAATTGCCAGTAATTGGTCCCCAGGTTATCCACAAACTCTGTCTGACTTAGCTATGAACTGGAGATTCCACGGCCCCCTCCTTGGGTTAGATTAATTTGCTACATCAATTCACAGAACTTGGGAAAACATTTACTTAGGTTTTCCAGTTAGTCAAAAATAGGATAAAAGATACAGATAGCCAACCAGATGAAGCGACACATAAGGTAAGGTCTGAGAGGATCCTGAGCACTTCTGTCCCCATAGAGGTGGGGTGCCATCTGAAAATTGGATGAGTTCACTAACCTAGAAGCTCCCTGAACTTTGTACTATTGGGATTTTTATGGCAGCTTCCTCACATTAGCCATGATCAATTATTAACTTCATTTCTAGCTCTTCTCCCTTCTGAAGAAGTGAGGAGGGGAGGGCTGAAAATTTAAAGCTTCTAATCACAGCTTGGTCCTTCTGATGATAAGCCCCCATCCAGGAGCTTATTCAGAGTGAACTGTTAAGAACAAAAGACGCTCCTAGTATTCTTATCCCTTTGGAATTTACTAGGGTTTTGGGAACCTTGTCTCTGGCCCAGGATCAAAGACCAAGTATTAAAACAACAAGAGATACTCTTAGTGCTCTTATCACTAGGCACTAGGAGCAAACGTGTTTGTGTGTGTGTGTGTGTGTGTGTGTGTGTAAAATGTGATTGACACCTTACTTCTGAGGTGAAGTCTGTGTTTCTGTTCCTTGAACTTTTTTTAAAATTATCCATTAGATTTCATTCATTCTGCTTTTGAACACTGATAGTTTTACAAAGGTCTGGTTTTGCCACTCCCTGTTTCATTTGGGGGTTATTTCCTCTAGGAATACACCTTTTGTATTAGACAGAAGGGCAACTTTGTATTATCTTCTTAGGCAGTACATGGAGTAGGCTTTGTGCCTAATGTGGAAGTGACATTACATGATTTAGAAGCCAGGTCATAAAATTCAGTAACTGCCAGTTGGCTTTTCCAGGACGTTTGTTCTCAGAACTCAGCCACAATATTCTGAAGAAGCCCAGGTCCCCACGTGGAGAGAGTACAAACAGGCATTTTGGCCAGTAGCTCAGCTGATGTCCCAGCTAATGGCCAGCTAATAACTGATGTGTGAGAGTACTTTCAGATGATTCCAGGCCCCAGCTGTCTAGTCACCCCAACCCTCGCATCTTTCCAGCTGAGGCCTCGAACATTATGGATCAAAGGTTAGCCTTTCTTGCTCTGACATTTCTGAATTCTTAACTCAAAGAATCTGTGAGCACAATATAGCTGCTTTTTAGTTGCACTACTAATTTAGAGGTGGTTTATTAAGCAGCAATGGTACCTAGAATAGATAGGGGGGAAATAGAGTATTCAATAAATGGTTCTGGAAAAAAGTAGGTAGACATTTGAAAAGTAGAATCCATATCTCATACCAAAATAAATTTCAGATGGGTCAAAAAGCGAAATGCAAAAACTTAAATGAAAACTTTACTAGGATACCACTGGAGAATTAAAAAAAGAAAGCTTAGAAGGAAGATTTGTTGAAGTGTGATATAAAATTCTGAAATTATGAAAGATCAATAAATATGACTACATAAAATAATATGTTGCTTGGGAAAAAATCATAATCAAGAGTCATAAGTAAAGTCAAACGATCTTGACTATATGATGGGTCAGTAAGGAAAAGATCAACAACCCAGTAGAAAAGGGGACTAATGAAAAGAATAGTCAATTTGCAGAAAAAAAGAACTGAAAACTCTTATATAACGAATGTCAATCTTACTCATTATCTGAGAAATGCAAACAAACACTACAATGAGGTACCCCTTTTCACCCAACAGACAGGCATAAGAAAACCTGAATCATGAAATATGGGAATTAAAAGTATGGGTCCTGGAAATCAAAGCTGACTGACTGACCTTGGGCAAATTTATTAATTTTTGCCTGCTTCAGTTTCCTTATCTATAAAATGGTGATGATAACAATCATACTTATCACTTATGGTTTGTGAGGATTAAGTGATTTAATGTATGTAAGCCATTTATAACCTTGTCTAGAATTATAGTAGACTATTATTACTGTTAAATTGAGAGGTTAGGGTTGGGAACTGGAACACTTATGCACTGCTTAAGTCAGAGCAAATTCATTTACTCCAGGTAAAAGGCCGTTTGCCAGGATCTTTAGAAACTAAAGAGCTTCCCTGGTGTATCAGATGGTAAAGAATCTGCCTGCAATGCAGGAGACCTGGGTTTGATCCCTGGGTTGGGAAGATCCCCTGGAGAAGGGAATGGCTACCCACTCTGGTATTCTTGCCCAGAGAATTCCATGGACAGAGGAACCTGGTGGGCTACAGTCCATGAGATCACAAAGAGTTGGACACAACTGAGCAAATAAAACTGGACTTGTATCAATGTCTATTAGAGATATCAGTGGCTTGAAGCTTTTGCTCAAAAAGAGCACCTCTCAACTGTTTGCCAGACAGGTCTGTTACCAGCAGCTGTTTCCCAGCCAGTCCCAGTCGTGGCTTACAGCCAGGGAGTGGGAGAGCATGCTTGAGTGAATCTTGAAGTTCTTTCATCTCTGCTCGCGAGTACTATCCCATGTTTCCAGGACAGCACCTGCTAGAGCACAGGGCCATCCATTCTGCTCACATGGCAGCCTCTGCTCCAAGCTTCCCCGTGGACAGACAGACCAAGGCTAAACTTATGACCCCCAGAGTCCTCGTACCCCGTCTTGAAAGACATAACATTTACAGACATAAAATTATGATACATTTTATAATTTGTGACTTAAAAGGCTCAAATATCTCTACTCTGAAGAAATTGGATGAATATTTATGCAGTATTTTTTCATTTTGTCAACTTGCATTCTGATGAAATGTCTTTGCAAGTGTAACTGTATATGACTGAGGAGAAAAGGCATGACATTCATAACCTATTATAGATCACTTGCTATTTACAGTGTCTCAGAGGTTAAAACAAAAAATATCCTTCCTCAGCATCATTCTGTGATTTGCTTTCTTCTTGGCTCTCCTTTCAGATGTATTCCTTCATATATACTGGGACATCCCTTATTTTCAAAAAATACATTTGAATCTATTTCCTAATTTACCATTTCTTATGTTCAAAACGTACATACCTGAATTACATTTCAAATGTATATTATTGTTTTTATCCCTTTTAAGCTTTTTTTTTTTTTTTAACCTTGTCAATTCCAGTGCTTTCCAAAAGGTTTCTGGCAATATTGGGGGATGTTGGCTTATTCTCATGTATAGAAGGGAATCCACAAAACTGGTGGATTAGGAACTGATGTCCGAATAGTTTCCAGTTTATGACTCATAGTCAATCTATCTCATTTTTTCCTATACACAGATCTTACACAACCAACAAAAGCCATGTTTCAAAGTCATCTGGATCTGTGGTCTGCTTTCTATTAATACCTCTTCCTTATCTTTCAAACCTTGATGCAAGCATTTCTTCCTCAGGGAATCCTTTGCTGACCACATGCTGCTACAGATTGATCCACTCCTGCTACAGACTGAGTCAGACATTCCAGTTATATATTCTGCCCTCTTATACTATTTTTTTTACCATAGTGTTTATTATCATTTTTTTCTTCCAGTTCTCAGCACTAACTTGATTAATATCCATCTCCCTTCTCTAGACTCAAATTCTTTGAGAAGACCGATAGACTCTTCCCCATATATCCTGAGCCCTAGAATAACTCTTGGCTCAGAGAGACTCAACAAATATTCTGTGGGTAAATGAATAAACAGGTAAAAAAGTGAATGAATGACTAAAGTCCCCAGAACTGTGACCAGTATATGATGGCATTTAATAAAATGATAGTTAACATTTTATTGCTGGTTCCCATTCCAGAGCAGATCTATTTGCTGATTATTTCCAGTTTGTTGCAAACTTGATTGTGACTTCAGAAACTAAAAGTTATGCGCTCCTTCAAATATGTTCCTTCTTATAGTTGAATTCTTGCCTATAGTAGTACAATATACAAATATACAGAGTTATAAAGATACATGTCTGTATGTGGACATGTGAATGTGTATCAATAAAGAATAAATCAACACATTTTCAGATGCAAAAATATGTGAAGAATCTTTCTAGTTAGTAATCATGCATATTAAACATATATTCAGTTTGATTTCATTTCATTAATAAAATTTTAGTATAAATTTTACCAATTCTTATGACTAGAAGTAAGCAAAGTTAATTATTCATACATTTTTGGGGAAAAATTTGATTTTGTTCTTTTTAATTTGAACACTTTAATAGAAATGACAAGTTCAAGGCTTTTGGTTTTCTTTAGAATAAAGTATGATAATCTTTATAATATGGGGATCTCTGGATAATTAATTATTTTTCTGCTAGAGTAAAGTTGATTTCCATTTTGATTCTCAATTTGGTAACAGCAAGGACTCAGAATTACTTGATATTAGATCCACATAGAAAGTTTGAGATTTGTGATTGAATACCATCCCATTGTTACATTTAATTTCTTAAAATGAATTTAGACAATGAAGATTTTGAAAGCACCTTTTCCCCATTGAAATAATTTTCTAAACAGAATATTTACACACAGCAATACTTTTATAAATTTTTCTATTGGAACCATAATGTCACAGCTCATTCTGTCTTTTAATTGGCTTGTTAAACTTTCCAGTAAACTTATTTAGCTTTCTTTGAGTTGCAGAAATACAATTTGAAGATATGCCTGGACTTTTATTTCACCCCATCACTTTGTTTATTCAGTTCCTAGAAGCCAGCTGTACATCCCTGGTCTCTTTCTCTTTCGCTGCCATGGGCTTCAGTACATACTTCAGAGCTTGCATTGCAAGCACACTTTCTTGTGCCTGTGGGTTTCATGTGGACGGCTCCTTAATCCTGAAATATCGTCCTTCTCATTCTTTGTCTGACTAACTCTTTCCTTGGATGTTATAGACTAATAAAAGAAGTTTCCATGATCCCTGTTCTAGCCTTTAAGTATGAAAGTAGAGGAACCCACTAAAATCAGATTATGGCCCAAATCAGGGGCATTCTTGAGAATAGAGCCACAGGTAAGATCCAAAGACAATATGTAAAGTAAAGCTGGGTCACAGACGTCGTGGGAGGGGGTGCCGAAAATAAGGAAGTCACTTCATGGTTTTCCTGACTCTGCTTCTTTCCAAGTGCCCGCTCCATGCTTCCCTCTCCGTCTCTACCACAGTCCTCTGCTGACTCACCTTGCAGTGTTCAGTGTGGTCACTGTCAGCTGCTCTTTCAGCATGATGACTTTTCAGCTCTGATTGCAAAATTCTCAAGTGATAACAAACCTCAGCGCTCAAGATGGAGAAAACCCCAGTCGCAGCAGGGTGAATGGACAGGCTGGATTTCTGTGAAGCACCTGGTCAAATCAGTTGTGACCACAAGAGCCGGGCCATGTTCCAGGCTGTGTGGGGCTGTACTTTCTAGTGGCTTTCAGGTGAACAGGTTTTCTGAAGTGGACTACAGGATGTATAAGCGATAATAATCAATAGGACTATAACCCTCCAATTTGGGATTGGCACCTTTCTATGGGCTCCCAGCACATTATGCCACCCTTTGGTAGCTCTCAACATACTATATTACAGTTACAGTTAGTGAATACTTCTGGCTTCCACACTTGGCTAGGAGCTTCTCATGTGGTTGGACCATTCTTGTTTTTCTTCTTTATCCAATGCTTCTAGTACAGTCCTTACTATACAGTAAGTAATCAACAAACGTGTGTTCCAGGGGGTTGATGGATTAGCATTCAGTATGCACAGTTGCTCCAGTACTTTGGCCACCTGATGGGAACAGCTGACTTATTGGAAAAGACCCTGATGCTGGGAAAGATTGAAAACAGGAGGAGAAGGAGACAACAGAGGATGAAATGGTTGGATGGCATCAACTGACTCAATGAACATGAGTTTGAGCAAACTCTGGGAGATAGTGAAGGATACGGAGGCCTGGGATGCTGCATTCCATGGGGTCATGAAGAGCTGGACACAACTAGTCAAGGCTATGGTTTTTCCAGCAGTCACGTATGGATGTGAGAGTTGGACTGTGAAGGAAGCTGAGCACCGAAGAATTGATGCTTTTGAACTGTGGTGTTGGAGAAGACTCTTGCGAGTCCCTTGGACTGCAAGGAGATCCAACCAGTCCATCCTAAGGGAGATCAGTCCTGGTATTCATTGGAAGGAATGATGCTAAAGTTGGAACTCCAGTACTTTGGCCACCTCATGAGAAGAGTTGACTCATTGGAAAAGACTGATGCTGGGAGGGATTGGGGGCAGGAGGAGAAGGGGATGACAGAGGATGAGATGGCTGGATGGCATCACCAACTCGATGGACATGGGTTTGGGTGGACTCTGGGAGCTGGTGATGGACAGGGAGGCCTGGCGTGCTGTGATTCACGGGGTCGCAAAGAGTCGGACCCGACTGAGCAACTGAACTAAACTGAACTGAACTGAACTGAACTGAAGCAAGTGAACAGCAACAACAGTGCACAGTGGTGATCTATCTTTCATACTAAATATATTTTTTTGTGATTAGTAATTAACCAAATCTGTTAATATGGTAATTTCATGCCTTTTTATTCTGGAGTCCTAGAGTCCAAAGGCTATGTTTTATTTTCTCCACAGAATAAACCTCCGGTTTTATGCTGACAAAGTGGAAAGAGATAGTCACCATTGCCTGAACTGGGGAGAGGATCTGGCCCTCTAACTATTTCTCAGACAGACTTTGAACCAATTCGTCCATTTTTTCAGTCCTACCTTCACGTCCTCTATCAGAAGTACCTGGTGTAGCCCATTTTACGTATAAATCTGGTTACATCTTGGTTTTCTTTACTTCTGGTTTAAATTTTCTTTGGTCTGCTAAAGCATTTATCAAGTGTCCATCTGTGTTTCCATCCAATTATTGTTTAATTCTAGTCATGTCTTGCCAATTTTCTTTGTCCCTGAGGATTTATGCCTTAAAAAAACAAACAAACAAAAAATGCTCTTTTGGCTTAGTGTAGTTTCAGGAGACAAGTGGAAGTAAATGTGTATGTTTGACCCGTCATCTTTTTCCAGATGTCCCTGTTTGCATTATTTCTTTTTTTAAAAAAAATTTTAAATATCAGCTTTACTGAGGGACAGTTCATACAGTAGAACGCTTTGATTTCAGGTCTGTTATTCAAGGAGTTTTGATAGATATTTGCAGCCACATAAGCACAAAAATCATGATGCGGAGCACTTCTATCACTTCTGAGAGTCCCTGTGTGCCTGGTTAGAGTCAGTTTCCTCCTCCCATCCTGATCCTGGCAGACACAGACCTGCTTTCTGTCACTACAGTTTAGCCCTTCTAGAATTTCCATAAAACTGTTTATAATATTCTCTTATCATTTTGATGCTTGTAGAATCTGTAGTATTTGTGTCATCTGCTTCACAATATTGGGAATTTGTGACTTTTCTCTTTTTCTTTCTGATAAGTCTAACTAGATGCTTATCAATTTTATTAAGCTTTTCAAAGAGATATCTTCTGGTATCATTGAAATTCTTCATTTATTTCTGTTTTTGATTTCATTAATTTTTATTCTTCACTTTGTTTCTCTTACTTATAACAGTCCTTAGCTGCCTGTTATTAATATGATGAAGAAACACTTTTAATATGTTTTGTCTAATTTTATTATATTGATAATATAAGATTCCTTTGATTGCCAGTTCTCCTGTTATTAGTTAGGACATTGCTTTGAATGTTTTCTTGGTAATACGCTTTTTCATTTCTGGTAAGTAGCTGGTAACTTTTTTTATTAAATAGAAAGAATTGAGTTGTCATTTTTTAATTGTCTGCAATTTTCAAAATATCATTAACTTTAAATGATTATAAAGTTTCTTACAAATTAAGAAAGATCATACTTTATCTCTCATTTATTCAATCTTCTAAAAAATGTTTGTTTGAATGACCAGGAGCTATGAGGTTATTTCTTACAATCACCTATATTTTTTCATATGTATTTATGAGGGTTTTTGCTGTATCATCGAAAAAGCAAGAGAGTTCCAGAAAAACATCTATTTCTGCTTTATTGACTATGCCAAAGCCTTTGACTGTGTGGATCACAATAAACTGTGGAGAATTCTGAAAGAGATGGAAATACCAGACCACCTGACATGCCTCTTGAGAAACCTATATGCAGGTCAGAAAGTAACAGTTTGAACTGGACATGGAACAACAGACTGGTTCCAAATAGGAAAAGGAGTACGTCAAGGCTGTATATTGTCACCCTGCTTATTTAACTTCTATGCAGAGTACATTGTGAGAAAAGCTGGACTGGAAGAAGCACAAGCTGGAATCAAGATTGCTGGGAGAAATATCAATAACCTCAGATATGCAGATGACACCACCCTTATGGCAGACAGTGAAGAGGAACTGAAAAGCCTCTTAATGAGAGTGAAAGAGGAGAGTGAAAAAGTTGGCTTAAAGCTCAACATTCAGAAAACGAAGATCATGGCATCTGGTCCCATCACTTCATGGGAAATAGATGGGGAAACAGTGGAAACAGTGTCAGACTTTATTTTTGGGGGCTCCAAAATCACTGCAGATGGTGACTGCAGCCATGAAATTAAAAGACACTTACTCCTTGGAAGGAAAGTTATGATCAACCTAGATAACATATTCAAAAGCAGAGACATTATTTTGCCAACCAAGGTCTGTCTAGTCAAGGCTATGGTTTTTCCAGTGGTCATGTATGGATGTGAGAGTTGGACTGTGAAGAAAGCTGAGGGCTGAAGAATTGATGCTTTTGAACTGTGGTGTTGTAGAAGACTTGAGAGTCCCTTGGACTGCAAGGAGATCCAACCAGTCCATTCTAAAAGACATCAGCCCTGGGTGTTCTTTGGAAGGAATGATGCTAAAGCTGAAACTCCAGTACCTTGGCCACCTCATGCGAAGAGTTGACTCATTGTAAAAGACTCTGATGCTGGGAGGGATTGGGGTCAGGAGGAAAAGGGGATGACAGAGCGTGAGATGGCTGGATGGCATCACCGACTCGATGGACGTGAGTCTGAGTGAACTCCAGGAGATGGTGATGGACAGGGAGGCCTGGCATGCTGTGATTCATGGGGTTGCAAAGAGTCAGACACGACTGAGTGACTGAAATGAACTGAACTGAACTGATACATGCGTGTATGTTTACATTTTTATCTTTTAGAAGTTTATATTGGGATGAAATAAAATGCTCCCTTTTTATACAGTTTTTTAAAATATTTTGGTTTCAGGTATCTTAAGGTATAAGGAGGAAAAGCTTTTCTCTCTCTCTGTCTCAATCACAAGAGTGAGAGAGAGTTAACAGATCTTTCCTACACTGGTCCAGACCTATGCATCTGACAAACTGGTTGATGCCACCAGCACAGTGAGGAAGAGGACATTCTTATTCTTTGGGGTCCACAGCTACAACATTCCTCCCATCTCCCAGATTTTAGCCTATCCTGCAACAGTTGTATATTTGTAGCAAATGTTCTCTCAGATGAAAGAGAAGGAAGGCCAAGTGTTTGTCTCAGACTTGGTCCTCTGTTTTCCACGATCACACTTAAATAAGCAGCTTTGCTGACCACAACAACAGAAAAAATGAGACACCCTATATTAATGAATCAAAAAAAGTCAGCATCTTTCCTATATACATGTTATATGTGATTATATGACTTGTAGGTGTTAAAATGGATAACAACTGTCAAAAGAATGATGAATTAAATGATTTTTTTTCCTCTCTGAAGGATTGGATACCTGGCCACTAAAGTTCTCCACCTGCCTCAGAGATGGGAGAGGAAGATAAAGCCAAGCCAGGCAGCCTTGGCTTTATTATGCCTTAATATACAAATATATACATATTTTATACAAATAATATACAAAGATAAAGGATTTATCAGTTTTCAACTGCAAAAATATAGTTACAACATCTCCTTCAAAGATATATATTGTAAAACCTATTTTAAAGACAGATATTGTTAAGAGAGAAAACAATTTCTAAATTTCTTAAGTTCCCACAAACAAATTAAGAATGAGGCCTGAAAGAATTGAAAGTTCAGTGTACTGTAAACCAGGGGAATATAGAACTCAGCAGATGATGGATAAAAATCCCTGCTACACTGCAGTGAGACAAAGTTGACTCGGATTCTGTGAAGCGTGGAAACAGAAGTGGGAGAGGGAAGTGCCCTGGTAGACACCTTTATGACATTTTGACCTTTTGTGAGCTGAAATCCTGGATGGGAAGATAAACGTTAGGTAGGCTGAGCAGAATGCCTGAAGCAGAAATGCTTCCACCCTACTTTCTGATTGGGCCTCTGTTGGCAGAATGTTCCCCTCTCCACGTGGAAAGGGCTTCTTCCAAATGAAAAACAGTTACACATCATGGCCAGTCAGAATCTGAGGTAGCACTCTGAGCCTTCACTGGCTCTCCTGTAGGAAAGGAGCAATACTGAACGTCTCATTGCCTTCTGGGGATGCCAAAGTTACCTCAGTTGAGAGCCGGTAGAGTTTTCCAGTGGGCGTTACAGTCAAGGATACTTACTTGTCACTACCGCTCACTCGTTCAGTTGTATCTGACTCTTTGCGACCCCATGGACTGTGGTCCACCAGGTTCCTCTGTTCATGAGATTTTTCAGGCAAGAATACTGGAGTGGGTTGCCATTTTCTTCTCTAGGGGATCTTTCCGACCCAGGGATCGAAGCCGTGTCTCCTGTGTTGGCAGGTGGATTCATTACCACTGAGCCACCTGGGAAGCCCTAGTCAGAGATAAGATGACCCCAACTCAGATAGCCAACTGTTTACACCATGTTTGGATGGAAGAGGTGGCTGTACTCAGAAGTGGTTGCAGCCCTACCATGAGTTGAGGTAGAATTTAATCAACTCTGAAGGTCTCCTGAGCCTTGTTGGAGCAAGAAGATGAGTCAGGCATTTACCAACCGCGCTCTAAAGCAGCACTCTATTATAACCACTAGAGCAACTGCGTGCCTGCTTAGTTGCTTCAGTCAGTCCTGTCCGACTCTTTGTGACCCTGTGGACTGTAGCCCACCAGGCTCCTCTGTCCATGGGATTTCCCAGGCAAGAATACTGGAGTGGGTTGCCACGCCCTCCTTCAGGGGATCTTCCTGACTCAGAGATCGAACCTGCATCTCCTGCATTGCAGGCAGATTCTTTACCCACTGAGCCACCTGGCAAGCCCTGCTAGGGCAACTACCAAGAAAATAACTTTAGAAAAGCTAAAATTCAACAGAAGACTTACCACGGTATAATAAAACACATTTCAAACAGAAGTTTAAAGAAGTGAAGAAGAAACAGAAAGACAAAAAAAGGTATGGGGCATAGAGAAAACAAGTAGCAAGTGCTGCTGCAGTTAAGTCGCTTCAGTCGTGTCCGACTCTATGTGACCCCATAGACGGCAGCCCACCAGGCTCCACCGTCCCTGGGATTCTCCAGGCAAGAACACTGGAGTGGCAGGCTTGAATTCAGATTATTTGGCAACCCCAGGTTTCGTTCAAAATGAGGTACAAAAGAGACAATGGAGTGGGGAACAGGGGTAGCAGAGACTGTGTGTGTGTGTGTGAGTGTGTGAAGTCGCTCAGTCATGTCCGACTTTTTGTGACCCCGTGGACTGTAGCCCACCAGGCTCCCCTGTCCATGGGATTCTCCAGGCAAGAATACTGGAGTGGGTTGCCATTTCCTTTTCCAGGGGATCTTCCCTGGCCCAGGGATCGAACCCAGGTCTCCTGCATTGCAGGCAGACGCTTTAACCTCTGAGCCAACAGGGAAGTTCAGCAAAGACTGTAGACAACCAGAAAGTGAAGACTGTACTGCAGTTCCCTTTAGATGGGGTCTGCACTTGCCATTTTCCCACAGTTTCTATGACTTAATTGCATTCACTTTCTGATTTTATTACCTGACTGACAATGAGGTGTTTTTCCTCCATCCCAGAGGAGTCAGTATCTCTTCCTGATACCCTGGGTTCTCCCTTCATAGATGCATATCCAGTAGGGGCTCTCAAATCTTCCCAGAAATTATGCTTAGATTATGTTTAAATCATTTGTAGTTAAATCATATTTAAGTATTTTAATCATGCATAATTTATGTAAAATTAATGCATTTAATTCTCTCTCTTACAGGGGAAGGAATTGGGTGATTTAAATATGGAAAGGATCCATTTAAATTTTTATGTAAAGTTAGAGAAATGTAAACTATTTTATTGACATTTAGAGATAGTGTGATTTTATGTATTATTTGTAACTCCAGTTTGTAAGTGTGGAAACCAAGGCATAGAGAGTTCTTGTACTCTGTACAAAGTCATGTTGTTATCCAAGCTTCTTCCAGGGGGAATATTCTCACATTTACAAAAAGGAAGAGAAACCAGGATGTCATACAAAGCTTTAAAAATGAATTAATGTCATGGAAAAAATTTTTTTCAACATCTCATAAAGATGAAAGAGACTTGTGGTTTTTTTTCATTTTTGACTGGCCTAGATGTCTTCCGTGTTTCACTGGAGAACTGGAGGGATTTCAGCTGGAGAAGCTTTGGAGCAGCTGCTAAAATAATTACTCTATCATATATTTCATTTTTAAAAACTGAGAAAAGTTGTTTCTCAATTTCGAGAGGCCTTAGTTCCAAACACAGATAACAAGTTGGCTGCGCTAGGTGTTCTGGTCTTATTCACACCCCAGAGTTCCAGGCACCCAGGGGAGTGTTCACATATTTTTGTACAATACAACCTAAGGAATCATCAAATCTTACCCTCTCATCTTTACTGTCATCCTAGACTAGAATCCTCAGTCATTCAAGGCAGAATGGTTTAGGACTGAGGACGACACATTGATTGCCCACCTTTACACTAACTGAGAAGTTTTGTTACAGTTTTGTCTCTTGACCTTATTGTACTTCGGGCGTGTGGAGTGTTCACATATTTTTGTATAGTACAACCTGAGGAATCATTATATTTTATCCTCTCATCCTTACTGCCATCCTAGATTAGAGTTTAGGACTAAGGATGACATATTGCTTGTTCACTTTTACACTAACTGGAGGCGTTTTGTTGCAGTTTTATGTCTCTTGACCTTATTGCACTTTGGTGTCTGAGGCTATCCCTCATATCATGTTGCATATAAGCAAGATGGAGGCAAGACTTGTCTATCACTCAGTTTGTGGCTAAACAACATGAGGCGGCCTGCTCAATCCAGTTTTATTCTGATTTTAGAGTTTCAATTGGAGTTTTTATAGTTACCCATAAAAGTCCCAGTTGGCATTAGGCGAGGCCTGAGCATAAGGCAAAGGCCACATCCTGGTGGCCTGTGTGCCAGGCCCACCCTGCAGATGTGTTTTTACATTTTGTTTGGCCTTGAAAGTGGTTTAAAGAAATTGTTTTTCTGAATTTCATAAACAAAATTTTGTAATCTGGAGAATTCACAAACATCTAAATTTCCTGTTTCTCCTGAAAAATCTGACTATCTGGCCACAGTGGGCACACTAGCCTGCTAAGTAAATGCCACCACCTTTGACAGGGTACAAACTCACATTCAGGGGGCTGCCTCACTCTTTTATGTTCCTGCTGGTCCTGGATGTTCGAGTCCATGACCATGCAGTCCCCTCCACCAATGGGCCGAGTCTTTAAAATAATTTGTTGACTTGGGATGAAGACAATACACCTACTGCATTTGTTTTCCGAAGTTCAAAGCTATTGGGAATGTTTCTGTTGTGGTGCTTTTAGAAGATCTGAGACTCATTTGACCAGTCTCCATGGAGTAAATCTTTGACCTTGAATCTGACTTTTGGGAACAGTCAAAGGAAAATTTAGAGCCAAGTTTGGGGTGAAAAATATGTGCGACCATGTAATAGTGAAACCTGTTTCTCTTGGGTGGTTTGGTTTGTAAGCTGACTCAAAGGTAATTAAGGGAAAAAAAGAGCTCAATCATGCTTTGAGGCCTTTACTTCTTCCAGATGTCCGTTACCCTTTCCACTGAGCTGTCATAATATCCTATGTGTGTTCCTATTATGCATCTATGATTTGGGTTTT
This sequence comes from Budorcas taxicolor, assembly GCF_023091745.1. Classification (NCBI taxonomy): domain Eukaryota; kingdom Metazoa; phylum Chordata; class Mammalia; order Artiodactyla; family Bovidae; genus Budorcas; species Budorcas taxicolor. Next base: position 61,252,049 of record NC_068918.1, read on the forward strand.
AGTTTTTTGTTTACTGCCCTCTCCTTTTGGATCCAGAGAAGGCAATGGCACCCCACTCCAGTATTCTTGCCTGGAAAATCCCATGGTCAGAGGAGCCTTGTAGGCTGCAGTCCATGGGGTTGCAAAGAGTCAGACACCACTAAGCAACTTCACTTTCACTTTTTGCTTTCATGCATTGGAGAAGGAAATGGCAACCCACTCCAGTGTTCTTGCCTTGAGAATCCCAGGGACAGGGGAGCCTGGTGGGCTGCCGTCTATGGGGTCGCACAGAGTCGGACATGACTGAAGCGACTTAGCAGCAGCAGCAGCAGCCTCTTGGATCAGACTGGGAGCCACTTGGGAAAGATATACTTTTGTTCATCTTTGATCTTGGAGGCCATTGGCACTGTTGAAAGCCAAGAGACTGAACTGAAGGATTCATTATTGAATGAATGAATGAATCAAAGGACCTAAATGGAAAGCGTCCCAAGATAATTACTTTAAAGGGGACAAGAAACACTTTATATCGTAGCATCCATTCTTATTTAAAAATATATTTGCATATATTCCTGAAATCAAAATGAATTGAAAAATTAGTTGATATTGGATTCTATGACTTTCCTTGTTCACTAACGTCAGCTCTGGTATTGAAAGTCACTGTTTTCCACTTGACAAGCAAAACTCACGTGGCTGCACACTTGCGGTTTCCCTAACTGATGAGCAAGGAAGTGTAAAAGCTGTAGAATCAAGGTGAATAAAAATCCACCAAGAATTATAGCCTACTGCTCGTGTCCTAGTTTGAAACAAAGTATCAAAGTATTTCAGATGTTAACTTTTTTGGTAGCAGCAGCAACCTCAGGATAGCGCAGCGCCGACACTTTATAAAGCTTTCGATGTAGAAAGTTACTAATAAATATTTCACAAGAGCAGCAGCCCCACCCCCAACACCGAAAATCCCAGAAAATTAAATCTCTTATATGTTGTTGCATTTGTAAAATCAGGTGTTTTCAGGTTGGATAGTCCTGAGCAGCGTTAAGTATTCAGGGAATTCTTGAGTGTTTCTACGTAGAAGTGTCGCTTCCCACCCCCCGCGCTGTACCCTATAGTCTCTCTGCTTGTCCATCCAGAAACACAGAGGTCAGTCCCGACCCCACTCTCCCGCCTTTGAGAAGCCGCACAGGCTGGCCGCATCCTCTCCGTCCACCCGCTCTATTTTGGGGCCCGATGATCTCATGCCCTCTGCAGACCACACTCTGCAATTCCAGACCAGCCCGCGCCGCGAGGCTACGCAAGGCGATTCCTGCAAGTGTTCGGACGCTGCCTGAGGCGCGAGGTAGGCAAGGCTTGGAGGGGGAGGTTGAAGACACGCCCACGTAAAGGACCCAAAATAACCGACACGCTGAGTGCCCGAAATCAGACAGGAAGCCAAATAATCCGGGGCGTTGAGTTGCTTTCCCCTCACTCGCAGCGCTGGGCAGGCGCCCAGCCAAGGGTCTGGCGGCGAGGGGCGGGTGCGGCGGCGGGCGGGATGGGGCGGGGCCGGCGCGGAGCCTATTAAAGGCGCGGCGGGGCGGCGGGGCCCGAGCGCCCGGGGCCACGATGGAGCGGGACGGTTGCGCTGGGGGCGGGAGCCGCAGCGGCGAGGGCGGGCGCGGCCCCCGAGAGGGCCTGGCGGGGAACGGCCGAGACCCGGGTCCGGGCCGCGCCGCCGAAGGGTCCGGGGAGCCGCAGGCGGCCGCGTCGCTGCTGGCCCCCATGGACCTGGGGGAGGAGCCGCTGGAGAAGGCGGCGCGCGCCCGCCCGGCCAAGGACCCCAACACCTATAAAGTGCTCTCGCTGGTAGGTCCCCGCTGGCCCAGCGCGCGGGAGGGCGGGGAGGGCGGCGCCCGCTCCTGCGCTGCGAGCGTGCGGTCAGCACCCGGGGCCCGGAGAGAGACAAGCTGTGTGCCGTTCTTCGTTGCCTTTTGGCTCTCCTCTGCGGGTTTTTATCCGTGCTCATCTCCACCGAGCCTTCTCTTCCTCTCGGGGAAATAGCTCACTCTCGCTGATATTACTGATGCTCCAAAGGAACCTGTTTATGAAACCATGCTGTTAAAAATCGTGATCTTTGGAAATGCCACCGCTTTCCCCCAGAGAGTACAAGGTCGTTCGTGGGGAAAAATGACTAGCCTGAAAGTTGTTGGTTTTAGGATGATCGACAAGGTGTTTGTTTGTTTGTTTTAATTTAAAATTTCAATTTAATTTTTTTACCTCTTTGGGGAGATCCTTTCCTTGTATTAACCGATTCCACTTGAAAGATGTAACAGAGCTCTTTAAGTTGTATCAGGAACTTTAGAAAGTACTTTTTCTCTTGGCTTTGCTTAGGAATTTCTTTGCAGCTGTTCAGAAACCCCGTCAATATTCATGTTACCTGAATGTGAAGAAGTGTTTATGATTCGTCGTCCATTCTTCCAACCACATTTTTTATTGTTACAAAAGTACCCACTCGTCCTCTGCCACTTCGCTGGTACAGTTGCAGGATCCACAATCAATTTCAGGAAATGTGGGGGTGGTTTTCCCTTCTACATCTATGGCAGGAAGTACTGGACCCAGAATTCTGGGTTCTTGCTTTCATGGCCTTTATTAATTGCTGGGGCCTCCTATAACTTTCCCCAAACCTCAGTTTCTTCAGTGTTAAAATGAGGACATCATCTCCATGTGCATCACATAGGGTTATTGTGACGGTCAGGTGGAACAATGTATGTGAGGAAGTAAATTTGAAAACCACAAAGAGATGTAGTCATTTTATTGTATTATGTGGCAGTGACATTTACATGTAGAGTGTGCCTTAAACTATATTGTCACTTAACGTTTAATGATTGGACAATGCAGTGTGGAGGACATCTTTTCTGATATTTGAAATCTTTCCTTTCATAAACTTTCCTTTTTCACTGTGTTTTGGGTGTCATGGAGATGATACAGTGCTTTGAGGAACCAACTTTCCTAAAGATATGGTGTCATATAATTAGTACCTAAAAATAAGCCTAAGATTCAAAGAGTAAGTGTCCAAACCACATAATGTTTTTATCTCAAGATATATTTTGCATCATATCTATTTAAGAACACCTAATACTTAGGAGAACTTAGTCTTTTGAGTCACCATTTTTGTTTTTGTCAGAGGGAAACCTTAGCTTTTGCAACACTGTTACTTAATATTTTTCAGTTTGGCTCAGGCATTCAATAATTGTACATTGAATCTGTATGTAACTCCCACGTGAAATTACTTCTAGGTGCCTATCTGCAGTCTTAAAAGTTTGCTAAATTTGTCAGTTGCTAAATTCAGTTTTAGAATCTTTCCTATTCATTTACCTATAAATCCACAGTAGGTATCAGCAGAGATCTACCTTTGGAACATGAATTTCAGTCTTTGACACCTGCAATCAGCTTGTGAAACAGCATTTCATTTTACTCTGTTGATACAACTCTGGGCTTTGACATGGAAATGTCTTTAATATTGCTACAAGTAGGACAATCATGAGAATTTTTAACACCATTAGGTGGGGTCTTTTGTTGTAACACATGTTGAATTGAATTCCTACTTCATGTCTTTTGATGAAATACAATGGGCCGTTAATATATACCCAAACTCACTGATGTGTTTTTGAAACTCTTAATTAATAGTTTCAGGTGAAAATGAAACCCCGGTGGCTCAGTGGTAAAGAATCCACCTGCCAGTGCTGGAGACGGGTGTTTGATTCCTGGGTTGGGAGGATCCCCTGGAGGAGGGCATATGGCAACCCACTCCAGTATTCTTGCCTAGGAAATCCCACAGACAGAAGAGCCTGGAGGGCTCCAGTCCGTAGGGTCGCAAAGAGTCGGACACAACTGAAGTGACTTGGCATACATGCACGCATGTATCCATTCTTTCCCTCCCCTACTTCCATATCCTTCTTCCTCTAGACTTTCCCAAATGATGCACTTCTAAAGGGAAAAATCTCCAAAAGGAGCTTGACAGTTGTCACCAAAGAGCTCTGGGGCAGGTCTTCTAGAGAGAAGCTGCAATTATATCAAGTGGAACATCTGCACACTTTTCATAAAGCTGAAGAAATGGGTTGACTAATTGCATCTGAGATTGGGATTACCAGAACCCAACCACTGAATGGGTCTTCGGTTTTCATCTAGCAGGATTAACATAAGAGTTACCTTCCGGAGAGATAAACAGGGGCCACAGGACTGTCGCATTTTTTCTGAAAGTGCTTCAGATACACTTAAATGCTGGAGGGAAGTGGGAGTGAATGCAGAAGGCACAGTGGCTTCTCCCCATATGATCCCTAGGCAGACCACAGGCTCTGCTCTGGAGACGCTGGCCCTGGTCTGTGGATGTCCTCATGCCCAGGCAGTGAGCCAGGCTGTGGGAAACTCCAGGAGGTCAAACAAATATATGCTTCAGTAGATATGTTAGACCTGAATGCTTTTCCAGGTTCCACATTAAGTTCTGACTGAAATGTCTGCTTCCACTAAGGTTGTTCCTGGACATTAATTTGAAATAGCTTTCCTTTTCCTGGCAGGGTTTTCAACCACATTGCAATACACTTCTCTATTCTTCAGTTAGCTCTTCCACAGCATCATTTTGTGTTTGTGACCTTTTGCTGTCCTTATGAATACATATACCTGTGTGTGTTTGTAGGTGGCCTTGTGTGTGGGTGGTGGTGAGTGAAGACAACTTTCACCTTTTGATGAAAGAGTTTTTTGTAAGTGGCCGAAGTTTCCCTTGTTTATCAGAAATTTGAGTGTGAAAGTTATTAATTCTGTTAGCTTCTCTCTCCCTTCTTGTAACACATCATCTTATTTCCAGACTACCACTTGGAGAAGAGCTCTGCTGTTAATCCAACTTGAAATTGACATGGCTTTTTGGTTTGTAAAATTTTATATCTGCCCAGCCATAGTTGAGCATTTTATTTCAAAAATGACCAGCATATCTTAGGGTCTAGAAATGTCTCCTGTTTTCCCTTTATGGTGTTTTGTCTCACATGTTCTAATAAAATGTACTCAAGGTTTCTAGGAACTCAGCGAGACTGTTGTGTTTACTGCTGGGCCTACGGTACCTCACTGTCAGTGTCAGCTTTTGGTTGAATGAATGCAGTACGTTTTTACTTAGACTGAGTAACACTTTGACTTGGAAGAGGGTAAGCTAGGAAGACTGAACACACAACTATGTACTCATATAGTCAATTGAAAGTCAGGAATCCAAATATAAATGCACTAATTGGGCTTCCATGGTGGCTCAGATGGTAAACAGTCTGCCTGCAATACAGGAGACCTGGGTTTGATCTCTGGGTTAGAAACATCCCCTGGAGAAGGAAATAACTACCCAGTCCAGTATTCTTGCCTAGAGAATGTCATGGACAGAGGAGCCTGGCGGGCTGCCATCTATGGGGTTACAAAGAGTCGGACATGACTAAGTGACTGCTGCTGCTAAGTGGCTTCAGTCGTGTCTGACTCTGTGCAGCCCAGCAGGCTCCCCTGTCCCTGGGATTCTCCAGGCAAGAACACTGGGCTGGGTTGCCATTTCCTTCTCCAAAGCGTGAAAGTGAAAAGTAAAAGTGAAGTTGCTCAGTCGTGTCCAACTCTTAGCGACCCTATGGACTGCAGCCTACCAGGCTCCTCTGTCCATGGGATTTTCCAGGCAAGAGTACTGGAGTGGGGGTGCCATTGCCTTCTCCAGACTGAGTGACTAAGCACGCAATAAACATGCAATAGAGATGACACTTGTGTCAATTCAGGGATAGTATCAAAATGGGAATGTCATTTATTTAGTGCATAGCAAGATGGAAGAGGCAGTGAATGAACCCCAAACAAAAGTTCCCAACCAAAGTCAGCATACCTAAGAGGCCAGAGGGCCTTCATGATAACTTGGATTCAGAATCAAGATCTAGCCACTGGCCATGCCCTTAGAAAGAAACAGCCCAGGTGTGGTGCTCCGCAAGCACAAGTAAGGTCATCCTTCAGGTACAAATGAATCTCCTTTGCTTATACCAAGGCCTCTTCTGTGACTTCGCTGTCACATCCCAAATTCTATTTTTGTGTGGTTCTTTTAGGGATCTGTTACCTTCAGCATTGCTTTCTATGACTTCCTTTCCTTCTGATTTGAGTCAGATTCTAGTCTTACTCTCTCTCACCATTTATATTTCAGCTGTTTCTACTTCATGTGTCCTCTTAGGAATACACAGGTACCCTTCCAACCTTTTCGTGTTTTTCCAATCTATTCCCTCCACTCTTTTGTTACCTCTAGGCTCTCGGTTTTGCCATCTCCTGCTGCATCACATCCTGATCATGACTCTGAATCTCTGGAACCATATTGAGAAACCTCATGCATTTTCTATAATAAAGAACTGGGAACCAATAACCTTTTTAGAATATTTATAGATTTTTTTTTATCAGCTTCTTATCTTCCTCCAGGTAATTCTTTTTTCTTCTTCTCAAATTTAAGTATTAAAGGCAAATGAAAGTAGTTTTAAATTCAGCTTTGTTTTTGAGTCTGATAAATTTCATTGCCAACTATCTGTGTCACTGTTAAGACATATAAAATGTATTTCAGCTATATAAGGGACATTTTGGAGAAGCCAAAGAACTTATTCATGATTCATGGCTTTTTGGAGTGGAGGGAAGGGGGAAAGCCACTTCAACTTTCAAACAAGTTAGGAAGAAAAACCTTTTGAAATACAACTTGTAATTAGAGATCTGCCTGTGGTTAAGATAAACATGCCTCCATCAACCATGAACTATACCCCAAACAACAAAAAATAAACAAGAAACCTTTTAGCAAATGAGACCAAGCAGAACATAGATTACCCTTGTTAGTCTAAGCTCTGTGCAACAAGAACAGCCTTCTGATATTCAGAAGGCTGACCCAATATGAAAACCCTTTGAATCAAACAAGAGGTAAGTTATGTATTTACCAAGGAAAGAAAGCATCAGTTCAGTTCAATTGCTCAGTTGGATCTGACTCTCTGCAACCCAATGGACTGCAGCACCCCAGTCCTCACTGTCCATCACCAACTCCTGGGGTTTACTCAAACTCATGTCCATTGAGTCGGTGATGCCATCCAGCTATCTCATCCTCTGTCATCCCCTTATCCACCTGCCTTCAATCTTTCTGAGTAGGTTCTTAACATCAGATGGCCAAAGTATTGGAGTTTCAGCTTCAACATCAGTCCTTCCAATGAATATTGAGGACTGATTTCCTTAGGATGGACTGGTTGGATCTCCTTGGAGTGCAAGGGGCTCTCAATTGTCTTCTCCAACACCACAGTTCAAAAGCATCCATTCTTTGGTGCTCAGCTTTCTTTATAGTCCAGCTCTCACATCCATATATGACTACTGGAAAAACCATAGCTTTCACTAGATGGATCTTTGTTGGCAAAGTAATATCTCTGCTTTTTCAAATGTTGTCTAGGTTGGTCATAACTTTTCTTCCAAGGAGTAAGCATCTTTTAATTTCATAGCTGCATCACCATCTGCAGTGATTTTGGAGTCCAAAAAAGTTAAGTCTGTCACTGTTTCCACTGTTTCCCCATCTATTTCCCATGAAGTGATGGGACCAGATGCCATGATCTTCATTTTCTGAATGTTGAGTTTTAAGCCAACTTTTTCACTCTCCTCTTTCACTTTCATCAACAGGCTTTTTAGCTCCTCTTCACTTTCTGTAATAAGGGTGGTGTCATCTGCATATCTGAGGTTATTGATATTTCTCCCGGCAATCTTGATTCCAGCTTTTGCTTCATCCAGCCCAATGTTTCTCATGATGTACTCTGCATTTAAGTTAAATAAGCAAGGTGACAATATACAGCCTTGACGTACTCCTTTTCCTGTTTGGAACCTGTCTGTTGTTCCATGTCCAGTTACAACTTGCTTCCTGACCTGCATCTAGGTTTCTCAAGAGGCAGGTCAGGTGGTCTGGTATTCCCATCTCTTGAAGAATTATCCAGAGTTTATTGTGATCCACACAGTCAAAGGCTTTGGCATAGTCAATAAAGCAGAAATGGATGTTTTTCTGGAACTCTCTTGCTTTTTAGGTGATCCAACAGATGTTGGCGATTTGAACTCTGGTTCCTCTGCCTTTTCTAAATCCAGCTTGAACATTGGGACATTCACAGTTCATGTACTATTGAAGCCTGGCTTGGAGAATTTTGAGCATTACTTTACTAGCGTGTGAGATGAGTGCAATTGTGCAGTAGTTTGAGCATTCTTTGGCATTGCCTTCCTTTGGGATTGGAATGAAAACTGACCTTTTCCAGTCCTGTCACCACTGCTGAGTTTTCCAATTTGCTGGCATGTTGAGTGCAGCATTTTCACAGCATCATCTTTCAGGATTTGAAATAGTTCAACTGGAATTCCATTACCTCCACTACCTTTGTTCATAGTAATGCTTCCTAAGTGATTATCTTGGCCGTGAAGATCTTTTTTGTACAGTTCTTCTGTTTATTCTTGCCACCTCTTCTTAATATCTTCTGCTTCTGTTAGGTCCATACCATTTCTGTCCTTTATTGAGCCCATCTTTGCATGAAATGTTCCCTTGGTATCTCTAGTTTTCTTGAAGAGATCTCTAGTCTTTCCCATTCTATTGTTTTCCTCTATTTCTTTGCACTGATCACTGAGGAAGGCTCTCTTATTTCTCCTTGCTTTTCTTTGGAACTCTGCATTCAAATGGATATATCTTTCCTTTTCTCCTTTGCCTTTCGCTTCTTTTCTCCTCACGGCTTTTGCAAGCCCTCCTCAGACAGCCATTTTTCTTTTTTGCCTTTCTTTTTCTTGGGGATGGTCTTGATCCCTGTCTCCTGTACCATGTCATGAACCTCTGTCCATAGTTCTTCAGGCACTCTGTCTATCAGATCTAATCCCTTGATTCTATTTCTCACTTCCACTGTATAATCATAAGGGATTTGATTTAGGTCATACCTGAATAGTCTAGTGGTTTTCCCTATTTTCTTCAATTTAAGTCTGAATTTGGCAATAATGAGTTCATGATCTGAGTCACAGTCAGCTCCCAGTCTTGTTTTTGCTGACTGTATAGAGCTTTTCCATCTTTTATAATAATATATTTAAAAGAGCTTTTCAAAAGAATGACCAGAATGTTCTGATAAATTTTAACTAGAACATTCTGTTTCCTGGGTATTTTAGTTATTTCAGATTCTGTGACAAGAATTAAGATAACATCAATAGTACTTTTCATTTTATCCTCCCACTTTGGGCATAATGTTTGGTGGAAGAGTAGGTGGTGAAAGTTCGGATGATTATGTTCACATAGCACCTTGCACTTTCAGAAGCATTTTCTCGTTTCTTTTTAATGGACCCTTGTCATATCAGCCACTCTGAAATAGGAAAGTGTGGTTACAAATAAGGAAACTGAATGAATGAATTCTTCATTAGGGTGCATAGCTTCCAGCCGGGAGGTGTTAGGACCATAGACTCCTGGGCTCCAGTCCCAAACATTGTGATTTAGAAGATATGAAATTGTTGTGGATTGAAGGCTTTTGTCTCATCCAAATTCGTATGTTGAAGTGCCCACCCAACCATCTGTGTTTATGGAAGTGGGGCCTTTCAGAGGGAATTAGATTTTTATGAGGTCATGAGGATGAAACTCTGATGATGGGATTGGTGGCCTTGTTAAAAGGGAGAGAGAGAGAGGAGATCTGAGCAAACATGCCCATCCATAGAGGAAAGACCGTGTGAAGACCCAGTGAGAAGGCAACCGTCTGCAAGCCTGGAAAATAGCCCCACCAGGAAACGAATCTCTCAGTTCCTTAATCCTGGACTTCTGAGCCTCTACAGCTGTGAGATGTGCATTTCTGTTACTTAAGGCACCCAACCTGCGGCACTTTGTTTTAGCAATTTGAGCAGATTAAGATAGCAAGGGACTCAAAAAATCTTTTAGACAAGTACCTCAAGTTATTCAGATGTGGTTGGTTCATTTACTCCACTTATAGAAACAGTCAGTGGGTTAAATTTATAGGCAAAAGTCACATCGTTTGTGAGTAGAGGGCTATGGTAACTGAAAGGACGTTTAACTGCAGATTTTTATGCTGGACTAATGCCACACCCCCTCTCCTCCATTCATTTTCCTTTTATCAGTGGGAAGTCAATGATCATGTTATTGTGAGCTTCCAATGGATACCGATTTTGGGGAAAGAGACTTTCCTCTTCTTAACTTGAATTTCCTTCTTAATACATCTTTAGATGTGCTAGAACAGGAAAACAGAGTCATGGTAGTCATTTTGGAGTGAGTGAATTATCGCTAGCATATCTCATTTGTGGGTCAATCATTTTCTCACCATTTCTTAGGACTTGACACAAATTTAGGTACAAATATCCTACCGCTGTGGTTTGAGTCCTTTAAAGATCATTCTATCTTGGTTTTCAGGAAGTAGTCCTGAGAAAGTAGCTTGTTCTCAGAGCTGGTATCTTCCTCTGATACACTTTTTGGCATTAACAAACATCTGGAGCCTTTTGTCCCTCTGAAGATAGAGGGAGAGCTGAAAAACTCAACAGCTTTGTAAATGACGCTGTGATACAATAAAATAAATTTAACCATCATTATGAGACTTTTTTTTCCCAAATAGTTTCATATTATTCCAGATTATCTGTAAGTGATTTTGGATAAAATTTCGAGGCAAAAGGCCACACAGGTAGAACGGTTTCAGCCAAAATATTTCAAGCAGCAGTTCTCAAAGTGTGGTCTGTAGATCTCTGAGGGGCCCCTGAGAGTCTTTCAGAGGGACTGTGTGTCTAAACCATTTGAACAATGATGGACATTATTTGGGCTTCCCTGGTGGCTCAAATGGTAAAGAATCTGCCTGCGATATGGGAGACCTGGGTTTAATCCCTGGGTTGGGAAGATCCCCCAGAGGAGGGCTTGGCCACCCAAGTACTATTGCCTGGAGAATTCCCGTGGACAGAGGAGCCTGTCCATGGGGTTGCAGAGAGTCGGACATGCCTGAGCGACTAAGTGCAGACATTACTTGCCCTTTGCACTGTGCTGCTGTTTACACCGCGTGAAAACTGCTTGCACCTCAGTGGGAATGGGGGCAGTGGCACCAATTGTACATGTCCTCCTGCATTTGCAACTAAAACCAGAAAAGCCAGTTTCATATAATGAAGCAGTAAAATGTCCTCGATAGAGCAGATTCATTATATCAACCTAAATTACCTGCCTTGTTAGTATTCTGTTTGACACAATTGGAAGTCTGCCATTAGCACGTCTGCTGCAGACTGAAGTACTGTCATGTCTGGAGGAAAACCAGTCTTGTTGTTATTTGAGTTGTGAGCTGAACCAGCTATCTTTTTTGATGAGAGGGAAATATCATTTTTATTTGAAAGAGCAACTGACAAACTGGTTATACAGACTTGGGTATTTGGCCTGCATTTTCTCAAAAACGAGTAGTGTCAGCTTGTCACTTCCAGGGAAACAAAGTAAAGTACCTGCTACCTGTAATAAAATCCAACCTTTTAGGTAACAATTGAAATTTTGAGGAATTTGATTCTGCCATTTTAAGTCTGACAGCATCCCAATCCTTAAAGACTTTTCTGATGAAATCGATGGAGATAGTAAGGGATATGACTTGTTTCATAGGCTATAATGATATGTGTCAATGTTTGGAAGAATATATAGCTCAGTGGACCAATATTTTCCAAAGGACCAATGGATGATTTACAAAAATATGTATGGGAATAAATTCTAATCAAAGTACAAGATAGAATAATGGGTTTTAATGTAACAATATTGATTCAAGTTTGATGTTGCATTTTTCCTTTAAGAAATTACAGCCTTTCAATAGATGAATGGATACAGAAATTGTGGTACATATGTAAAATGGAATATTACTCAGCTATAAAAAAGAACACATTTGAGTCAGTCCTAATGAGGTAGATCAACCTAGAGCCTATTATAGAGAGTGTAGTAAATCAGAAAGAGAAAGACAGATATTGTATATTAATACATGCATATGGACTCTAGAATCTAGAAAGATGGTACTGATGAACCTGTTTGTAGGGCAGTAGTGGAGACGCAAACATGGAGAATAGACTGTGGACACAGAGGAGTAGGAGGGGGTGAGATGAATTGAGAGAATAGCATGGAAATATACATTGCTATATGTAAAATAGATAGGAGGTGGGAATTTGTTTGTGACACAGGGAGCTCAACTCAGTGCTCTGTGACAGCCTAGATGGGAAAGGAATTCAGGAGGGAGGAGACGTATGTATGCCTGTGGCTGACTCGTGTTGATGTGTGGCAGAAACAAACACAATATTGTAAAGCAATTATCCTCCAATAAAAACAAATATATTCAAAAACAAGAAATTACAGCCCATAAAATTTTGGTGCCCTTTTAAAGAAGGATGTGTACAATTTATCTGAGAAGGCTTTTTAGGGTCCTCAGTAAGTTGTAAGAATATAAAGTGATTCTGAGATCAAAAGTTTTGAGAATATTTACTTTAAGGAAAGGTGTACGTTCAGTATTATTTTGAGAACTAGGGAAAGAGGGAAAGGAAATTAAGCCATATAAAAAGAATCAGCTATTTACAATAATTTTATCTTTATTTAGGTAACGTCCTTTATTGATTTCAAAATATTGATACTTTTTCATCTACTACCTAGTTTGGTCCAAACCACAGCTGTGTCATTATCTTCATGTTAGAGATGAAAAAGATCATACTTAGAGAAAGTTTGGGGAGCTTTCCAAGATCACAAAACTAATAATTCTGTTAATCTCATTGTTGTAGCTTATTGACAAATGAAGTTAGACAAAATTGGATTTAAAGTATTGTTATTAGCTGTTTGAAGGTATGGAAATAAGTTAAATTTCCTGAATATCAGCTTCCATAGTCATTAGGTAGACTTCATAAAACTCCGTTAGGTCTTAGGAGAATTAAGTTAGAAACAGTTTGCAAAGTGGCATATAGTGTGACTTGAATAAATAATCATTTTTCATGTTATTATTGAAAGCTGCAGTATTACTTTTTTTTTTTTCTTGCTCAGAAGATACTTACATGTTTGCAAGTGTGGTCTGCAGACTAGCATATCAGAGTCATCTCCTTGGAACTTGTACAAAATGCAGAATCTTGGGCCCCACCCTAGACTTGCTATACTAGAATCTGCATTTTCACAACCCCCAGGGGTCTCTCTGCACGTTGAAGTTTGAGGGGCTGCACTCCATAGGTATACCAACCTGAATTTCTTCAGCTGGGGGTTCCAGTCAACCCTTGTCCTGCCATTGACTTCACGCATAATGTTCTGATTAAAAAACAACTAAATGTTCTTTCATGACCTCAACTGTGTTGGCATTGGGTGGAAGTGGTGTTGCTGCTGGTGACATTTGTTCCTTTCCTTTTTTGAAGTTAAGAGGCACGTTGATTAAAGTTGCCCCGTTGCTTGTCACGTGTACAGAGCGTTGCATGCACGATCTCTGCTCTCCTTCCTGTGCGTGTTTCCCCTCTCCTAGGAGTCTACCTGTTGGTTTCTTTAATTGTGTTTCCTTACTGTACCCTGGGCTTGTCCTTTAATTGTGCTTTAATTCTCTAAGCTACCAGTCTTCTGGCTTTGCTGTGATCTGATAACATGCCCATGTTCTTTCCAGTTCAGCCCTTCATCTATCAGAATATCAAGTAGATTTCACTTTACATTGCTCCATCAATAGAACTCTTCAATTCAAAGTTTCCACTGCAGTGCCTGCTCAACAGTCCACAATATACTTGACACAATATCAAAACAAAGGAATCTTAGATCAGGGCCTTTTCAGGTGGTGTTGAATCAGGTTCAACATCCTTGGCACAGAGTTTATTCCATAATACTTCATCTTTCAAACACATATGCTTTTTATAAAGTGCCACCCAACACCATTTAGATTAGAATCTTTTGGAGACCAGGAGAAACAGGTGAATGAAGTATATTCAGGTGGGAAGGTGGAAAGGGTGTGGATTAAGAGCATTGTAAATAGACTATGTTGATCTTATCTGTTTTTGGATTAACTACAGAAATAAGTACAGAACAACTCTGCTTGTATAGTATTTATTTAAATACCTTACTGATCAGCTCACAGGAAATAAATGTGAAGAATGTTGACAGAGGAAAGTGTAATTATGCCTGTGTCATTTTGGGGAAACTTTCAAAGAAAAAGAGAACATTGATTTTTCTGGGAAGACAGTCAAAGATCTCGAGAGACAGGCGTCATGTAAAGAGTCCTAGACTTGGAGTCACAAGAATAATTTGCTGTGTGACCTTTGAGCAGTTGTTTTGCTCTCTCTGACCATAGCCTGAGTGTTTTGGATTAGGTGGGTTTCTTCTAGGTTTAAAAATCTTTGTATGGACAACTTGTAATATTTTCCTTTTGTTGTAAGGATACTACATATTGCAGAAAGTTCAGAAAGTACAAAAAAGTATAAAGGAGAAAATAAAAATTGTGTATGTGCTGTTAAATATTTTGTTCCCTCAGAACTTTTCTGTGTATGTATTATTTTTTTTAAACAAAAATGGAATCATGCTACTGCATAGACTGTCCTATATGTGTTTTAAGCTTGTATTTCCCTTATGAGATTTTCCCATTGCTAGACAGCTTTTTACTGCACCTTTCATGAGTGGAATTTTGAGAATTTTATCAACTTTAGTTCATGGGGTAATTTTTGAAAGTATCTCTGCTCATACCTCAGACATAATCATTCTGCAAGAATTTAAATATTTTTTAGGACACAGTTTTTTTCTTTTTAATCAATTTTGTTTAGTTGGAGGCTAATTACTTTACAGTATTGTAGTGGGTTTTGCCATACATTGACATGAATCAGCCATGGGTGCACATGTGTCCCCCATCCTGAACCCCCTTCTCCTCTCCCTCCCCATCCCATCCCTCTGGGTTGTCCCAGTGTGCTGGCTTTGAGTGCCCTGTTTCATGCATTGAACTTGGACTGGTCATCTATTTCACACATGGTAATATACATGTTTCAATGCTATTCTCTCAAATCATCCCACCCTTGCCTTCTCCCACAGAGTCCAAAAGTCTGTTCTTTATATCTGTGTCTCTTTTGCTGTCTTGCATATAGGGTCATTATTACCATCTTTCTAAATTCTATTAATATGCATTAATATACTGCATTGGTGTTTTTCTTTCTGACTTACTTCACTCTGTATAATAGGCTCCAGTTTCATCCACCTCTTTCGAATGGATTCAAATGCATTCTTTTTAATAGCTGAATAACATTCCATTGTGTATATGTACTACAAGTTTCTTATCCATTCCTCTGTCAGTGGACATCTAGGTTGCTTTCATGTCCTAGCTCTTATAAACAGTGCTGCGGTGAACATTGGGGTACACGAGAACACAGTTTTTATTTAATTCATCCCTCAAATCCATCTCCATTTTCTTTGTTTCTTCTTATGGTCTGATTATTAGTTTTCTGAAAATAATGACTTCCTTGAACTGTATTTCCACTCTGAATTTCCCAGGTACTACCACAGCACATGTGGAAAAATGTGTGCTCCTAAATGCGTGGTGGTCTTCTTAGCCTTATTTTTCATTACTCCGGTAACAGTGTTACCACTCAAGGGTTTAGCACTTATACCTTCATGCATTCAGAGCAGTCCTGTACAGACCTGGGACAAATGTATGTAGCCATTTACCAGTCAACGTTTGTCAAGTGTGCAGATCAGACTCATCACATGGTAAGTGGTATGTGTTTGTTGAATTCCGGCTTGACTTTACTGAGTTTACTCTTTCTCCAACCCTAGGTTAAGCCCTTTGTTTCCTTACTTGGAGTAGTTGTGTAAGGCAGGAGGGAGCAAATGTGTTGACTGGTGAGCGATCCTAGTCTGGGACTCACATCTCAAGGGACTCTGTGTCCCATATGTTATAGGGGACTCACACATTCTTATATGCATAGCTTGGATTTAGAGGTTCAAAGGGTTCAGGTAATTTTTCAGCTTCTGCTCTGGTGGTATTTTACCAATTTTAAAGAGTCATAAAGGGCCTCAAGATGCCTATTTTATAAATATCCAGCTCTGTTGAAAAAAACAAACAAACAAACCCAGAAAGCTACATTACAGCTCAGACTTGTACTGTTCTCCAGATACACTCTGTAGAGATCATTTCTGTTTTTCACCCCAGGAGTGGCCTTTCACCCGCTTTTTTCTCATCCAACCCCAGGCACCCCCTGGAATCCAACTCATCTTCCCAAAGGAAACACTGCTTTACTGCTCTTTGGCCTGTGTCCCTTGTCCCTGAATGACTCAATTTCCACTTAATCGTTCAGAGGGCCATAGAGCTTAGTGGTTAAGGCCCAGACTGCTGGAGTTGAATCGTTTCTCTGTCCATAACTGCTGTGTATCCTTCGGCATAGAGCTTCCCAGATGGCGTAGTGGTAAAGAATCTGCCGGCTAGTGCAAGAGACATAAGAAACACAGGTTCAATCTCTGGGTTGGGAAGATCCCCTGGAGGAGGAAATGGCAACCCACTCCAGTATTCTTGCCTGGAGAATCCCATGGTTAGAGGAGCCTGGTGGGCTACAGTCCATAGTGTTGCAAAGAGTCAGACATGATTGAAATGACTTAGCACAGACACACGCATCCTTGGGCACAGTCCCCTAACTTCTCTGTGCTTTAGTCACCTCACCTGTAAATTGGAAATAGTAATTGTAGTTACCTTGAAGATTTGTTTTGAGGATTAAGTGAATTAACCTATGTAAACTAGTTAGAAAAGTGCCTGAAAGATAGTAGATGCTAGATTAGGGGTTATTATGATGATGATGATGATAGCTAGTAACTTATTCAACAAATATTTAGAGTTCCTATTGTGTGAGCAGTAATGGTTAAGAGGCTAGGAGCTAATTGGTAGTGAGGGGAGAGGAGAGACATACTCCTTGTTCTCAGGGTCCATCCCCATAGGACTGGATGTTTATCAAAGAATCCTCCAGGATTGTTTCTCACTGCACCTATGACTGGTGCTGCCTAGAATATGCAGGCCTGTGAGAAGAGATAGTGAGAGGGAGTTGGTTTAGTCAGAGAGATGTAAGGTGTCCAGGAGGAAGTGATGGGCAAACAGCAAAGGATTCTGAGGGACAGCGGCAGCATGTACAAAGGGCCTGGAGTAGCAAGGATGTGGTGTGACCCAGAATCGGGAGCTGACCAGGTTGCTGGTGGACAGAAAGATAGGTGGTGGGTAAAGAGACAGGAAGGGTAGTCAGGGGCCAGGTCTAGGCAGGGCCTTGCAAACCATCTCAGGGCTTTGGAGTTTTGCTTTTAAGAGCAATTGGGAATCACCGAAATGTTTTTTTCTGTTTGGTTTTGTTTCTATTTTTGCTCATAGTAACAAAGTCTCATTTATGTTTTGGAAAGGTCATTTTAGCTTTAGTGGCAGGAACAAATTAAAGCGAATATGTTGCATGTAGAAAGAGCACTATCTTCTTTTTTTACTTGGCTATTTCATATCTATTTACTTTCTCTTTCCTACTGGATTTTTAAGTTTTACATGTGGCTATGCAAATTAAAATTTGCACAAATTAAAGTTAAATAGCATAAAAAATAATTCAATTCCTCATCACACTGGCCACTTTTCAAGTGCTAGCAGTGATGTGCGGGCACCACCCTGAAGGTCAGCACAGACAAAGGGAACACTTTATCATCTTAAAAAATTGCATTGCATAATGCTGACGATTGTGATAGCATAGGTGTTTTGTTTTTTTTTTTTTCACTTTTATGGTCTTTCCCCAGGAAGTAATATACATAGAACAAATGTTCTTTGCTGAAGAAATGTTTGTTAGAACAAAGTTAATTGCTTAAGAGGGGTAAGTTGTGAATGTTCTTACAAGTATAATTTTAAGACTGCTTGTCCAATGAATGCATGTAATTGAGTTGACTTAAGCCAGGATATACATATTAAAAGGTGGCCTTTCTGAAATTATGGTTGCCTCCTAAATTATAAACCCATGTATCCATTACCAGATTTTAAGTTCTGTCTTTAATTTGTTACTGTAATTGCGATTGAGTGTAATTGTGATAGAGTGTTACTGTGATTGAGTACCACTGGGTCTTTACAGAAAGTAAGGGGTCATTTTTAAGCTCCCTGTTAATCGCATTCTCTGTCCTCATGAGGAATGACCAAAAAATCTTCTGGAAGTTATCTTTTGTTATCTGTTTCCACTGCTCATTTTTCAAGAATAAATGCAGGGAATGCTAGTCGTTCCAAAAAATAGTTCCGAAAAAAACTAGAAATAAATCACATAAACTGAACATGATGTTCTGTCTATTTTATTTCTTCATCTCTGACCCACCACTTGAAAAGGCAGGTTCCTGCCTAGGCGATGGCACCCCATTCCAGTACTCTTGCCTGGAAAATCCCATGGATGAAGGAGCCTGGTGGGCTGCAGTATCATAGGGTCGTGAAGAGTCGGACACGACTAAGCGACTTCACTTTCACTTTTCACTTTCACGCATTGGAGAAGGAAATGGCAACCCACTCCAGTGTTCTTGCCTGGAGAATCCCAGGGATGGGAGAGCCTGGTGGGCTGCCGTCTATGGGGTCTCACAGGGTCGGACACGACTGCAGCGACTCAGCAGCAGCAGCAGCACAGCACTTTATCTCTTAGTCCATCTGTTTCATCCTCTGCCTAAGGGTGGGAGGGGCTGTCCTGTACCATTAATAAGCTAGTTTGTTCTCTTTTCTGTCTCATGAACTTAACAACACTAAAATCACTTAATACTACTTTTATTTAGTGAGTCATGTCTTTCTTGATTGTAAGTTCTAAAGAAACAAATCATTTTCAGGATTATTTTGACAATGCTTTTCTCCCCCTGCCTCCTCGAATCCAGCTGAAGCAAGATCTAATTAAAATCTGTCCTGCATCTAGGAAACTGAGAAAAACAAGTGAACTCTCAAAATGGAAAGTTCTTTTCCTGTATTAAATGTAACTTTATTTATGCCTTGGGGTGTGTGTATGTGTGTATCTGATGTCTAATTATTTGCTATGCAGCTAGGGTCCAATTAGAAAAATAAAATCCATATTTGGTAATTGAATCTAGAGAATTTAGTAGAAGAAACCAGTTACAGAGGTGTTGGAAGAGCTGAAAGTCAAATGTTGGAAGAGCTGAAAGCCGAACAGGATGGTATGGCAATGAGGCAACCCACGGGAGAGTAACAGCAGGAAAATTATACTACCTTGAAGGTTGGAAAGACAAAGGGAAAAGCTGATGAAACATGGAACTGGCATCCAGGAGAGAAGCTGGAACCCTGGAGACATGAAGCCTCTGCTGAGGGGTCCTGTCTGAGGCAAGGAGAACAGGGAAGATGTATTCTGACTGTATTTCCAACCACCCCTCTCCCCTGCACCCCACAACTTCTGTCGGTTTCCCTGGTGTGATGCTGGAGTCAGGGAGCCCAGATAATATAATTAGTTAAGAGGTCCTTCCTCTGAGGTAGAAGCACAGAAAAAAGGCAGTATTGGAGTGTGGGTTTCTCAGGAAAGAGATGGAGGCTGGCACACCAGGGGTTTCATCGGGTTTGCTCTTGAGATCAGCTTCTGGGGAAGGGAAGGGACTGTGGGGAAGGTGAGGTGAGCTGTAATGGGGTCTCTCCATGGAGGCAGTTCTTTGTGGCCTGAACCCTTAGAGCCGTTGAAGAGGGAGCAGTCTCTCCTGGGGGAGGGGTGTGGCCTTGGGTAAATGCTCTCTTTAGCTGAGACAGTTCTTGTCCGGTGGTACCCCCAGCACCCAGAGAAGTAATTTCTTCTTATTTGAAGGGGAATCCAGGCAGCTTATCGCAGTCTCTGCTACTGACAGGGGCAGAAACCATGTTTGCACATTGTTTATTTTTTAAAATCATATGGTACTGAAATGTGTGAAGTGGAAGTACAGCTTTCTCACTTAACAATATCATATACTGTTTAAATATTTCCATGTCCCAATCTATCACTCTATTAAAAAAATATATACTTTAAAGATTTATTGATAAAATAAGAAATGCTTATCAAATAGTATTACATGTGAAAAGAAACAAAATTATATATAAAGTGACTTTTCAATTAAAAAAATATAGAATAGTTTCTCAAGTATATAAATATATACATTTGTGTGTGCATATATATAATATATGCATATATATATGCATGTGTAAAAATGCACATATATATGCATATATAAGTGCATTTTTTAAAAAGTAAAGGAAAATAGACCAATGTTTTTAGGTAGTGGAAATTTTGTAGTGGAATAATATGTATTCTTGCCTATTTCTTTTTTCAATAAACTTTTTATTTTTAGAATAGTTTTGGATTTACTGAACAGTTGCAAAGCTAGTACAGAGTTTTCATATGTCACACACCAGTTTCCCTGTCTTTAACATCTTATATTAGTATAGTACATTTGTCACAACTACTGAACTAACATGGATGTGGCCCTATTAACTAAAGTACAAATTTTGTTCATATTTCCTTAGTTTTTCTGTGATGTCCTTGTTTGCTGTTCCGGTGTCCTATCCAGGAATACCAGGTTATGTTTCGATGTTATGTCTAGTTAGGTTCCTTTTGGCGAGGTTTCTCAGACATTCTCAGACTTTATTTGTTTTTGATGACCTGGACAGTTTCAAGGAGAACTGGTCATGTATTTTGTGGAATGTCTGATGTTTTTCTCATGATGAGATTGGGATTATGTGCTTTTGGGAGGCAGACCACAGAGGTGAAGTGTCATTCTGAACACATCATATCAAGATTCTATGCTATTAATATGACTTCATCGTTGATGATGTTAACTTTAATTACCTGACTGAGGTAGTGTTTATGAGAGTTTTCCACCTCAAAAATACTCTCTTGTGCCTTTCCATTCTGTACTCTTTGGAAGGAAGTTACTATGCCCAGCCCACACTTAAAGAGTAAGAGCGTTAGATTTCACTCTCAGGGTGGAGTATCTGCATAAATTGTTTGGAATTCTTCTATACTGGAGATTTGTTTATTCTTCCCCACATATTTATCTATTCAATCATTTATCTGTATAAGTATGAACTCATTAATATTTATTTTATACTTTGTATCATAACCTAATAATACAGTGTTTATATTTTTGCTCAAATTGTTCCAGCTTTGGCCTTTGAGTGTTGGCTTCCATGTCCCTTTGACACACACACATGGTTATGTGTGTGTGTTTTTAGTACTCCCTTTCTTTCTGGTGCTAAAAGATGAGTCTAAAAGTCTGAAACTTCATCACACATAGTTACAGTTTTTTTTCTTGTGATGAGAATTTCAAGACTGACTCTCTTAGCAACTTTCAAATATACATTTTAGTATTATCAATTAGGGTCATGATACTGTACTTTTCCAGCACTTATTACTTATTTTAGAAATGGAAGTTTATACCTTTTGTCATATCCAATGATTGTGTGTGTGTATGTGTGTGTGTGTGTGTATAGCCTTCCCTTACTTCTGGTACAAGAGTCTGAGTTTTAGGCTCCTCTTGTCCTATTTTTTTCCCCTAAATGTTTACTAATCTCTTGATATTCTAAAACTCATGAATATAACCCTCTTCTTCACCTGAAAATTAAAAGTGGACTTGTGTAACTGTGTATACCTGAGCTCTCTGTGCATTTACCAAAGGAAGAAAAGTACACATCACACCACTCACATCTCCATATGACTCTGTGGAGTAGTTTGTAGACATTTCTCTTCCTCTGCAAAGTGATGAAGACCCAGGTCATTACTTCTGAATGAAGCTGGCTAGTTGTGTACTTTTGGCAGAGTCAGCTCTTAGATTCCTTCACTGACCATTTTATTGTGGGAATTTAGGCATAAAATCTGGGGGAAAGAAAAGCAAGCATGTTCCCTCAGATGGTCAGGAAACCGTATTGGTTATGGCAGTCCACTCCAGTGTTCTTGCCTGGAGAATCCCAGGGACGAGGGAGCCTGGTGGGCTGCTGTCTATGGGGTCGCATGGAGTCGGACACGACTGAGCGAGTTCACTTTCACCAACTTTGATAAATTCATCTCTGGTCAGCATCTGGCCACCAGCTCTATAGACTCAGAAGCACCTCATGGTTTTTGATGGGTCAAGGATTCAGGAAAGGCCTGGCTCGGCAGGTGTGGCTCATAGCCACCTATTTGCAGTCAGTTGCAACAGTAAGGAATGGAGTACCTTGATGTTGGCCAAGCATCTGTCTCCCACTTCAGGTAATCTCAGAACCTCCCAACTGGTCTCTGTGCTGAGATAGCCTGGGCTTACAGCCGGATAATCTCGGAGTATAACGCTTGCATTGGGGCTGATGGCTTTAAGAGTAAGTATTTCAGAGATAGATTTACATAATTTTAAAGTAATTAGATAGTGTTTTATATTATTTGGGTTTCAGTTCAGTTCAGTTCAGTTGCTCAGTCATGTCTGACTCTTTGTGACCCCATGGACTGCAGCACGCCAGGCTTCCCTGTCCATCACCAACTCCCAGAGCTTGCTCAAACTCCTGTCCATCAAGTCAGTGATGCCATCCAGCCATCTCATCCCCTGTCATCCCCTTCTCCTCCCACCTTCAATCTTACCCAACATCAGGGTCTTTTCAAATGAGTCAGTTCTTTGCATCAGGTAGCCAAAGTATTGGCATTTCAGCTAATGTATTATATTAACTCAATTGTTTATTAACAGATATTTATGTTATTTGCATATCTTTGCTGTTACAAATAATGCTACAGTAAATAAATATCTATGCAAATCCTTATCTGCTAATGTGAACCATTCTGTCAGATAAATTAAGATATTTGAAATTGTAAGAGTCAGTCAGTCAGTTCAGTCATTCAGTGGTGTCTGACTCTTTGTGACACCATGGACTGTATAGTTCATGGAATTCTCCAGGCCAGAATATCGGAGTGGGTAGGCTTTTCCTTCTCCAGGGATTCTTCCCAACCCAGGGATCGAACCCAGGACTCCTACGTTGCAGGTGGATTCTTTATCAGCTGAACCACAAGGGAAGCCCAAGAATAGTGGAGTGGGTAGCCTATCTCTTTTCCAGCAGATCTTCCTGACCCAGGAATCGAACTGGGGTCTCCTGCATTGCAAGCAGATTCCTTAACCAACTGAGCTATCAGGAAAGCCAGTTTTCTTAAGAAGCTGCAGTAATTCTGAAGACTAAAGAGAGGCCACAAAAGTGTATTTTTCAACATTGAAAGCAGAAGACAGTTAAATAAGCCATAGACCAAAATCAGTGTTGATATTTAATAATTTTGTGATTCCATGTGGGCATTACCCACTCTTGGATGTAAATAGAAACTCTGGTTACCTGCCAGGTGTTTAAGAGGATCCTGCTTTGTTTTGAGGTATTTCCTGTTACTAATCTTGTTGATTAGGTGCTTACATCTCAAGATTCAGTGAGGGTATAGCAGTCATGGAGCAAAGGTGGCCATCAAAGCTGAATCTCGGCTGAGACCGTTACTTTATACACCAGATGGACATTTTATGCTTTGACCTTTAACTTCAGAGGGAAATAGTCTGTGAAAGCTATCCCTGAAATCTGGGAGAAGTGATTTGCTCACTCAGGCAGAAGTTTAAAAATTAGGGGGATATTATTTTCCCTTGAAGATGCTTGCTACTTTTAGAAACAAAAATAAATGATCATGTTTTTCTTTTTATTGTATCTATGTGATAGGATGGATGTTAGGTGAGCCGATTGTAATCATTTCACCATGTATGCAAATCAAACCATCGTACTGTATGCCTGAAACATACATAGTGATGTATGCCAGTTATTTTTTCATAAAACTGGGGAAAGAAATCAGTGAACATGATAGGAAAGGAGAATTACCAGCCTAGATAAATCAGTTCTCTGGAACCTTGCAGGGTCCCAGGAAAAATTTCCAATATGAAGAATATGGCTCAGGTGAGTGTCTGACTCCTCTTCTGCTTCACCTGGGGAAGTAAGGCTTCAGGGATACTGTTTCAGGTACTTCTCATGACAGGCCTAGGAGTTTATCCCAATGGCCTGCATTCAGGAAGAAATCTTAATATATGTATGGATTTGGAGTAGTAGTCCATAAGAGAGGACGGTATAGGATATGGGGTTGGGGTAATCCAAATAAAGATACGATCAAATGCCAAAGGAAAGTAGACTCATAGATATTATATATTTATTAGGGAGCATAGAAAATATACAATCCAAACCAATAAAGGGACTGTAGATGACATGATTTTCTCAATGTCACAAAACTCCCAAAGGCTTCAGTTTTGTTACATGTTTAACTGAAAATGGATACAGTTTTAAAAATAATTTCCCTACAATTTATGGTATGGTAACATTCTAACCTTGTTTCTGTTTTCTTAAGCTAGGATTCTCATTTGATATTTCATCTTAACATGTTCTCCTAAAAAAAATATTTTTCAGTTATCATTATGAGCTCTTATAAGCTACTGATTTGAACTTTCCTTGAAATGTTTCTTCAAATGCTTATTTTACAGGCATAATTCATTGAAAATTAGGAAAATGATTAAATGACTATTTGCTTAAATATCAAAGGTGTAAAAGCCTTTTTTAGACTATTATAGTTTAGACAAGACTCTCACATTTTTATCTGCCCAAGAGACTAATGAAACCAAGTGTGTACTGTGCTTATTCAAAAGTAATTGCTTTGAAGTGTGCTTCCTATTATCAGTAACTTAACAGACTGTGGGTGTCACCTTCTCTTTCATGTATATAGTGTCATATCTGAATGTTATAACATATCTGTGTGCTGTTAACTTTCTTTCTCACTTAGGAAAACAGTTAAAAGCTCAGAGTAAACATGGAGGGGGAGCCATTAAGAGTCAGTATTTCATAATAATATAAATATTACATAAATATTTAAATATTAATTTAACATTTAATTAATAACTAATATTTAATTAAACAAATATATAATATTTAATTAAATATCACCTTCTGACTTTATTTTTCCTTTATTCTTTTTTAAAGGGGTATGAGAAAAAAGAATCCCAAAGAAGAGTGTGTAGCTTTTTGATGTAAATATTATTTCTTTTTACTCATGACTAGAATTGACTTTGGTAAAAATCGGTTGTAGTCAGCGTGCTACCGATTTCCCTTATTCACTAAATATGAAAAATAATTAGCATTTTAAGAAATGTACCAGATTTCATAGTAATATTTCTGAATAAATTAGAAGTGAGTGCTGTTGGGAATCATGGTATACATCTAGCAATTCTATTAATCCTTATTGTAAAAAAAAAAAATGCATTGATGGTAGATTCTTGGACAGTCAACCAAAAATCTCTGTGATGTGTCACTGAAGCTTGTTTTTGTGAACTCCTATCTTAGCATCTCTCATTTTAAAGGCAATATTTTCCCTTCTATGTTTGTGGTAATTACTGGTATCCACAGAGCAGAGATTCTTTCCATCCGGAAAAGTAAGAGTCTGTCTGAGGGAACTGCTATGGCTGGTGATCTCAGATTGCTTGTAACTCATACAGAGGTCTTAGCCGTGCTTTAGCAGCTGGGTTTGTGGAGGTAATGACATATCCTATCCACATTCTGGGTGTGAGCTGGTGGTTACCCCACATGCAAGGATCTGTGCAGAGTCAAAGGAGCCTACCATGGTGTTCCTTTCCGTTACACTCTCATTAGCCTTCTGATTTGTCCTTCTGGTTATTCTTATAAGCAGTGGTTTGGTGGCCTTGATCTCCAAGATATGTTTGGGGTTTTGCTGTCTTTTGTGTGTGTGTGTGTGTAGTATAGTTTAAGAAATTACAAGTTATTGCTTGGAACTTCATAAAATAATTCTCCAATATGCTTTTATTTTAGCACCTCTTCTCTGTCATCGTAATCTTCAGCCTATGCTAGTCATAAGCTGATAGATATCGTAATAATGAGTTCTGTGACTTCTAATTGAGACTTGTCAATGAGAGAATAAATACTGTCATTGTCTCCATAATTGCCAAAGATGGCATAATGGTGAGGGTAAAGGACATTCAGTTTAATACAGTTATCATATGAGATGTTCCCTTGTATAGCACTGGCAGACACTAATATTTCTTAAATTGATTTTGATTAGATTGAACATGGGTCAGAGAGACAGAGATATAAAATATATGTTTTTGGAAGCTATCAGAAATTGAAATACAATTTTGAAGTCATAAACTTAATTTTATAAAGAAATTCTGCCTGCTTATATATCTTATATGCTGTGTATTATATTATAAATACGTTATATTATGTTGCATTAAAGTTAGAACATCCTCTGAAGGACCATAGCTATTGTATAATTTGTGGTGTATTTCCCATATGTAAAGATACATACAAGTTAATCTCACTTGGGCTTCTCTGGTGGTTCAACTGGTGAAGAATCCACCTGCAATGAGGGTGACCTGGGTTCGATCCCTGGGTTGGGAAGATCCCCTTGAGAAGGGAATAACTACCCACTCCAGTATTCTGGACAGTCCATGGGGTCACAAAGAGTTGAACATGACTGAGCGACTTTCACTTTCACTTCACTTAACCTCACTTTATCCACCTTAAGTTGTGAAGATGATCTCAAACTTGCTAATTCTCCGATGTTTTTGGCAGAAGCAAACAGAAATGCTTTCTTGAGGAAAACACCTTCATCCTAGGCTTCAAAGAATCCTGGAAATTTTTAACATAAGTGAACAGACTACATTTAGGAACAATCAAGCACACACCGGCAGCAAAACCCAGCAGAAACATCACACAGCAGAAGACGACAAGCAACAACTTCAGATGATGGTATTATCAGACTCAGATGATAAAATTCTTGACCATCTTTTAAAGAAAATATGGGAGAAATAATAGGGAATTGAATTAGAGTTTCTTGTGATCTCTCTTTGTGATACATACTAGTTAATGTCTTCTGAACTACCTTTCAGCTCACAAATTCTCTCTTCCACTACTCTGCTGCTGCTGCTAAGTCGCTTCAGTCGTGTCCGACTCTGTGCGACCCCATAGACGGCAGCCCACCACTACTCTGCCTCTCTTCTAATGCGAAGCCTAACCCCTTAATTTTGTTCACTTTATTTTTCATTTTATTCCTAGAAATTTTATTTGGTTCTTTAAAAAAAAACTTTGTAGGTTTATTGATTTCTGATAACATTATCCATTTTCCTTTCATTTTGGGCACTATTTGAAGAAACGATAATTTTCTCAAACCAATGAAAGACCTAATCTATAAGAGAACTATACACCAAAAAACAAACAGAATAACATGGCAGAATATAAAGGTCGAAATTAAAATCATTGAAGGTATAGAAGAAAAATATCAGATTTTTTTCAGTGTGACAACAACTGAACTCTCAATAGCAACGATGAAAAACATGAAATAGTATAAAGAGATGAGATCTTCACTGTGCCAAAAGAAAATAGTTGCCAGGCTAGAATTGTGTACCCCTGCAAAAATATCTTTCAAGAATCAGAACAAAATAAAGACATGTTTATGCAAAAATTACTGACAGACTCTGCCATCAGGAAAATTTTAAAAGATTTTTTTAAGCAGAAGGTAACTGATTCCCCAGATGAAAGGTTTAAAGGGAAAAAAATGCATTAAAATTCATGAAGTTGTAAATATTTGGGTATGCCTGAATAAACTTATAAAATAACAAGGTCTTAGGGGTTTTGGCGATGGCACCCCACTCCAGTACTCTTGCCTGGAGAATCCCATGGACAGAGGAGCCTGGTGGGCTGCAGTCCATGGGGTCGCGAGGAGTCGGGCCTGACTGAGCGACTTCACTTTCACTTTTCACTTTCATCCATTGGAGAAGGAAATGGCAACCCACTCCAGTGTTCTTGCCTGGAGAATCCCAGGGACGGGGGAGCCTGGTGGGCTGCCGTCTATGGGGTCGCACAGAGTCGCACACGACTGAAGTGACTTAGCAGCAGCAGTAGGGGTTTAAAAGTTAGAATAAAAGTAATATTAAAAGAGAAGGAAGTCTAAAAAGCTATAACCTAAACATCCATATCAACAACTTAGTAAAAGAAAACCCACTAATATATAAAAAAAAGAAAACCCAGAAAATTAGACCTGGGATATGGAAGAAAAAAAAATAAGAATAAGACCAGAAATCAGTAAAATAAATAAACATATTAAAGAGACTGACAAAGTAAAAGACAGTTTCTTTGAAAAAGTAATATTACCCCTAGTGAACCTGCTTAAGCAAAAAAAGAGAAAGCACAAATTATATCAGGAATGAAAAAAAGGAACACAAATCCAATGCTACAGATACTGAAAAGATAACAGTTTGTTATTGTAAATCATTTATATCAATATATTCAAAAATGTAGATAAAATGAAAAATTCCAAGAAAAGGCACTTTATCAAAACTGAGTCAAGAAAAATTAGAAAATCTAAATAATTCTGTAACCCATGAAGAGATTGAACTGGAAATCAACAAGTTTACCCAGATGTTTCTAGGTCCAAACCTGCCCATTAGTTCTATCCTCCAAGGAAGAACTAACTCGGATCTTACACATCTTTACTGCCTACTTTATGAAGTTGGCGTGGCCTTTTACTTTAAGATCTTTTTATTGTTAGTGTCCTGGTATTTTACATGTGATTAAGTACGAGCCTTTGATTTATTACTATGGATGCTTGATATTAGGACCTTTTGATGTCAAGATTTGTTCATATCTTCTTAAATGCCATTAACAATACTATTTAGATGGGTTTGTTTTAAATATTTTTTTCCTCTTCTTCCTTTTTTTCCTTTGTTGTTTATCTTAGATCTTTTATTTTTGTTCATTTTATATTGTAAGTTTACTTCAAATGATGGGTGAATCATGGTGGTTCATTGATGTTTAGGATTGAGGGATTAGGTAGGTTGAATGGAGGCAGAATTTGTTGATTAGAGCTTGCTTAGAGTAAGTTGGCAGGGAGGAGCTTCCTGTTATGCTGAAGATCCCTAAAATGCCAGGAGATAAACTTTACTCTGGATCACTAATATCCATGCTAGCTTCTAGGTTCTCCAGTATACTGATCCTAAATGTATATGGGTTTGTTGTGGAATCTTTGAGCCCTTGCCATTTTGAAACTGAACCCCTTTCTGCCAGGCAGATGTCAGCTTCTTCAGAGTTATAGGTTTCACTGAGTGGTTGGGTATGAGATTTGCCCCTAAGTGATATGCTTGCCCGGTCTTAGTTAAGTCTTCTTTCCCCATTTTCATTTGACCAGTTATATAAGATCTCACTGCCATCTGGCGGAATCTTCATTGAGGTCAAATGTAACTAAAATGATGCTGTGTGTAAGAAGCTATACAAAAGTTAGAACTTTGTCTTTAGAAAGCTCCTCCATCCACTCAAGCAGTTCTAACCTTTGTATTGAACTTTGTAGCAACTAAGGTCCGTCTAGTCAAGGCTATGGTTTTTCCAGTGGTCATGTATGGATGTGAGAGTTGGACTGTGAAGAAGGCTGAGCACCGAAGAATTGATGCTTTTGAACTGTGGTGTTGGAGAAGACTCTTGAGAGTCCCTTGGACTGCAAGGAGATCCAACCAGTCCATTCTGAAGGAGATCAGCCCTGGAATTTCTTTGGAAGGAATGACGCTAAAGCTGAAACTCCAGTACTTTGGCCACCTCATGCGAAGAGTTGACTCATTGGAAAAGACTCTGATGCTGGGAGGGATTGAGGGCAGGAGGAGAAGGGGACGACAGAGGATGAGATGGCTGGATGGCATCACTGACTCAATGGATGTGAGTCTGAGTGAACTCTGGGAGTTTGTGATGGACAGGGAGGCCTGGCATGCTGCGATTCATGGGGTCGCAAAGAGTTGGGCATGACTGAGCGACTGAACTGAACTGAACACTTGAAAGTTCTTCAAGAACAAGACATTATTTTTGAGCCTCTCATATCTTTGAGTCTCCAGTGGGTGTTTCTTGGCACCAGATTTTATGCATTAGGATCTAATTCTCATCCTCTAGGAAAGGAAATCCCCTGAAGACTCCAGCAGTGTCTTAGTCGGAGTTCTTTGAGTGTGTTTTCCAGAAGTATGCAGCTTTGGTCAGAGGTCAGAAGACTGATAGGCAATGTGGCCAGATAATTAATTCATCTTCAAGTTGGGGGGTAAGGTCTGTCACATTTGAATACCAAATCCAGCCATCTTCCATCTCCTTAAAAAAAATTGCTTTTTGCCTTTATTCATTATAGGCGTCCTGTATATAAAGCAGACACAAAGGCACTTAACAAACTGACTGACTTTGTCAACTCACATGAAGAAAAGTGGGGAGGTTTATAGTTTTCCTCCAAGTTGTGTTTAATTAGTTTGCTGATTTTTCAGGTCAGCAGTTATTGAACGCCCTGTGCTAGGCCTGGAAAATACCAAGATGAGTAAATAAATCCATGCCTTCCTGGATCTCACAGTCCAGTCAGAGGCAGACAGATAAACAGATCTCTCAGAGCATGGTCAGGTTGCAGTAACTGGCAGTGAGGAAGGGACCGGAGGAGGACTGAGTATCTCCAGAGAGAAGGCAGGCAGATGAGTGACTTACAGCACAGACTTCCACAGTGTCGCCAGAAGATCTTTCTAGAATTTATAAATCCAGTCATGTTACTTCCATGTTCGAATGCCTCAACAGCTTCTCGCTGCCCCAAAGACCACCTCAGCCACCCTGTTGGCCCTCCCCTCACCGCCAACTGCCCACTCCTTTACAACCTGACTGCTTAAGTTCGAATCTTGCTCCTGTCACTTATGAACGGTGATCCTTGGCAAGTTGCTAACCTCTCTGCAGCTATTTCTTTAAACTCAGTAAACACAATCGTTTGTGTCTCAGTGTTACTGTCAGGATTAAATGATTTGATATAAAACTCTTAGAATAGCGCCTAGCACGTAGTAAGTACCACAGAAGGGATGATTACTGCTGTTCTGTACAAGTGATGGCGCTTACTGCCATTATTGTTTCCACTTTCCCAGACCGGTATGATTTCCTTCCCTGGCATCGCACAAAGCACCATTGCACGATCTGTTACCAAATTAGACACCAGGCCCCTCTCTTGGGGCCCTAGCTGAACCAAAGCTCTCCCCATACCCCGATTGCTCAAGGAGTTCTTTCCCACTCAGGTGTGTGCTTCTAATAATGAGACTGAGTTTGATGCAGGCAAAATAGGCTTTTACTCAATGACCAGAGAATTGAGAAAGGGTGTTCATGCTCTAAAGGTACGTTCTCCCCGAAGGGAGGGGAGTAAGGGAATTTTAAGGGTCAGGAGGCAGACACGACATCAGGGCTCTAGGAAAGGGGTGGAGACTTCTGGGGCAGCAGGGACATACACAGTCTTCCATACTCCTTTGCACACGGCACCAATTGTGCCTCAGTCAGTCAGTCAGTTCAGTTGCTCAGTCGTGTCTGACTCTTTGTGACCCCATGAATTGCAGCACACCAGGCCTCCCTGTCCACCACCAACTCCCGGAGTTCACTCAAACTCACGTCCATCGAGTCTGTGATGCCATCCAGCCATCTCATCCTCTGTTGTCCCCTTCTCCTGCCCCTAATCCCTCCCAGCATCAGAGTCTTTTCCAATGAGTCAACTCTTCGCATGAGGTGGCCAAAGTACTGGCGTTTCAGCTTTAGCATCATTCCTTCCAAAGAACACCCAGGACTGATCTCCTTTAGAATGGACTAGTTGGATCTCCTTGCAGTCCAAGGGACTCTCAAGAGTCTTCTCCAACACCACATTTCAAAAGCATCCATTCTTTGGCACTCAGCTGTCTTCACAGTCCAACTCTCGCATCCATACATGACCACTGGAGAAAACATAGCCTTGACTAGACGGACCTTTGTTGGCAAAGTAATGTCTCTGCTTTTCAATATGCTATCTAGGTTGGTCATAACTTTTCTTCCAAGGAGTAAGGGTCTTTTAATTTCATGGCTTGCAGTCACCATCTGCAGTGATTTTGGAGCCCCCCAAAATAAAGTCTGACACTGTTTCCCCATCTATTTCCCATGAAGTGATGGGACTGGATGCCATGATCTTCATTTTCTAGCAGAGTACAAATCCCTCTCTTCCCTCCACGTAGAGATGAAGCATGGTGATGAAGCACAGGTAACTCTTGGACATCTCCAGGTTTCATCTGCACAGTCGAGATCCTGTGGTCAAGTCAGGGCCAGTTCAGAGCGGTTAACCACTGTGTGTCTCTCAAAGCATATATCTCTCTCAGTAAAACTTCAAAGCCTCTGCCCAACACCAGGTGCTTTTGAAACACAGAGATGAGTCAAGGCCAGTGTCCGGCTCTCAAGGGTATGGAAACACAGAGATTAATCAAGACATGGAAAGTGGTGACATTTATCCTACTTTATCTGCCAACTTGGAGTTGGCTGGTTCAGTCTAGTTTTGCTGCAGGGCTTTGTGGCATCATGTTGCTAAACCACAACTAGCCTGTACAGTTGAAAAATAGTTTCTGCACCTTTGCATGGGTGACACATTGTCTCTATGTACATTAATTCTTAGGTTGCCTTTCACTATCTCATGTCTTTATCATCCACAAATTCTAGAGTTGTTGCCCTGAGTAGATTATCAACTCAGATTAGAGATTTTACCACAAATTCTTTTTTGTTTTAACTTTGTACTTCTCCACAGAATTGAAATCCAATGCATATTGCAGGCACTCAGACATTGTTTATTGATTGAAGGGGAAATCCTTTTTTGTCCTGCTTTCTCTTTGTGATGTCTTTTTATAACAGTTCTCTCCACTGTACTGTTAGCATGTTAACATTTTTTTAATATAAATTTATTTATTTTAATTGGAGGCTAATTACTTTACAATATTGTATTGGTTTTGCCATACATCAACATGAATCCGCCACGGGTGCACACGTGTTCCCCATCCTGAACCCCCCTCCCACCTCCCTCCCCATACCATCCCTCTGGGTCATCCCAGTGCACCAGCCCTGAGCATCCTGTATCCTGCATCAAACCTGGACTGGTGATTCCTTTCACATATGATATCATACATGTTTCAATGCCATTCTCCCTTATCATCCCACCCTCTCCCTCTCCCACAGAGTCCAAAAGACTGTTCTGTACATCTGTGTCTCTTTTGCTGTCTCGCATACAGGGTTATCATTACCATCTTTCTAAATTCCATATATATGCATTAGTATACTGTATTGGTATTCTTCTTTCTGGTTTACTTCACTCTGTATAATATGCTCCAGTTTCATCCACCTCATTAAAATGGATTCAAATGTATTCTTTTTAATGGCTGAGTAATACTCCATTCTGTATATGTACCACAGCTTTCTTTCTTTCTTTTTTTTTTTATTAACATATTTCTACTGTAGCTCTCGTCCAGTTGTATTGTAATCATTCATTTTAATGTCCACATGCTTTGTTTCTCTGGCAGGATAGGAATTGCTTTCATTTGCATCTCTGGCCTTTAGCAAAAGGATTTCACCCAGTAGCCACATATTTAGATGAGTACTTGATAAAGAGAATAATATGCATTATGTTAATACCACTGTATTTGAGATTGGTGAGAACAAAAAAAAGATGGATTGGTTTCTTTGAACCTATTTTGGTTCAATAAATATCCAAGAAATAATTCAGATCCTCTAAACAAGCAGGAAACTCCAAATGAATATTCTTCTAACATAGAGGTAAAACATTCCAACAACTTTTCTTATATGTCTCCAAGCTTCATGATTTTTAACATAAAATGTAGATGCGGCATTGTTCAAACTATTTTTGATAGGTTTATTACAAATAAATACAACTTCAATTTTCATGGTTTAAGTTGTTGTTATTGTTTAGTCGTTATGTCTGACTCTTTTGCAACCCCATGAACTACAGCCCTCCAGGCTCTTCTGTCCGTGGGATTTTATTACAGGATGCTAAATATAGATTAGTTTGACTATTTTTTCATTTCCCTGTATATTTAATGTTGACAGTAAGAGAGTTTTTGTTGTTTTTGATAGATCCTTTAGAATCACCCTTCCATAAGTTTGTGTCACTTTATAGCATCAAGGCTTAAGAAAACTTATTAGCATTCTCTGTTGATACCTTGTTCTGTTTGCTGTTCTTTACTTGTTTGTTCAGGCTCTTCTTCTGATGGCTGTTTCTTTTAATGGACATATATACATTTAGCTTTTTGATTTCCCAAAAAGGAAACTGACCTAAACCCTGTTGCATTTTAGGCCTACTATTCTTTTACTCTTCTTTCCTTTACCCTCATTTTCTTTTGAAATGAGTTAGACCTGCTTCCTTAGTTTTCTTGCCACTCCATTTCTCTTTAGTTCTGCAGGCCCTTGACAGCAGGCGTCCTGAGGACAGAGGTCATGTCTCCTTTTTCTAAGTACCCAGTACTTAGTCTACAGACCAGCATGTGGTCAATACACAGTATATTTTAGTTGAGGGAATGAGTTCAGAAAACATAAAAGCCTTTACCCACCATCCACCCTGCACCATTCACCCATTCCTCCTGGCTCTGTTACCTCTTCATTTTGGTTTTTGGGAAATGCCACACCACCTTTCTATACTACATCTCTTCCCCTTTTTATATTCTTGTTCCTGCAAAAGCAGGCTACTCATTATTCATCGGCTGCCTCCCATATACCTTCCATCCTGAAGGCCTTGGTTTATGCTGCGTTCCTCTGCCCTGTCCTCTCTTCCCTTCCATCAGCTCTGCCTGACAGCAACACACCATTTCCCCCTTGCAGAGCCCAGCTAAGAGGCTTCTTTGGTGAAACCTTTTCTGATCTCCTTCTCACTAAACACCTTAGCCTTTCTTCTTTAAACACTATAGAATTCTGCAACCAAATACGAGTCATTTGTGATTTTGCTTTTTCCCAAAAAGCAGAAGCTCCCTGGGGTATCTCTTACTGTTTTTTTCAATGCATAACATAATCTTTACATGCAGTTGGTGCTCACTACAGATTTTGTTGGATTGTCCAGAAATGTGACATTCCAAAGAACTGCCACAGGAGCTCCATTCCACTGAGAAATATTGAAGAGAATTTTGTAGATTTTTCTCCTCCTTTTTTTTTTTTCTAAGTCGCAAACTTCTGTCATTGTTCTTGGGAGTTATATGGTGTAACCACTTATATTAAGATGTCAAAGTGCAGAGTATTGGAGAATGAGAAGGTGGTGAAATATTAGAACTGGAAAGATTTTTAGGGATCCAGGGAGTCCAGCCCTTTAATTTTATAAGTGAATAAATTGGTGTCTGGAATGTTAAAGTGACCTGGCCCAATCTATACATAGTTAGTTTATGGTAACATTTGGGTCTTGGATGTAATCTTTCAACCCTGTCTGTTGCTCATTCTCACAAGTTGTCACAGTGCATGTGAGGACTGTTTAGGTTTGTGTAACAAAACTGTTAAAAGAGGCATCTGATATTATCATATTACGTTTTATGGATTAAAAAGTAGAAAATTGAATCTCTTATTAGGTTTTCCTTTCCTCTTCTTTAATTATAAGTTTTTGGACTGGATTCACTTGCATCAACTGGGAAATTTCTGACTACATTAACCTAGGAGGGCATCGATTTGTTTGCTAATCTTTAAGTAAACTTTTGGTTGAAGTAGAACATACATACAGAAAAGTATATGAAGTGTAAACGTGCAGTTTCAGTTTTTACAAAGTGTACACGTCGTGTGACCAACACCCAGATCAGGAAACATGGCAACACCAACATGTTTCAGTTCAGTCACTCAGTCGTGTCTGACTCTTTGCAATGCCGTGAATCGCAGCACGCCAGGCCTCCCTGTCCATCACTAACTCCCGGAGTTCACTCAGACTCACGCCCATCGAGTCAGTGATGCCATCCAGCCATCTCATCCTCTGTCGTCCCCTTCTCCTCCTGCCCCCAATCCCTCCCAGCATCAGAGTCTTTTACAATGAGTCAGCTCTTCGCATGAGGTGGCCAAAGTACTGGAGTTTCAGCTTTAGCGTCATTCCTTCCAAAGAAATTCCAGGGCTGATCTCCTTCAGAATGGACTGGTTGGATCTCCTTGCAGTCCAAGGGACTCTCAAGAGTCTTCTCCAACACCACAGTTCAAAAGCATCAATTCTTAGGTGCTCAGCTTTCTTCACAGTCCAACTCTCACATCCATACATGACCACTGGAGAAACCATAGCCTTGACCAGATGGACCTTTGTTGGCAAAGTAATGTCTCTGCTTTTCAATATGCTATCTAGGTTGCTCATAACTTTCCTTCCAAGGAGTAAGTGTCTTTTAATTTCATGGCTGCAATCACCATCTGCAGTGATTTGGGAGTTTCCCCCCCCCCAAAAGTCTGATATTTGTTTCCACTGTTTCCCCATCTATTTCCTATGAAGTGATGGGACCAGATGCCATGATCTTCGTTTTCTGAATGTTGAGCTTTAAGCCAGCTTTTTCACTCTCCACTTTGACTTTCATCAAGAGGCTTTTTAGTTCCTCTTCACTTTCTGCCATAAGGGTGGTGTCATCTGCATATCTGAGGTTATTGATATTTCTCCTGGCAATCTTGATTCCAGCTTGTGCTTCTCCAATCCAGCGTTTCTCATGGTGTACTCTGCATAGAAGTTAAATAAGCAGGGTGACAATATACAGCCTTGACATACTCCTTTTCCTAATCGGACCAGTCTGTTGTTCCATGTCCAGTTCTAACTGTTGCTTCCTGACCTGCATACAGATTTCTCAAGAGGCATGTCAGGTGGTCTGGCATTTCCATCTCTTTCAGAATTTTCCACAGTTTATTGTGATCCACACAGTCAAGAAGCATTTAAAGAAATGAAACATTTGAAGAAATAAAAGCACTTTGAAACTACATCATTTTCTTTTTTCTCCTGACAGGTATTGTCAGTCTGTGTGTTAACAACAATCCTTGGTTGTATATTTGGGTTGAAACCAAGCTGTGCCAAAGAAAGTAAGTAGTGTACTAATTCATGTGTGCATGGGTGTATGTATGTGCCTTGCTCGGGTGGGGGTAATAGCCTTCTTGAGAATGTGATTGAGACAATAGTTATGTTGTGTCCAAC
The DNA here is from genome assembly GCF_023091745.1 of Budorcas taxicolor. Classification (NCBI taxonomy): domain Eukaryota; kingdom Metazoa; phylum Chordata; class Mammalia; order Artiodactyla; family Bovidae; genus Budorcas; species Budorcas taxicolor. Next base: position 61,288,949 of record NC_068918.1, read on the forward strand.
TCTTTGGCGATCCCATGGACTGTAGCCCACCAAGCTCCTCTGTCCATGGGATTTTCCTGGCAAGAATGCTGGAGTGGGTTGCCATTTCTACTTCTAGAGGTGAGTACACCATAGATATTGCAAATTTGATGCCAGTTTGAGCATTCTTCTTGAATGCTGTATACTATCTACTTGCAAAACTTCATCCCAAAACAATAAAGAGGGGGTATGACCCAAAAAAAAAACAAAAAAACAGTGAAAAACCTCAAAACAACGAAAAAGAACAAAGATACAAACAAGCAGATGTGGATGACAGGGTCTTGTGCTGGGCTCTGCGAGCCTCTCTCCCTGACTTCGTCCAGGGACTCCTCCTTTTTCTCCCTAAGGCATTAGGTGCTGGAGCAGCCCTGAGGTTACTAGGTAAACAGCATGCCTGGGCAGCTGGAAACATCCTAATATGCTTGTAAGTCTTTTAGAAGTGCAGTCATTTCAAAGCAATAGTGATATTTTTAAGCTGTTACTTACATTTTTCATTTTATGAAGTTCAGAAGTCTTGCCAGCATGGAAAGATCACTATAAATAATAAAACTTTCAATCATAATACATTGTAGCAGTCATATTTTGGATTTGAAGTAGTTTTTTATTTTTGCTCCTTTTAAATCATTGATGGTCTTCCTTTTAAATCACTGATGAATTCCTAAGGAATTCAGTTTTGAAAACTGAACAAATCCTTCTATTCAACTATTCCATAATTATACGATTAGTCATTTTTTGATAAAATTTAGTGATTGTTAGGCTGTCATTTATTTTTAAAATGAATGAAATGTAGTAATTTTATATATTTAGTCAGCAACAATTCAGAGCAAGCATATCAGCGTTTAGTAAAATTAAGGAGCTACATATTTTAGTGTTCACCTATGTAGCCTTTAAGCAGTAAGTAATTCACCTTGAGTTTAGTTTGGCACATAAAAAGAAAACTGAGTGATTGAAAACAGCAATTTTAATCTAAACTCAAGGTGAAATACATTTTCTTTTTTAAGTTAATGGAAGCATACTAATGATCTGCAAGTAATAGCTATTGCTATAATAGTTTTCCCTCCTGGGATCAGGAAAGTTCGTGTTTTTGACCCTAGAAATTATTATTGTCATTTCATGTTTTTAAAATTGCTTCATTTCCTGGTATCAAATGAATTAAATTCTGTGACAGTGTCTTCTTGGGTCAGAGGACCATTACAACCAAGAGCAAGGATTATTCCTTTCTTTTTTTCTTTTGGACTTCCATTATTCTACAAGTGGATTGTTTTTCTTACCATCCTGATTTATTTTTTATTAAATCTAGATTATTCTTGATAGCTAGTAAAGAGTTACAGTGTAAATTTTTAAATTAATTTTTATTGGCGTATAGTTGCTTTGCCATGTCGTGTTAGTTTCTGCTGTACAGCAAAGTAAGTCAGCTATACATATACCCCTTCTTTTTTGGATTTCCTTTCCATTTAGGTCACCACAGCCTCAGTAGAGTTCCCTGAGCTATACAGTAGGTTCTCATTAGTTATCTATTTTATTCATAGTTCAATAGTGTGTGTCAGTCCCAATCTCCCAATTCATCTCACCCCTCCTCCCCCTCTTGGTGTCCGTACATTCGTTCTCCTTGTCTTGTAAAGTTGTTTTTAGTGCAAAGTGTTTTCCTTCCACGTCTGACATTTGTCCATTTAACAAAACTTATTAGTACCAACTGTAGTCAAGGCTCTTGCTGGATACCCGGGGTACAGTGTGCTGGGCAGCATCCAGGTGTGGTCTGTGTTCCTAAGAAATTTGTGGTCCAGGTTGAGACTGGGTTATTAACCAAATGATCTAGTTACAAATGAAATTAAGTGACTGAAAGGGAGGATAAGGTTTCATGTAAACTTTAAAAAATGGAAAAAGCATATAGACTGGGGAGTTTGGGAAAGCTTCTCAGAGGGAGCCAGGCTGAAAGTTCAATGGACAAATCAGCTGTGGTGGGAGATGAGTTCTGCACAAACACATTACTTCTTTACAGCAGACTGAGGGTGACCTAAGTCAGGTATTCTTTTTCTTCATGAAGTTTTCAGAGATTATCAGTTTTCAGAGAACCCCCACATAAATATTCAGAACAAGCTATTCTTATTTTTCCTTTATTTAATATTCTATATGTATGTAAGTTTCATTAGCCCCTGTAGGGTTTATACTATATAAAAGAAAAAAATTATCTTTTGTTTCTATGGCAACAGATAAAATTACAAACTTGATACATAAGGTTACTGCCTTCTGTTTGCATCACTTTCTATAGGTATTTGTGAAAAGATTGTTGGTTAACTTTTTGCCCATCCCATCTGTGCTTTCTAAAAGAATATTTAAACCTACTCAATACCGAACTTAGGGTATATTAGTTGATGTTTGCTTTGTAATTATATAATGACTAGAAACATCTAACTCATTCGATATTTTCAGTTAAAAGTTGCAAAGGTCGCTGTTTTGAGAGAACATTTGGAAATTGCCGCTGTGATGTTGCTTGTGTTGACCTTGGAAACTGCTGTCTAGATTACCAGGAGACATGTATAGAACCAGGTAAAAATGTGCAGGTGAAAAGATGGGGTAAAAGAGCAAAGGAAAGTTCTGCATCTTTTAGGTATGTGATATACCAAACCCATTTGAGATTTTTAAAAATTTGTCCTTTATATTTCCTGACACAAACAAAATTTACATATCTTGCCTTTGTTAAAAATTTTATGGATGGCAGCACTGTGCTGGTTTTCAATGTTTACTGACAACCTATATAGTCTAATTTGCATTTCACCTAAGTTCAAAAAGGCTGATTAAAAATATATGACTCTTTCGGTTATGGGCTTATTAAAGCAAGAATTCTTAAGATGTCCACTTAAACTTTAAAATAAAACTACCAGACTATGAAAAGTTTGATTTAATATTCTTTACATATGAAAGTGAAAGTGTTCGTTACTCAGTCATATCCAACACTTTGGACTTTAACCTGCCAGGCTTCTCGGTCCATGGAATTTTCCAGGCAAGAATACTGGAGTGGGTTGCCATTCCCTTCTCCAGGGGATCTTCCTGACCCAGGGATTGAATCCAGGTTTCCTGCATTGTAGGCAGATTCTTTACCATCTGAACCACCAGGGAAGCCCATGCAATAATAACATTTAAATGAGAGTGAACCAGATTTAGATATATTTGGAGAACTCTGGCAATGACTGGTGGAATAAGCCAAAATTGCCATGGGAATTGTATAATAAAAGTTATGTCTGTTTACATTTTATTTTTCATTTTCTTAATTAATTTTTATTGGAGTATAGTTGCTTTACAATGTTTTGTTAGTTTCTACCTTACAGCAAAATGATCAGCCATATGTGTATTAATACATATAGTCCCTCTCTTTTGGACTTGCTTCTCATTTAGTGTTTACATTTTCAAATGATGAGATTCTGGATTTGTAGTGAAATAATAATTGTTGCCTGCATATTTTCTGTTAGTTCACATTGACCACTGTGGTGGAAAGTTTTGTGAGTCACTGAGGGTTAAGAAATGGTCCATCATCCTCACAGATCACATTCTAGAAGACAATTCTGTGTTCATTTTGGACATGTTGAATTTAAACCATAAAATGTGTTATGTTGACATTTGTTTCTAGAACGGATATGGACTTGCAGCAAATTCAGGTGTGGTGAGAAAAGGTTGTCCCGAAGCCTTTGCTCCTGTTCAGACGACTGCAAGGACAAGGGAGACTGTTGTATCAACCACGGATCTGTGTGCCGAGGTCAGGAGGTTGTGCCCTCACCAGGTTCAGACATAGGCTGACATCTTCCTGGGTCTCAGAGGGGGTTAGCATGGGTGTATTTTTTACAGTAGAAGTCATAGTTATTGACAAGCCATATTGGCTGAAAAAATATTTTAAAAGCATTTTATTAAAGAAAGTTTCAAACATATACACCTGAATAGAGAGACTATGTAATAAAGCTTGTCTCACCCAGCCTAATAATCATGATTGTCCACACACAGCTAGTCTTTTTTATCTATAGTCATGCACTCTGCTGCTACTACACCCTCATGTTATTTTGATATTAGCTGCATATTTAATGCTGTGTTTGTGGAACAATCACTTCACAGTCTTGGCTGACTATGTAGCAGGTTCTCTCAAAGTAAATGAGGACAGTGTCTGCCTGAGGCTGAGAGAAGTTAGTGCCTAAGATTCTGTGTAAGCTGGTGTTACTATGATGTCTTGCCTAGGTGTTGCAGGGTTCCTTGAAATTCTTTGACAGAACTTGACTATATGAGAGGAACTAAGGCAGAAGATTCTGTTGGGTGGATAGAAGTAGGATTATAAATTTTGGCTGAAAATATTATTAATGACAATTTGAAAATGGAAAATGTACCTTCAAGTTCTCACAAATACAGCAGTATGTTTTAGTCTTGCAATTATAAATTCATTCTTTAATTCTTGATATCAACTAACTCTTATTTTGAAATAGAATAACTCTGTATTTGTTCTATTGCCTGAGAGTCACACCCCACATGATCTATGTATCTGTTAACTTTGGTGTTTTTTTTTTTTTGGAACCTGTCCTAATGTGTCTCACAAACATCATGACCATTGTTTCTGTTGAATGTGTTCAACTCACTGTACGTCTTGAAAATATTTTAGGGGAGAAAAGTTGGGCAGAAGAAGAATGTGACAGCATTGATGAACCGCAGTGCCCAGCAGGGTAAGATTCTACTCTGAGATACTGATGCTTTCTTTCATAGGAATATCATTCTTTCTCTTTCCAAATTGAAAAGATAAAAATAATAATAATTATTCATTGGTTCAATAAATATTATTTTTAGTTAGGCCTTCTTTTGGCGTTGGTGGTATAGAAGTAATTATGGCATGACCCTCTCCCCTGACCCCCCAGCTTTCACCCCCCCACTTCCCACTCCTGGTCTAGAACCTGGAAAAAAAAAAGAGAGGTTATGAATATTTAATGTTTATGAGTGTTGGGTGGAAGAATTTGTGTTTTCCTTCTTAGGAAAAAATGATCTTTACTTTCATTTGAAGTTTTTCAAGTTGAACTTATAACAAATTATTTTACAACTGAAAAAATAATTTTTTTGTTTCACTTATATATTTTCAGGATAACATGTCTATGAGAAGATGTTACATAATTTTTATAATTTCTACTTTCTATTTTTTGTCTAAAGTATTTTATACAATACCTTATGTTTATAAGGTCATCAGGAAAGGTTTGTGTAGAATTCGAAAAGTGGAAATTTGATGACAGTGTTAGACATGTTTATCTTTGTTCCACTTGAGATCTATATAATTTGAATTATTAATCTTCAGAAATATATTATGTGTTTAAAATAATGATTTTTCCAAACTGTTAAACATTATAAAACTGTCCTAGTAGAAACAAGAACACATTTAGAATATGCTGTTTGTTAATATTTATTCTCTTGCAAATTGGAGAAATATTATTGCATTTTGGTTGCATTTCATCTAGCTTTTGGATTAGCAGGGACCATAAATGATGGTCTCTGTATGGTGCCTCAAAATGGTGTGAGTGCTCAGTCAGTACTATTTGATAATGTATATGATGAAATACAAATTCATGTATATGAATATAGACACTTCTAAAATATTCTTTATAAAGATGCTTGTTGAGCTTGTTAGTTTACCTTAGATTACATCCTTACCTCAGTGGAAAATGTTCACCGGATCTGTGTCTTTCTTCTTTACACATTTTTTTTCTTTCTTTCTCATTACCCAGGTTTGAAACACCTCCTACCCTCTTATTTTCTTTGGATGGTTTCAGGGCAGAATATTTGCACACTTGGGGTGGACTTCTTCCTGTTATTAGCAAGCTGAGTGAGTAACTTCAGAGTATACTATTGGAGTGCCACAGTGTCAGTAGACTGAGGAGGCAGTCTCTTTCCGGAAAAATATGGCAGAATCTGTTTTACCAAACTTCTCTGTTGTAAAAGAGTTAAACCCTAGTGATAAGGACCTAGTCTTTAATATTATAATTGTTCTAAAACTGCCTTTTAAATAACTCTAAGATAATAATGATTATCTTGGGATTTTTATTTCTTGGTTACAGATGTTAAGGATAAGACATACTTTTTTTTTTTTTCCTAGACTTTTGGATTCATTTTGTGGACAAACTATTAAATACTTATTTATCTAATATGACTACATCTTAAAGTAGAATTTCAAAAACTGAAGGTATTTCTTATATGAATCTAGTAGTGCAGACATAGAATATTTACTTGTTATTTATCCTTTGGTATCATGAGGCATCCTTTCAATTTCTTTATCTCAATTAAAGCCTTAATTAAGTGATTATTATATAAGTTAATAATGCAGTAGTAGAATAGTCTTTTCTTAGTATGAATGCAAAAGTTTTAAATCACATTAACCACCAGTAATATGGGTTCCACTTGTATCATTGTTATTGAAAAAATAAAAAATTAACTATGGGTATAAAAGCTGAAGAACATTACTTGTTATCAGTGATCAATATATAAATAGCCACAGTGTAATACTGGACTGAAATGGAAATAAGTAAATTCATTATTTTGGTCTTCTTCTGGAGTTCTGAGACATTATTTACTGGACTTGAATATTTAAATGTCAAAATTACTCTCCATAATCACATAGGTACATTTATTATACTTCTTTTGTAAGAAAATGTTATTTGGAGAAATTCTAAAAATTTCAGTTTTTAATTTTTACTGGGAAGAAAGTAGTGTTTATAAATAATCATTTGACATAAAAGTCTTTAGGAAAGAGCTTACATGGACAAGAAAGACTGTCTTATCAGCCAGGATCACGGGCTTTGAAGCTTGCACCTGGCCCTTTGTTACCATCAGGAGGAAAGTTTGTTTCCATAGCATCAAATACAATATCCTGAGTTCAGAATTAAGGAGCCTTAGGTACCTATATGTGAAGTTGAAAGGAACTCAATACGTAGTTAACTTAAGTCCTTGCTTTGGGTAATTAGGAAGTGTAGCCTGTAATTCTGAACTGTTTGGAATGCAGTGAGATAGATAGACATGTACCAGCCTGAGGAATATTTTCAGGTATGAGGTATCGAAATGCTAGAATCATTAGTTATATGTTCCCTCAGTGGTAGAGGCAGAAGAGGAATGTGACGCTAGGGCTAAATCAGGAACAGTTTGACTTCTGTCCTTCTTGTATTAATACCTGAAGCCAGAAGATGCCTTTAGTCATTAAAGCAGTGTTGAATTTGTCTAGAGTTAACTGGTTTGGACTCTGGGGTGGGACACTGTCCTCCTAGCTACTGCTTCATTCTTGTTTTCATTTTGCTGAGTTAGCTACTATGGATGTTTGTAGTTTTGTTTTGGCTGTTTGTTTTCTTTTTAAACTACATGTTGTATTTAGATATGTTACCACCAAGTAATAGCAAAGATCTAGCAAGCATCATTATGGTCCATCTGGAACTTAATGTTATTAGTAAGTATGGGATAAAGATTTCATTGGCTTAATTATTTTAATTTTTTTTTAACTAAGAAGAAAAACTGGCTCTCAGCATTGAGTTTGAATCCACAATGTTGCTTTGTAATTCACCCTGAATTTTTATATAGTTGTAAATCCCTTCTGGATTCATGTTTTAATATTACTCAGAAGTCTGTGGTACCAACGCCACATGAAGGAAACAGACTGTCAGTTGTATTTAATAACAATCTTTTTTTCCTCTTGTAGAAACCTGTGGGACATATACTAAAAACATGAGACCAGTATATCCAACAAAAACTTTCCCCAATCACTACAGCATTGTCACAGTAAGCTCTGCATTTCAATTTTTATATGTTCACAAAAGTGAGATGTAAATATAACATTTTTCAAGAGAATAATCAGATTTCAGATCAGAAAAAATTAGCTTCTTTTTCATTGTGTAGTTAAGCAGGAAAACTGAGGTTCTGGTTCCTGTTCTTCTACTAACCTGTTGTGACTTTGGGAAAGTCACTTTACCTTCTGGGTCTGCATTTCCCATATGTGAAAAGAGGTGATTGAAGACCCCAAGAAATGATTTCTTAATTCCCTTTCAGTTTAAGATTCTTAGGTTCTGTTCTTTCTGATTAGTTTTTAGCTTTCTTTATTTGAGCCCCAGATTGTCTGCACTCACAGGTCCTCAGCCATCTTTCCAATCATTTCAATGTATGAGGCTAAGCAAACCACTTTGCCTGACTCTAGATGTGATTACAGCTCTCTTTTTGTTTCACGTTCAGATTTAATTTGGATCCAGAAAAAAAAAAAATGTAGAATTCATTAGGCCTCAAGGTTGAAGCCAGAGAATTAATACTTTGACTTATATTGGTACAAGCTATTCTTGGACCCAATCAAAAAGGATTTTGTTATGCAGAAATTTTTCACTGAGCAATCCAAAAGGACAGCTCAGTACTTTTTTCAAAATTAAGAGGCTGCTACCATTCCTAATTTATTTTCTCCTGTTACATAAATTAAAACACAAGTACTAAATAAAACCTTAAGCAGTGGTTGTATTTTGATAATAGGCAGTGTTTTGTTCTTCTCTCCTTAAGCTAGGTTAAGTTCCTTGTAGCTTCAGCTGTGTATTTCTCTCTGATGATTTTGTTCTGTAACCTTAACATTAAAAACTCACAACTTACATAAAACTTGTATTTTATATTTTTTAGGGACTCTATCCAGAATCCCATGGCATCATTGACAATAAAATGTATGATCCCCAAATGAACGCTCACTTTGCACTTAAAAGCAAAGAGAAATTTAACCCAGAGTGGTACAAAGGAGAACCAGTGAGTTTATTTAATTTAGCTATTAAAATTATTTTTTATTATTTTCATCTGTTTCTATCAGAGTAAAATGACAGATCGTCTGGAGTTTTTAAGAACCTACTTAATCTACTGTTTGTGCAATCCTTATGCAAATAGAGGTAAATGCAGATAACTCTAAATATAGCTTATATCTTTGTATGTTTTATTCCAAAGTAGGGTTCAGGTTATTCTGAGCCAGTTTTCTTTTCTGCTTAATGATACCTTTTTGTCCTAGTAGCAAAGAGCAGTAATCTGGGGGTAATACTTTGATCTACACAAAGCTAATTGTTTCTTCAGGAGTAAACTATGACATTGTTTGCATTTGCTGACTTAGAAGATTCTCTCTGATTGTGATTTAGATGTGTTCTCCTTTTTAATTTTTAAAAATTGCCGCAACAATTCTATGTCTATTTGAATAGTCTTGATATCCCTTTTAGAAGGAAAAGAGCATGATGTTAATTTGCAAGTTATAATTTCAGATTTTTAGCTCTGACATTTAAAACTGATTTTTCGGCAAAGTATTCTTTCTGTGCCTCAGTTTTCTGTACTGTAAATAATTCTGTTAACCACCTCATAGAGTTATTGTGATAAGTATTTAATAATCTAAGTTGCTTATAGGAGTACCATTTAGAACTGTAACTGGCAATAATAAGTGCTCAATAAATGTTAAGTTACATAAGCAAAATATGTCAATAAGTTAAAGATATGTATATTTGTGAATTTTTCTTTTTTTGTGATTTTTTTTCTTTTAACAGAAGCTTATTAAGTAGAAGCAAGTCTATAAAAGTTGCAGGAGTTACCAATTGTTTATATTCTTTAAGTTAACTTAATTTCTGATTATTTAATTTCTTTTTGCTGCTGTTCAAAGTCACATTACATGGTTGTTTTGTAGGCTAACTGCTGGAGCTTATTGACATCAAAACTTTCTAGCATTTGAGAGGAAAGCATTGGCAGTTGCGTGAACACAGTTTCCTAAGAAATTAGTGCTTACAAAATTTCCTAATTTTCCTTCTTTGTCTTCTCCAGATTTGGCTCACAGCTAAAAATCAAGGCCTGAAGACTGGCACATTTTTTTGGCCAGGATCAGATGTGAAAATTAATGGAATTTTCCCAGACATCTATAAAATCTATAATGTGTATGTATAACTGTACTTTTTCTAGGACCTATAGCATAGAACAGTTTATTTTCTTATCACAGCCTGAGTTCTAGCATTTGAATGATATGTTATCTGAAAAATGAGACCTATCAAAATAAGAACTCTGTTTCAAAGAGTTTTAAATGGATGGTAGATAGACAGTAAAACTAGATGAGGTGTTTTTTTTTTTTTTTTTTTCTGGAGGTTTTCTAGAAAGCACTGGTTGTAACATGTTGGAGTTTGCATTCAGATCTTTGGATAGGAATAAGAATTGAAGTCCTGGTGAAAGTAGGGGTTCTGAACATTTTCACTCCAGGAAGAAAGAACTAGGAGAAGGAGCTGAAAGTATTAAAAGGACATAGGTAGGAGTGACTCTTTGGTGTCCAAAAATACTATTTGAAAGAAGATATTAATGGCACCTCTAGATTTGCATTTTCAAATTACTTTTTTAAACATTCCATCTATAGTGGAACTGATTAGAGTAATCTCCCTGTGATATTCAAAATCCATGAGGTATTGTAGGAAAAAAACACACAACTTTTTTTCTGGAAGACTCCCTTTGGATTATTTTAGTGAGAGTGGCAAAATAATTTGGCTTATACTTGGGGAATTTATGTCATAAAACCAATACAGTAGTGTATTTGAGGGACGAAAGGGAAAGTTCATAAATTCCAAACAAGAAATGCATATTTTCTTTGGTAACCTTAGGCTACTGTTAATTCTTTGTGGTTCATGTGAGCACCTTGTTATTTGCCATTAATTTCATTCCATGGATGGTAATTGAGATTCTATGCACTAGGCACTGTCTTAGACCTGGAGAATTTTGCCGAGTAGTGGTACACATTCTCTGGCCTCTCAAGTTCTGATAGAGACCTTCTCAAGGAACAACCTAGTGTAATTGGGGTTGGGCAAGCACTCTGATGGAGACCTGTAAACAAAATTGTGTGCCCAGAGGAAGATATCATTCATTCTGCCCAGAAACTGTTGCCTGGAGAACTGTCTGCCCAACAAATGTCCATTTCCCAGTTTTACTGAGAGTCATCAATGAGTGAGTTCATCTTCATGAGGTCCCCTTGAAAGAGTATATTGACATGTGGGTTATTCATGACATGGCAGTTCCTATTCTGAGGTATAGGAATAAAATCCTCAGGTAGAAAACGGGAAGCAAATTTTTAGACCTGACTACAACTGTCATTTTTTTTTTTTTTTTTTTTTTACAAACTTTCTGTTTGTTTAACCTATACTCTGAGCATATCATGAGAAATGCCAGGCTAGATGAGTTACAAGCTGGAATCAAGATACACGGGAAAAACAACATCAGATATGCAGATGATACCACTCCAGTGGCAGAAAGTGAACAGGAACTAAAGAGCCTCTTGATGAGCGTGAAGGAGAAGAGTGAAAGAGCCAGCTTAAAACTAAACATTAAAAAAAAACCCACTAAGATCATGACATCTAGCCCCATTACTTCATGGCAAATAGAAGGAGGGTGGTGGAAATAGTGACAGATTTCCTCTTCTTGGGCTCTAAAAATCACTGCAGATGGTAATTGCAGCCATGAAATCAGAAGATGATTGCTTCTTGGCAGGAAAGCTGTGACAAACCTAGACAGTGTGTTGAAAAGCAGAGACATCACTCTGCCGAAAGAAGGTCCAATATAGTCAAGGCTATGGTCTTCCCAGTGGTCATGTATGATTGCGAGACTGTAAAGAAGGCAGAATGCCAAAGAACTGATACCTTCAAACGGTGTAAAGTCCCTTGAACAGCAAGGAGATCAAACCAGTAAATCTTAAGGGAAATCAATCCTGAATACTCGTTGGAAGGATTGATGCTGAAGCTGAAGCTCCAGTATTTTGGTCATCTGATGTGAACAGCTGACTCACTGACGTCCTTGATGCTGGGAAAGATTGAGGGCAGAAGGAAAAGAGGACATCAGGGGATGAGGTGGCTGGATGGCATCACCGTTGCAGTAGACATGAACTTGGGCAATCTTTGGGAGATGGTGAGGGGCAGGGAGGCTTGGCGTGCTGTAGTCTGTGGTGTTGCAGAGTCAGACATGACTGGGTAACTGAACAATAATCAACAACAACAACTTTCATATGTGTAAAAACTTAATGTTTGTTGCTAGGTCAGGAAAACAATTTTAAGTTTTCAGATGAAACTCTTACATTGCTTCAAACACATTTGATGTCTTGAATTGTTTTAATCTCTCTGAATGCAGTTTTCAGTAAGACACACATTGATATTTTAAACCCTAACACTTGTCACATATTTGTTTCATTTTATCTTTCATTTTAGTTCAGTACCATTTGAAGAAAGAATTTTAGCCGTTCTTAAGTGGCTACAGCTTCCTAAAGATGAAAGGTATGTAGATGATTAATTTCCACCATAAAATACTCATTTATTTTATTAAAATGTCTGAATATTTTAAATAGATGACAGAAACCTTTGCTATTGGCTATGATGGTTTTGTATCCAAATGAACTTTTTAGTGACTATTACAGCCGCGTTTTGAAGAATTCTAAACATGTAAATTATTTCTCAGCACTTTTAGAAATGTTACCCCAGTGCTGTATAACTTTTATTCACTATCATTTGTTGAATTATTCTTTCTATTCTGTTTTACAATGTGTTCGTAAAATATTACATTTTGATACTGTTTGATTTAGACCACACTTTTACACTCTGTATTTAGAAGAACCAGATTCTTCGGGTCACTCTTACGGACCAGTCAGCAGTGAAGTAAGTACATTTTTACCAGTGGTTTTTCCATTAAACCTGGTAGCATCTAACTGAACCTTGCTTTGAAGCAGATTTCTTGATCATTCTGTAAGAATCCATGATTTCTGGAAAGAGTATTAAGGACATTTCTATTAAACCAAAAAGATGCACTTTAATCAAAAGGAACTGGGAGCATTGTTTGATTTTACACTATCTACGGTGCTGAATTGAACAAATGATGAGTTAAATTCTGTATTTTTAATTTCAAATGAGACTTGTCACACTCCACCCTTTGTACTCTTTCCAGCAAAACCTATCTTCAATGACTTCAGGGTAGTTAACAACCCTGCGTGCCTTGCTTTGATTCTGTCCATCAGCTCAGCAGAGATGCTCTTTCTTAGAGGTGGGAGATGCATGGCTGACAGTGTGGTCCTGTCATCACTAGACGGAGGAAAGTTTCCCGTACCTCTTATGTTAGTCTAAACAATTGGCCAGATGCTAATATAATTTTTATTCTTTCACTCAAGATCCATCTCTAGGACAGTTTGGCTACAAGTAACTCTAAGGATCATTTTGTAATGGATTATCAGATCATATAAATTTTAAGACCAGTATTACTTTTCTGTTCACTAAAGATTTCCCTCTGGAGAAACCTGTATGCCGGTAAGGAAGCAACAGTTAGAACTGGACATGGAACAACAGACTGGTCTGAAATAGGAAAAGGAGTACGTCAAGGCTGCATATTGTCACCCTGCTTATTTAACTTCTAGGCAGAGTACATTGTGAGAAACGCTGTGCTGGAAGAAGCCCAAGCCGGAATCAAGATTGCCAGGAGAAATATCAATCACCTCAGATATGCAGATGACACCACACTTATGGCAGAAAGCGAAGAGGAACTAAAAAGCCTCTTGATGAAAGTGAAAGAGGAGAGTGAAAAGGTTGGCTTAAAGCTCAACATTCAGAAAACGAAGATCATGGCATCTGGTCCCATCACTTTATGGGAAATAGATGGGGAAACAGTGGAAACAGTGGCTGACTTTATTTTTCTGGGCTCCAAAATCACTGCAGATGGTGATTGCAGCCATGAAATTAAAAGACACTTACTCCTTGGAAGGAAAGTTATGACCAACCGAGAAAGCATATTCAAAAGCAGAGATATTACTTTGCCAACCAAGGTCTGTCTAGTCAAGGCTATGGTTTTTCCAGTGGTCATGTATGGATGTGAGAGTTGGACAATAAAGAAAGCTGAGCACAGAAGGATTGATGCTTTTGAACTCTGGTGTTGGAGAAGACTCTTGAGAGTCCCTTGGACTGCAAGGAGATCCAACCAGTCCATCCTAAAGGAGATCAGTCCTGGGTGTTCATTGGAAGGACTGATGTTGAAGCTGAAACTCCAATATTTTGGTCACCTTATGCAAAGAGCTGACTCATTTGAAAAGACCCTGATGCTGGGAAAGATTGAGGGCAGGAGGAGAAGGGGACGACAGAGGATGAGATGGTTGGATGGCATCACTGATTCAATGGACATGAGTTTGGATGAACTGCGGGAGTTGGTGATGGACAGGGAGGCCTGGCGTGCTGCGGTTCATGGGGTCTCAAGGAGTTGGACACGACTGAGCAGCTGAACTGAACTGAATTGAAAGATTTACCAACATAACTGCTTTTCTGATTCATCTTCATTCAGGGTCCAGTCCATTGCATTTCAAATCATATTCATTAATTTTTAAATTTGGTTAAATGCTAGTATTATTGGCTCATTAAAAAACCTACTTTGTCGTAATACTTAAAAATTCCAGTCCATGTTACTTGGATATCTTTCAATCAATGTGAGATCATGTTGAAAGAGCGTGTTTTGTAATAAAGTAAAATACACAGACTGCAAGTAAAGATTAGACTGGTTTGCTATAGGCAAAGCTGCAGAAGAATTTCCCTCGGGTGATTTTGCTGGAAGAGAGGAGGAGAGAAATACCAAAGGCAGTTTGCCAAAACCATATGCCATTCTGTGTCCTTGTGACATTCGTATGGAAAATAATGCAGTTTGTTTGGAAATAATGAGTTTTTTTTCCTAGAAGTTCTAGTTTTAAAAAATTAAGTACGCAGAACTCTAAGAAGCATTCCGTGAATACTTTTAACTGCATGACATGAGATTATTTCCCTTTCTTAGGTCATCAGAGCTTTGCAGAGAGTTGACAACATGGTTGGCATGCTGATGGATGGTCTGAAGGAGCTGAACTTGCATAGATGCTTGAACCTCATCCTTATTTCAGATCATGGTAACCTGGGTTTATATCATTTATCCTTCAGGTTAAATGGAGCTTCCAGAAGTTGACTTGATTGATTAATGTTTTATTATTTCCTCTGACTTTTATAGCTAATTATTTCTTGTGGAGAACCTTTAGAAAGCACTACATTAAATATAACATACAAGTGAAACACAGAACTCACAGACACCTAAGAGCTTATTAACCACAATGCACTTATCTCCTGATTTGGGGAAGACTTACATCAGGAACTTGGAGAGTTAAAACAATTTTTTTTCAATATTAAATTTTGGTAAATCTACTCTAAACATTTTTGGCATACTTTGAACAGATTATTATGTGCTTCTTCTATTTTCTCTAAAATGATAAATCTGACTTTTAAGGGGAGTATGTGTTAATTTTGGCGGTATTTTGATCTAACTCTTAGTTACTGTGACCTTTAGAACATGTTTGTATGCAGACTTGGGACTGTAAAAGCAATGTGTATACAGAAAAATCAGAAAAAGCTTCTTTTTTTTTGTTTGTTCTTGTTGTTATTATTGTTTGCTTCAGAAATAATTATGGAAAACTATTTCTAGAAACAGTCCTAAGAAGATGTATTCTAAAGAAGCCTCCAGTCTGAAAATGAGATGAGTGTTTTATACTCCTAGTTAATATACTAGTTGATTCTGAGAAAATAACTGTGCTTTCATATTCAGGCTAAAACTGTGATATTCTTCCTCATTCACATACAAATATTGTAATACATAGATAAGAAACACTGAACTAATTTTGGATGAAGACAAGGGAAAATATTTGCTTTAAGTGAAGCGGTAGATGTATGTGAAACTCTGAGCCTTACCTGTTAGGTGTTCAGCTGTCACAAGTGTGATAGTTGGATGTGTGCCAAGTCACCTCAGTCGTTTTCGACTCTTTGTGACCCCGTGGACTTGTAGCCCACCAGGCTCCTCTGTCCATGGGATTCTCCAAGCAGGAATACTAGAGCGAGTTGCCATGCCCTCCTCCAGGGAATTTTCCTGACCCAGGGATCGAACCCACATCTTTTAAGTATTCTGCACTGGCAGGCATGTTCGTTACCACTAGCGCCACCTAGGAAGCCCATCGTGAGTGCTGACCTCATGTTTATTGATTTTAATTCCGAGAGTGAAAGAAATTCTGTCCTACATGTTAAAGTTTTTTTATTAAGGTTGCAACATGTTTGGGGATTTTTTTTTTCTCCTAGGCATGGAACAAGGCAGTTGTAAGAAATATGTGTATCTGAATAAATACTTGGGAGATACTAAAGATGTTAAAGTTGTATATGGACCTGCAGCTCGACTGAGACCCTCTGATGTTCCAGATAAATACTATTCATGTAAGTATATCTCTGTGCTAATTTTGAATATGATTATATTTACAGTTAGTGTGTGCATGCTCAATCGTGTCTGACTCTTTGTAACCCCATGGACTGTAGCCTGCCATGCTCCTCTGTCCATAGGATTCTTCAGGAAGGAATACTGGAGTGGGTTGCCATTTCCTACTGTAGGGGATCTTCCTGCAGGGGATCCCCTGTAGGGGATCCCTGACCCAGGGATCGAACCTGCATCTCTTGAGTCTCCTGCATTGGCGGGTGAATTCTTTACCACTGCACCACCTGGGAAAGCTCTATATTTACAATACATTCCTCTGAATCATATCTTTAAATTAAAGATGATCAATTAATTTCTTTTTCATGATTAAATATCCAGGACTGGCCTTCTGCACCCAAAGGGATTTTATGGAACTGGATGTGAGGGCACAAGTCTAACCACTTACCTGTTATTCATGACTAAGAATATTAGTTGATGAGCTTGGTACAGTTTTATGTTATCATGTATATTTTTCTTGGGCTTCCCTGGTGGCTCAGATGGTAAAGCATCTGCCTGCAATGCAGGAAACCTGGGTTCGATTCCTGGGTTGGGAAGATCTCCTGGAGAAGGGAATGGCGACCCATTCCAGCATTCTTGCCTAGAGAATTCCATGGACAGAGGAGCCTGGCGGGTTAAAGTCCATGGCATCGCAAAGAGTCTCAGAGGCACGACTGAGCGAGTAACACTTTCACTTTCATATTTTGCTTGTGTTGGATTCAAGATTACTTATAGGGGAAAAGCTCAAATTTTCAGCTACATTTATTCAACTTTAATTAATATTATTTCATTAAAATAACTTACAGATGTTATAGGATAATATTCCATTATGAGGAGGAATGCTGGCTGAGATAATTAATTCTATAAGCAACTAATTTCTGTTCTCAGAAATGACTTTCTTAAACTATTCCAAAAAACAATGAGAATGTGTTTTGTGAGTAGAGAAGAAGAAATTTCCCATTCTCTCTTGACCACATGTCATACCCAAACTGCCAGGAAATTTTAAATATTCATTCTTTTGAAAATCTAGTCTGGTTAAGAACTGATTGTTATACCCTTCTTTTCGATTACCATCTTTGGTAATTCTAAAATACTAACAGCAGTTTCGTTTATTATTCTGTTATAATTACCTTTGAAATGGAAAGAGAAAAGAGATTTTTCTGACAGTCATCAGGGTTGGATTAGGTTTGGGTATATGCAGTGTTATATGTTTCAGTAGATATGGTTGAATATTCATGAGGAGAAGTAGATTTCTCTCCAGGAAAATTGTTATGCACATATATTGACATAGTAACCCAAAGCATAGACTCTAACTTGTACAATAACAAGTTTTAATTACTACTTAAGAAAAATTATTAAAGTAGTATGTGATTGTTTTAAATGGATTTGTGTCTGACGTGCTATATTTGTGTATTATTTTTAATGGTAGCATACCATTCAACTATTCTTATCTTTTCCTCTCTTCAGTTGATTATGAAGGCATCGCCAAAAATCTTTCTGTGAGTATCTTTTTTTTTTCCCTATTACCGTTTTGTTGCTAGTTTTGTATAAAATATATTTAGAAGAAAGTTTTAGTATTTGATTGGGAGATTGTAGGATTTTAACCTAATCTATTTTCTTTCTTTTTTTTTTTTTGAGTATCTGGGCCAACATTTAAATGCCCTGTAGTTTTTAAAGGTCTTTAAGGACATATCTTAATAATGTAGGTTTTTAAAATTTTAATAATTTATTTATTGACATTATTAAATTTATATGACAGTACAAGAAATAATTGAAAACAATAGGAGGGGAAAGCCTGTAGCCATACTACCATAAACACTTAGCATTATAATATATTTCCTACCAGTTTTTCTGGTGTTGATTTCTTAAACTTTGTCCTAGTGCTGATTTACCTATATTCCATTTTTATACTTGATGAAAATTCTTACAATTTTAAAGAAAGTTCTTAAAGTTATTATAAGAGTATTTGAAAATAGATTATCAGTAGTAGCACAAATATAAACTAGTGACTCAATCTAAGGACTAAATTGAGGACTAGGACTCTTAGGCAATAATTATGATTTCCTATAAAATAAGAATGTACAATAGTTGAGAATATGCAACTTGTACATTATATAAGTAGTGAAAACTCACTTATTTTTGCATCTATGACTTATTGGGCATACTGATCAAACGTTTGGGAGAAAAAAATTCATATGGACTTAGGAAGCAATTTTAAGAGCAGTTTACACTTAAGAAAATGTGGAAATAATGCTTTTCCTTTGCCTCTTACAATTTCAGTGCCAGGAACCAAACCAGCACTTCAGACCTTACCTGAAACATTTCTTACCCAAGCGTTTGCATTTTGCCAAAAATGACAGAATTGAGCCCTTGACGTTCTATTTGGATCCTCAGTGGCAACTTGCATTGTAAGTTCTGACAGTCTCTCAGGTAAACCTAGTCATTCAAGGTAACCACTGGGTCCTTTCCAATGATGATGTAATATGAAGACTTCAAGTATGGTTCTCTTTTGTCCCAGTTTCTCTCAGCCTTGGACTATTGACATTTGGGATCAGATAATTCTTTGTGTTGGGGAGCTGTCCTGTGTGTTGTGGGATATTTGAAAACATCCCTGGCTTCTATTCACTAGATAAAAAAGTACTGTCTATAGTTGTGACAACAAAAAATATCTGCAGGCATTGCTGCAATTCCCTGGGGAGAGGGGGCCACCTCCAGCTAAGAACCACTGCTCTGTCCCCTCACATCCATCTTGATTATTTCTTATGTTCCACTTGCCATTGTGTCTCTTCTACATGTTATAGTTATGCCTAATAATACCTTCAAAGTCTAACAAATGATTGGCAAAAGCTCTTTACTTTATAATAATGAGCAATTACCATCTTCATTAGACAGAGCTGTTTTTTTTCATTCTTGTTATACTAAATCCATCAGTTTAGTTTTAAACTAAAACCTCAGTTTATTGGTATGTTCAGCAAATTATTTGGATCGTGCATATTGTTAATGTGTCAAACTTGACCATTAACTCTTGGAAGCCAGGAAGCCAGAGATGATAAATACATACCTCTGTCCAGCAAAACCTAAGCAGTAAACCAGAATTCAGTCAACAGAATTACACTGTCTCTCCCTTATTAGAGAACTGTGCTTTCAGTGTTTAGAAAAAAGAATATGAAAGAGAAGGTCCTTATCCTCATGAGAGAACTAATATTTAGTGAACATCTACTATGTTCCAAGCATTCCTTTAGGCTAAACGGTAAAATTTTTACAAATAAATTGTTAAATATCAAAAAATAGTTACATTAATGGAAATAATGTCATGAGTGTTGGTTTTGCTTTATGAGTGGACTTGGCATTAATAATTCGTATTATGTGACAATTAGGAATCCTTCAGAAAGGAAATATTGTGGAAGTGGATTCCATGGCTCTGATAATGCATTTTTGAATATGCAAGTGAGTAAACCTATTCTACTTTAAAAATTATATCTGAAGAAAAAACTGATATATAAAGTTCTAGACTTAAAGACATAGACTGTCCTTATGAGTCTTTAAAGAGAATTAACGAGGCACATACTTTCATATAACTGTTTCACTTTGAACATTAATAGAATTCAAAAAAATTTATGTTTCATGAATGTATGACTTATACTTTGTGTGTGTGTGTGCACACGCACTCAGTCGTGTCCAACTCTTTGTGACGCTATGGACTGTAGCCCACTAGGCTCCTCTTTCCATGGGATTTTCTAGGCAAGAACTCTGGAATGGGCTGCCATTTCCTCCTCCAGGAGATCTTCCCAACCCAGGGATCGAACCTGTGTCTGCTGCATTGGCAGGCAGATTCTTTCCCACTGAGCCACCTGGGAAGCCCACATTTCATACTGTATTTCTAATAATTATTTTTTCATCTATTTGCACTTCATTGAGAATGTTGATTCACAGTAAACAAAAGGCAGTAATTAATAGGTGGAAAGATAACATACTTATGTTCTAAATAAAGATAATCCCTTCCATTTGCCTAGCACTGTAAACATTTCAAAATACACTCATATCATTATCTAATTTGATCCCTACAGCATGGTGTATGGTGGGCAGAGTAAGATTTAGATCCCGTTTCACAGTTTAAAAAAGATTTCATCATCGTTTTGTTCTGATTGTCAGGTTAGGAATTGTAATAAAGTTAAGAAAGATATCCTAGATGTCTTTAGATTAAATGTGCAACAGGGATTAAAATAATATTCTAGAAGGTCCACTGGGCACAGTATTTTTCCACTTATCTTAATATAACCAGTTTGTATATGTACAATGGGCAAAGATCTAAAATACCTTTTTAGTGACCAACTCTTTAGTGACCAGTTTCTTTTCTGGCCAACATAGGCCCTCTTTATTGGCTACGGACCTGGATTCAAGCACAGCACTGAAGTCGACTCCTTTGAAAATATTGAAGTCTATAACTTAATGTGTGGTAAGTGTGAACAGGTAGCTCTTCTCCCTTCTGAACACAGAGCTGGAATAGATTATCAAAAGTAGGTCACATATCGGGCACCTTTTAGGAAATGATGATAAGGCAAGATCCTCATATTTCCACCTTTCTTCTTCCTGATCCAGAGTCATTGAAAAAATATGCAAAACATAGCTATCTGATGTTTCCACTAGGCTGCACATTGGTAAAATGTAACAGTCAGAGCAGACGGTCTATAAATTCCAAGTGCCTGGTACTTTGCTAGGCCCTAGAGTTAATGGGATGACAGCTGAACCAGATCAGGGAGGAAGCCAGAGAAAAGAGTTTGGAGGCTGTGAAAGGTAGAAAAAACAGGTGGACCCTCTAGTAGCAATAATAGTTGAATGGATGGCAATGTCCAGGTTACAGAAATGGAAGAGAACACACTGGCTATGTTCTTAGTTTACTCCATATCTTCTAAATTAGAGCTTTTATGGTTGAATATTGCATTTTAAATATTGCTTCTTTTTTCTGATAACAGTACTGGAATTTATAAAACTTTAAATGTGTCCTAAGTATTGACATAATTCTTTTAGTGGGAGCCTGAATACTTAAATGAGTTAATATATCCTAAAGCATCTAAACAGTGCCTGGCATATAATAAGTGCTTCACTGTGTAAGTGTTTGCTATAATTATTATTATTAACAGTATGAGTCTTAGACTTGGACTGAGCTGATTTTGAATCCTAAATCTACTATATTAGTAGCTTGAGACACTGAGCTAAGTAAGCATGCTGATTTCAGGCGTGCATGTGTACCAGTTCGCTTCAGTCAAGTCCAACTCTTCGCGACACTGCGGACTGTAGTCCAACAGGCCCCTCTGTCCATGGGATTCTCCAGGCAAGAATACTGGAGTGGGTTGCCATTTCCTCCTCCAGGGGATCTTCCCGACCCAGAGATCGAACCCACATCTCCTAATTCTCCTGCATTGGCAGGTAGGTTCTTTACCACTAGCGCCACCTGGGAAGCCCACCTTGGAGAAATTGAAATTCATTTCTAGACCATTGCAATAAAGTGAATACTCTAAAAAGCAAGTACATGAATTTTTTTGATTTTCAGTGCATATAAAAGCTATTTTTACACTGTACTGTGGTTTAAGTGTGCAATAGCCTATGTTTAGAAAAATGTACGTACTTTAAAAAGTACTTTATCGCTAAAACATGCTAAGCATCATCTCACAATGTGGGACTGTTGGAGACCTTCAACTGTAAAAAAATCTCTGGAGTGTAATAAAATGAAGTACAATGAAATGCTTACTCCGTGGAAGAAAAGCTATGGCAAATCTAGACAGCATATTGAAAAGCAGAGACATCACTTTGGCAACAAAGTTCCATCAAGTGAAAGGTATGGTTTTTCCAGTAGTCATGTACAGATGTGAGAGCTGGACCATAAAGAAGGTTGAGTGCTGAAGAATTGATTCTTTCTAACTGTGGTGTTGGAGAAGACTCTTGAGAGTCCCTTGGACAGCAAGCAGATCAAACTAATCAATCCTAAAGGAAATCAACCCTGAATACTCACTGGAAGGACTGATGCTAAACTCCGATACTTTGGCCACCTGATGCAAAGAGCCAACTCATTGGACAAGACCCTGATGCTGGGAAAGATTGAGGGCAAAAGGAGAAGGGATGACAGGATGAAATGGTTGGATGGCACCATCGACTCAATGGCCATGAATTTGAGCAAACTCTGGGAGACAGTTAAGGGTAGGGAAGCCTGGCGTGCTGCAGTCCATGGGATTGTGAAGAGTCAGACATGACTTAATGACTGAATAACA
The DNA here is from genome assembly GCF_023091745.1 of Budorcas taxicolor. NCBI lineage: Eukaryota > Metazoa > Chordata > Mammalia > Artiodactyla > Bovidae > Budorcas > Budorcas taxicolor. The sequence continues at coordinate 61,311,523 of NC_068918.1, forward strand.
ATGAAATTATACCTGTCTGTATTCATCTACCAAATATTGACAACTTAAATATATTTAGCACGATTGGCATATAATAAGTATTGAATAGGGGATAACTGCACAATTGCACTCATCTCACATGCTAGTAAAGTAATGCTCAAAATTCTACAAGCCAGGATTCAGCAATACGTGAACCATGAACTTCCAGATGTTCAAGCTGGTTTTTGAAAAGGCAGAGGAACCAGAGATCAAATTGCCAACATCTGCTGGATCATGGAAAAAGCAAGAGAGTTCCAGAAAAACATCTATTTCTGCTTTATTGACTATGCCAAAGCCTTTGACTGTGTGGATCACAATAAACTGTGGAAAATTCTGAGAGAGATGGGAATACCAGACCACCTGACCTGCCTCTTGAGAAATCTGTATGGAAGCAACAGTTAGAACTAGACCTGGAACAACAGACTGGTTCCAGATAGAAAAAGGAGTGCATCAAGGCTGTATATTGTCACCCTGCTTATTTAACTTCTATGCAGAGTACATCATGAGAAACGCTGGACTGGAAGAAACACAAGCTGGAATCAAGACTGCCGGGAGAACTATCAATAACCTCAGATATGCAGATGACACCACCCTTATGGCAGAAAGTGAAGAGGAACTAAAAAGCCTCTTGATGAAAGTGAAAGAGGAGAGCGAAAAAGTTGGCTTAAAGCTCAACATTCAGAAAACGAAGATCATGGCATCCGGTCCCATCACTTCATAGGAAATAGATGGGGAAACAGTGGAAACAGTGTCAGACTTTATTTTTGGGGGCTCCAAAATCACTGCAGATGGTGATTGCAGCCATGAAATTAAAAGACGCTTACTCCTTGGAAGAAAAGTTATGACCAAACTAGATAGCATATTGAAAAGCAGAGACATTACTTTGCCAACTAAGGTCCGTCTAGTCAAGGCTATGGTTTTTCCAGTAGTCATGTACGGATGTGAGAGTTGGACTGTGAAGGCTGAGTGCCGAAGAATTGATGCTTTTGAACTGTGGTGTTGGAGAAGACTCTTGAGAGTCCCTTGGACTGCAAGGAGATCCAACCAGTCCATTCTGAAGGAGATCAGCCCTGGGTGTTCTTTGGAAGGAATGATGCTGAAGCTGAAACTCCAGTACTTTGGCCACCTCATGCGAAGAGTTGACTCATTGTAAAAGACTCTGATGCTGGGAGGGATTGAGGGCAGGAGGAGAAGGGGATGACAGAGGATGAGATGGCTGGATGGCATCAGTGACTCAATGGACGTGAGTCTGAGTGAACTCCGGGAGTTGGTGATGGACAGGGAGGCCTAGCGTGCTGCAGTTCATGGGGTTGCAGAGTCAGACACGACTGAGCAACTGAACTGAACTGTAGTTATTGTTTACATTAAAATTTAGAAATTTTTATAGACAGGTACAATGTGCATATCAATATTTCCATCAAGAATAGCCTGATCATAAATATTCTACAACCTGAGAAAGAGAGATTTTTAGTTTCATTTTAGGTAAAGAGTTAAGGACTCATATAGATTTGGATTTAAAAAATAAAATTCACAGTGCAAAACTACTATTTAGTTTTAAAAATTTCTTAAGTAAATCTTTATTTACCATTCTTGGAATTATGCAGATTTACTGAATTTGACACCAGCTCCTAATAATGGGACTCATGGAAGCCTTAATCACCTTCTAAGCAATCCTGTTTACACTCCAAAACATCCCAAAGAAGTCCGCTCCCTGGTCCAGTGCCCCTTCACAAGAGCCCCCAGGGAGGACCTCGACTGCTCGTGTGATCCCTCAGTAAGTATTCGGAAGATATTTAGCCCAGTGCTATGATTTTATAGCACCTTCTGCATAGTGTACGCTGCAGAAATACATGATGATTAAATTAGAATTTGTGAGTGGAAGCAAATGTACATATTTTCAACTCTAGTGACATATGCCAACCTTTTTATTTTTTATTTTTCCCCCTCTTAGCTTTTACACTCTCGCTGTATTTTTAATCCCCTTGTGTTGAGACTTGATTTGGCTTCAGGCTGTGAGAAGTCTAGCTGAATTCTGAAATATACTGAATCCCAGAATCCAGGCTGCCCTCCTAGCAGTGAGGTCTTTTATGAACCAATCTCAGTATTCCCTCTCTAAAATATATCCCAACCTATTTTAAATTTAGAAGGAAATATTTTGAGGGATGAAAGGAATTTATCACACTTCATTTTTACTCCTATCTTAATATGTAATTGTTGTAAGGAGATGAAAATATATGATAAATTATAAACAAAATTGATAAAAGCAGGCATTTGAGTAGCTCATCTTATGCTCTATGTTTTGTTTTAGGCTTAATTTATACTTGTAAAAGACCATAAGGGTAGAGATAAGAATTATAAACAGTAGTATATTCTTATTTTAAATGACTTGTGTTCTGTACTAATAATTTTGTCTTTTTGCAACTATTATCGCTATATTTTCATCCTCTTCTTCAAAAAAGTGATTTCACTTGTACAAAATGGTTATAATTTTATCTTCATTCTATGGTGGAATACTTAAGCTATAAAAGTCATTTGTTGCAAAATTAAAGCACATTTTTCAACCCTCAAAAATTGTATCATTAATTTTTTAGATTTTGCCAGTTGTGGATTTTCAGACACAGTTGAATCTGACCATGGCAGAAGGTAAGCAGGCTTTTTCTCAACAATGTGAAGCTCAGAATTAGTTTGGGGTCAGTGTTTAAGAATATCCAATAAAATAAAGTAGTAGTGGAGGACCACCTGATGAGTTGGGTAAACTTCTTAGCTTGACAGTCTAAACTGTTAGTCACAAGGAAGGAAGGGGTGTTTACAGTGGAAGCATTATGTAATGTAATTAGTGGAAGCTGAATCACTCTTTATGGACTCAGTGGAGTATTTTGAGATTTTGAAGATATTTATAGGTTTATATTATAATAATAGATCCTCAGATTCCATTTAAAATACCTAAATTTCTGTTTCACTTAGTTCTTAATTATAAGGTAGTATAAATTGATTTATCTAAAGTTACTTCTTCATAACTCTTGAACGAAAATTAAGCATATGCAGACAACTGACGAAGTGTGGATATTTAGTATCCCTTTGATGTTCCTTGAAACAGTCTCAGATCCTTAAGTTATTTGGCTAACAGTTTTTTCTTGCTGGAATAAAAAAGTGAATTCTGCATGCTCTTGACTTGGACTTCTCTCTATAAAATCTCTATAAATGTGCAGATTAGAGAAATTTTAGATGACCCCAGGGTGGCAAAGTGTCATGGTGAAAAATGACACCTTTGGAACTGAGTAGATATGGGTTTGAATATGAGCTTAGAAACCGTATGTCCATGGACAAAGTATTTGTTCCCTATAAGTTGCTATTTTCTCATCTGTAAAATAAGTATATAGCCTCAATTTATAGGGGTGCATATGAATTAAATTCAATGGTATATATGGAGAATTCTATAAAGCATCTGATGCTTGAGAAAAGGGCAATAAATGGTATATGTACTATTATTCCATTTGGGGTAGTCTCATAATTTCGGTTTAAAATTTTTGCTTTCTGAGTATACACACCATCCAGAAAACTCTTTTGATATTATGTCTTGGAAAATAAGTAATAAAGAAAATATTAAAGAATTTTAGTAATATAAGTCCTAATTACTGAAATTCCTAGGAATCTCATATAGTATCTTCTTGTGATATCTTAATATCACATTGATATTTCAGGATCTACATAGGCACACACTGTTGTGAACCCTTTTTTTAAAAAATTATTTATGGTTCTGTTCTTTGTAAGTAGTTTTATTTTGCAGTTACAAATAATTTTTCAATAGGATTAAGTAGAGAAAAGAATCAGATGAGTGTGTATCATTATGTCTTACCATACAAAGCACACTGTGTGTTTGAACAGTGGTTTCACTTTCTCCCTATGACCCAAGAGAAGACCATTAAGCGTGGCACTCTACCCTATGGAAGACCCAGAGTTCTCCAGAACAGCACTGTCTGTCTGCTTTACCAGCACCAGTTTGTGAGTGGTTTCAGCCATGACATCCTGATGCCCCTTTGGACATCCTACACCATGGACAGAAATGCAAGTATTTGCCACCTCTTTACCTCTGCGTGGTTATTTTATACTATTACTAAGCAAAACTTTGTCAGCATCATTTCTCACTGTCAATCTCAGCTCTGTAACCAGCTCCCAAATTAGATCACTGAACCGAGAGTCAGAAAAATTAGGTCCCGGTTCTGGCTTGGCCACTGACTAGCTATGTGACTTTGACATTCAGAGCAAACCTTTGTGAAATGAAGGTATGCAGTGAAAGTATCTCCCATGCTTTTTTTTTTCTTGGTTTTAATATTTGATGATGCTAATTTCTAATTTCATGAAATCACTTTTACAATTAATTACAGTTATTAATTCTAAATACACAGCTGTGTATGTACAAGGATTTCCCTCAGCTGCCCAAATCTTGGGCCCTCATGGATGGAGGACACTGAAGCTCAGTAACCTCACCGCATATACCACCTACAGGGAGATCTCCCAGACCAAACCAGGGAGAGGCCTGGGGTCCTGTCCACCACCTAGACTAGAGGAGTTCAGCCTTGAAAGGAGTAGGGGAAGATATTCCAGAATAAGACCACCATTCTCCTTCACCCTCACCCCCTGGATGCTGTAGTAGCAAGATAAATGAGGAAAGAAATAGAGCTTGAGAAAGAGAATGGGGGCAGGAGATGAGATAATAGATCTTATCTGGAAATAAAGTTTTAAACTAGTTGTTGTTCAGTCCCTAAGTCATGTCCAACTCTTTGTGACCCCATGGACATTTGCACACCAGGCTTCCCTGTCCTTCACTATCTCTTGGAGTTAATTCAAACTCATGTCCATTGAGTCAGTGATGGCCATCAACCATCTCATCCTCTGTCGCCCTCTTATCCTCCTGCCCTCATTCTTTCCCAGCATCATGGTCTAAACTAGACTCACCAGATTTTCAGAAATTGAAAATGTCTGGTAAGATATAGGATGTTCTTAAAGGATAGAAAGGGGATTTGAGAGAGCTTAGTTGACTATAGCAGTTAGATTTTAAAAACAGTTATTGTTACTACTCACTAAGATTGTTCATATATATGTAATTTTTGTATCTGTATGTAGAGAGAATATACACACACATTCACATATGTACATAAAGTTTCTACCTTAATTTGATTTTTAATTTTTGAAGAACATCTTCAAACATTTCAAACACTTTTTAACTGACTTTGTAATATTGAGTTCGCCAAAAACTTGACTTGTGTTTTTCCGTAACATCTTCAAAAAACCCAAACGAACTTTTTGGACAACTCAGTATATAGCAGTTTACCCAGTGTTTTGTTGGTCCCCATCCTATTTATTATAGTTTAATACCTTAATTATAATGTCCTAGGACTCTGTTTGAATTTTCAGTTTTCTTATATAATGAAAGCTGTAAAAACTGAGTCATCACTACTCATGAGGTTTTCATATTGAATTGCTGTTCCATGGCTTTCCCCGTACTGCCCCCCACCACTTTTGGCTGTGTTGTAATATGAAAGAGTCTGATCTCTAAAAATCAGCAATTTACTATACAAAAGTTTGAAACTGAATAGACAAAAATATCATAAACAAAAGTAGCACAACATGGTAGGAAAAAATGGCACATATATGACGAGTGATTAATATCTTTAATATTATAAAGAGTTTTTACACGTTGGTTAGAAACAAGATGAATACACTAATAGAAAAATGAAAAGTGGTGCAGGGCATGAACAGACAACCAGAACGGCATGATTTTATGACGCGGTTCACCTTTAATTATTTATGAAGCTCTAGTGTTTTGTTCTGTATGCCTCATCCCTGATTGTCCTTTCCATTTTGTTCTTCAGGACAGTTTCTTTACAGAAGACTTTTCCAACTGTCTTTACCAGGATCTCCGAATTCCTCTTAGTCCTGTCCATAAATGTTCATTTTATAAAAATAACGCTAAACTGAGCTATGGGTTCCTCTCCCCACCACGTAAGTCTCTTCCTCACTGATGTTCCCTTTCCCTTATGTTCTTTCTTTCTTCCATTTCCTTTTCTTTCTTATGGGGATGTGTACATCTTGTTTATTTATTGGTGAAAACTGTGAATGGGAAATAGAACTATTAGGGAAATTTTTCAAGTATCTAAAACTTGACTTTTGGAAACCTGTTTACTTTTGTTTGGAGAGTGATGGATTTGGGGTAACCTCTGTAAATAGAACATTCTTCACTTTTCTACTTTTGTTTTAAACAGAATTTGAGAAACTCAGGTCAAAAGGATGCATCAGGGTTCTTAGGAAGGAGATACCATTTTGTTGTTTAAAAAGAAAGCTCTGATTTGTCAAAGAATGAGGTAAAGGAAGAGCCTGAGTTTGCTTGCTGTTTCACTGATACAGAGCCCTGGGGAATGGCTTTTTTTTTTTTAAATCGTGTTCTATTTTTTTCAAGTGGCAGATCTGTATGTTAATGAGAAGACATTTTGAGGCCAGCCTAAAAAGGAAAAAGTCAGAAGACTCCAGTCAATACACTCAATATCCAGTCCGGTCCCCAGAGCAAGCTTCTGAAGTCAGAACTTGGCTTTTGCATTATAAAAATAGGTCCAAGCCAGAAGTCCATACAAAGGAGCCTTGTACATTTCAAGGCAGACATCCCTTGTGATGTTTTTTCTGGTTAGTAGGTGTTCTGAAGCCAGATGTTCTCATTTTTACTTTTCTCCGTGAAAGAGTTCAAGGAAAGATTGTTGACACAATATACTTTAGTTGAAAATAAGGCAAATGAGGTAAAATTTGAATATGTTTAATTTAGGCCCTTCGTATTAAAGATTTTGTTTCTTCATCCTGAAGAAGAAAAGATCCAATTTTTTTTTAAGGGACCTGATCACATTGCATTTCCCCCCTTGATCTAGTACCTGGGAAAGTGTTAGGAGTTTAAGATGATAGCCCATTTTTTAAATACCCCCATGAGAAAGTATAATTCTTAGTGTGATTTGTGAAGAATGAAATAGTTGTTCTTGTTATTTTCTTTGTAGAATTACATAAAGGTTCAAGTCAAGTATATTCTGAAGCATTGCTTACTACTAATATAGTGCCCATGTACCAGAGTTTTCAAGGTAAAATTTTTAATCTTTTATATCATAATTTCAAATGAATTTCCCAAAATTATAGGTATGATTTATATGTAATGACTGATCCTCCAAATTAAATGACTAAACATCAAATATGTTCTTATAAGTTTGTTTAACTTAAAAAATACCAGTACACAAAAGAATCCTATAAGTACTGAATTATGATATAGTCCCATATTTATTATATGCTTCATATTTAAGTGTCTATAAACACTTTTGGAGGGAAAAGAATGTAATGTTCCTCCTAACCTATCTAGCTAATGTAATCTACTAATAGATATTAAATTTCAGTCTGTTGCCTTATTTAACTATTTGGAAGTTCTTGACAGTTGTTTTTAATTTAAAATGAATAGATTTTACATCATTATTAATTATTGCAACTATTGGCTTTTTTAAGAATAAATACACATTTATTCTTTAAGTAACTTACAGAGCATACAAGGAAAATTTTATTGTAGTTTACCTCTAGAATGCTTTTGAATAGTTCAAAATTCTCTAGAATATTTCAAAAAAAATACAGATGTTAATAAATTTGAATAGCTTGCTTTGTTTGTGTTGTTATATTTTTTTATGCTTAATGATAATATGTGATCTCAGCTTCATGATAATACGTATGTTTAGGGATGCTTGAAGTAGAATTGAAGTCAGCATTTGCTGGGTAGTCTTTCCAAGAGCAAAAGCTGAACAATGGATTTTTGGCCAGACTTCACTTTATCCCTAATTATGACAAATGCTAATTTTGATTCATAATTTGATTCATAGTTGATTTATGTCATCTTGTTCTTTTGACACTGTAACGTCTTCCTTCTTGTTTCAGTTATATGGCAATACTTGCATGGCACCTTACTGCAGAGGTATGCTGAAGAAAGAAATGGTCTCAATGTTGTCAGCGGTCCTGTGTTTGATTCTGATTATGACGGACGTTATGATTCCTTGGAGACTCTGAAGCAGTGAGAACATATTTCATTTACTCTTAAATATAGCTCTCAAATGGGACTACCATCTAGTTGAGTCAGCAGAACCTCTTATATCTAACTATTCATATTTGTGTAGCTGACATTTCTGATTATGCAGGAAGCCCCTTGAAATAGCTGATTAATTTTGATGTTTTGATGTTCAGTAAAATATTTTTTTAGATGAAAGTAGTGTTTATCCCCCACTCAACTTAGATTAATAATTCTATAGCTCATATTAAATACTGAACTCTGCCTTTTGTTAAGAAGATAACAACAGTGTTTAAAATCTCTTTCTGTGGCTATTGTGAAGATGCTGTTTAATTAGCAAACTGGCAGTTTCGAGATAAAGAATGATACAATGTGGCTGGAGGCATCCTGAGTCAAAGAAGCAGAAGACATAAAGCCATAGTGCTGCAGTGTTGCTGTAGATTAAATGTCACAGCTTTCAGTTTTATCGAACTCTGCTGCAAGGGGAATTTGTTGCAGGAATGAAAGTACGGTGGACGAGGATGGCCATGTCCCAGATCACTTCTGAGTCCCTGAGATGGCCACCAAGTGTGGGTTGCTGGCTCCGCATAGGAAAGCCTTCAAGAGCAAGCCATAATAAAGAGAAAGAAGGTTTATTCAGGGAGCTACACACTCCATAGATAGAATGTGGGCCATCTCAGAAGGCAAGAGGCACCAGGGTATGGAGTGTCAGTTTTTATAGGGGTGGGTAATTTCACAGACTAATGAGTGGGAGGGGTATTCCAGCTCTTTTGAGGAAGGGGTGGGTATTTCCAGAAATTGGGCATTGCCGACTTTCTGATCTTTATGGTCAGCCTTGGAACTGTCATGGTGCCTGTGAGCGTGTCATTTAGGACGCTGATGTGTTACTGTAAGTGTATACTGACCCCCAAGGTCTAGTGGAATTTGAATCGTCTGCCACCTTGGACCTAGTTAGTTGTAACCAATTTATGTCCTGTCCTTGGGCTGTGTCCTGTCCTTGGGCTGTGTCCTGTCCTTGGACTATGTCATATCCTTGGGCTATGTTATGTTTTTAAAGGTTGTGCCCTGCCCCCTTCTGGTCTCAGACTGATACAGTGACCTTCTTGAGAAACCATCAGTGGTGCTTTCATAAAGGAAAGAGGAAGAACATTTTAGAGATCAGTTGATCTTTATTAAAACAATTGCAAAATTTTTGGAAGCAACTTTGGTTCTTCAGTCTGTGAGAAAAGTGGAGTGAAACATCTACTGGGATTCAGCCCCTTTCTGAGAACCACTCCCTCAGGCTGACTTAGAGATTACTGTTTACACATGTACACCTGTGACCATATCATTTGTAAAATTATATTTTTATTATAGTCTTTAAGTCATAAGGATCCTATGTAAATGCCTCAGAGGTGGCAGCAGGAGAATGGGTAAAGAAGAGAACTTATACCTTTCCCATTCACAGCTTCAACTGGAACACATTTTAATCTGCTTTATGTATCGTGGTTCCACATAAGATTGTGGTTTCTTTTTTTAATGATACCACCACTACCTTAAATTTTGGAAGATAACTAAAAAACCAAATGAATCTACTTTTTTTTTCCCCCAAACAAATCTAATCTTGAGACCTAAGGAAATAGAATTAAGATGAGGTAAAGGTGTTACTTGGGACATCTTTGAGAATATGCTTTAATTAAAAAAAAAAAAAAAGTAAAAACAAAGTTATAGAATAGGGAAGAAGATCCAGTTAAAACAACAGCTTCTCTGAAGGAGCCAGAATGAAAAAAATCTCAAACCAGTTTTCTTTCTTTCACTCTCTGTTCATAACTGCCTGGAGTTTAAAAGATTCTCAGTAATGCTTTAGAGTCTTGATTGCTCATATTCAAAATTGATGATTTTTCCCCTTAGTGTCTCAATTCCAATTTGTTAAGGTGGAATTACCAAAAAAATACAAAGTTTTAATAAATTTCTATAAAAAGTAACATTATTTGGATTGTGTTTCTATGTCTTCTAATTCTTCTTCTTCCCTATCTGGCAGAAAATGTTGAGGTATTATGATGACTAACTTCTTACAATATATTTAATTATTTGACTGAACTTTATTTGGGGATGTATTATATTAAAAATATACTTTAGTGAAGTAGTCATTAAAGGGAACAGTTATTTTTTTCTTAAAGTGAGTATTACCATATTTTACAGAAACAGCAGAATCATCCATAATCAGGAAGTTCTGATTCCAACTCATTTCTTCATTGTGCTAACAAGTTGTAAAAATACATCCCAGACTCCCTTACAGTGTGAACATTTAGATACCATGGCTTTCATTTTGCCTCACAGGACTGATAATAGTGAAAGCTGTGCGGTAAGTGGCCTTTGTTAACTTATCTTTGAGCATTGATAGATAAATATATTTGTGCAGGTCTTACGTCTGACATTACTGTGGGAAAAGAAGATGTAACTAGAACATACATGTTTGAGATTATAGAATGGTTTTAAACTTGATCCTCTTAGTTTATTCAAAGAAGATTATTCTTGTCTGTTAAAAGCACTAACAGTAAGATCAAAACATAAAAACTTAGTTGACGTCATATGGCTTAGCCACTAAATCCATGTATAAATTCTGGGCCCTCCCCGGGGAAAAAAAAGGGCCGCAATAGATTTATGCTTACATTTCACTAACCAAAATGATGTTAAGTGCCTTGAATTAGGTGTTAAGTTCCTTTTCCATCTGTACCATTCCAAAAGCTATTATACTGCTTTTTTAAATGTAAGCATTTAACAAATTCTATGGCAGTGTAACCAGAAGACACTTAATACTGGACGTGAACCAGAAAGTGAATCATTTGAAGGTGTATCAGATATACTTGGTCTTCCCTGGTGGCTCAGATGGTAACAAATCCACCTTCAATGAGAGAGACCTGGGTTCCGTCCCTGGGTTGGGAAGATCCCCTGGAGAAGGGCATGGCAACCCACTCCAGTATTCTTGCCTAGAGAATCCCCATGGGCAGAGGAGCCTGGTGGGCTACAGTCCATGGGGTCACAAAGAGTTGGACATGACTGACCGACTAAGCACATAGCACATATACTTACTGACCCCTTCTCTTTCATGTCTGAAACAGTGGATTTTGGCCTGAGAGAACAGATGTCTTTTGTTTATTCATGTAAATGCTGGAACAGATGGCCAGTATCTACTGGCCAAGTAGTCTACTGAGTCAGGGTCTTCCCTTGAAAGCCAGAGTGAGGGTTGCTGGAATGGAGAAGACTGAGTATAATAGCAGTACTGGGTGGTGGATGATTGGAAGCTAATGGAAAATGGAAATTATTGATCTGTTCCCTTTTATGTGAAAAGTCTGTATTTATTATTTGCAACTAATAATATCATCAGGGCACATGAACCTTTATTGAAGTATGTCTTTAAAGCATAATCATAGCACACCAGCCAGTGGATATGTTCTTCATCTGACTTTCTCCAGTCGCCATTTTCAGAAAAATTTACACCAGCATATAGATGTATGCTTCCATGTGCCAGAGCATAAGCCTTTTAATTCTTTTTTGATCTCATATTAGCTAGAACTTCGCTACTTCACCAGAAGTGAAAGTGTATTTTTCCACTTCCTCTAACCCTTTCTTCATTGCAACTGTGTAGATAACTGATTCTGATAAGAACTAGCATTTGTTTAACTTATTTGCACACATCATTGTGTTTGATCTTTAGAGCAACCCTGTGAGGAGGGCACAGGTAAGAGAATTAGTATTCAGATATTAAATAACTTCCCTCAGTTTACCTGGTAGGATAATGGTAGAAGTAGAACTTGAATCCAAGTTGTTGTTCAGTCACCCAATCATTCTGACTCTTTGCAGCTCCATGGACTGCAGGATGCCAGGCCTCTCTGTCCATCACCATCTCCCAAAGTTTACCCAAGTTCATGTCCCTGCATCAGTGATGCCATCCAACCATCTCATCCTCTGATGCCCTCTTCTTTTTCTGCCCTCAATCTTTCCCAGCATCAGGGACTTTTCCAATGAGTACTGTTCGCATCAGATGACCAAAATACTGGAGTTTCAGCTTCAGCATCAGTGCTTCCAATCAGTATTCAGGGTTGATTTCCCTGAAGATTGACTAGTTTGATCTTGCTGTCCAAGGGGCTCTCAGGAGTCTTTTCCAGCACCATTGTTTGAAGGCATCAGTTCTTTGGCATCATTCCAAGTTCCTTTCTGCTAATTCCCATATTCTTTCTACCATGGCATGTTACTTCTGTTTTCCAACATTTTTAACCCCATACTTTGGTGTTTCTTGCACCAAGGCAATGTAGGTACATCTGTTCCACATATACTTTCCTCAGATTTGATACATCTACTAAACAGACATGAATGGTATGTATTGGATGGTGAACTAGTCAAGAGCAGGGATTATGCCTAACAATTCTCATGGCATTTGCCGTTGAAGAGACAGGGTGTCATGGCTGATTACAATGAGGGAGATGCAGAGAGTCTAGGGAAGGTGGATTGACTGTTGCCAGTGACTTTTTTTTCTTTCCCACCCTCATAGCACGGGAAGCGTGAATCCTTATGGGTTGAAGAATTGTTGGAGCTACACAGAGCTCGGATCACGGATGTTGAACACATCACCGGACTCAGCTTCTATCAAGAAAGAAAAGAGCCAATTTCAGACATTTTAAAGTTGAAAACACATTTGCCAACCTTTAACCAAGAAGACTGATACATTTTTTATTCCAAAAACACGGCAGTAAATCTTTGTGAAAGAGCCTTCTGTTTTATACATCCTCTATTTACACTGTTGCATTGTTTGGAGACTGTCGACCAGAGTTAGAACTGGGAATCCTCTGTGATACACGACCTTCTCAGGGAAACTTGTGGCCTCCGCATGACAGTAGGAAAGTGTTCCTACTGAGTCTCACACATGTTTGAATGTGTAAGAATTGTTCAGATTTGGGAATAAAGACAGATCGTACCTAAAACTGCTCTTCTACTTCTCTTAAGGGCAGAAGGAGCTGTGAACGTTCTCTGGACACCAGATGTTTGAATCATATGATCATTAATAAATTTCTATGATGCTGACAAACACTAGGCTAATGAATAGGATTGGACTAGACCGTATTTCATTAGTTTATTCACAGGAATTTAAAAGTGATTCTGGATTCTTTTTAACTTGGATGTTCGTTTATTTTCATTTTAATCAGAAAAGTTAATGGGAGCAGAAATATTTGAAGCCCTATTTGTATCTCTTCTGTACACCCCCTCAAAAGCTAACTATTTTTAAGTTGTAATTGGGTTTCTTCAGATTTAATGATTCTTTCAGGTTAAACTTTGAGGGACCATCTGTACTGAGTGTATCTACCCTTTATAAAATTTTATTCTACATTTGTACCAAAAAAGAAAAATATTCCCAATCTGATTACTGATAATATAGGTTGAAAATAACTCCAGTAATGGTTATTTTACACATTACACGTGTAAATGGTTATTTACACGTTGAAAGTGTGTCTTGTCTTAGTGAAACTTCATGGGGCTTGTCAACTCATGCAAAATAGCATTTTCATCCAAATAATAGAAATGTTTTCCTCTATACACAGAAATCACTCTACTAGCAACAGAGCTGTACTGTCCTGAGATGTTCATTTTGAAGTTCCATTGATTTGAAGAGAATGTATTACCATCATTTTATATCTTCTTAATACTCATGATAAATGAACTTGATTTTCTTCACTTCATAGACTCTATATACCCTTCAGTACCAACCTGTGAATGTTCAAAAGCTACATTCATTTTTTAGGCAACTTGAGTCTGATTTAAGTGTTATATTATTAATAACACCAAAGGTCTGTATTTGTCCTTCACATTCCACTTGTTCTTCAATAGCATAGGGGCCCCAAAACCTTTAGATAATACAGTTTGCATCTGTGAAGTATTTACTTATTTAGAAAGTTTCATTGATTTTATTTTAGTCCCACAGATCCCTGAAGTTCTATACATTTTTTCTTTTCCCCCCAGTTTCTTTTTTCTCTGCTATTCAGATTGGGTAGTTTCTATTGTTCTGTCTTAAACTTCACAGATTCTTTCCTCTAATTTCATTTTGCTGTTGAGCCTATTCATTGATTTTTATATTTCAGTTATTGTGGATTTTTTGTTTCTAAAATTTCCATTTGATTCTTCTTTGTAGCTTTTATTTCCTTGCTGAGAATGTTTATCTCTTTGCTGAGACTTTCCAGTTTTGCATTTGTTTCAAACATGTTCATAGTTGCTTATTGAGCATTATGATGGATGTTGTAAAATCCTTGTCAGATAATTCCTACATGTGTTGTCTTTATGTTGGCATCTGTTATCTTTTTTCATTCAAAAATATTTTTTCTGGTCCTTGTAATAAATGATTTTCAGCTAAAACCTGGATTTCTTGGGGTTATGTTTGAGACTGTGGATCTCATTTACACTTTCTGCTTTAGCTGACTTTAGCAGGGGAATGGGGGGCACTATCCTATTAATGCCAGTGTGTCAGAGTCCAGGTTTTTTTACCTTCTATTGACACTTGGAGTGAGGAGAAACCCTTGTTGCTGGACAGAGTGGTAATTCAATATCCTACTCTATCTCCATTGCTGCCTCCCTGTCTGGGATGTGCTGCTGCTGCTAAGTCACTTCAGTCATGTCCGACCCTGTGCGACCCCATAGACAGCAGCCCACCAGGCTCTCCCATCCCTGGGATTCTCCAGGCAAGAACACTGGAGTGAGTTGCCATTTCCTTCTCCAATGCATGAAAGTGAAAAGTGAAAGTGAAGTCGCTCAGTTGTGTCTGACTCTTTGCGACCCCATGGAGTGCAGCCCACCAGGCTCCCCTGTCCCTGGGATTCTCCAGGCAAGAGCACTGGAGTGGGCGCCATTGGATGTGCTGGGATCCTCATTAGTGCCCACATGTCGTCTTCACTGATGCTGTGGACAGGAGTGGCAAGGAAAGTGTTTTGTTTTTTTATCACTAGTGGGAATAAAATTATCAGTTTCCTACTCAGCCTTCTCTGATGCTATTCTGGCAGAGAACTTGGGGCAACTCTTCACAGTCTGGCAAGCCCCTGTCTTTCCCAACATGGTGATGTTTAGCTGGAGTGGAGTGGTTATTGTTTTCTTTCCTGCTAGGCCACTCCTCTGGTCCTCTGGCTGGAGAGATAGCAGGCCTTTCTTGGGGCTTCTTTTTGTCCTTACTTGTTGGAATTTCCAGGTTGCTGACTTTTTCAGCAACAAGTATGGGATATATGAACTAAAAGAAAACCCAGGGAAACTCATTGCAGTGTTGCTCCTTGGGTCTTGAGGTCCCTAGCCTGTCTGCCTTCTCCTCTCCACCTTTTAGAATCTTCTTATGTTTCTTTTATATATAAAAACAAAGCTTTTTATCTGTACTTTGCAGAAGGATATCTCTTTCTTTATAGAAGTATCTTACTGATTTTTATATGTTCTTCAAAACACATACAGACACAGTTGCCTCTACATAGAACATTGTAGCAGATCTTAATTAAGTGGATAGACACCTTTCCCCTTTGCCAGACACCAGGAATAACAGAAAAAGCAAGTTACAGTCTTTTTAGTCTTGAAGAAAGGGAGGAGACATAAGAAGTGTAAATGATCCCCAAAGTGTGGCAAATGTTATAATGGAGCCATGGGCGGAGTGCCAGGGAGCACGAAAGAGGCACTGGGTGCTGCTTGGCAGTGAGAGGTGATTTGCCAGGAGTGGTGATGATTGGGCTAGAACCTGAAGGATGAATTTGAGCTCTTTAGGTGAATAGGTGAGGAAAGGGCATTTTAGCCTCCCTTGGATGCATACATTTTGGGCATTTTTCCATTTACTGCTACTTCTGATATTTTCTACAAGTGTCACTGTGACCAGTTTACAATATGCAACTATTTCATTTTTCTTTTGTTGACCTCCTGTTCTTAAAGGAAATGTCAGAATATAAATTCTGTGCTGACTCTTTAAAGGGAAAGGCATGCACATCTGTTCCTACTTAGTTTTCAGTTGCTCTTATACAGCATTTTTTTTTTCCCTCTTGAAAGAGACCCTTTCTTTTACTCTTTAATAAACTTGAAACATACAATTAGTCTCCAGTTTGAATGCTAAATTCACATGATCATGTATGGACATGTTTTTACTTACTTTTATCAATAAAGGCCATTCTTTCCTTTCAAATGAACAGCAAAACTTTTATTTATCCCTAATGTTACTGCCCTTTCTCTAGTCAGTACTTCTTAAATGAGGTAAGTAACTCTCATGCAAAATTTTCTACTAGGTTAGTCTAGTGATGGCAGAGCAAAAAATCAGGTGAAACCTAAAAACATTTCCAGGAATCAGAGAAAAGAGGTCAAGCCTTAAGGAGAATAAGGTGAATGTTCAGGTTCCAGCGGGATAAGGAGAGCCGTAGGTCAGTTGGCCTGATTGGTCTTATTTAAGGAGATAAGACAGACCAGACTGGGAGAGAGCTGAACCACCAAGTCCTGTAGGAGGCTCTGACCTCCTCTAGACTATTTTCTGCCGTTAGCTGCAATAACTGTCCTGCCCGGATCTATGGGTACGTCTTTATCTATAATTAAAACTGTTGAACTTTGAAACTAAATGTGATCACACTTCCTACTGAAGCCTAGCACAGGAATTTGGTATGTAGGTGCTTCCATAAGCAACAAATTAAATTTTTTTATGTCTATAGTTCAAGGACATTTTCCCTGATTTTTGGCCAGTTTAAATATTGTAAGATAGAAAAAAATTCTATAGAATAAGTGTCTCTAAGCTAAGAGATGTGGATTTACAAATAAAAGTTGTGTATCCGGAAGACTGGCTGCTTTCCTGTGTGGATGCGGGTGTGTGTATGGAGGGTAGGGGCAGGGAATGGGTGGAGCTATGTCTCTAGGGACTGCTACTGAGTACAAGGGTTGTAGACAATTAACCACAGCTGTGTTGTCCAAAGGAGAGACAAGATCCAAAGTTCATTTCAGGTTCACAAAGTGAACAGCCATTTCTGACGTGTGACTGATTATTCTTGTTTTTTGGTATTTTAATTACATTTAACTATACTTCAAAGTAAAAACAAGTAACATATAAATGCAAGGCATATAGAAATATCTTTCCAGTATTTAAAATGACCTGAAACCAGAAGGAAAGACTCCAACTTGTAACATATAAATTTTTTCAACATGAAAATTTCCTACTTATCTTCTCCATAATACATAGTGACTGGGGGAAAAAAATGTTTACTAGAAATCATATCTATACCAGGAACAATAGATGTATAAAATACATTTAGTCTACTAGGAATGGGTATTACACCTATGGGATGGTAAAAGGAAGCAATGTAATCCTACCCCAATGCAATTGTTTTAAATTTAACTTCATACTTGCCCCCAAGCACTCGATTCAAGGAACGATTTGAGGATTTTTATAAAAATATCTAACATTATTTTTAAAACTCATATCCAATTTCACTATATATTAGAAATTCAAAACTCAGAATACAATTTAATAAATATACAGGAAATGAGATTTTTACATCTTTTGATAATTTTGTCCAATGATGTCCAGGTGTTTTTCACTATCAAAGATCATTTCTGCCTACACTTAAATGCAATAGTTTGGGGTTTAAATAAAGGAAGAAAAACTGGTCTCAATGGAAAGTTTATAAGCTAATGAAAGCTTGAAATGATTTTAAATAAATGAGAACAAAATATTCTCAGTCCAATAAATAGATCTTTTTGCTCCAATTTTCACAATTAAAATCTCAGATAAAACCTACAATTTTGAGTTCTCTGTCATAAACGATTCTATGCTGCTGCTGCTACTGCTAAGTCGCTTCTGTTGTGTCCGACTCTGTGCAACCCCATAGACGGCAGCCCACCAGGCTCCCCCATCCCTGGGATTCTCTAGGCAAGAATACTGGAGTGGGTTGCCATTTCCTTCTCCAATGCATGAAGGTGAAAAGTGAAAGTGAAGTCGCTCAGTCATGTCCGACTCTTACTGACCCGATGGACTGCAACCTACCAGGCTCTTCCGTCCATGGGATTTCCCAGGCAAGAGTACTGGAGTGGGGTGCCATTGCCTTCTCCAACTAATTCACTAGTTTAGTATGCAATAAAATAACAGAGGCTTTGAATAAGTTACACTGGCTAGTAACAACTAATCAGTTTTCTTCAGTGATTACTGTTCTACATTAGGCAGGATAATTAATTCACAGATGGTCTTTCTGGTCTATCTTCAACTATTCTTACACTACATGATCAATTAGGGACATCTTTTTACAGATATATGAAGAGAACACAGGTAGCTTTATGTAAGTTGAGTTTGTTAAATCTGTTTGTTACGACAGGAGATTTCTGACACAAAAATTGCTCACTGCACACTGAACCCCAAAGAAGTGATGAAACAAGACAGCTGATGTTAGGAGGTATATGGGAGTGGGGTAGGGTGAGAAGTCATGGATAAGTTAAAAACTGGCAAGTATCTGGTAAAGCAGAGCCACTGTTTAAGGGGCATAAGAAAAACTGATAAGTCACCATTTTGGTCTCTTTAGAGAAATCCATTTGTTGTTAAGAACTTAAGACCATTTACTACCATTGATGCTACAAAATGCAGTAGTCACACTATTTCCAAAAGGATCCTAAAAACTGTAATGCAAAAGAAATCTAATACCTTGACACAATTTCACTGTCTTGAGTTATTCAGTTTTGTTAAGGTCCAAACAGAAACAAGCTGGTAAATATGGGGCTTTTATTTGCGTACTATCTTGTTTGTAAGGTAACACCACTGATTATCTCAGTAGCACACTTTAAGACTGCAACTAGATTAGACTCAGTTAGAGCAAAACTGACAATAAGTTTCAAAGCTGTGCTTACTCAGTTAAGGAATTAGGCATTAGGGATAAACTGGGGAACAGGGCAGATGGGATGCCTTTCCCCTTCCTTGGTACTTACTTATTTTAAGTTCTAGCCCAAGGCAGGTTGGGGCTTCCCTCGTGGCTCTGTAATGCAGGAGACCTGGGTTCGATCCCTAGGGCAGGAAGATCCCGTGGAGGAAGGAATGGCTAGCCACACTCCTGGTATCCTTGCCTGGATAATTCCATAGACAGAGGCTACAATCCATGGGGTCACAAAGAGTCAGACACGACTGAGCTACTAACACTTCACTTCCAAGGCAGATGTCCTTATGAGTCCTTTTCTCTATTCCCATAAGGGATTGATCTTGTGATCATACCCTCCTAGACCTTGGAGAGTATAGACAGCACCTCCCCTCAAGACTAGACATTCTTGTGTAGTTGTCCCAACTGCCTGTGATCCATGACCTGGGCACAAATGTTGCTAGATGGCGTTGAGACCTAAGAGATTGTCCCCAAACTCCTTAACCCATCCCTATGCTAGATCTAAGTACATGCTTGCAAAAGGCAGGCTGCAACCATAAAAGATAATAAAGCAGTTTCAGGGTAATGTGGTTATAGGTATAAGAGGATTTTTAGCTTCCGTCTGGGTTTTCTAGGGAAAGACCTGGCAGGATCGTCTCCTAAAGAGAAAACATTACCATAAGCTGTGTAAGGAAAATGAGAAGTCCCAAGAAGCTGCGTTGTCTATACGTCTCTCAGCTTGTGATCATCTGTTAACTTTGCTGACTGTATCCTTTGAGCTTATTCCAGAATACTGTAATTTTGATAAGATGTGTGTTGAGTGAAATTGAATTCGCTGTTTCACCAGGAGTACAACTCGATACTGTGGGATATTACCCCCTCTCCCCGCCTCCCTGCCCCTGTGGTTTGAATTGTCAACAAAAAATTAGTTAATCAAAGAAAGGATTGGGAAATTTTAACTGAGTCAAATCCGAGGATTATAATCCAGGAAGAGCGTCTCAGAAAGCTCTAAGAACTGTTCCACCCATTAGAAGTCAAGGCACTGTTTACGTAAGTTTTTTGAGGCAGAGTGCAAGTCGCTCAGTTGTGTCTGACTCCTTGCGACCCCACAGACTATACAGTCCATGGAATTCTCCAGGCCAGAATACTGGAGTGGGTAGCCTTTCCCTTCTCCAGGGGATCTTCCCAACCCAGGGATCAAACCCAGGTCTCCCGCATTGCAGCTGGATTCTTTACCAGCTGAACCACAAGGGAAGCCCTTGAGGCAGAAGGCTATATGTTAAATGATGCATTATTGATTATATAAACCAGATTTCAGTACCATGATGGTGGGTCATGTGATCCTTTACAAAATCAACAATATTATCTTCTAAGGAGTTATCCTGTTGGTACTAGGAGAATGTTGCTGTTTATGGTTGAATAGGTATTCCTGCTGATGGGGGAGGTTTGGTCAGTTCATAATGCAGCTACACAATGCAAGGTGCAGGGAGAGGGGAGGCCAAAGAAGAACTTTCATGTTTACAATTTTCTTATCTTGCCATAAATATGAATTTCATTTCACATAACTCTCATTTGGTATTTAGCATGTATTTCTTAAATTGATAGATGATTTTCATGTATTTATTGTCTTGTCTCCAAAGTTATTTCTCACTGAGAACAGAAATTATCTTTAGATTCTCTGTTTCTAGCACAGCACTTGCATGCAGTAGCTGTTCAATTTGAAAAATGACCAAGTGAATACAAACCAGTGAGATGATCCTAGCAAAGCATCCGTTTAATATTGCCAAGACGTCACAGGTTACAGAAATGCAGCTGAAGGACAATCACACCGAAATGAATAATTCTTTGCATCCCTATTTTTAATTTCCAGATGGAATTTTCAATAGAATATTTTTTAAAGAGTTCATTTATAGATATATTTCTAAATAATAAGAGATCCAGAATGCCTTTGAAGGGCCATTCACAGTTGTTTAATTGACTATATATCCTGTGGAAAGTATGATGCCTGAGGAACTGAAAGCACAAGAGGGAGTTTTCCAGTTTTGACATGTCAAGTGAAAACCCCTCCACAAAGCACTTAGTATTTCTCCAGTAACAAGTTGTTGTCATAAATATTCACTGGCAAAAGTGTAGATGCATGGCAGTGTCGACCACGCTTTGTAGCCCACACTCTAGGAGCAAAAACTTTCTCTTCTTTTTCTTAACCATACAAGCTACTTGTGTTTTACCAACAGGATACCACAAAGGCGTGGGCAAAATCAAACTGAACTGATTTAATCCAAGACGGTGGACAAAGAAAGCTAAAGGTCACTGCTTTCCGTGTCTTGATTTCTCTCTGTTTCCATACCAACTGCTCAAAGCTGACAGATGCTGGCCCTGACTCATTTCTGTGTTTGTTTCAAAAGTACCTGGTATTGAGCAGAGATGCTTTGCAGCTGTACTGAGAGGGACACATACTTTGAGAGAGACACAGCAATCAGCTGCCCCCAACTGGGCTCTTACTTGACCACAGGACATGCTTGCTCAGATGAGACCTGGGGGAGTGTAGAGGTACCTCTGCTTTATCACCATGCTAAGGTCTCCCCACAAGGAGGGATTTGCACTATCATGCGGTCGCGAAGAGTCAGACATGACTGAGCGACTGAACTGAACTGCCTGGCACTATGCTTGGCACTATGCTGTGTGCAAAGGAGCTTGGAAGACTGCACATTCCTGGGCTGCCCCTTGAAATCCCCACCCCTTTCCTGGAGCCCTGCTGACCTGTCTGCCTCTCGATCCTTAAAATTCCCTTACTCCCTTCCTCTGGGGAACTGTCGCTTTTGGTGCTCAAGCTCCTCTTCTCTATTCTCTGGCTTAGTATAAGTCTATCTTGCTTGCTCCAAACTGTTTCGTTATTGGCAGTGCAAACCTGAGCGAGAATGAACCTCCTGACTGAGCTCAGGATGGGAATGGAAGTGAAGGGAGTTCAGTTCACGTAGGGCCCCAAGAGGGGCCCTCACATCTGATCTAGTTCTCATGTTCATCAACTACAGTATCACGTTCTGCAGGGGGTGGGGAACAGATCAGCCTGGAAGGAAATAAGTAGGTGGTAACAACCACCCTGGAGCACCTGGAACAAATAGATTTCAGGCGACTTCCCTTTACCAAAGAAGAGAGATTTTCCTCTTTCCTAACTCTTCCACCTATTTTTGAAATTTAGGGCAATGGAATCTAGCATTGCCTATGATGGTAGTAAACTAAGAAGTGTTAGAGATGGGTTAAGTCACCCCATCCCTCTCTGATGGAAGGTTGACAAATGACTAAACTTAATAACCAGTGCATCAATAATATTATTATAACAACAAAAGTCTTTGAAATGATATCAAATATGATGATAATTATAATAACTACCCATTACTGGATGCTTATCTTGTTCCAGACATTGCGCTAGATGGTTTACATATATTTTCTAAACAATCCTGTAATATGAAAATACTCATCTAACTGTGGCTAGTGGGTTATCCCTGGCAGGGACTTGAACTCAGATCCTGGAAAAGTTCATATGTTTAAGGAGTATGTCACGTTGCCTTCTTAATAAACACATGGAAAATGTTCAAGTCATCAAGTTCTACTCCATCAGTAACTGAACTCTAAAACAGTTCTTGAAATACATTTATTAATAGTGTAAATATTAATAGTAGGACATATCACCAATTTTTCAAAAAGCTTTTTAAAAACATAACCAAGATACATTAACCCTCTATTGAAAAATGGGCAACAGTTTGGATTAAGGCATTTGTAAGAAAAAAATGCAAAGAGCAAACCTAAGTGCATAAAAATGTTTTTCTTCATTAATTAACATTTTTGTGCTTACCATATGGGGAAAAAATTAAAAAGATGCAAATCTCCACTGTTTCAAAGTTAATAGGCAGTGAGACCTTGAGAAGGGCATCACAAGGCAAGATACTCTGACATCTCTGACAGTGATCTGATGATTGTGTTCTGAAGTCTAAAAATTGTCCATAAACACTTCAGTCTTCAGTTTGAAGAACTTTCAGTTCTTCAAATTCGTTCTAAAGAAGCCATTATCCAACTGTCAGAAGATACAAAGTAATATTCGATCTAAATGGTTGGCTATTATTAGAGAAACAGTAATGATATAGTATATTCATATAATAGAATACACTCTTAAAACGTGATGCTTATCTAAATTTATTAAAGTAGAAAACTTCACTTTCAATTTCAATAGGAATTGAAAATGACAGCTTCTAAAATAGCATATGATAACGTATCCATTTTGGTGAAAGGGAAAAGAAAATCCCTTTTCTTCCTCATTCCCCTTTTCTTCCTTCTCTTTCTCTCTATTGTTCCCTCTGGAAGTAAACACCTTAAAATATTAACAGTAATTATATCTGAGTGGTGGGATTTGGAATGATCTTCACTTTCTTGTTCCTCTATGATACATTAATTTCATAATCTGAAAAGAAACAGTAAAATTCAGTTAGGCAAAAGATATTTTAAAAATTCATAAAGTACCTGAAGTATCTTTCCCCATATCTACATAGGTGGTAAAAAGAGCAGAAAGTACCCAGTACCGAGGGATATTGACTAGATACAGATTAATAGTTTATATATGCCATTCACTCATTACCCTGCTGGTTGCCATGGGAATGCTAACACAATTCCAAAAGGCACATTCTGACTTGAATTCTGCCATACTGCACAAGACATTTGTCTTTTATCAACTTCCTTTCCATTTTCTGCATGCACACACACCTGAGCCAACTTCCTTCTGATCCTACTTCCTTCTAATGTATCAAGAGGAAGTGTGGTTCTTTTCTTCCCCAGACCTGACTCCTCACTGCCTGGAGGACTTTGTTTTCTTAATGATTAACCCTTCTTTCTCACACACACATCTCTGACTCCTACCTCTGAATGATCCCATGTCTCTGCTTTGACTATGTGTGTGTCCTTCTATTTGTCTAAAGTATTAACCCTGCCGGGTTTGCCCCCTCTGACACCCTCACAATCTTCTCTCACTATGGGAGAGAACAAAAAAGTAACTGGTTTTTGTTTCCTGACCTTATTTCTTCACCTATCTCCCCCCTTTGTTTGAAACTCTGGTTTCAGATCACCTCCCCAAACTTCCCTACTTCTTATAACCTCTCTTAAAAATGTAATAATTCCTGGGACTCACTGGTGGTCCAGGAGTTACACTTCACCTTCCAATGCAGGGGGTGTGGGTTCAGTCCCTGGTGGGGGAGTTAAGATGCCTCATATGTCATGGCCAAAAAACCAAAACATAAAACAGAAGCAATATTGTAACAAATTCAATAAAGAATAGTTAAATAAAAAATAGTCCATATCGAAAAATTTTTTAAATAAATTTTCCTAGTTGATAGATTTTATTTTTATTTTGGAAATTTAAAAATATATTGTAAAATATAAGGAGGAAAATAGCACTCATTGATGCAGGCTCCCAGTGATAACATTCTTTCTAGTTTATTAACTTATTGATCGTTGCGTTAATCCTTTTGTTTTGTATTTTCAAACATTATGAGTATTTCCAGCGTCTTTACATGATCCTGATTCCATTTTTTCAGCAATATTTTTCTTCTTTATTTGTAATTTATTTTTTCTATATTATTACTTCTTTGAGCCTGTTATCCCCTCTTTTAAAAATCCTTCTATTGTTCTACCATGTCTTCCTTGAGTTTATTTTATTTTCTGGATTCATATTTCTATTAACCTGTCCTGTAATGTGAAACATTTCTTCCCACTTTTTTGACCTATGTGTTTTTCTTCTAGATGAAATAGATGAAATGAACCCTCCCTTCCTCCCTTTCTACAATCCTTCCTTCCTACCCCTAACCCCCCCCCCCACATTCATCCTTCCTCCTTTTTATCCTGCAGTAATTTGCTGAGTTTAGTGCCATTTCTTTTTATATTACTCATTGTATATTATTCTGAGATGAAGCAGTCATCTAGTTGCATCTGAGAATTGTTTGTGTTTTCCTTTAAACTACTGTGTCAGGGAGGAATAATTTTGTATCCTATTCAATTGTCTGAAGCTCAAGGGCAGGGTAGGGATGGATTGAGGTTGTCTTAGACTTTCTATGATATTTGGGATCTTTCCTTCTTCAGAGATTGGGTCTCAGAGAACTGTACACTTCATCTTTGGTTAAAAAATCCTATGTTGGATAATTTTGGACTTTGACTTATTTCTCCAATTTAGTGCAGACCAAGGAGATTTCATATATCTGTCAACTGGATTTTCTTTCTCTGTTTCACTGGTTTTCCTCCTATTGTGTCCTTATTTAACTACTGGAGTAGATTGTTGGTTTTTTCCACTCTGGTTACCTCTTTTCAATATGACTTTGCTGCTCAATCCTAGACTTGTGACTTATTTTGACCAACCGAATGTGGCAGAGGTGACTTTTTCCCACTAATGAGGTTGTTCACTGATGTGGTCACCATGCGGCTTAAGGTTTCAGCTCTGAAAATGCTCCTGCCACCATGTAAGGAGGTCGATGCTCAACTATTGAGTGATGAAAGTCTATGTAGGAGAGAGGCTCAACTCGCAGGCTGTTCTAAGGGCTCAAACAAGAATGTGAGGCCATCTGGTGGTCTAACTCCACTGGAGCTGCCAGATAACTGCAGCTGTATGAACAGCCCCAAAGGAGACTATCAAAAAAACAAAAACAAAACCAAACATCCAGCTGAGCACACCCAAGGAGTAATGAGAAATATTAAATCATTATTTTAAGCTACTATGTCTTAGGTTTTTATGCAAAAATGTATCATTGGAAAACTCAGCAGTGGCCACTGGACTGGAAAACATGTTTTCATTCCAATACCAAAGAAGGGCAATGCCAAAGAAAGTTAAAACTATGGTACAATTGCACTCATTTCACATGCTAGTAAGGTTATGCTCAAAATCCTTCAAGCTAGGATTCAGCACTATGTGAACCAAGAACTTCCAGATGTTCAAGCTGGATTTCAAAGCAGAAGAATCAGATATTAAGTTGCCAACATTCGTTGGATCTTGGAGAAAGAGAGGGAATTCCAGAAAAACATCTACTTGGGCTTCATTGACTATGCTAAAGCCTTCGTGTGGATCACAGCCATCTGTGGAAATTCTTAAAAAGATGGGAATACCAGACCACCTCACCTGTCTCCAGAGAAAGCTGTATGTGGTTCAAGAAGCAACAGTTAGAACCAGACATAGAACAATTGACTGGTTCAAAATTGGGCAAGGAGACCGACAAGGCTGTATATTGTCTCCCTATTTATTTAACTTATATGCAGAGTGTGTGTGAAAATTGCTCAGTAGTATCCAACTCTTTGCGACCCCATGGACTGTACAGTCCATGGAATTCTCTAGGCCAGAATACTGGAGTAGGTAGCCTTTCCCTTCTCCAGGAGATCTTCCCAACTCAGGGATCGAATCCTGATCTCCTGCGTTTTAGGTGGATTCTTTACCAACTGAGCCACAAGGGAAGCCCAGGAATACTGGAGTGGGTAGCCTATCCCTTCTCCAGGGGATCCTCCCAACTCACGAATCGAACTAGGGTCTTCTGCATTGCAGGCGGATTCTTTATCAACTGAGTTATCAGGGAAGCATGTTGTGAAATGCCAGGCTGAATGACTCACAGCTGGAATAAACACTGCTGGGAGAAATAGAAATAATCTCAGATAGGTAGACGATAATACCACTCTAATGACAAAAAGTGAAGAAGAACTAAAGAGTCTCTTGATGACGGTGAAAGACGAAAGTGAGAAAGCTGACTTAAAACTCAACATTCAAAAACTAAGATCCTGGCATCCAGTCCCATCACTTAATGGCAAATAGAAGGGGAGAAAGTGGAAGCAGTGACAGATTTTATATTCTTGGGCTTCGAAATCACTGCAGATAGTAACTGCAGCCAAGAAATTAAAAGACGCTTGCTCCTTGGAAGGAAAGCTATGACAAACCTAGATAGTATAAAATTGAACCTAGAAAACTGCAGCCGCCGCAAGTTAGATTCCAACACTAAACTGAAGAGCAGTTCGCCCCCTGCTGGCCATATTAGAACAGTCTCGCAGTCGTGTCTGACTCTCTGCGACCCCATGGTCTGCAGCACACCAGGTTTCCCTGTCTTTCACCATCTTCCAGAGTTTGCTCAAACTCATGTCCATTGAGCAGATGATTTCATCCAAACATCTCATCCTCTGTTGTCCACGTCTCCCTTCTTCTCTCTTCAATCTTTCCCAGCATCAGGGTCTTTTCAAATGAGTCAGTTCTTGGCATAAGGTGGCCAAATATAAGAGTTTCACCTTTAGCATCAGTCCTTCCAATGAATATTCAGGACTGATTCATTTAGAATTGACTGGTTGGATCTCCTTGCAGTCCAACGGACTCTCAGGAGCCTTCTCCAACACCACAGTTCACAAGCATCCATTCTTTGGCTCTCATCTTGCTTTATAGTACAACTCTCACCAGGACTACTGGAAAAACCATAGCTTTGACTAGACGGACCTTTGTTGGCAAAGTAGTGTCATGGAATAAGCTGGACATGCAATAAGCTGGTTATGGAATAAACCCATTGCATGTAAGATTTGTTGTTCAGTTGGTCTGACTCTTTTGTGACCCTATGGACTATAGCCCACCAGGCTACTCTGGTTCATGAGATTTCCCAGCAAGAATACTGGAGTGGATTGCCATTTCCTCTTCCAGGGAATCTTCCCCACCCAGGGATTGAATTTATTTCTCCTGAATTGCAGGCAGATTCTTTACTGCTGAGCCACCAGGAAAGCTCCATGTAAGATTAAGTGCTTTTATTTACCAAAATATTTTCTACGGAGACACTAAACTCCCAGAGCCATTATCTATAATTATTCACTTATCATTTTTCCATTTCTTAAAATGAATGTACAGTTCATTTGGGTATAGCTCACTCATCCTCCAACTTTTATTTAACCCTAACAGGTGCCAGGAGCTGTGCTAAACAGTTTTCAAAGATGACATTGGTGCAGATCTAAGTTTGGCATCTAACAGAGTAACATATGGGGAAGGCAATGGCACCCACTCCAGTACTGTTGCCTTGAAAATCCCATGGACGGAGGAGCCTGGTAGGCTGCAGTCCAGGGGGTCGCGAAGAGTCGGACACGACTGAGCGACTTCACGTTCACTTTTCACTTTCATGCATTGGAGAAGGAAATGGCAACCCACTCCAGTGTTCTTGCCTGGAGAATCCCAGGGACGGGGGAGCCTGGTGGGCTGCCATCTATGGGGTCGCACAGAGTCGGACACGACTGAAGCGACTTAGCAGCAGCAGCAGCAGAGTAACACAGACGTGTAAATTATTCAATGAAATTTAATGTTCATTGAGCCTAGAAAACTGCAGCCACTACACTTGTTAGATTCCAGCACTAAAGAACAATTAAAGTTTACATCAAAAAGCAGTTGAGTTTGCATCAGTAAAGTGTTATCAATGTGATGGAAGTGGTCTGTGTACTAGTGAATAAGAATGAGGACGTAAAGAAGGCAGTAAAGAGGTTCAGCAGAAGTGTAATTAGTAAATTGGATTCCTATCCTTAGAATTCTCTAAGACGAGGGGATATGATCGTACAGATACATTAGTTATATATTTTAATATATTCTGCATTTTTTCTCTAGTTGAATTTTTTAAATTTAAATTTATTTATTTTAATTGGAGGCTAATTACTTTAAAATATTGTATTGGCTCTGCCACACATCAATTTTTTAAGAACAGTTTTTTATTTAGAATAATTACAGAATCACAGGAAGTTGCATAAGTAGTATAGCTAGTCCCCTGCCTCTGACACCCAGTTTTCCCAGTGATTGTGGCTCCGAAACAGAAAGCTGATAATGATATAAAGTGTGTGCATAGTTCTGTGTCAGTTTATCATATGTTTAGATTTGGTAAGCACCACTGGAGAAGGAAATGGCAACTCACTCCAGTACTATTGCCTGGAAAACCCATGGATGAAGGAGCCTTGTAGGCTACAGTCCATGGGGTTTCAGAGTTGAACATGACTGAGCGACTTCATTTCATGGCAATCAAGATAGGAAGTATTCCATCACCACAGACCTCCCAGTGCAGTATATTCTCAGAGAGTCACTCCCACCTCCTCCCGCATCCCTAACACCTGATATTGTTAATCTGTAAAAGATGGCATTGTCCCCTACATAATGTCTAATAGCAAGACACAGACATGGAAATCATGGAAATCAAATGAAGGAAATATACTAAGGTATTTTGTCATTTCAAGAATGTTATGAATGAATTCATATAGTACATAATTTTTTGATGTTAACTTTTTTCCCCGTGCAGTACAATATCCTTGAGGTCCATCCAAGTTGTTCAAGTTGCTGCATAAATCACTAGTTTGTCCTTTTTAATTGATAACTGGTGTTCTTATTATGAATGTTCAAGAGTCTACTTACTCATCTATTATAGGACATTTAGTTATTTCCAATTTTTAGTTAGTACATGTAAAACTGCTATGAAGAATCATGCGTGGGTTTTTGTTTAGACATAAGTTTTGATTTCTCTGGGATAAATGTCCAGGAAGACAATTATTGAGTTATATTGTAAGTGTATGTTTAGGGGTTTTTTGTTTGTTTTGAGAAATTGCCAAACTATTTTCCAGGGTGGCCATACCATTTTACATTGCCACCTGTGGTGTATGAAAGATCCAGTTTTCCTTCAACCTTGCCAACAATCTGGGTGTTAACATTTCATTTGTCCTGTTTTGACAGATGTGCAATGCATTTCCTTATTTGCTAATATGTTTAATATGTTTTAATGTCTTTATTTGCCACCTATAAGTCCCCTAGTGCAATATCCTTCATGTCTTTTGTTTATTTTTTGATTGAATGGTTTATTAATTATTTTTTTTACTATTGTTTTTTGAGAATTCTTTTAACATTCTGGATATGAATTCTTCATCAGATATGTAGGCTTGAAAATATTTTCTCTCAGTCTGTAGATTGTCTTTCCCACTTCTTAACAGGGATTTGTTAAGAAATTTTGATGCATTTACTTAGCAAAATTAAAATGCTTTTAATTTCAATGAAGTCTGATTTATCCCACTTTTTTAAAAATGAATCATGCTTTTGGTGTCAAGTCTAAGACCCCTTCACTAAACATTTAGGTCCTGAAGATTTTCTCCTGTAATTTCTTTGAAAAAGCATTACCATTTCATGTTTTACATATAAACCTATGATCCAAAACTTTGAATTAATTTTTGTACAAAATGTGAGTTTAGGTTAGGGTTAATATTTTTGCCTACAAGTATTCAGTTGCTCCAGCATTATATGTTGAAAAATATATCCTTCTTCCATTGCATTCCCTTCATACCTTTGTCAAAAACCAATCCGGTGGATCTTTATGGCTCTATTTCTGGGTTCTCTGTTCTCTTCCATTGATCTAGGTGTCTATCTCTCCATCAACACAGCACAGCCTGTTTACTGTACCTATACAATAAGACTTAAAATCAGGTAAGGTGAGTCCCCCCATGTGATTATATTTTTTCTTCAAAATTGTTTTAACTATCCTAATTACTTTACTTTTCCAAATAATTTTAAAATAACCTTGACCTTACCAATAAAATATCTTCTGGAACTTTTACAGAAATTGCAATGAACGTATGGGGTTGGGGTTTTAGGGTTAGGGTTAGGGTTGTTAGGGTTAGTGTTAAAGAACCTGTCTGCCATTGCAGGAGACATAAGAGATGGGGGTTCGATTCCTGGGTCAGGACAATCCTCTGGAGTAGGAGATGGCCACCTGCTCCAACATTCTTGGCTGGAAAATTCTGTAGACAGAGGAGCCTGGTGGGTTACAGTCTATGGGGTTACAAAGAGTAGGAGGCGACTGAACACACACACACACACAAATCAATTTGGAGAGAATTGACATATTTTCCAATCCATGACCACAATATGCCTCTTCATTTATTTACATCTTCTGTTTTTTTGTTTGTTTTTGTTTGTTTTTTACTTATATGTTCATTTTCGTCATGTCCCTTGTAGCTCATTTGATAAAGAATCTGCCTGCAGTGCAGAAGACCTCAGTTCAATCCCTGGGTTGGGAAGATCCCCGGGAGAAGGGAATGGCAACCCACTTCAGTATCCTTGCCTGGAAAATCTCATGAACAGAGGAGCCTGGTAGGCTGCAATCCGTGGGGTCGCAAAGAGTTGGGCACAACTGAGTGACTAACACTTACTTACTTATTAGATTTACACTCAGATTTTTTTCTACCATCTGTAAATAGTATTGTATTTAAGATTTTGATCTACAAATGTTCATTGCTAATGTATAGAAATACAATTCATTTTTATATATTGATCTTGTATCATGCAGTTTTTCTGCACTCTTTTACTAGTTCTAGGATTTTTTCAGATAGATTTTTAGAATTTTTATGTAGATAATTATACCATCTATAAATGGGAACGGTTATATTTCTTCCTTTCCAACCTACATTCCTTTAAATTTCCTTTCTTGCTTTATTTCTCTGACTAGGACTTACAGTATTATGTTGAATAGCAGTGGTGAATGGGTATCCTTACCTTGTTCCCAATTCTAACAGGAAATGTTATTTTTTCACCCTTAAAAGTAATGCTAACTGTAGGTTTTTTGACAAATATTGGTTGATAGAAATGCCATTTTGTTTAATTTTTCTCAGTCAAATTAAATCTGAACCTTAGTTGCTATGTTTATGATGAGGATCCATTTTTTGTGTGTAAAAACAGTAGGTTTATATAAAACAATTAGAAAAATAATAAACAATACTGTTATGAAGAATTTTCCTCTACTTTTCAAAGTTTCTTTCAGCTCATCTAATAGTCAAATTGAGATGAAACTGAAATAGATAAATAGGAGAAAAAGTGGAAAGTGAAGTAGCTCAGTCGTGTCCGACTCTTTGTTGACCCCATGGACTATAGCCTACCAGGTTCCCATCCATGGGATTTTCCAGGCAAGAGTACTCGAGTGGGTTGCCATTTTCTTCTCCAGGGGATCTTCCTGACCCAGGCATTGAACCCAGGTCTCCCACATTGCAGGCAGATGCTTCAGCATCTGAGCCACCAGGGAAATCCTAAAATAGGAGAAAAGCAAATTTTAATTTTGAACTTATGGGGGCTCCACAATCACGAGCAATTCAAAGACAGAAAGGTAAAATGAAATCTGTATGCTATTTCGAGTTAGGGGTCTGGGCCTTCCAAGGACAGGAAGGTCATTACACGACAATAAGAAGAGCAGATGTTGGGTAATTGGAATGTTTGCCCTACCACATAGATGGGCCACTTAAATAAAATTGATCCCTGGCAATAATTCTAATTCTGGGAAAGACTCCTAATTTAAATTTTTCTAACCTACAGAAGGGGCAAAATTTCTCTTAAATCCACAGAGTCTCCATTGCTTTTAGTACAAAATAATCTAACCACCAGAGTGGGGCGATTCATTGTGGGGAGAGTCATTCTGAACCCCTTCAATACAAAGAAAACACACTCTTGTGTCTTTTCATATGGTGAGTATATGAAAAGTCATTTAGTGACTATATGAAAAGTAGTGATCACATTAACAATTACTTGATCAATTGCTTTAAAAATATCTTTTGTATTTTCTCTCGGTTATTGTTTTTCTTCTTATCACAAAGTCTTCATCCTTATGAATTAAAGTAAGAAAAAAAAATCGCCAACTACAGCTGGCCCTTGCCATTGTGTTTATGTAGAATTCATAAGCTGTAATCACTTTGCAAAAAAAAATGAGGTTACTCTCATTTTATTGATAGGATGAAGTGGACAATCAAAACCTTTAAAATATTATTAGATCTCTTAGTCAAATAGAGTGAAATATCATCATAGGATCTCTTCACTTTAGGAAATATTAGGGGCATAGGATGCACGTGAATTAGGTATACAGATGCCATGGGAATTCCTTGGGGAGCATTGCCTAGCATTTTGAGTATCCATAAGAGCACTGAACACTGAGAGGAGCTGTTTGCAAGAGTATCCTAAAGACGTGCCTTCTCCAGTATCACAAGAGTCACTGAAGTCTCGATCAATCAGTGGAGACCTTCCCCAGGCAAGTGGAAGCTCTCGGAACGTCCAGGGATGGCTGCGGATTCCACTGGCACATTTCTCTGAACGGGTTTCTAGTATTTTTTTTTTTCTACTGGCGTTTGCTTTGACAACAACAGTGATAAACAGAGGACAAAGCCCAGAAACGATAGCCACATAGAATTTATTTGGTTCTTGAAATACAATTTGCCCACCAGCAATGCTTCTCTTCATCCAGCAGGTGGCGGTAGGTGATTATGAGAAATACTATAATCGCCCTGAAGAACCTAGACGTTTGCCTTAGGCTGTGTGGAAAAGTAATTCTAAGGATATATTGGACATCGTGCTTCTCAGAAGTTATCTTTTAACTTTTAATATCTCCTGAAATATTTTTATTTGGTGCCTCTAAACTAGTGAAGTTGTACTTTCAAATCATAAAGCAGATTTTCAGCTGAGCTACTGTAGTTGAAGAGGGGCATGAAGCCACTCTCCCCTAGATACAGCAGAATTTGGGGCTTCAAAGACCCTGCTTTGGCTCAGTTTCTCATTGGAACAACTGACCAGTAATTCTTTTTTTTTTTTTAGTTTTTTTCAGATTTATTGAGGTATGATTGCCAAATAAAATTGTAATATATTTAAAGTACACAGTGTGATAATTTGATATCCTGGTGGCTCAGTAGTAAAGAATCTGCCTGCCAATGTAGGAGATCCAGGTTCGATTCCTGGGTTGGGAAGATACCCTGGAGAAGGAAATGGCAACCCACTTCTGTATTCTTTTTTTCTTTTTTCTTAGTATAAATTTGTTTATTTTAATTGGAGGGTAATTACTTTACAATATTGTACTGGTTTTGCCATACATTGACATGAATCTGCACGGGTGTACA
The DNA here is from genome assembly GCF_023091745.1 of Budorcas taxicolor. Lineage (NCBI taxonomy): Eukaryota > Metazoa > Chordata > Mammalia > Artiodactyla > Bovidae > Budorcas > Budorcas taxicolor. The sequence continues at coordinate 61,345,408 of NC_068918.1, forward strand.
TGCGTTCTCCATCGTGAACCCCCCTCTTACCCCTCTCCCCATATCATCCCTCTGGGTCATCCCAGGGCACCAGCCCCGAGCATCCTGTCTCATGCATCAAAACTGGACGGGCAATTCGTTTCACATATGATAATATATATGTTTCAATGCCATTCTCCCAAATCATCCCACCCTCTCCCTTTCCCACAGAGTCCAAAAGACTCTTCTATACATCTGTGTCTCTTTTGCTGTCTCACATACAGGGTTATCATTACCATCTTTCTAAAATCCATATATATATATATATGCATTAGTATACTGTATTAGTGTTTTTCTTTCTGGTTTACTTCACTCTGTATAATAGGCTCCAGTTTCATCCACCTCATTGGAACTGATTCAAATGTATTCTTTTCAATGGCTGAGTAATACTCCATAGTGTATATGTACCACAGCTTTCTTATCCATTCATCCGCTGATGGACATCTAGGTTGCTTCCATGTCCTGGCTATTATAAGCAGTGCTGCGATGAACATTGGGGTACATGTGTCTCTTTCAATTCTGGTTTCCTCGGTGTGTATGCCCAGCAGTGGGATTGCTGGATCATAAGGCAGTTCTATTTCCAGTTTTTTAAGGAATCTCCACACTGTTCTCCATAGTGGCTGTGTTAGTTTGCATTCCCACCAACAGTGTAAGAGGATTCCCTTTTCTCCACACCCTCTCCAGCATTTATTGCTTGTAGACTTCTGGATTGTAGCCATTCTGACTGGCCTGAAATGGTACCTCATTGTGATTTTTATTAGCATTTCTCTGATAATGAGTGATGTTGAGCATCTTTTCATGTGTTTGTTAGCTATCTGTATGTCTTCTGTGGAGAAATGTCTATTTAGTTCTTTGGGCCATTTTTTTGATTGGGTTGTTTATTTTTCTGGAATTGAGCTGCAGGAGTTGCTTGTATATTTTTGATATTAATTCTTTGTCAGTTGCTTCATTTGCTATTATTTCCTCACATTCTGAAGGCTGTCTTTTCACCTTGCTTATAGTTTCCTTTGTTTTGCAGAAGCTTTTAATTTTAATTAGGCCCCATTTTTTTTAATTTTTGCTTTTATTTCCAATATTCTGGGAGGTGGGTCATAGAGGATCCTGCTGTGATTTATGTCTGAGAGTGTTTTGCCTATGTTGTCCTAGGAGTTTTATAGTTTCTGGTCTTATGTTTAGATCTTAAATCTATTTTGAGTTTATTTTTGTGTATGGACTGTGGCTCAGATCATGAACTCCTTATTGCCAAATTCAGACTTAAATTGAAGAAAGTAGGGAAAACCACTAGACCATTCAGGTATGACCCAAATCAAATCCCTTATGATTATACAGTGGAAGTGAGAAATAGATTTAAGGGACTAGATCTGATAGATAGAGTGCCTGATGAACTATGGACGGAGGTTCGTGACATTGTACAGGAGACAGGGATCAAGACCATCCCCATGGAAAAGAAATGCAAAAAAGCAAAATGGCTGTCTGAGGAGGCCTTACAAATAGCTGTGAAAAGAGAAGTGAAAAGCAAAGAGAAAAGGAAAGATATAAGCATCTGAATGCAGAGTTCCAAAGAACAGCAAGAAGAGATAAGAAAGCCTTCCTCAGTGATAATGCAAAGAAATAGAGGAAAAGAACAGAATGGGAAAGACAGAGATCTCTTCAAGAAAATTAGAGACACCAAGGGAACATTTCATGCAAAGGTGGGCTTGATAAAGGACAGAAATGGTATGGACCTAACAGAAGCAGAAGATATTAAAAAGAGGTGGCAAGAATACACAGAAGAACTGTACAAAAAAGATCTTCATGACCTGGATAATCACGATGGTGTGATCACTAATCTAGAGCCAGACATCCTGGAATGTGAAGTCAAGTGGGCCTTATAAAGCATCACTACGAACAAAGCTAGTGGAAGTGATGGCATTCCAGTTGAGCTATTTCAAATCCTGAAAGATGATGCTGTGAAAGTGCAGCACTCAATATGTCAGCAAATTTGGAAAACTCAGCGGTGGCCACAGGACTGGAAAAGGTCAGTTTTCATTCCAATCTCAAAGAAAGGCAGTGCCGAACTACTGCACAATTATACTCATCTCACATACTAGTAAAGTAATGCTCAAAATTCTCCAAGCCAGGCTTCAGCGATACATGAACCGTGAACTTCCAGAAGTTCAAGCTGGTTTTAGAAAAGGCAGAGGGACCAGAGATCAATTACCAACATCTGCTGGATCATGGAAAAAGCAAGAGAGTTCCAGAAAAACATCTATTTCTGCTTTATTGACTATGCCAAAGCCTTTGACTGTGTGGATCACAATAAACCATGGAAAATTCTGAAAGAGATGGGAATACTACACCACCTGACCTGCCTCTTGAGAAATCCATATGCAGGTCAGGAAACAACAGTTAGAACTGGACATGGAACAACAGACTGGTTCCAAATAGGAAAAGGAGTACGTCAAGGCTGTATATTGTCACCCTGCTTATTTAACTTATGCAGAGTACATCATGAGAAACGCTGGACTGGAAGAAACACAAGCTGGAATCAAGATTACCGGGAGAAATATCAATCACCTCAGATATGTGGATGATACCACCCTTATGACAGAAAGTGAAGAGGAGCTAAAAAGCCTCTTGATGAAAGTGAAAGAGGAGAGTGAAAAAGTTGGCTTAAAGCTTAACATTCAGAAAACGAAGATCATGGCATCCGGTCCCATCACTTCATGGGAAATAGATAGGGAAACAGTGGAAACAGTGCCAGACTTTATTTTTTGGGGCTCCAAAATCACTGTAGATGGTGACTGCAGCCACGAAATTAAAAGATGCTTACTTCTTGGAAGAAAAGTTATGACCAACCTAGATAGCATATTCAAAAGCAGAGACATTACTTTACCGACTAAGGTCCCTCTAGTCAAGGCTATGATTTTTCCAGTAGTCATGTACGGATGTGAGAGTTGGACTGTGAAGAAGGCTGAGTGCTTAAGAATTGATGCTTTTGAACTGTGGTGTTGGAGAAGACTCATGAGAGTCCCTTGGACTGCAAGGAGATCCAACCAGTCCATTCTGAAGATCAGCCCTGGGATTTCTTTGGAAGGAATGATGCTAAAGCTGAAACACCAGTACTTTGGCCACCTTATGCAAAAAGTTGACTCATTGTAAAAGACTCTGATGCTGGGAGGGATTGGGGGCAGGAGGAGAAGGGGACAACAGAGGATGAGATGGCTGGATGGCATCACTGACTCGATGGGCGTGAGTCTGAGTGAACTCCGGGAGTTGGTGATGGATAGGGAGGCCTGGCGTGCTGCGATTCATGGGGTTGCAAAGAGTCGGACACGACTGAGCAACTGAACTGAACTGAACTGAATGATCAACAGGTACATGAGAAGGTGCTCAATATCACTAATTATCAGGGAAATGCAAGTCAAAAACACAATTAGCAAGGCTATCATGAAAGAGGCAAGAGATAACAAGTGTTGATGATGTACAGCCACTATAGAAAACAGTATGGAAGTTCTCAAAATAGAACTACCAGATGATTCGGATATCCTGCTTCTGGGTATGTATGAAACGAAATGAAACAACGGTCTGGAAGAGTTATCTGCATCCTCATGATTGTTACAGCATTATCTACCATAGTCAAAGCACTGAAACAGCCTTTCCAGTGGATTGATGGATAATGTGGTGTAAATGTACAATAGAATGTTCTGTTCAATTCAGTTGCTCAGTTGTGTCCGACTCTTTGCGACCCCATGAATTGCAGCATGCCAGGCCTCCCTGTCCATCACCAACTCCCGGAGTTGACTTATACTCACTTCCATCGAGTCGGTGATGCCATACAGGCATCTCATCATCTGTCGTCTGCCAGGAGCCAGCGTGAGGAATCCCGCCCATGGCAAAGGTCATGAGGAAGGAGGCCTGACAATACGCAAAGGTGGGATCAGGCCTCAGGGGTCCCCCTGGACATTCTCAAGCATCTACCCCCAAAACCAGAGTCTGCCTACCTTACTGCATTATGCTTTCACCTACACTTCTGACATTATGGGGGGCTATCCCCCACCACCTCTCTCTGAAAAGGAGCTAACCTGGAGCTCCAGTTAATAAATCTCCTGGTTGTGACAAGAGTGTTTCAGTCCAAAACTCCTCTGATGGCTCTCTAGCCTGCCTGACAGGTTTATCTGGCCACATGTGATTGTTCACAGCCTCCCAACTGTGAGAGGCACGAGATGCTTTAAACTTTCTAAATACAGATTCTTTTGAGAAGTTAGAAAATTATTAGTATAGTATTAGCGAGTTAGAAATTATACCGGTGGAAGGTTTCATTGTTGAGCCAATATTTGCTGCTAAGCCTCCATATCCTTTGCCCCTTATATACACTAATTGATATAACTAGCATATAGGAAAAATAAGTATTAACCTTGATATTAATCACATTAGACCTTAGGCTAAGTAAATTCTTTTCTTGATTATAGCCCATTGCACCTTTGCCATGTAGGAATGCAACTTTATCTGGTGCCTTCGGAGGGTGGTGCCTGACTTAAGAAAAATCACCTTTGGAGAAAATAAGTGTTTTGGTTGACTAATCATCATCAGAAAGGGTCATAAAATGTTAGCAGGCCTCTTGGCCAGAAGAAGACGTAAATCACCTGAGAACTTTGTATATTGGAAGGAATGCAGAAAGAAAGCATGGTTTCAATAAGGGTCAGGACTGCTGACCCCGTGTGACTTTGTATTTTCCATTTATCTCTATGTATACCAAAAAGTAAAAAAGTGGACCTGGAAAATAAAGAAATGGACCAGTTCCTGGAAAGACTGGTTTCCTCCATGTGGTCTTTTCTCGTCCTCTTATTTTCTGACTGAATTCCCATCTGGAGTGTGGAGGCTCTCCGTGTCTACTTATTTGCCCTGGCTTCTAAGACCCACGTGAGAGGGAGCCCAAGGCAGGGTACCCTCTGCTACTCAAGCGGGCGCCAGCGGCCTACGTAGATGGTGCAAACCCCTTGTCTAGGGGTTTTATTGGTTCTCCACATAAACCAATTTATTCAGCCTCTTTTCTCCACTAATTTTCCTACTACACTATTCTTTTCTAATATCTCTCCATATCTTTAATTAAACAATTTTCCTCTAGACACCGACTCCGTCCCTGCTTCGAATTACGCTGGATCCACCAGGGCTGGACCCTGGCAGTCGTCCCCTTTTCCTCCTGCCCCCAATCCTTCCCAGCATCAGAGTCTTTTCCAATGGGTCAGCTTTTCGCATGAGGTGGCCAAAGTATTGGAGTTTCAGCTTTAGCATCATTCCTTTCAAAGAACACCCAGGACTGATCTCCTTCAGAATGGACTGGTTGGATCTCCTTGCAGTCCAAGGGACTCTCAAGAGTCTTCTCCAACACCACAGTTCAAAAGCATCAATTCTTCAGCATTCAGCTTTCTTCACAGTCCAACTCTCACATCCATACATGACTACTGGAAAAACCATAGCCTTGACTAGATGGACCTTTGCTGTTATTTGACCACAAAAAAGGAGGAAATCGTACCACTTGAAACAACATGGAAGAACGTTGAGGGCATTATGTTAAGTGAAGTACTTCAGACAGAAAAAAAACAAACACTGTATGATCTCACTAATATATTGAATTAAAAAAGAAAAAAAAAAAACTGAACTTACAGAAAGAGAGCAGATTGATGGTTGCCAGAGTTAGGAACTAGGGGAAATAGGTGAATAGGATCAAAAGCTAAAAACAGAAAAAAAAGATTCACCTCCTCCGGCAATGACACTGAGCTTGCTTTTGCACCCCTTAACCCCAAGCCTCTGGCTTCCACCCTGTTACTCACCTTGACCCTTAACCCCAAGCCTCTGGAAGATTCTGACTTGGTTTATGCTGCAGGGTAAAATACCCTTAGTTTATAATATATGTTTCTCAGGAGTCTAGCGAGTAGATATTACACTGTGGGTTTCTGGTGGGGACTTTGAGCTTGTGTCTGAGACATCATGGTTACCTCAGTGGCTATGGTCGAACTTGGCACATAGCATATACTCAAATGGCTGTGGTTTTGGTTATTGCCACAGAGTAAGTTGGCAATTCTTTTACACTGATCGTTTGGCCCCAACCAAATTATTAACATCACTTTTTATTTCTCATCTTCATTCACCATATTATATTTGTTACATTTTACTCAAACCAGGACCCATGATGCACCCCATGGGCACCTCCCACCACCCCCATCTTTGTGTATGCTCTGCCCTGTCCCCCTGGAATGTCTTTACCCATCTCCCTCAAGGTTTTACTCAGATGCCCTTTCTTCTGTGGCGCTTTTTTCTCCCCTTATTCTTTCCATTCTGCCACTCTAAGTAATCTGATCTCTCCACAGAATGTCTCCAAATTTGCCCACTAATTCCTAAAATTCCGTGAAAAGGGGAAACTGAACTAATCCACTGTGGTTGACTGGACCGCACAGGGGAATGCCAGAGTTCATGAAGGATATTCTGAGAGTCTTGCCAAAGTCACTCCCTTGTCCAGACCAAACAAGAGTGTGAGTGATGGATAGAGATTTCGGATGTGGGGTATAATGAAGGGGAGGAGGGCAAGGCTGGCAGGACTTGAGTTCTGTCTATTTAAAGAGGCTGCCCGTTTGGCAGCCCTCCCTGGAGGGGAGAAGGCCATCTGTGCTCTCATCCATATCAAAGGGACTGTTAACACCCTCCGGGCTAGGTCTGTTAGCCTTCCTCATAAAACCGTGTTTGGAGAGATATCTCTGGGGAGGGAATTTGGGGTTGAAACTGGAAGAAAGCAAGCCTGAAACTTAATTGGGAAGTAAGAGATTTATCAAGGGGGAAAAGGCAACAATTTTGAAGTGGAAAATATCTCGTGAGGAGTAAAAATAGTAGCTTCTAGGTGGCATATGAGGCAGTTGGGCTGCTAATCCTCTCATTAGTTGACTTCCTGTGCCCCACTGGGACTGTCCTCTGAAGGCTGATTGCTGTCTTCAGTGCTTCTAACCAGCTGGTATCACTACTTTGGCCATGGATTCTGACATTGCAGGAAGACAGGTAGCTTAGCAAAGAGTTAAAGAAGCTTTGTTTTGAAAAAGCTGATTTACCAATCATTTATCAAGAATTTGTTGGGTATCTGCTAAGAACAGATACCAAGTATCTGTCAAGAGTATCTGCTAAGAGTATCTGCCAAGAATAGTGACAGGTGCTAGGAGAGGGAGAGATACAAAAATAAACATGTGATTCAAATTTTGCTTTTGTTTTGTTTTGTTTTTCCCCTCTTTGGTGCTTTGGATAAAGTGAATGGTTTTCATCTGGGAAGACAATATAAAGAATAAAGTGGTTGCTTATGCTAAAAATAATTCTGCTGCTGCTGCTGCTAAGTCACTTCAGTTGTGCCAGACTCTGTGCAACTCCATAGACAGCATGCCATCAGGCTCCACTATCCCTAGGATTCTCCAGGCAAGAACACTGGAGTGGGTTGCCATTTCCTTCTCCAATGCATGAAAGTGAAAAGTGAAAGTGAAGTCGTTTAGTTGTGTCTGATTCTTCGCGACTCCATGGACTGCAGCCCACCAGGCTCCTCCGTCCATGGGATTTTCCAGGCAAGAGTACTGGAGTGGGTTGCCATTGCCTTCTCTGAAAAATGATTCTACCTAGTGATTTTTGTTTTCTGGCCTCACTGTGAGGCATGTGGGATCTTAGTTCCCAAGCCAGGGATTGAACTCATGCCCCCTGCACTGGGAGGATGGAGTCTTACCCACTGGACCACCAGGGAAGTGCCTACCTTGTGACTGTTGACTCTTAGAGCTCACTCCTCTTCTTCATTTCAATTTAGTACACTTTTAGCAAACCCATACCCTGTGCTAAATACTTTGATGGGCCCGAGGAATATATATTTGAATAAAATATCATCTATTTTTTTCTTTAAGAAGCTCACTGCCTAGTGCTGGAGGCAGATTCATAAACTTCTAATATTATCCCTAGATAAGTTATAATTAATGGAGGTACAAAGTGCAACGGAGACATGTAAGAAAAAGTTGAAGGAGGCATTATGGAGGACTTAGAACAGTTTGCTGCTATTTTTTCTCTCTTTCAGTCATATGCTTTTTCATCACAAACTACTTGCTAGGTCCTGGCATCGCTGATCCAGAGAGTTACGTTAAACAAAATTTTCCAGTAGGAAGAGAACACTACCTGTGACAATTTGGCTTTCCCACTGAGCCTCAAGAGTCCTCTCAGCACACCAGCCCAGGGAAGCCATTCATAGCCATTGCCATTTGCATGGGACAGACCTGCTTTTCACCTCGGCCTGCCTCCTGAAATGATGTTCTGCTCCTCCATTCCTTTAATTCTTACGGGTCTAAAATTCCTGTTTTTGTGCCCTAACATTCCCTGATGAAAGATTATTTCCGGTTTTGTAATTTTAAATTGTGAACTTATCTTCATCCATGGAAATTCTCCATAGCCTGGCTTGGGAATGTGCCATTCCAAAAAGTTTTCCAATTTGCTTTAGTCAGCACACTGAAGATATTAGCATTTTGGGACTAACTTTTGTGTTAATCTCCTAGCTTGAGGGTTCCCAGACTAAATAATTTCCAACCTGTTTCAAACCTCAAACTACTTATGGAAAGACCCACAACTTTCAAAGTCAAAAGAGAGGTTTTTTTCCTATCCAGGTAGACAAAACCATTTATCTTTGCTAGTAGCTTGATTTTTTTTTTTTTCTAGACCATCCTTTCAAGTGTTCTTGCTTTACTGGGTGGGGAGCTTAGGGTGGTGATCTTATTTTCATTTCTATCTCTTGGTATCAGAGCTTCACACTCTGTGTTCACATGGATGCTAAGACCCCAGAGTTACGGTTACTGGGACTAGAAACCCTCCTCCCTCAGTGCTATTTTGTATTTATAGCTTTAGTTTTTAATATCTTATTATCTGAAGACACTATAGAATTCCTTCCCCCCACCCCCCACCTTGAGAGCTCAACGATGCATTTTTAAGATTTTTGGTAACATGTTACCCAGAATTTCTAGGTTTAGATATGGTAGGAGAATGTTCAAGTTGTTTACTGCCCAGAAAGAGAAACTATCCAGCAAACACTTAATGCCTAACATCATTCAAGCCATCCTTAGCCTCCAAAGACACACATGAAGACAGAGGCGGGCCTGTGACAATGTCTGATTATTTTGGCCTCTACAGGTTCTAGATATAGAAGGCTGTGTCCTGTCTTCTACTCCTTACGGCAGAAACAAATAATATATTAATAGTTCAGGTATGAATCAAGTCAATTTTTAGTGTACAAATGCGGTCACATTTCTTTATTTTTTATAGAATAAATCCAACTGCCTTTTCTGAAGAGTCTAATGTCTCTCTGTTAAGGCTTCACTCTCTTCAGAATATTATTCAAAAATTCCTAGGGATTATTCCGCAGAAGGCAATGGCACCCCACTCCAGTACTCTTGCCTGGAAAATCCCATGGATGGAGGAGCCTGGTGGGCTGCAGTCCTTGGGGTCGCTAAGAGTCGGACAGGACTGAGCGACGTCACTTTCACTTTTCACTTTCGTGCATTGGAGAAGGAAATGGCAACCCATCCCAGTTGTTCTTGCCTGGAGAATCCCAGGGACGGAGGAGCCCGGTGGGCTGCCGTCTATGGGGTCGCACAGAGTCGGACTCGACTGAAGCGATTTAGCAGCAGCAGCAGGGATTATTCACTACAAAAGGAGTCGGTCCTCTTTAAGACCCAGCCAGAGAACTACCCACTCCCTCAGCGCAGCTATTGTCAGTCTTTGACACATGGTGGCGCTGTTGAGCAGGACTCCTGCTGTGTCCAGGGTCGGTTGCTTACTGCTACAGTTTCTTCCTTGCTGGTACCCTCATTTGGACAGCATGGTTACAGTACAACTCTTTTAGTTCATTCCCAGATTTTCAGCAACTGTTTTCTAAAGTTGTGACTGAGTAGCTGGGCCTGAGCCTCAGCCAACTGCTGTGCCCAATGGCTCATCTCACTCATTGTTGCCCTCCTGTTTTGTAAGTGCTTATACTGTGTATATTTTTCTCAAGGACAGTGATTAAGTTCCCATTCTTTTCACTTCTCCCTTATACTAAAAAAAACCCAAATTTTATTAGTATGGTGATTTACAATTTCATAATTTACCAATATTCAAAACTCACCTTATATAGGTAATACTGAGACCCAGGAAAAAAAAAAACAAACATGTGACTTTCCCAAGAGAATTCTACCAGTTAATGGAAAAACTGGAGCACCACTGTTCTCTGTACAAATAGCATATCTTTCAGACACTAACTCTCGCCGCACAGTAAGCAGTTTGAGGTAAAAATCAAGCAACTCCTGCGTATCTTTAGAAATCTTTTCTTATTTAAGTATGCATGCTAAGTCGGTTCAGTCATGTCAGATGCTAAGTCGGTTCAGTCATGTCAGACTCTGTGACCCTATGGACTGTAGCCCACCAGGCTCCTCAGTCCGTGGGATTCTCCAGGCAAGAATACTGCAGTAGGGTGCTACACCCTCCTCCAGGGAGTCTTCTCAGCCCAGGGATCAAAACCGTGTCTCCCGCCGCTCCTGCACTGCAGGTGGATTCTTTACTGCTGAGCCACAAGGGAAGCCATAACACCAATGTTTCTCAAAGTGCGGTCCTTAGACTAATAGGATCAACATCACCAGGGTACTTGTCAGAAAAACAAATTCCGAGATCTCACACAGACATGCTGAGTCAAAAACTCTGGGGGTGGGGACCAACAGTCTGTTTCCACTACCTTAAAGGAAACCCTGTCATACAACACATACAGTCTTTTATCTGTTAGATACTGACACAGTGCTTGACCAGGCACCCAAGATTTTGAAGGTCTTAAAAAATGTTTGCAGTTTGAAAAACTAAGCTTAATCTCCAAGTCACAGAAAGAAAATACCCAACTGTAAATCAAAATTAACAAATAGGTCACTATCTACAACACAAAACAGTATGTCAGTCAACTAAACCTGAATTCTTAAAACTACTTATATGTTTAATTAGGAATGTAGGTGCCTTTTAATATATGTGTATCTTCAAAATAGGTGCATACTTTGGTCTTGTTTTGTTGTTTAATTCTTGAACATAGAGATTCAATTTCTCATATGGCATCTTTGTAGATGAACATTACATATGCAGGAGGGACATCATCAATTTCCAGACATGTGTTCAGATGACCACAAATATTGGTATAATTAAAGGAAAGATAAAATTACTATGCTGCAGTGAACTCCCACTGAAATGGCTTCTTAAATTATTGCAGACAAATGAAATGAGAAAAAAAAGAAAAACCCAAACTATATAGCCCTAAAAGTTTGTTGTGGGAGGGTATCATGCTTGATTTCTATTTTCTTCTTCTCTCTGCTCTTTTACCTGTATATTCTCTAATGTATGATATGAGATGTTTAAGTAACATGAGGTGGAAAAAAGGGAATATTTATTGATTGCTTACCATATATCAGCTTTTGTTGCCTGCGTGCTCAGTCATGTCTAACTCTGCAACCTCATGGACTATAGCCCACCAGGCCCCCCTGTCCATGGGATTTCCTAGGCAAGAGTACTGGAGTGGGGTGCCATTTCTTCCTCAGGGGGATCTTTTCAACCCTGGGATGGAACCTGCATCTCCTGTATCTCCTACATTGTAGGTGGTTTCTTTACCACTGAGCCATGGGGGAAGCCCATATATATCAACTACTATGTGCCTGCTGCCGCTGCTGCTGCTAAGTCGCTTCAGTCGTGTCCGACTCTGTGCGACCCCATAGAGGGCAGCCCACCAGGCTCCCCCATCCCTAGGACTCTCCAGGCAAGAACACTGGAGCGGGTTGCCATTTCTTTCTCCAATGCATGAAAGGAAAAGTGAAAGTGAAGTCGCTCAGTTGTGTCCGACTCTTAGCGACCCCATGGACTGCAGCCGACCAGGCTCCTCTGCCCATAGGATTTTCCAGCCAAGAGACCTGGAGTGGGGTGCCATTCATAACAAATGATTGAGAGAATTCACTGGATGCAATACTAAATTCAGTATTCACATTAAAGAGAAGGCATTGACTATTGTTTCTTTTTACAGATGGGAAATCTGAAGTTTCAGTTCAGTTCAGTTCAGTCACTCAGTCATATCCAACTCTTTGGGACCCCATGAATCACAGCACGCCAGGCCTCCCTGTCCATTACCAACTCCCGGAGTTCACTCAAACTCACATCCATCGAGTTGGTGATGCCATTCAACCATCTCATCCTCTGTTGTCCCCTTCTCCTCCTGTCCCCAATCCCTCCCAGCATCAGAGTCTTTTCCAATGAGTCAATTCTTTGCATGAGGTGGCCAAAGTACTGGAGTTTCAGCTTTAGCATCATTCCTTCCAAAGAACACCCAGGACTGATCTCCTTTAGGATGGACTGGTTGGATAAGAAGCTTAAATTACATTCTAGGGCTGCACAACCATAAATGTGGATCCAGGATTTAAATATCTTTGAGACCCTAGACACTCATGATTTTCCCAGCTAGCATGCTACCTCTCTGAGGAGTAGCATTAATAGTCAATATCAACTCTGGACAATTTTTACTACACAAGACATATGCTGCTGCTGCTAAGTCACTTCAGTCGTGTCCGACTCTGTGCAACCCCACAGATGGCAGCCCACCAGGCATCCTCGTCCCTGGGATTCTCCAGGCAAGAACTGGAGTGGGTTCCCATTGCCTTCTCCAATGCGTGAAAGGGAAAGAGAAAGCGAAGCTGCTCAGTCGTGTTGCTCTTAGTGGCCTCGTGGACTGCAGCCCACCAGGCTCCTCCGTCCACAGGATTTCCCAAGCGAGAGTACTGGAGTGGGGTGCCATTGGGTGCCATTTATTATTGTTTCAGGATCTGAAATTTTGTGAAGTAACTAAGCCTTTCTATGCCAGTATATGTAGGCATATGTACAAGATAATTATTCTTTATGAGAAGTCCATATTTGCTATATTTGAATTGAACTTCAAAAGTCGACATTTAGGGGGAAAGTTTGTTATAATAAAGTCTATTTTGAGACTTTATTACTCCCCATTCTCTTATAAGACTTTAAACACAGCAAGTTCCATCAATCTGTTTTGTATTGGTTGCTTAGAGGCAGTCTGTGGCAACATCATGATTTGTCAGCTCAACAGAGTCATCTCCTAAAAATAGTACTATTGCTTGGTTTCAAGGTTGTAAGAGAATAGCCCATAGCTATAATGGACAGACAATATGGTGTTATTCTTACTGGGACCAAGGCAAGTATAATATGAAAGGCTTAGCTCACAAACACTCCTTTCATCCAAGTCTCTACTCTGGTTCCTAAAAAACATATCTCATTGAATGTTCAGAGCTCCCCCACCTGCTAGCTCTCTGTCATCAATAGTTTAAGAAAGAAGTCTAATTAAGGAATGGAGATTCAATTCATATAATTTGCTCAGCAATAAGCTCACCCAGCAAATAAGGATCTCATTTATTTTAGTCCCAATGAAATTGCAGATGGACATCTATTCGTATGACAAAATGTTCTTGACATTGAGAAGTGGAAAAAGCATTATTAAAAAGTTTACATAATATTTGACCATTAAAAATTATGTTTATTCATCAATCCAGAGCAGGGGTCCCCAGCCTCTGGAATCTAATGCCTTATGATCTGAGGTGGGGCTTATGTAATAACAATAGAAATAAAGTGCACAATGAATGTAAAGTGCTTGAATCATCTGGAAGCCACCCCACCCCCGAACCCTGCAACCCTGGTCCATGGAAAAGTTGTCTTCTATGAAACTGGACCTGGATGCCAAATGGTTGGGGACCTTTGATCAAAGGATTCACATAAATATGTAGTAGAGAAGCACTGTTCAATAGAAACTTGAGTCACATATGCAATTTAAAATTTTCTAGAATCACATTTAAAAAGTAAAAAAAAAAAAAAAAAGGTAAAATGAATTGTTGCTGCTGCTGCTAAGTCGCTTTGTGTCAGACTGTGTGCGACCCCATAGATGGCAGCCCACCAGGCTCTGCTGTCCCTGGGATTCTCCAGGCAAGAACACTGGACTGGGTTGCCATTTCCTTCTCCAATGCATGAAAGTGAAAAGTGAAAGTGACATCACTCAGTTGTGTCTGACTCTTAGCGACCCCATGGATTGCAGCCCACCAAGCTCCTCCGTCCATGGGATTTTCCAGGCAAGAGTACTGGAGTGGGGTGCCATTGCCTTCTCCAATTTAATGACATTTTAACTGTTCTAAAATATATTCATTGTACATGTATATATTTATGTAATTATATATTTTATATACACATATCAACATCTAAAAAATGTATATTTAAATATATTAATTTAACACATTAATATATTTTAATGATACATTAATCTATATAACAAAATATAGTAATGATGATATATTTATTTAACCAATAAAATACATGTGTGAAATCAATATAAAATTATATATAGGTAGATAGATTTTACATTTTTTTTCATAGTCTTTGAAGTCTGCTATTTTACTCTTTCAACCTATCTCAGTTTGGACACTAAATTTAAGGTGGGGAAATATTTGATGTGTTTTGATTTCATACACTTTATAGCTAAAAATAGGTTCATATACTGAGTTAGTCCATATAACAAGTCATACACAAAAGCTTTCCAATAAGTGAATTGTGAACGTCAATTTTAAACTTAAATTATTAAAATTAAAATAAAGTTCAGGAAGTAGTTCCTCTGTTATACTAGACTCATTTCAAGTGCTCAGTGGCCTCATGTGGCTAGTGGCTGGTATGGTTGTGATATTTTCTCATGAAGTCTCAAATTGCATGATCACTTCCAGACTCAGAGGATGATCTTCCTGTTCTGAAACCCAGGACAGTTGAGGCTGCCCTTATGTTTCATAATGAAGAAGAGATGAGATTAGACCTGGGAGTCAAACTCATAATCTACGTCCTCCTCAACCAATGTACTAAAGGTGAAAAAACATTTTTATAAATATATGAAGCAGTGGCTAGATTCCAGAAGTTTTCTTGCTGGAATTAGGGGAAGAATCACCTGATTTATCATTAAGGAGAAACCAAGGAAACAATTTTACTAATTGTATACTAATTATTTTTGCTTAAGAAATCAAGTGGAAACCTAGTGATATCTTCTTCAGACTGGAAACATGAATTCAGTGGGAAATAAAATATATCAGAGGGCTGAGATGCTCCATCAAAGTCCCAGAGAAATCCATTCATCATTGAGGTAACATGACTCTAAGAGTAATAGAATTTATGTTGCAGAATAATACAATGAGAGTAGGATATGGAAATCACTGAATCTTGAGAGCAGAAGTGCAGCTTTACCCCTGAAGGAAATTGCCTCAACAACTGAACAGACAGTTTCCATTAGACAAGTTAAATCGAGAGGAATCAAGACAAGTTAAGTCAAGAAGAGGAAATAGGATTTTCAGGGATAAGAATCAGTGACCCTTCACTGAAAGTACAGGACAGCCAAATGCCCAAGGGAGGGACCCTGGGGACCATTCAGGGAAGGGAATGGGTCTTGAAAGGAGCCCAGAAAGGGAACTGCAGATCTTTTGGAAAAACAGAGAGGGTGAGAACGGTGTCAGTTCAGGAGTTCTGGATCTGGGAGGGGGCAGTCATTTGGGGCCAGAAAGTTGAAGGCACATTTTTGCCCTGGGCCAACCACAAAAATGTGCTAAACTTAAAAGCCAGCTTTTCAGCAGCTCCCATCTCCCCAGAGGCCAGTGTCTGCAGCCATCAGACTGTGAAGGCATCTCTCTCCATGCTTCTCCCACTCAGTCCTATTCCTCCGGCTTAATCTAAAGGCTCTTGCTTTTGTCCTGCTGTCTTACACATAGATTCTCTTCTTTGATCTTTCAACATTATCTGACTTTTAATTTCTTCTCAAAACTGTCTCTGGACTCCACGTTCTGAGGTTGTGTTTTTCCTCATCCAGAATAGTTTTAGGATAAAGCATTTAATCCACTGGGTAGCATATGCACAAATCTTGGAATCTATGAGCATTTTAGAGATTACCTGCCCACTACCCTGGCAAAATATTTTAGTCCTGGAAAAAATACTTATGGTTCTGAATAATATAAGAAGACTGGAAAATTGAAAGTATTAAGTGTACAGGGAGCTCAGCTCAGTGCTCTGTGATGACCTAGAAAAGTGGATAGGGAAGGTGGATGGGGATGGAGGATGGGAGGGAGGCCCAACAGGGAG
The DNA here is from genome assembly GCF_023091745.1 of Budorcas taxicolor. Lineage (NCBI taxonomy): Eukaryota > Metazoa > Chordata > Mammalia > Artiodactyla > Bovidae > Budorcas > Budorcas taxicolor. Next base: position 61,361,626 of record NC_068918.1, read on the forward strand.
GAGATATATGTGTATATATATATAACTGCTTTACATTCTTGTACGAGAGAAACTAACACAATATTGTAAAGAAGTTATATTTCAATGAAATAAATAAATTTTAAAAATAAGATTTACAAATATAACACTATATCATTTGTATTGTCATATATAGTATTTATACCAATTCCACTACCTTTGAATATAATTTTGTAAGTTGGAATTTCTTACTTTAAAATATTCCCTAAGTATACACGGTGATAGTTGCCAGACCATCAGTTCAGTTCAGCCACTCAGTCCTGTCCGACTCTTTGTGACCCCATGAATCGCAGCATGCCAGGCCTCCCTGTCCATCACCAACTCCCAGAGTTTACTCAAATTCATGTCCATTGAGTTGGTGATGGCATCCAGCCATCTCATCCTCTGTCGTCCCCTTCTCCTCTTGCCCCGAATCCCTCCCAGCATCAGAGTCTTTTCCAATGAGTTAACTCTTCGCATGAGGTGGCCAAAGTACTGGCGTTTCAGCTTCAGCATCAGTCCTTCCAATGAACACCCAGGACTGATCTCCTTTAGAATGGACTGGTTGGATCTCCTTGCAGACCAAGGGACTGTCAAGAGTCTTCTCCAACACCACAGTTCAAAAGCATCTATTCTTCGGTGCTCAGCTATCTTCACAGTCCAACTCTCACATCCATACATGACCACTGGAAAAACCATAGCCTTGACTAGACGGACCTTAGCTGGCAAAGTAACGACTCTGCTTTTTAATATGCTGTCTAGGTTGGTCATAACTTTTCTTCCAAGGAGTAAGCATCTTTTAATTTCGTGGCTGCAGTCACCATCTACAGTGATTTTGGAGCCCCTCAAAAGAAAGTCTGACACTGTTTCCACTGTTTCCCTATCTATTTCCCATGAAGTGTTGGGACCAGATGCCATGATCTTAGTTTTCTGAATGTTGAGCTTTAAGCCAACTTTTCACTCTCCTCTTTCACTTTTATAAAGAGGCTTTTTAGTTCTTCTTCATTTTCTGCCATAAAGGTGGTGTCATCTGCATCTGAGGTTATTGATATTTCTCCTGGCAATCTTGATTCCAGCTTGTGCTTCTTCCAGCCCAGCATTTTTCATGATGTACTCTGCATAGAAGTTAAATAAGCAGGGTGACAATATACAGCCTTGACATACTCCTTTTCCTATTTGGAACCAATCTGTTGTTCCATGTCCAGTTCTAACTGTTGCTTCCTAACCTGCATATAGGTTTCTCAAGAGGCAGGTCAGGTGGTCTGGGATTCCCATCTTTTTCAGAATTTTCCACACTTTATTGTGATCCATATAGTCAAAGGCTTTGGCATAATCAATAAAGCAGAAATAGATGTTTTTTTCTGGAACTCTCTTGCTTTTTTGATGATCCAGCTAAAGTTGGCAATTTGGTCTCGGCTTCCTCTGTCTTTTCTAAACCAGCTTGAACATCTGGAAGTTCATGGTTCATGTACTGCTTGGAGAATTTTGAGCATTACTTTACTAGTGTGTGAGATGAGTGCAATTGTGCGGTAGTTTGAGCATTCTTTGGCATTGCCTTTCTTTGGGATTGGAATGAAAACTGACCTTTTCCAGTCCTGTGGCCACTGCTGAGTTTTCCAAATTTGCTGGCATATTGAGTGCAGCACTTTCACAGCATCATCTTCCAGGATTTGAAAGAGCTCCACTGGAATTCCATCACCTCCACTAGCTTTGTTCATAGTGATGCTTTCTAAGGCCCACTTGACTTCACATTCCAGGATGTCTGGCTCTAGTTGAGTGATCACATCATAGTGATTAACTTGGTCATGAAGATCTTTTTTTGTACAGCTTTTCCATGTATTCTTGCCACCTCTTCTTAATATCTTCTGCTTCTCTTAGGTCCAAACCATTTCTGTCCTTTATCAAGCCTGTCTTTGCATGAAATGTTCCCTTGGTGTCTCTAATTTTCTTGAAGAGATCTCTAGTCTTTCCCATTCTGTTGTTTTCCTCTATTCCTTTGCATTGATCTCTGAGGAAGGCTTTCTTATCTCTCCTTGCTATTCTTTGGAACTCTGCATTAAGATGCTTATATCTTTCCTTTTCTCTGTTGCTTTTCACTTCTCTTCTTTTCACAGCTATTTGTAAAGCCTCCCCAGATAGCCATTGCGCTTTTTTTGCATTTCTTTTCCTTGGGGATGGTCTTGATTCCTGTCTCCTGTACAATGTCATGAATCTCCGTCCATAGTTCATCAGGTACTCTGTCTATGATATCTAGTCCCTGAAATCTATTTCTCATTTCCACTGTATAATCATAAGGGATTTGATTTAAGTCATACCTGAATGGTCTAGTGGTTTCCCTTACTTTCTTCAATTTAAGTCTGAATTTGATAATAAGGAGTTCATGATCTGAGCCACAGTCAGCTCCCGGTCTTGTTTTTGCTGACTGTATAGAGTTTCTCCATCTTTGGTTGCAAAGAATATAATCAATCTGATTTCGGTGTTGACCATCTGGTGATGTCCGTGTGTAGAGTCTTCTCTTGTGTTGTTGGAAGAGGGTGTTTGCTATGACCAGTGCGTTCTCTTGGCAAAACTCTATTAGCCTTTGCCCTGCTTCATTCCGTATTACAAGGCCAAATTTACCTGTTACCCCAGGTGTTTCTTGACTTCCTACTTTTGCATTCCAATCTCCTGACAGACCATAGTCAACTACAAATCAAGTGCTATCTATAGCAAAATGGTTTCAAAGGTAAAATTATAAGCATCCTTTCAAAAACTGTTTGCCTGAAAATTGTATTTGATGTGGGATGGTGGTTTGTTTTGATATGTTTTATATGATGCAGAGTGAAAGAATTCAGCATCTATCAATCAAGGCCTTAAAATGATCTTGTGAATTCCTCTCCATCCAGTCCATTCCTGGCCTTTCTTGTTCCTGGATAAGGCAAATCCACAAAGCAGATAGTACGATGTGTTCACGGGGTTGCAAAGAGTCAGATGTGACTGAGCAACTGAACTGACTGATGACGTGTCAGAAAGTCTGTGAAATTCACATCCTGGACACATCAATTTCTAGCAGTGAGAAAGCTGACAACTTCTTTAGTGTCTCAGACCTTCCATTTATGTGAATATTCAGAGATTTCTGGGAGAATTACATAAAATGACAATTGGGCTCAGTATCTAGTAGGTCAGTAGGACAGTCTAGAAAGAGAAAAGATGGATTAAATCCCTGTGTCCTACAGGCAAACAGAAACAGTGGGATAAAATTGAACTCGGGAACAAGGACTTAACTTAGGAGTTAAAAACTACAGGCTTCAGAACTGCAAACCTTACAAAATTCAGCATTGCTTTAAGTCTTGAGAAAGAGAGACTTAAGATAATAGTGCTAAGTGGCTCTTGTGGTCATTGCATCATTGTTCCCGTGACTCATTCCCTTCCCTGTAGGATAATTATGCCTTCTCACCCATTGTCATGGGACTTGTTGAGCTACCCTAGAGGCTGAAGACCCTTGGCCACCAGGTCAACTTGGTCACGTGGCTTGTTTCAGCCAATGCAGTGCAAATGCCACATGCAGATAATAGCTTTAAGGGCAGTGGAATGATATGGCTCTGCCTTTTTGCCTTTTCCCTTGTCCACAATAATGATGTAGTGTCCCAGAGAAGGGCTGCTGTTCTTGATTGGGTCCTAGTATGAGAAAGCACATGGAGCAAAGCTGCAGCCCACAGCCACGGTGGAGCTGCTAACATGGGACTGTGGGAGAAATAAACATTTGTTGTTACAAGTCACCGAGATTTGGGACTTGTTTGTCACCACAGGAAAGCTGATTAATATAGGAATTTAGGAGAGAGACACCCCCAAGTGAGAGCATTGTTCTCCTTGATCTTTTATGGATCTAATTTGAAAAAGATGACTTTTGCATTGACCAGCAGTAAAGAAAGCCAGCAGGTTCCACTCTTCCCAGAACAATGCTGTGCGTACTTTATGGTAATTAGCACTTTAACAGAATTAGTACATTAGTATTAATGGTATAATTCCTGCACCACCCATGTCACACACCACACGGTCCACATGAGGAGTTTGAGAGTGGAGTCACAGAGATATTTGAACACCAGTGAAGTTACTTAGTTATCCCTAATGACATCTTCTGGGATTTACTGACGTAGGCATTTTACATTTTTCAGTTATAAGTGTGAACTATTCTTTCTTGCCAATTTTGTTAGTGTTAGGAATACTTCGCAAGGTTCTTTCTGTACTTAGAAAATCAGCATTAATTAAATCAACTCATTTCCTAAGTGCTTAATATAGCACACTACTTTTTCCTTTGTAATGTGAATCTGTTGTTTCTTCTCTGAGTTCTAGATAAATAAAAGTACCTTGACTCAGAAGAACGTAACCTTTCATTAATTAAAGCAGTGTCGGGGGAGTGTGTAATTTCTTCAGTTCTGTTTCGCCACAGCAAAAATTTGAAGTGATGGATGCATCACCACCTCAATGGACATGAGTTTGAGTCAACTCCAGGAGTTGATGATGGTCAGGGAGGCTTGGTGTGCTGCAGTCCATGGGGTCACAAAGAGTCAGACACGACTGAGCGACTGAACTGAACATTGGTACAGCTCTGTGTTACAGCTCAGTTTTACTTAGAAAGCAAAGGAAAATTCACCCTCTAGGCATGAGGCTGGCTGGACCCAAAAGACATGAAGAGAAGAGACGCCTCCTTCCCCCTCCCCTGACTCAATTTTGGCTCCTCTTTTTATATGTTTTTTTCTCCTCCCCCTGAGCCTGCCCTATGTAAACTGAGCTAGCCAGGAGGGCTGTTTGTTTAACTTGAGGTCCTCACTCCTTTGTTCTAGCTTCACGGGCTTTTCCCTTCTTTGTCTTTTAGCCACCACCATTTTAGACTCTTTTTTCTTATTCTAATTACCTAACAGTAGCAACTACTAAGATTTTTTGGAGTAAACTTTTAAAATGCTAAATATAAAAATAGCTTTACGCACAAAAATGCTTTCCTGGTGGCTCAGTGGTAAAGAAACTTCCTGCAATGCAGGAGACCCAGGTTCAATCCCTGGGTTGGGATGGTCCTCTGGAGAAAGAAATGGCTCCCCACTCCTGTACTCTTGCTTGGAGAATTCCATGGACAGAGGAGCCTGGTGGCCTACAGTCCATGGGATCACAAAGAATTAGAAACAACTGAGAGACTATCACTCATAGACAAAAATAACCCCAAAGCTCTGGGATCTACCCAAAATGTAAAGAAATAGGATAAAAGATACCTTCCAAAAATGTCTAATGGCTAGGGGTTGGAGGATGGGTGAGAAATTAAACTAAATCTTAAGTGTATTCTTCTGAATTCAATCCATTCCATAAGCTATTTGCACATTTCATGGTTGATTTGTTTTGCATTGTAGCTTTGGGATTTAAATGCAAAATCAACTCTTTAAAAAGATATTTAATTTTTAAAAATTATCTACAAATAAACATTAGACCTGATTAATTTATTTTAAAGATATGACCCAGAAAAACATCTATTTCTGCTTTATTGACTATGCCAAAGCCTTTGACTGTATGGATCACAATAAACTGTGGAAAATTCTGAAAGAGGTGGGAATCCCAGACCACCTGACCTGCCTCTTGAGAAACCTATATGCAGGTCAGGAAGCAACAGTTAGAACTGGACATGGAACAACAGACTGGTTCCAAAAAGGAAAAGGAGTATGTCAAGGCTGCATATTGTCACCCTGCTTATATGACTTATATGCAGAGTATATCATGAGAAACACTGGGCTAGAAGAAGCACAAGCTGGAATCAAGATTGCCAGGAGAAATATCAATAACCTCAGATATGCAGATGACACCACCCTTATGGCAGAGTGAAATAGGAGAGTGAAAAAGTTGGCTTAAAGCCCAACATTCAGAAAACTAAGATCATGGCATCTAGTCCCATCATTTCATGGCAAATAGATGGGGAAACAGTGGCTGACTTTATTTTGGGGCGCTCCAAAATCACTGCAGATGGTGATTGCAACCATGAAATTAAAAAATGCTTACTCCTTGGAAGGAAAGTTATGACCAACCTGTCAGGGAAGGGCCCTCTGTTCCTTATCAGTTCCTGGAAAACAGGAACGAGCAGAGCTGTACGTAGTTCTCAGGACTGAGGCCATAAGGCAAAATGCATACATGGATTCCTTTCAGTAACTTTTTTACATGGATTCCTTTCAGTAACTTTTTTACTTTTCTGTAAAACTACTTGATCATGTTCCTATTACCAATACATGGATTGTCTTCTGGCCCTGTGATGATTGTTATTCCCCTAGTTACTGTTGTTATGGACCTATCACTATTGTTATTCCCTTAGTTGCTGTTGTTTTGTGTCTGGTTTCGGTGTTTCTTACTCAACTTTATTTTTCAGCCTAAAGCTTCCTTGTATAACAATATATAAACACATGCTGCCATGAATAAGCACCCTTGTTTCACTACAGACTTTCGTCCCCCATGTCCTTCTTTTCATCGACTCCTGTCCCCAGTTTCCGGTCTATCAAGAAGACCATAACACCAACCTAGACAAGCATATTAAAAAGCAGAGAGATTACTTTGCCAACAAAGGTCCATCTAGTCAAGGCTATGGTTTTTCCAGTAGTCATGTATGGATGTGAGAGTTGGACTATCAAGAAAGCTGAGTGCCTAAGAATTGATGCTTTTGAACTGTGGTGTTGGAGAAGACTCTTGAGAGTCCCTTGGACTGCAAGGAGATCCAACCAATCCATTCTAAAGGAGATCAGTTCTGGGTGTTCATTGGAAGGACTGATGCTGAAGCTGAAACTCCAGTCCTTTGGCCACCTGATGCAAAGTGCTGACTCATTGGAAAAGACCCTGATGCTGGGAAAGATTGAGGGCAGGAGGAGAAGGGGCCAACAGAGGATGAAATGGTTGGATGGCATCACTGACTGAATGGACACAAGTTTGGGTGAACTCCGGGAGTTGGTGATGGACGGGGAGGCCTGGCGTGCTGTGGTCACGGGTTCACAAAGAGTCAGACATGACTGAGCGACTGAACTGAACTGATAATTAAACAACCCACTTAATTCAACCCATGTTTACTGAAACTCTTCCATGTCAAAGCTGAGCTTCTGAGCTCAAGAATTTTGGAGCAGATAGGATCTACTACTATCCTGTAAAGCAAATCTAAAATACACAATTAGAATGGTGCTTTTAAGTATAACTTTCTGTGATGATGGAAGTGTTCTACATCTCTGTCGTCTAATATAGAAGCCACAAGCTTCTGATCATTTGAAGTAATGCTCAAATGAAAGAAAAGTTGAATTTTGCACATTATTTAATTTTAATTCATGCAAATTCAATAGCTACACCTGTCTATTGGTTTACATCTGGACAGCAAAGAACTAGAAAATGGATAAAACTGACATAAGCGACATAAGAGGTTATAAACATTATGTTTGCTAGAATGTTTTAGAAAAAGAAAACACTATTGACAGGTCAGGGGAATCAGAAAAGCATTTGTGCAAGTGACTTCTGGGAAGAGTTTTAAAGATATGTAGTATTGGTTTATATATAAATGTGTGTATGCATACACACACACACATACATATTATAAAAGAATCAGGGGAAGAGTTTTGCAGGGAGAGGGACTAGAGTGAATAAAACAATGTGTGGCAACTATTTGGAAACTGGTAAGGCCAGCTTGGTTTTGGCATAAAAGTATGTACAATAGTAATATGAAACTATTCTGAGTAGATTCTTTGATGTCATTTTGTGGATCTTGATTACCATTTTGAAAAGATGGTATTTACCTTGGTAGTAACTTTTACATCTTTTCTGGAGCACCAAATTAATGCGACCAGAGATGACAATATGATGGCAGTAATTAAGAATTGTGGAGGGACAGGAAAACTAAAACTTGTATTAGCAGACTCATACAAATATTGTTGGTAAAATAGTGAAATATGTAATAAGAATGATGGAAATTTTGAGATGGTTTAGAAGTTTCTGTGTTTGGAGGCATGTGAATAGAAACTGGTACCTACCATTTTTCTTTGGAGATTTGTGATGATAGGATTGTATGCAGTAGCACCTTTCACCATCAAAGTGAAAAGGGATTTTGGCACCTGGGAATAAGATGGAGGGAACTTCAGCCTGATAACCGCTTTATGAAGCTTTCAAAAATATCTGAGAATTTAGAGAAGGGGCAAAAGTAATAGAACTGCCCAGCGAATGCTTGCACACCCTTTGGAAGCCCTACTTAGAGAACCATCCAGTTGAAAATATTTAAGAATTTCTCTTGAGAGTCCTTCTTTGACTCATGTGTTATGGGGAAATATGTTATTTAATCTCCAGGTATTTGGGGATTTTCCAGCTATCTTTCTGTTTTTGATTTCTAGTTTTATTGTAGAGCAGACATTATATGATTTCAATTCTTCTAAACTTGTTAAATTACATTTTATGGCCCAGAAGGTGAATATATACTAGTGGATGTCCCATGTGAGCTTAAGAATAATGTTTAATATACTGTTGTTGGATGAAGTAGCTTATAGATGTCAATTATGTTCTATTGATCAATGGTGCTTTGAGTTTAATTGTGCCCTTACTGATTTTCTGCCTGCTAGATCTGTCCATTTCTGATAGAGAGGTATCAAATCTCCCTCCAAGAATAACAGTGGGTTCATTTATTTATTTTCATAGTTCTGTAAGCTTTTGCCTCATGTATTTCAACATTGTATTATTTAGGTACATGCACATTAAAGCTGGTTATGTCTTCTTGGACTACTGATCCCTTTATTACATACATACACAATGCCCCTCTGTATCCTTAACTTACCTTATTCTAAAGTCTGCTTTTTCCAAAATCAATATGGTTACTCCCGCTTTCACTTGATTAGCGTTACCATGGCATACCTTTCTCCATCCCTTTCCTTTTAATGTACATATGTCTATAGTTAAAGTGGGATAATTGGAGGTGTAGGGTGCAGGTGCAGGTGTAGACAACCTATAGTTGAGTCTTGTTTTTTGATTCATTCTAATAATCTGTCTTTTAATTGGTTAGAACACAGACTTTTAAAGTGCTTATCTATACTATGTGATTAGATTTTTTTGTCCTTTCTTAGCACATCAGTTATATTTCTCCTTAAACTTTTTTTGTATTTGCCCTAGAGTACACTATGCATTTAAATTATTCAAGTCTGTTTTCATATAACACTCTATTACTTCATAGGTAAAAGTGTGTTAGTCACTCAGTTGTGTCTGACTCTTTGTGACCCCCCTGGACTATAGCCCACCAGGCTCTTCTGTCCGTGAAATTCTCCAGGCAAGAATACTGGAGTGGGTGGCCATTCTCTTCTCCAGGGGATCTACTCAACCCAGAAATCGAACCTGGGTCTCCTGCATTGTAGGAAGATTCTTGACCATCTGAAACACCAGAGAAGCCCTTGATGGGTAGAACTTAAATAATAGCAAAAGAGATCCTAATTCTCCCTTAATCTTTTGGTGAACTTGTATCCCTGTGAACATCAGCAATATTTCTCAGTGTCCCCATCTTTGGTGTGACCGCATAGCTAGAGAGAGCTGAAATTAAGTATTTTCCTTCCTCCAGACAGGCTGTTCTCAATCACTCAGTCATGTCTGACCCTCTGTGGCCCCATGGACTATAACCCATCAGGCTCCTCTGTTCTTGGTATTTTGCAGGCAAGCATACTGGAGCAGGTGGCCATTTCCTGCTCCAAGGGATCTTCCCCACCCAGATATTGAACCAGCATCTCTTTCTTCTCTTGCATTGGCAGGAGGATTCTTTACCACTAGAGCCACCTAGGAAACCCTCCAGACAGGTTGCTGCTGAGTCACTCCAGTTGTGTCCGACTCTGTGTGACCGCATAGACGGCAGCCCACCAGGCTCCCCTGTCCCTGGGATTCTCCAGGCAAGAACACTGGAGTGGGTTGCCATTTCCTTCTCCAATGCAGGAAAGTGGAAAGTTAAAGTGAAGTCGCTCAGTCCTGTCCGACTCTTAGCGACCCCATGGACTGCAGCCCACCAGGTTCCTCCATCCGTGGGATTTTCTAGGCAGGAGTACTGGAGTGGGGTGCCATTAGGCTCTAACAAAACCCCAATAAGTTAGGCTCTAGTAAAATAACTTCTCCTTGGGCTTGGCCTTGTTAAGAACAGAGTGCTCTGGTATATTTTTAAATGGTTACTTTTGCCTTTCCCCTGGTTGAAGCAAGAGAGAATTTTCCTCCAGTATACATAGAGGTCCTGGAGATGAATCACAAAGGCATGGGACTCCCCTTAGGAATGGGTTTGAGGCTACTTTCTCTGTAAATGAATCTCTAAGTTGAAGTTAAAATATTTGAGGGTGGGTAAGAAGAAAGTGGAGGATTCCATGACAATGGAGAGTTCCCATGTGGGTAACAAGTAGATTAATAGTGCTATTAATAGAAATGCAGAGCCACATGGGAAAGCTGATTTTGAGGGAAATTGTGATGTTCTCTTAGTGAGAAGCATAATAAAACCAATAGTATTTCTCTTTTTTTCCTAACATCAAGGATGATTCATCAGACTGTGTTTATACAAAACAAACAACCACCTCCTTCAAAAAAAATCTTCAAGTAGATGATCCCCAGGCCTAGCTCTCTATTAAATACACCCAGTGGTGCCTCCAGTCAACATCTCCCAGGGGGGCCTCTTGGCTGTTGTCCTTGGCCATGACCACTTTTTGGCCACTACTTCCAACAGTGGTCAGCATGAATTTCCATAGCCGTACCTTCCAGTGGCCACCCATATTGTCACAGATCTTAACCAGCAGGAACACCTCCAGGCAGGTCTTCCTTCTGGTGAATAAGACGCCAGAGATTGTCAGCAGCTCTTGACCCCTGTATCCCTGGAATCCCTTTAAATTCGAAAAGGTTTAATTTTAAAGGATCTCAATCCCAAACATCTGAAAAGGCTTATGGTTTCCCTCAGTGACTAATGGTCACATTAGACTTCCAGCATCACTCCCCAAGGCCAGCTCTCAATAGGCTCCGTGTTAAGCCCTTAAAGGGCTGTTAAGATGCCACATTATTCTTTTAAAGGTCTTTATATTTCCATTGGCTATTCTACATACCTCTAGCAGAAAAGTCCCATGGGCAGAGATGTTTGGATTCCGGCTTGAAAGACTGATGGGTGTTTTCTCATTGTGGGATCCTTTGGGTACTCCAGAGAGCTGAGCAACCTGTGTGTAGGAAGGAGGTCACTGAACAATCAGGTTTTGAGCAGAGCAGCAGAAAGACTACCACAAAAAGACTGTTAGAAAATTGACAAAAACTCAAACCCAAAAGAATGAAAGCCATCAGAAATGATGAGTGAACTGAGAATGTGTATAATATTCTCAGGAAACCATTTTAGTTGCTTTTCCCACTTTCTTTCACTGTTCACTAAGGCAGATACATGAATTGACGTCTCTGCAGCTCGAGCAAAGCTCCTGTCTTCTTTAAAAGGTATCTCTCTGGGTCGGGAAGATCCCCTGGAGAAGAGAATGGCTACCCACTCCAGTATTCTTGCCTGGAGAATTCCATGGACAGAGGAGCCTGGTGGACCACAGTCCATGGGGTCACAAAGAGTTGAACACGACTGAGTGACTAACACTTTCACTTTAACTTTTACGAGAGGCCACCTTATCAAACCCACAACTCCCTCCCCACGAATAGGGAATTTTAGTGTTTGGCTCAGGGTCCACACACCTCCCTTCTCTCTCCATATCCTTCTATCAAGATGTCTACGCAAATGGAATTCTGAGAATTGCCTCAAACTTTTCAGAGTTCCTTAATGTAAACATGGAAATGCCTTGAGGTACAAATTATCAAGACATGAAATAAATTTCACATTGAGATTCATCAGCTCAAATTATGGGTAAAGGTTAAAAATCAGCAAATAAGTAAAATACAAAACAAACAAAAACAACAAACTCGGTCATGTAGAAAATATTTCCCAAGTCCCCTCTTTTAATGTGATTTTCAGCACTCTATAATAGCTCACTAGAGAGGATACAACAAATACTGACCACAGATCAGAATGAATTTAGGTAGAGAGAATTCAGGTTGAGGAGAAAAATAAGGAGTCGAATCTATTCTTATTAAAAACAAAACAAAAATCCCTCTGGAATGATAAAAAAAAGAACATTTGTAAAAAGAGTAAAACTAATATAGTTTGTCTTTTTTTTTTTAATGCTAAGGGTTTCAGTATTAGAGGATTTCAATCACAAACCTAGAATAAATCAATATACACTGGATTGAAAAATAGTTGATATTGTTAGCAGTGAATGCAGAAGTATAAATTTAAATTTTGACCTCAATTTCCCAATTTAAATAGCTCTACAGATGGTAAAGAGACCCTGGTTTGATTCCTGGGTCAGGAAGAACCCCTGTAGAAGGAACTGGCAACTCATTCTTTTACTCTTGCCTGGAGAATCCCATGGGCAGAGGAGCCTGATGGGCTATAGTCCATGGGGACACAAAGAGTTGGACATGACTAACATACACTGATTCTTGGATTTCATATGGTTTGTTTTAAATCTATCTGTATTTCCTAAATTTTGTAATAACTTCTTTGTATAGCACCCATCATATCAGCAGTCAGATTTGGGTACTTTCTGTGCTTTATGTATTATTTTTATAAACATGATGATTGACTGGATGTCACTTGAAAATATAAGATAATAAATATAAGATATTCTTAAATCAGTTAGATTCATGGGTCTAGTATTATTCTCTTGGTCTTTATTATATTTAGGACTAAAATGTAATCACTAGAGTATTTATTTATAGTCCAGCCTTTTCAGGGAAAAGACCCAAGATACCATAAGTGATATTCATGAAGCCTGGTTGAAAATAAAAATGAGTATGAAAATAAGTCTGTACATAGCAACTACTTTAAAAAAAATCAGACAGCTGGGTTTAGTTTGAAATTTGCATTTATTCACACATGAGTAAACATGATTGAAACTATTACCTCATCCTCTCTTCTCTGAGTCCCTTCTGCCCTGTCCCGGGATGCTTTATTAGCTGGTCATTTCTAGCCTTTGTTTTGTTGTTTTGTTTAAATTAGATAAGGGAAATTATTGTTTATCATAAAATAGTATTTGCTATCCATTTGTTTGTCTGTATCCTGTTGAAATGTACCATACATAATAAAGTGTTGATAAACCTTGTTGCTGAAGTAGAACTTACAGAATGAGAAGTTATTTTCCAGAAGGGACTTTAGACACCTTAAAAGCTTGTTGTGTAGATACTAGTTGGGTATATACTAGTCTATTGCATGAATATTCTCTATTCTACTAATTAAATGGTATTTATCAAGTCCCATTAAGTATATGTCAAATATATAGTTTCATGGTTTCTAATAGTTAGCTTCATTTTGGAATTATGTTTTAATGAAAGAGCCTACTGATAACCTAATAAAGGCTCCTCTGTCCATGGGATTCTCCAGGCAAGAATACTGGGGTGGGTTACCATTTGCTTCTCCAGGGGATCTTCCCGACCTAGGGATCCAACCCGGGTCTTCCGCATTGGAGGCAGACACTTTAACCTCTGAGCCACCAGGGAAGCCCAATAAAAAATGTTGGAAAAGATCAATCTGTCCTCTGAGATTTAAATAAAAGTTGGCATGAGTACATCTGATGTTGAAAGGGATATCCAATGTCTCCCTAAGATCTTCGTGCAGTTTGAGAAATGCTTACAAATAATTCTAACTTTGAGTTTCTTTCTCCACTAATTTCTCAATTTCATTTCCCATTCATATCAAAGGGGCTGTGGTAGTTTTGTTACACTGAACTTGTTATATGCACTATGCATTATCTTTCAGGAGCTCATTATCTGAAATATTAAAAGGAAGGCTTTTCCCCCTACAATATAATGATGACTGTTTTTTGTAGACAATTTGGAAAGTCTAAAATATTATGAAGATGGAAAAAATAACCCCCAGATAATCCCTTTTAATGTCTTGGTAGCATTCTTTTAAAAAATTGCCTAAATCCGTGTACGTACTTTTAAATTTTTCATTTGAGATATCATGTACATATAAAAAGTGTATGTGAAGTTTTCTCATGCTCCCACCTCCAAAATGACCACTATTCTGAAATCCATCACTGTTGATTAGTTTTGCCTATTTTTCAATGTCATTGTAAGCAGAAACATGCAGTGTATGTGATTTGTATGTACTGGCCTCTTTCATTTCGTATAATATCAGCAGTTCCTTTTTACTGATATATACCAGTCTATTGCATGAATATTCTCTATTCTACCCATTCTCCTGTTTGGACTGTTTTCAGCTTTGGGGATGGATAAAACTGCTTTCAGAATTTTGCATGCATGTATTGCTCATTCTTTGGATCTATACCCACGAGTAAAAGTTTTCTATGTAAAATGTTTAGGTTTAGCAGATTCTGCCAGACAGTTTTTTAATGTTATTATGCTTATCTAAGTTAACTATTAACCGTGCTGACAAAGATTGTGTTAGATTTGTTAACCTAATGCAATTGTTAATTTATTTTACTTTCTTGAGACGTAAATTCTAATTAATATATGATATTCCACATTTCTTACTAATTTTTCTTTGTCTTTTAAATATAAAAGGAGATCAGACCAGTCAATCCAAAGGAAATCAACCCCAAATATTCATTGGAAGGACTGATGCTGAAGCTGAAGCTCCAATATTTTGGCCACCTGATGCAAAGAGCTGACTCATTGGAAAAGACCCTGATGCTGGGAAAGATTGAAGGCAGGAGAAGGGAATGACAGAGGATGAAATAGTTGGATGGCATCACCGACTCGATGGACATGAGTTTGGGTGAACTCTGGGAGTTGATGATGGACAGGGAAGCCTGGCGAGCTGCTGTTTATGGGGTCACAAAGAGTCAGACACAAAAAGTCTAGCAACTGAACAACAATGTAGAAGAGAGTCTCTACGTCTATTGCTTTGTATCCTATATTTAGATTTGGAATCTGACAGTATTTTAAGAAAATATTTTATGTTTACCTTATTTTTAGTCTTAGCAACAGTTTATATATAATCAGTATGATTCATGAGATAAAAAAAATAGCTATTGTAAATTTACAGAAGAAAAATCTTCTATGAATTTATTTATGGAATTGGAAAATGAGGTAAGAATATACATTGAATTTACATGAATACACGAATTCTGTAGAGTATGTATGTTGCACATGCTCCTAGGCACTTGGCAAATTAAGGAATAGTGACCTGAATGGCTTAGTTATCTGTTTTTTTTAATAGAAGTATACTTGATTTATTATAATATATTAATTCCTGTTGTACAGCAAAGTGATTGAGTTAAACATATACATACATTCTTTTTTATGTTCTTTTCCATTATGGTTTATCATAGGATATTTAGTCATCTGTTTATATATTGTGAGCTGTTTATCTAAATTTGAAATTATGAAAAACTTTAACACTTTGGCATATCCTTTGCTACTTTTCTTTTTATTGAGGAGTTAAAAGATTTGTTTTTAAACTATTTTTCTGATTATAAAATATTGCATGTTCATTTCTAGAAATTTGGAAAATTACAGAAAATTATTTTAAAAGAATATAAAATTGTTTTAAATTGATTATCATGTGATGAATACTATTAAGAGATTATCAATTTCTTTTAAAAGTCATCTATGGGTTATGTCTGGGGTTGGTACAGATTGGGCCAATCTCTTCTGAGGCACTGTTAGTTATGGAGAACAAGGATATGACACAGCAGTCATCATGGGGACATTCAGCTCAGTTCAGTTGCTCAGTCGTGTCCGACTCTTTGTGACCCCATGAATCGCAGAATGCCAGGCCTCTCTGTCCATTGCCAACTCCCAGAGTCCACCCAAAGCCATGTCCGCTGAGTCAGTGATGCCATCCAACCATCTTATACTCTGTCGTCCCCTTCTCCTCCTGCCCTCAATCTTTCCCAGCATCATGGTCTTTTCAGATGAGTCAGCTCTTTGCATGAGGTGGCCAAAGTATTGGTGTTTCAGCTTCAACATCAGTCCTTCCAATGAACACCCAGAACTGATCTCCTTTAGGATAGACTGGTTGAATCTCTTTGCAGTCCAAGGGACTCTCAAGAGTCTTCTCCAACACCACAGTTCAAAAGCATCAATTCTCTGGCACTCAGCTTTCTTTATAGTCCAACTCTCATATCCATACATGACCACTGCAAAAAACATAGGCTTGTCTAGATGGACCTTTGTTGACAAAGTAATGTCTCTGCTTTTCAATATGCTGTCTAGGTTGGTCATAACTTTCCTTCCAAAGAATAAGCGTCTTTTAATTTCATGGCTACAATTACCATCTGCAGTGATTTGGGAGCCCAGAAAAATAAAGTCAGCCACTGTTTCCACTGTTTCCCCATATATTTGCCATGAAGTGATGGGACTGGATGGCCATGATCTTAGTTTTCTGAATGTTGAGCTTTAAGCCAACTTTTTCACTCTCCTCTTACACTTTCATCAAAAGGCTCTTTAGTTCTTCGCTTGCTGCCATAACGGTGGTGTCATCTGCATATCTGAGGTTATTGATATTTCTCCTGGCAATCTTGATTCCAGCTTGTGCTTCTTCTAGCCCAGTGTTTCTCATGATGTACTCTGCATAGAAGTTAAAGAAGCAGGGTGACAATATGCAGCCTTGACATACTCCTTTTCCTATTTGGAACCAGTCTGTTGTTTCATGTCCAGTTCTGACTGTTGTTTCCTGACCTGCATGCAGGTTTCTCAAGAGGAAGTTCTGGTGTTCCCATCTCTCTCAGAATTTTCCACAGGTTATTGTGATCCACACAGTCAAAGGCTTTGGCAAATATCATGTTTAGTGTATAATGAATAGATTCCTTATGATCATCAGATGACCAATTGGGTCTTTTCTCTTAATTGTCATAATGAGGTAATGAATTTAAATATAGATGATAGGCTTAATACACTGATTTTTATTGTCTTAAGAAGCTCAAATTGCCTCATCTTTAGTAGGAGTCTCTTCAGCTTACCTGTTGAATCCTTTCAATATGTTCTTAATCGTCCTTGTGAACTTCATTATTATCTAATATATAAAGGTATTCCCTGCATAATTGTTTTTAACTTACACATTTCTTGCTCCAGTCCTGGAATCAGCTATTCTTCAAGAAGCTCTGGTTGTTTTAGTGGAAAGTAACATTGCAAGGGTACAATTTGGGCCTAGGGATGCTCATTGTTTTTGAGTTGTCATTGTAGTTTACTCAGTGAGCAGATGTAGCAAAATATATATGTATATATACATACACATATATAATTGTGTGTTTTTTTTTTAATGATTTTATTTATTCATTCATTTTTGGCTGTGCCAGGTCTTCATTGTTGCATGGGCTTTTCTCTAGTTGTGGTGAGCGGGGATACTTTCTAGTTTCAGTGCACAGACTTCTTATTGCAGCGGTTTTCTTGTGAAACGTGAGCTCTAGGGTGTATGTGCTTCAGTAGTTGTGGCATGTAGGCTCATCGTTGTGGCTCCTGGACTTCAGAGCGCAGGCTCAATCATTGTGGTACACAGTGGGCTTAGTTGCTCTGCAGCATGTGGGATCTTCCTGGATCAGGGATTGAACCCATGTCTCCTGCATTGTCAGGCAGATTCTTTATCACTGAGCCACCAGGGAAGCCTTGTGTGTATGTTTTAAAAGATAAAATGCATCATAAATGTATGCTGATATTTCTAATCCAAATTCAGGACTACAGAATCTAACTTAGTGAAGTGAAGTCACTCAGTCATGTCCGACTCTCTGTGACCCCATGGACGGTAGCCTACCAGGCTCCTCTGTCCATGGGATTCTCCAGGCAATAGTACTGGAGTGGACTGCCATTTCCTTCTCCAGGGGATCTTCCTGACCCAGGGATCGAACCTGGGTCTCCCGCATTGTAGACAGACGCTTTACCATCTGAGCCACCAGGGAAGTCGAATCTACCTTAACCACTTTAAAAAAATTTAACTGAAGGATAATTGCTTTACATTATTGCATTGATTTCTACCAAGCATCAATATGAAACAGCCATAGGAACTTAACCAGTTTTATATTAAATCTGTATTTTCTGACTTTCTCACTAAGAATCCCAGTATTCACCACTGCTAAGGATAGTATTTTGGCCACCTCATGCGAAGAGTTGACTCATTGGAAAAGACTCTGATGCTGGGAGGGATTGGGGGCAAGAGGAGAAGGGGACGACCGAGGATGAGATGGCTGGATGGCATCACTGACTCGATGGACGTGAGTCTGAGTGAACTCCGGGAGTTGGTGATGGGCAGGGAGGCCTGGCGTGCTGCGATTCACGGGGTCGCAAGGAGTCGGACACGACTGAGCGACTGAACTGAACTGAACTGAAGAATAGTATTAAAATGTCTGTAGTGGTTAATTTTCTTTAACCTGCATTATACACACCATAGTCTCAGAATAACAATACCATCGCCACTACAACCAATGAGAGCGTGCATGTGTGCGTGCATGCATGCGTGCTCAGTTGCTTCAGCTGTTTCGGACTCTGCGATGCTGTGCACTGTAGCCTCCCAGTCTTCTCTGTCCAGGGGATTATCCAGCCAAGAACACTAGAGTGGGTTATTGTGCCCTCCCCTAGAGAATCTTCCTGACTCAGTGATTGAACCTGAATCTCTTACGTCTCCTATATTGGCAGGTGGGTTCTTTACCACTAGTGGGGAAGACCCTACCACCAAAAGAGTAGTTGTGTGTGAGTGTGTGCATGTGTGTGTATGTGTCGGTGGGTGTGTGTCATATGCTACTTTTATTCTCTCCCCAAACCTTTATGATTGCACTCTACACTGTCAGAGTGTATGGCTGCTGTATACTGTACTTTCTCCTCTTTCATCTTTATCTAGTCTTACTTCTAAAGATAAGCTACATTTAATGCCCACCATCAGTCCTTAATGTTAACATTTCTCAGACATCTTTGCTTTTCGAGCCTCTTGTCTAGTAAGCTCTTTAGAAAGGGTTCATAAGAATAATATGTCCTGAGATCTTATATGGTTTTAATGATTTGTTTGTGTCCCTTCTTCTTCAGTATCAGTTTTGAAGGATAAAAATTCTTTGGCTCACGTTTTCTTTCCTTCAGTACCTTAAATATGTTATTGTAATTTTTCTGATATGAAGTGTTGTGGTCATTATCACAATGATGAATTACTTTTCTTTTACTTACAAGGTTCATGTTCTTTTTGCCTAGATGTTCTAACAATTTTTTCTTTTGTTTTATATTCCATCAGTTTTACTAGAATATGTCTCAGTGTTGGTTAATTTTATTAGTATCTTCCTGTATCACTTTCAAATCACTTTTTATTTCAGTTTTCTTTATTTATAGTTTTGGGGTTTTTTCTTCATCAGGAATTCCTACTATCCATATGTTGGACCTTCCTTGCCTATCTATAATATTTACCACTTTTGAAACTTTTAAATTTTTTATTTAAAAAAACTTCGCTCCTTCTCATCAACTACTCTTCTTAAGGAATTATCTGTTGTGTTTGTTCACCCTTGTGTCCCATATAGTTTTCTAACATTTCTTTAATTTCTAATTTCTTCTTGAAATTATTTCCAACTTTTACTAACTCATTTATGTTGCTATTTAATGTCATTAGTCATTTCCTTTTAATTATTTATATCTAGTGTTATTTTCTTAATGTTCTGTTGAAATAGTAGATTATAGTTTCGGCATGTTTTCTGGACAAGTATTTCTGGCAATCTTCTTTTATCTGTAGAAATGCTATTCTATCCCCTATTATTATATTTTCATATAATATCTTCATATGGATTTGACTGTGATGATTCTGTTTTTCTATTTTTTATGCAAAATTATTTTTCCTGAACTTTATTTAAGAAGACATCTCGGTTTAAATAGCTTTTCTAACTACACAGAGTTCCCTCTTTTATTGTTTTCATGTGTTAAAAATATGGCCATCTGCTTCTTGAGCTTTTGAACTTGTTTTCTTCTCATTTGTATCCGGACCTTCTCTTAGAATGTCTTTGTTGTTTCTGACTTAATTTTGATTTTACTCCTAAGAATGTGGAGTCCTCCCTTGGGAGACAGGCTTGGTTTGTAACTTTTGTTGGAGTGGGCAAAACAAAACTCTTACCAGTTTCACAAGATATCCTCAGATTGATCTGTATTTCACTGCTGGCTATTTTGAAGCTCTCCTCTTCTCAGATGCATCAAATACCTTGTTGTATTCCTTTGCTTTTTCTCTCATTTTATTCTGACATAGTAAAAGTCATGTAGTTGATGACTTCCCCCAACTCATATCTTAGGGTGCAAAGGATGTTTTGCCAACTAATTTTGTTATATGTCTCATGGTGTTTTGATTTCGCAATCTAATTTCTGTTTTTATGTGGAAATTTGGAAAATCTTAAAATCTATGCTTCCGTTATTACTTCTGTCTTCCCAGAATTCTCAAATTCCTTTTAAAACAGCCAGGTTCATTTACCATGGCCCCTAATCTTTGCAGCTAGGAGTCAACTGACAGAAAGGAAATATAAACCAAACAATGTGCTCTGTGTTTGTGTGTTGTGTGTGTGTATGTTTGCACGTGGATTTATTTGGGGAAGTGGGGCACAGCTACTGGCGGTGTTGCTATATATGTATGTGGGTGTATTCTAAAAGTCCAATGTTTTGACCAGAAATACTTTTCACATTTGAAGACGGGAAGTTTTCCCTTTGGTTTGTGGCATGGGCTCTGTTTGGAGAACTAGCCTTTATTTTCGGATGTATTTTTGTCTCTTAGAATGACACTGGCACTACAACATTGCTAATTACCTTGTGATGGCTTAGTCTGTCTGCAACTATTTTTTTCCCTAGAATCCACAGCTATTCTTATCTAGAAAAAATGGGCTTCCAGTTGTCCCTGGAGTATTCCTTTTGTTTGCTGCTTATGTTAGTTGATTTTTCAGGGGAGATCTGGAAAGATCCAATTATCGTTTCCATGCAGGTCTTCTTGAACAATTTCATTTTGTCAAACTACTTAATGAACTATTGATCTTGAGATCTGACGTAGTGAACACTTGGGGAAATGGGAGTTGGTTTTAAGGCAAATTTCTATAATACAAATGAATGGAAGGTTGGCTTATCCTTCTTTTTGTACTTATGCCATCATCTATTTGTGATTGGGTATCATGGTAACTGAAAGCAGAATTATGCAAAATAACTTATTTTTACAGATTTAATAGTAAGATATTGAAGCTCAGAAATAGATCTACAGTAAAGCATACAAATTCAAAAAATAGTTAAAAATCTTCTATGTGCAAGGCATATGTAGGCTAGTTTATGATGATGGGTTGGAAATTAAATGCCTATAACAGCAGAGAGATATTAAATATAAACAGAACAATTGTGTTATATAACAATATAACAGAACAATCCCTGTTATAAATAAAACAGGGATTGGTGGAAACAAATAATCTGAAGAGAACTGAAGTATTTATAAAGTACTGTGAAGATAATGGAGAAGGCAATGGCAACCTACTCCAGTACTCTTGCCTGGAAAATCCCATGGACAGAGGAGCCTGGTAGGCCGCAGTCCATGGGGTCGCTAAGAGTTGGACAGGACTGAGCAGCTTCACTTTCACTTTTCACTTTCATGCATTGAAGAAGGAAATGGCAACCCACTCCAGTGTTCTTGCCTGGAGAATCCCAGGGACAGGGGAGCCTGGTGGGCTGCCGTCTATGGGATCGCACAGAGTTGGACACTACTGAAGCGACTTAGCAGCAGCAGCAGCAGTGAAGATAATGAAAAGTGCCTATGTGCTCAACAGTGTGTATGCCTGTAAATTTGTGACACCTGATTCATTGTGAAATATGTTTATGTAAAAATTCTATTGAAGGGATCAACCAATTGATAAGGATAGATGAGAAAAAGATATTTAGAAAATTATAAGTGCACAGTTTTAAGACAAAAACTTCCCGTTTAATAAATGAAAAACCAAGCCCTTTATAGAAAAAATATATACTTTATTTTCAACTAGAAAGGTGCAAACATGTAACTTTTGGTCACACTCTCAACAAATAAACTGTCCAAAAAACAGTCATAGTCAAAGTAGAGACAAATGCTTCCAGGTGGAAAAACCAATCAGCTATACAGAGCCACTCGTTTTTAATAAAGGTCATTTGTTCGTTAAAAGTGAGGCTACCACGTTTCCAACCTACAGATCAGACTTTGAAGGACATCACTGCCTCATCTTCAGCAAACAACCTGTTTGGATGGACTGTTGCTCCAACTGCACAGAATTTCTATTTGAATATCCATTTCATGCTTTGAATTATCCGACAAGCTTTCCGTCCTACCTATGGTGTTCAGAATTGAGGCTAACACTTGAAATATCAAAGCATTAAAAACATAAAAAGGCACAAACAACTTTAAATTAACTTAGATAACTGTACAAATATATATATATACACACAATATTTACAGTATCAATAAAAAAAAATCTGGCTTGTTACAGGCAAATTAGCTTGCCACAAGCTGTCCAGTCTAATAGACAGAATTCTGATTCCTGAACAATGTCATCGAATCAGAAATGTCATAGCTGAATCTGCTGTTCTGACTTAAAGACGAACTTGACTCAGCCTCATGATGGCTGGAGAATGCACATCCGAGCTGTCGCTGGAGCTATAGGCAGGTCAGTGAGCATGCTAAAGTTTTTCTTTTCAGTGACATTCCAAATAGCAGTCACATCACTACCCCTAAAGATGACAAGACTTTCTACTGGCCTCCTCCCACTGCTCCTAGCATACATGCTGGCGCTGCGCACTAATATAGTCCTATGGTCAAGTCTCAATTTCTTCAAACCAGTGTCTGGGGTTGATGGACTATTTGTTTGAATATCACATGGCACAGTATTTTGAATTTGGTGGGAATTTTTCTTTTCCCCCGTTAGAAGCACAGATTTAGATAACTTGTGCCACTGAAATCACGTGTACACAAAAATGAGATGTGAATCGATTCAAGTGACAGCCTAAAATGTCCACATGTCTCACTGTCTCTGGCTTTAGGCCATGTCTCCATACATCTTCCTGTAGTACAGTGACTCGAAGATGTCATTGTCTCCGGGGCAGTTGTAATGGCAGGCACAGGTCTTGATGAACATCATGCTCTTCTTCATGACTTCCCCATCAGGACACTTGAACTCCACAGGAAGGGTGGTGGTTCTGTGAGGGGTGCAGCACCGCCCGTCTGTGCACACTCCGCAGAATTTAGCTCGGTATGTCTTCATGCTGGTGCAGCCAGAGAGCTCAAACTTGATAGGCTTGGAGATTTTGGGGGTCCGGATGCACTTTTTGCCTTTCTGAGGAAGACAAGGGAGGAGAGAAAAATCAATGACTCTGCAAGGGGTGTGGCTTTCTTCAACCTCTGTGTGTTCTAGTCTCCCGGGCATCTAACTTCTGTTTATATTTTGAGGAGGGAAAGTTTGAGTCTCATTTGCCAGTTTTCCAAAAATAGACATGGCATCTTTGGGGGTGTCTTGAATGAAACAGGGCTGTGGAGGATTTCCTAGTAGAAAACTGGTGGTTTCTATTAGGGAAGGTCTCATCCCAGTAAAACAGCTCAATGGTATTTTTGGAGATAACAGGCCTCTGTAACAGGGGTGATAAGAGACCTAGCTGTAGGCCAGTCCACTCTTGTTCCATGACCAGGAGTCAACAGAAACAGAACACCATACCTTAATATTCTCCTCCAGGTCAGCTTCGCAAGGCCTGACCATGCAGAGGCGGCTCTGCTTCTCCAGCCTGCAGAAGGCGTTGTCATTGGTAACCCGGGTGGAGATGCCCATTCCGCAGGTCTTGGAACAGGCACTCCACTCTGTGGTCTGGACCAGGCAGTTGGCTCGGATCATGGTTGGGTCTGGGCCAAACGTGTCTTCCGGCCGGTAAGCTATGAGAGCAGAGCACACAAACACAAGGTGAGACACTAGGCTAAGACACTTCCCCTTGCCCTCGGCCAAGTCAGGACTCGGCCCCTGGGGGAGAATCACGCAGGAGGCTCAGCTCACCTGCGAGGGCAGGGCCGACCACGGTGTGCTCCTTGGGCTCATCACACACCCACTCCTCGCAGCATTTCCCGGGCAGCTTGACCCTCCGCGGGAAGGGGCAGTCGGGGCTGGGCAGGCGGATGTCCACGCTGCATAGGGGCACGCAGCCCACCGACCCGTCCAGACACGTGCACTGGTATTTGCAGCTGCTCTGAAAAGACTCTCCGCTCCGGTACACAGTTCCTCCGAAGACGCAGGGGGCACCATCTTTAGCTGAAGGAGAGGAAGGGAAAAGGGGGGGATGCAGGGCTCAAGCCTCATTCTGGAGGCTCCAACAGGAAGCGCATCGGGGATGGGAGCTGGAAGCTGGGCTCCAGGGGGAAGGCTGGAAACAGCCGAAGGGGAGGAAGGGACCCAATTCGAGCGGCGTTATTTTCCGTTAGCGGGAAGGTGGGTGTGAGGGACGAGGTCATCGACTGTCCCCCACTCCGGGACCCCAGTGTTGGGGTCGGGGTCGAGGGGCCCGGGGAGGTGGGGTGGGGGCGGGGGCTGCAGGTCTTACCGGTGCATACGCCGATCTTGCGGTTGGCCGGGGAGCCGAAGTCGCAGAAGAGGCCCTTGTGCGGATCGCAGGGGTCGCGCTCGGTACACAGCTCGCTCAGCTGCTTGGCGCACACGCGGCAGCAGCCGCAGCCGTCCAGCACCAAGCTGACGCCGGCGGGGCAGCGCGGCGCCGGGCCGGCAGGGCACTGGCACGGGGCGCTGCAGTCCTGGCCGGAGGCGGACTGCGGAGGGAGGCGGCGGTCAGGCGACGCACGCCCCTCGGCGCCGCCTGGCCCCCTTCCCGCCCTCCGCGTCCCTCCCCCCGGCGCCGGCCGCTGCGGGGTCTTCGGTGCTTACCCGGCTGCAGAGGGCGAGCAGGAGCACGAAGGCGCAGCGGACCGGGCTCAGGCCGGTGGCTGACATGGTCGGGGCGCTGCAGCCGGCGGG
This sequence comes from Budorcas taxicolor, assembly GCF_023091745.1. Taxonomy (NCBI): domain Eukaryota; kingdom Metazoa; phylum Chordata; class Mammalia; order Artiodactyla; family Bovidae; genus Budorcas; species Budorcas taxicolor. Next base: position 61,386,597 of record NC_068918.1, read on the forward strand.
CGGCGGGCGGCGAGAGGTGGCTGGCCGGGCGGGCGGCGCGGGTTTGGGCCGGAGGCGGGGGTAGGGGCGCGCCGGGCTGCGGTCTCGGGAGCTGTCGGCCGGGGCGGCTGCCGTCGGACTGGAGGAGGTGGGTCGCCGGCGGTGGGAGTCGCACTGGCTGCCTCCTCTCAGCGGGGAAGAGTTGTTGTGTGAGGCCGGGGCGGGCGGCCCGAGGCTTTTATACTCTCCGGGCGGCCCCGGCTCGCCAATGAGCTGAATGGAGTCCTACACAAACAGGGACATTCCTCGCATTCCTCCCCACCTTCCTGCCTCATCAACTCACACCGGATTGATCCTGACCCCTTGACACTCAGCATTCCTCCCGTCTGAAAAAGCTGGCACACTCCAGCTCACCGAAAAAAAAAAAAAAAAAGGGGCTCAGTATTTCCAGCCACCAAATAGGATTTTTCCCCCCTTGCCTCTTCGCATCACTCCTGATTTATATCATATAAAAACACATCGGCAGTGATTTTATTATTATTTTTATACTACTTTTTAAAAAATACCACTCATTTCTGTTTCTGATAGCTGTGCCTGTTCTACCCACTGACGTAAATCCTTTGTAGGAGATAGCTGAGAAAAGAAAGGCTAATAGCAGGGATTCCTGAAAAATTCGAAAAGGTTTCCTTTTTATTTTTTGGTAATGATTTTTAGTTTTAGAGGCTGTCTGCCTTTGAAACTCTTCAGAGGGCACAAGAGGGGTTCATTTTCTTTAACTGCTTGAAATCCCCAAGAAGCAGACGCATACCTGCAAATCTCTGAATTCCATATGTTGGGGATGTAGGAAATTGATCACTTGTCACATGAAATAATGTGGGTGCCCATGGCCAGAGTAGAAAGAGAATAAAGCCAGGGGTCTGAGTATGGATGCAGTTTTATGGGAGAGATTTCCACACTTTCTTTGTGTTCTCTTAATATGTAGCAGTTTTAGTGTTGTGGCCATAGAGAGGGAAAAGGGATGATTGGGCATCAACACTTACAGAAAAAATCGGTCTGTTATGTCAGGACAACTGATTCTGTGCTGGGTAGGTAGAAGCCCTGGGTGTTGGGATGTAAAAAGGGGTGGGAAGACAGGAAAACCTTACAGGAGGAGACCAGTATGAAGCTTGGGGTTTACTTGGGGAGTTTTAAACACAGTCATGGGTATTTGAAAAATGAGTGATTTTTCTTATACTAAAACCTATAATCTTTGAATGTGAATTGGTCTTGGTTTGTCTGGCAGTATAAAAAAAATCCAGTTATGTAACAAGAACACTGTATACCATTGTATTTGGTTGTAAACTGAGTGTCAGTAAATAATATATTTTAGTGACTCTCCACATACCTATGAATAGTGATTGTTACTTCTTATTACCCTAGGAGCCTGGAGCCTAATAGAGTTAGATTAGATCAAGGCAGGAGCAAGTTTTATTCCCTGTGCTCCTGTGCAGATGTCAAATATGGCCAACAAAATCTAAACATATGTCCCTTTCCTAATATTGCTATCTAGCTTCACTAAGGAGTCAGGTGATTAACCGTGCTTCCTTTTAGAATATATAGTTTAGTTGCTTATTTGTTAATAACTCCAGTTTCCGTTTTATGGAAAGAGAATGATTCCAGGGCTATGCCATTTTTTCCTATTGTAATGTCACATTGTTGGATGCTGGTGTTACCATGAGCAGATTCATTTTAGCCGTTGATTATTTCTTGTTGAAGATTAACCTATCTGTTTAAGATGCAAAAGCAAGCTTTCAGAACATTATAGATTATAATTTGAAAATAGCCTGTTTAAACAGGCCTCATTTTTTTCAAGTTTCATTTAATTCTGTTGAAAAAGAGCCAAGAAAAAAATAACTACTTTAACTTCAGCACAAACCACATCATCTGTGCACAATTATCTTGTTAAGCAATCCACATGTTGTACAGTGTAGTTGCATGTCAACAGTGTGAATGGCCAGCCAGCGATGGGGGCCTCTGAAGCTGAGGAAGAATTTTCATCATTGTTATTTAATGTTCTTTCCAAGCATTCCTCAAAGAGAAGAGGCCTTAAAAGTTCCTATTTAAAGAAGGAACATTCCAAGTTATGTTAATAGCCGCATGTGTATTAAAGGTAACTTGGTCCCCAATTTTTTCTTCCCCTGTGGATGATTTTAAAAGTCCAAAATATGTGGGAAGCCACAGTGAAATCTTTCAAGACCTAAACCTTCAATTATATCTACCACTAATGGCTGGAAAGGTGTGGTGGATGGGGAAGGGTAGGGATGAGAAGTTGGGACCTCACCCAAGGTGGCCTGCGGCCTAGGCCATGAGCTCTCGTGGCTTGCAGGGTGAGAGAGCTGGGAAAACCAGTTAGGGATTTTTGAATCCTCTAGAGGTCCTAAGAGCCACCACCACCACCAGCTTCATGTCCAGCAGAGTGGAGACTCATTCATGGAGGGGCTAAATTGCTAGACTGGGTTCCAATTGGGTGACCTGGGTTGTATTCTTGGAACTGCCATTCACAAAATTTAGGGAAGTCACAAGTAGGAGTCATATTCTTAAGTTTTCACTTATAAAGTGATGGTAATAATATTTTATTTCATAGGGTTTAAGTATAATTAGATTATAGTTTTCAGAGAATTAGTGCTTTATTTATCTTTCTTGATTTCCTGTTTTTCCACAAGCACATAACAAATTTATTCCTATTCTGCTGTGCTGTTAATATCAGGTCACATTATTAAAAAAATTTGGTTTTACTGTAAAATTCACATGGTCTTTCAGTCTCAAAAGTCCATAGTTAGCTCCAATTGGATGGTTTTAATATTGGCTAAAAGAAGACAGCATATTGAAATATACAGAAAATGGAATCTCAGAATAGAAAAACATGATCTGCATGTAAGGTTAGATTGGGGCTTTATGATCAAAACTCTTTTGAAGAGTTTAAAACAAAAGATCATGAAGAGACTGACAGAAAGAGAGGGAGAGAGACAGTGAATACACCCAAGACATTCACAGACTCAAAGGTATGTTTATATTGTGATACAGATCATCTGGTGTCAGGAAATTCAAAGGGAAAGGCTGACACTCTGTCCTTCACTCATGCCGTGGAATCTGAATTCTTGTACTATTATAAATGACTCAGCAAATGTTTGTGTGTGCCTGGGCGGTAAAGTGGAAATAGTGGCTTCTTACAACTTCTTCCAGCTCTGACTTATCCCAACGCTTTTGACTGACGGCAGGTCAGAAATGGAAGAAAAAAGTTCTTTGAATTTGTGTGCAGAATGGTTAAGATGCACTAATTTTGTCTTGTAAGCAAGTGTTTATCTGGCCAATGCTTTTTAGAGAGCTTTTTTTTTTTCCTGGTAAAATGAGGAATTTACTGAGATGGCCACTGAATCCTATTTACAGAGCTATATAAGGTATGCGTGTGTCTACTCAGGCATCCTTTGTACAGGTCGTTTGGTTAAGGCTTGTAAGATGTTCAGCTGCGGATGTACTACATTCCTTCTCTTATGGTCTTTGTTGATTTTTTCCCCCCTTAAAAAAAGATAAGTTACTTGATCAGGTATCAGACATAGAGAAAACCTGGCAGGAATACAGGGAAGTGGCCAGACTTGGAGTGTTTGTGTACTTAAAGAAGGAATCTTGCACACTTCAACTTTCAGTCATAGACATTTTCTTATAAGAGCAAGCAGGAGTCTGTGCCAGCCCTCAAAGCGGAAATCAAAGCTTCCAGGGAATGTGACTCAGAGCCAAGACCTGTACGCAATACATACACTGAGCTGTCAGATTTATAGGTAGTCTGGCCGTATAAGGACATCTGGACAGGGAGTGATTTGTTGTGGGTTGGGAGTGGGCTTATGATTTTTCTGACATGCCTCAAATCCAATCAAGTAAATGAATTCCAGCAAAAAAGAAAAGAAAAGAAAAAAAGGTGTGCCAGAGGCTTTTGAAAAAATAGTAATAAATATTATCCTAAAATCTTCCGGGACCCTGGCTTGGCTTACATTTCCTTGTATTTGCTTAAGATGAAGGTTAAAGAGAGGGCGTACTCCCTGGGAGTTCAGAGGTGGGAAAGAAGCACGGATGTTTACTATTGAAATGACATTCATTTCCTTCATGCTTTCCTCTCCTTATAATTAGTTCTCTGACTTTCTGAGGCTATTTTCTGATGCAAAGGTATTTGTCAGAAGGTAGTCAAGACTGTTCCATGTGGTCTGTGTTTTATGTTTGCTTGTTCATTTACTTGCTGGTAAATGAAGTTGAGGGTTAGAGGAGTGAGGGAAGTAAAGAATTTTTTAAAAAATATGCTGTTTCCTTCAGTTTGCTATTTGTCTCACTTATCCTGTTCTTTTGGATGAGAATCCTGTGTTGCTTCTAGTCTGCTTGCATTAGTCTGAGATGGTGCTGGAGAATACAGATGCTTCTACATGGAGATGTGTCTCTCTAACACTTTTCCTGATAGGTTAGCAACACAAGTGTATTGCCATAGCAACCTGGAGTATTTACAGCCCTAAGGTAGAGTCTGCTAGATACTTAACGGTGATAAGTGAGTAGGAATGAAAAGAATGGAGGTAACCGTTTTTTCAAATGTGTGATTTGGGAAAAGGAAATCAATAGGTTTAAGAGGAAGATAGAATTTAGATGAGATCATTTATTTCAGAGAATGGGAGTAAGTGAAAGGATAAATATTTTGAGAAGACTAATGTAGAATATACTTGAATGTGTTCTTAGAGATTTCGCTGGGAAGCGGGAAGGTGGGGGCGGATGAAGCCAGAGCCATCAGCTCATCCTTTGAAATGTCCTTCCACCTCCTATCAATAAGCCTGAGGCCCCTTCTCAAAACTTCAGAGCTTCCTGGAATACTTTTTGAAAATCAGTAAGTAGGACTCAGAGAACTGGCTAGGCTTCCCAGGTGGTTCAGTGGTAAAGAATCTGCCTGCCAAGCAGGAGACTCAAGTTGGATCTCTGGGTTAGGAAGATCCCCTGGATCAGGAAATGGGAACTCACTTCAGTATTCTTGCCTGGGAAATCTCATAGACAGAGGAATCTGGCAGGCTGCAGTCCATGCATGAGGTCACAAAAAGACAACACACTGCTGAGCGACTAAACAACAACAACAACAACAACAACAACAACAAAAGAACCGGCTGGGAACCTGGAGATGTGACTTCCATATCTGCAACACCTTCCATGGGAGCTCAGAGATGGCCCTGATCTCTGAGTACTCAATTTCTCACCTGCTTGTAGTTTTTTAGCCTAAGGAGACCATGTTTATGAAAGTACTTTTAGATAAGGTCTGGCAACTTTAAATGTACCCATCTCTTCTATCTTTCAGTGGCTCTTGCTCTTCTTAGGACTAAGTCCAGCTGAGCCTTGATTTTTAAAAATTCTATCGCAATTTGACTTGATAACACCATTTATCTTTGCAGGGATTTCTGAGTATTAAAGCTGTGTGAAAGCTTAGAGAAAATCAAATCTGACTTCTTCATTTTTTAGCCTAGGTGCTCAGAATTGGTAGAGACATTTATCAAATGAACTTTTAGGTAAGAATATCGAATGTAAATATTCAGGACACAACTAAAATTTTATTATTTCCTGTGTCCATGATGTTTTCTTTAGGTTATTTATTGCTCAGAAAGCCAAGATGATATTTTATGCTTAACATCATGCCACATAGATTTTACACTCTACATTTATTGGGACTGACTTTCTTCTTTCATTTGGTTTATAATGCAAACTGTGCTACCATGAGAATGACAAGCAGATTTTCAAATTAAATGGGAACTGGTAGCCAGTACATTCTAGACTGTTGAAAACTAAGTTGTTCAAATTGTCCAAAGAGTTTCTAATATTCCCCTATGTGTGAGTTATTAAAAAACTGTGCATATGGGAATTGTATCTTAAAACCTAGACAGATGGATAAGGCTTTTTGCAAAGGTATCAGAGCTGCTAGATCAGAGCTTACACCATAAAGGAAGAAAAGCCACTCTATTTAAACTCTTGACACCATCAGATTTGAAGTAAATGTGAACTAATGCATTGTTTAATTTGACATTAGAATGCACAATGCCAATTTTGTCTGATCAATTTAACAGGAATGCTTCTTAGCGCTCTGTCCATGTGCCTGAAATGGATACCTCTATGGCTGTATTGCCTTGTGTTTATGTAGAAATTTTAAATTTACAAAAGCCCTTTTACCTAAACGATCTCACTTCAACTTCATAACAACCCTGTGAGGGATATTGTTCCCATTTTGTAGGTGAGGAAATCGAGGTCCAAGAAGACTGAGTAACTTTACATAAGCTTGGGCAGAGGTGGAGCAGGGACATGTGAATTTAAATTCAATTTTAAGGGGAATACCGTAGCTCTTCTTGCAAACTCCACTGCTTCTTTTCTTCACTTTTTATATACATGGATCTCTGAACAGTGCATGTTCTTAAAATAGTGATTTCAGAGCTTAAAACTCTTGAAGCACACACCCTAGAAGGCATATAAAACACTGTGGGATAATTAGCAGAGTTAGCATTAAGTTGCTGAGATAAGCATGAAGTAGAAAGATAACGTTTACTGATCTGTGTTAGGAGAGACTCTTGGGCTTAGACAGATTTTTTTCCCGGACAATTAAGATTTTTGTGATTTTGCTGTGTAGGCAGATGTGTTGCTTCTTATCCACTAACAAACTAATGTAGCTAAAAAAGGAAACATAAATCAAGATGATGGGTATGCTCTGGGAGGCCGAATATCAGGGTGTGTACTACTGTGACATCAGCTTCAGCCCACACTGAAAATGTTCAGTCTCTAACTCAGTGCTGTCTTGTTTAGGCTGAGACTAGGACCAACCACAGGCATCAAAAAAAAAATCTTCTTGAATAATTGCATCATTCCCAGATAAGCTACCCATGTGAATAGATACTATGACAGAGTCTCAGACAGGCCATGGACACTAAAGCCATGCCTGCCATAGACCGATTTTCACAATTATTACTTAATAGGTATGTCTCAGCATGTTATTAACATAGTGCTTATTTTATGAACTTCATCTTCAGTGAAAGTGCACTTTCCTCATATTGAATCCAGTGTGCGTTTCAGGCTTACTGCTTTCCCCTTCTTTTTCTGTGGAATGATATGATTCGAATCCTTTTGAGTTTCATGTTGTTAATGGAATGAGATCTGTGTCATCACCACACATGACAGAGATTAAGAGTCTTGTTGTCTGGGAGTGGCAGGTTTGTAATGTGGGGATTTTCTTATTGACCCATGTGTGTGTATGAAAGCTAACAACCTCAGGATTAAGTTTCATGTAACCATAGACTTAACTTGCTCATGTCTGGAAATGTTTTACCATTAAGCCATTTCTCACGTATAGTTGAGGAAAGCTGATTTTGTCCAAATGAATCTTTGGTGGTATCTTCGTCATTTCCCACTGCTCTCTGTTGATTCTTCTTGCTCATGTGTTTTATCCAGCTGTTTCCAAATATGGCGGTTTCCTGAGACTCCCACTGCTTGCTTTCAACTCTGTAGGTAGGCAGGCAAACTTCTGGCCTATCTTCACATAGACTGTGAACCCATTTTACTTTACAGTGAGGTGAGGCACTGCTGGGCACTGCTGGGTACTGTGGCAGGTGCTGTTGTGGTAGAACTGAGCACAAAACCCTCCATCTGCACAGGGCTCTCCTCACCAGTCCAGCAGATTTTACCAGACCAGCTTATGCAGGAGCTGCCAGCCAGGGGCTGCCACTGCATGGTGGTACCTCTTACACTTTTCCGGTGTTCTCTTCTTGCTCACGGAAGCCTGGTCTTAATTTATAGGGGGCTCAGGAACTACAAATTCCTGTATTGCTCATGCGTCACATACAACTTCCCAGGAAGGGAAAATGACCTCTTATTGAGTAGAAGTGGCAATCTGTAGACTTCTGCCTATAACAACTGCCAAGGACTAGGGGCTTTCTCACTCTGTGTGAGGGCGGGTGACCAAGTGCATTGAGAGTGCATCACCTGGTGTCCTTTTAGAAAAGCACTGCTGAAGGTCACTTGCTTAGGCTCCTTCTTTTTAATGGCAATGGTGGAGGTAGGGAAATTTTACTGTTCTGTTATTTCAGGCAGCCCAGTATTCAGATAAGCTTAGGAAAGCAAAGGGAAAAAACCAAAAGAAACCAGTAGAGCATGTTTTAAAAATCTTTGGTGCTTACATTTTAAGATCTCAAGAATAAAGCCTACAAAGTAAACTTGATTTGTATTTAATTAACGATGATTTTCAACAGTTCTTTTTCGAGAAGTTAAAAATGTAGTTTACTGAAAGATACACATCTTTATAGGCTTCCCAGGTGGCGCTAGTGGTAAAGAAAGGGCCTGTCAATGCAGGAGACTTAAAAGATGTGGTTTTGTTCCTGGGTTGGGAAGATCCCCTGGAGGAGGGCATGGCAACCCACTCCAGTATTCTTGTGTGGAGAATCCCGTGGATAGAGGAGCCTGGCGGGCCACAGTCCACAGGGTCACAAAGACTCAGACATGATTGAAGCGACTTGGCATGCATGCATGTATCCTTACAAACAGTAATGGCAAACAGTCCAATTTAGAAGTTTAAATAAATATAGATGATTTTAATACTAACAATATATATATAAAGCTGAAGTCACTGCCTTTGAATAATTTTTGATATTTTGGTATGAAATTTTATTACTTTAAGTAGGTTAATTCTATAGTTTAAAACAGTTCCTAAAATTAGCCACCATTGTGGATTTAACTAGGCTGATTTTTTGTTATCTTGATTTCAAATGTTCTGTTGATAAAAGTAATATAGAAGTGATGTGAATATAGAATTTGCTAGACTTAGTATTTCTTTTTTTGACTGCTTCAGGAGATATCTTTTTTTTCCTTTTTATTTATTAGTTCATTAATCAGCCATTTTATTAAATGTGTGACATCATGCAAACTAACCTATCTGAGCCTCAGTTGGCACCTATAGATATACTAGTACCTACTTTATAAGATTGTTGGGACAGTGTGAGGGAATGAAATTTCCAAATCTTATAAAGTGCCAAGGACAATGCTTGTCACAGTATAAGCACTCAATGAATGCTCATTAAAGGAAAATAAAACTTTCTTTTAGTTCATATCTAAATATTTTCAGATCTAAATTTCTACAGTAGCACATTGACCAAGTATTAGCCCCTTCGCCCAGTAAGTTTCGGGGTCATATGATCTGCATATTGCATGGAAAGAAAAGAATGTGCTAACAGTTTCTGTTGACAGCCCTTTTCCAGCAAAACACATACCATTGTTATGTCACTTGTGAATGATTTATGACTTGTGGTTCTGTCCTTAGGATCCCATTTTTTTTTTCTTTTTTGCCATCAAAGTGCCATGGGTGGGTGGGTTGAGGGGGGAGTATAAGTTCTTGAAAGAAGTAAAGAATACAACTAAGGAATTTGATGCCAGTTATTACTGAATGTGCATATCGACAACATCTAAGCAGATTATATTAATATCCATGAGAAAGTAAAAGTGTTTATGCTAAAATAATAAACTAGGCTGCTGTTCCATCTTGGATTTAGTTGCAAAAACAATGCTTGGAAAATGTCTCTGTGGAACAGGAGATGTGTGTGTGTGTCTGTGTATGTCTGTGTGTGTGTCTGTGTATCCACATGGGTGATATTGACACTGTAGGGCAGGGAAGAAAATTTAAGTTTCTAGTTTTTGCTGTTAAAATCATGAAATGAAAGAGAGGAAAAGAGAGAAAGAAAGTCCAATATATATATAAGATGAGGATGAGAATGGCTTGGCTACAATAATATAACACAGCCTCACATCATGAATGATACTGAGTCCCCTCTGTACATATGGGAAAATTTAACTTTATGGAATTCAGTTGCTAGAAAAGACAATTTCATAGAACTGTGCAAGTGGAAAATGAAATATCCCTTCGGCTGATGCAGTTGCATTTAATGGCCATAAAAGAGGTGACCTAATTTTATCATGCTAATAGTAAAAGTTGTGGTATTTCATCTGCCTCTTGGGAGAAAGTGAGGCACAACGAAAGTATTAGGGAAGCTGAATAGAGAAACCTAAAGAATGAGTAAATTGGTGATGGTACCATGTGACTCTTCCCTGTTGGAAAGTAGTCATCTCAGCAGGTGGTTGGTTAGCCTTCTTTCTCTCTCTCAGCTTTCCCCCAGAGCCTGCCTTCAGGATCCTGATATGCACAGATGAGAACACCTTCCCCATACTGCCTGCCTTTCCCCTGTCTCCAAAGTGGTGCAGTGTTCTAACGAACCCTGTCCTAAAGATGTTTATGCTTATGAAATATCTTCCTGTGTGTCTTTACAGCACACTCACAGATTTTCTGACTTTTTGGGGGCTTTGTACCTGGCTCCTGCTCTTCCACTGAACCCTAAGTCCTGTAAACATCGTGGGTTTACTCCAATATCCACTGGAAGACATTTGCAAGTTTTTGTTGCCTGTTTCTTTGAAGCCAGCCAAACAAAACAACCCACGCTTTGTCCTGCACATCCTTCTATAGAGTGTGTTTTTATACTCTGCAGCTCCTAAAACACATGTATACGTGTGGCACACAATGACAAACACACACACACACTGTGTTTACTGTCTCCAAATATTTACCATACAACCCATTGTAATAAGGTTTCTGATTTTAGCACAGGGATTTTCCACCTGTTCATTGCTAAATCTAGTGGATTATTTTCAGTCCTTATATATAACTTGATTTCTCTTGGGTTTCGTAGTTGAGTCTCATCCCCTCTCCATCTCTTCGACCCTTTCCTTTAGTCTGCCTTTGAAGTCTCATTTCGCCCTACCACAGAGGCCCTATAGTCTTTTGTCCCGGGTCCTCTTCTTACTAACATGTTCTTCCACTGCCTCATGTAGACCGTTCCTGGCTCTCTGGATCTTGACCGGAAACATTCTTGCTGTGCACAAGACATTAATCTGAATGTCCTACACAGACCTTAAAGTACTCAAAGCCACCCCCAAATCTACTCCCTTGAATTTTCCCAGGCTTAGTGATGGGAACCAACGTCACTCCATGTTGACGCCTGTACGCTGCTTGATATTCCTTTTTCTCTTTCACGTCCTATGTCTGGTCAGCCCCAAAGCTCTATGGACTCTACCTTCTCATGATATTTTCCCAGTATACCATGCCATTAACATCTTTTGTCTGAATCCCTGTATTAGTCTTTTTGTTATTATTTTTTGATCTACCTTATTTGCCCTTTCCAATTTGCTCCTTCCAATGCTGCCAGAAGTACTGCAAAGTATTTACTTACCGGCTTAAAACTTTCACATGGTTTTCATTGCCTTTGAAATAAATTCCTTTGTCTGGTTCCTATCTTTCCCATTCTTATTTCTCAATACCCATCACCCCTGCCCTGTTTTTCATTTCATGTTTTGTTCCAATACTTTAGTTTCATTATGTTAATCATGGCCCTATTACATACTCGTCTTGCTTATCTAGCACCTGGAGGAGCTGTAAAATGTGTTTACACCAAACACAAACCTTCAACTGTATTAGGAGCTTGTTTTTTTTTTGAGCTAGTACATATACATTCACACATACACATGCATTTAGTGAAACAAAAAACTTATAGAAACAATATTTATTGTCACCAAATATGATACTTTCGGTACCTTAAAATCAGTTCTGTTTCATTTTTTTTAAATATTGATTTTGGCCTCAGTGATACTATGATTTATAAGAAATATATAATGGTCTTTCGGTGATATATGTATACTTGGTCTTTGTGCCATTTCTGGCTCACAGCTTTCAGAACACTTGAAATTTCCTAAGTATTGGGAGTGATAAAGGTGTCTTTTGTTATATGAATGAGGTAACCTTTGGAAGCACTTAAGGATTGTTGTTGGTACCAACCTTGAGATTAGAGGGTTGAGACCTGCTTTCCCCCTCTTCCCACCCCCACCATACCAGACCTCTGGGGAGCTGCAAGAGGTTCAATCAATCGCCAGTGGCTGATGATTTAATCAGCCATGCCTATGTGATGAAGCCTCCATAAAAGTACGAAAGGACAGGGTTCAGGAAGTTTCTGGGTTGGTGACCGCATGGCAGTTTAGGAGCCTGGTGTGGCTGGAGAAGGCATGGAGCTCAACACCCTTTCCACCTACCTTGCCTTATGCATCTCTTCCATCTGGCTGTTAAGTAAAATGTTTTTTTGAGTTCTGTGAACTGTTCAAGTAAATTAATAGAAAGCAGGGAGCGGGTTGTGGAAACCTTTAATTTATAACCAGTCAGTCAGAGACACTGGTAAGAGCCTGGGCTTGCAACTGACCTCTGAAGTGGAGGACAGCCTTATGAGACTGAGCGCTTTAATTGTGCAATCTGAATTGTTTGTTAATATGGAGAAACCTACACACACACACACACACACACACACACAGAAATTGGATCTAAGAACCCTTTCAATCTCTAAGCTTATTTTACCATCTAATGAAAACCACACATTAGAAATAAGATATACGGATATAACTTTCAATCCCAGGTTATCAGGATAGGCTATCTGAGTAAGCATTGGAAGAAAGGGGAAGATCACGAGGATGTGAGGTTTGGGGATGCCGTAGACATTTTAGGATCATCAAAAGAGCACCTGTAGATGCTGAGAGATGAATATGTGGAGTCCTAGCAAAATACAGACCAGAGATGCAGAGAAAACATGAGTTCTTGGTACTTAATCAATTTTGTCAGTTTCATGAGCCAGTATGTCTAGCTCTCCTTTTTTTAAATGGGTTGCATATAAGTTCAGTTGAGTTCAGTTGCTCCATCATGTCTGACTCCTGTGACCTCATGGACTGCAGCACACCAGGCTTCCCTATCCTTCCCTATCCTTCATCTTCCAGACTTTGCTCAAATTCATGTCCACTGAGCCGGTGATGCCATCCAACCATCTCATCCTCTGTCATTCCCTTCTCCTCCCGCCTTCAATCTTTCCTAGCATCAGGGTCTTTTCCAATGAGTCGGCTCTTCACATCAGGTTGGCCAGAGTATTTGAGTTTCAGCTTCACCATTAGTCCTTCTAATGAATATTCAGGATTGATTTCCTTTAGGATTGACTGGTTTGATTTCCTTGCAGTCCAAGGGACACTCAAGAGTCTTCTCCAACACCACACTTCAAAAGCATCAATTCTTCAGCACTCAGATTTCTTTATAGGCCAACTCTCACATCCATACAGGACTACTGGAAAAACTATAGCCTTCTCTAGATGGACCTTTGTTGGCAGAGTAATGTCTCTGCTTTTTAATATGCTGTCTAGGTTTGACACAGCTTTTCTTCCAAGGAGCAAGTTGCTTTTAATTTCATGGCTGCAGTAGCCATCTGCAGTCATTTTGGAGCCTAAGAAAATGAAGTCTGACGTGGTTTCCATTGTTTTCCCATCTTTTTGCCATGAAGTGATGGGACCAGATGATCTTAGTTTTTTGAATGTTGAGTTTTAAGCCGGCTTCTTCACTCTCCTCTTTCACTTTCTTTAACAGGCTCGTTAGTTCCTCTGCTTTCTGCCATAAGGGTGGTGTCATCTGTGTATCTGATATTTCTCCTGGCAATCTTTATTCCAGCTTGTGCTTCATCCAGCCTGGCATTGCGCATTGATGTACTCTGCATGTAAGTTGAATAAACAGGGTGACAATATACAGCCTTGACGTACTCCTTCCCCAATTTGGAACCACCCTGTTGTTTCATGTCCGGTTCTAACTGTTGCTTCTTGACCTGCATACAGATTTCTCAGGAGGCAGGTAAGATGGTCTGGTATTCCCATCTCTTTAAGAGTTTTCCACAGTTTGTTGTGATCCACACAGTCAAAGGCTTTGGCCTAAGTGAAAATAACACCCAGCTGTGGATGTGACTGGTCATGGAAGTAAAGTCCGATGCTGTAAAGAATAGTATTGCATAGGAACCTGGAATGTTAGGTCCATGAATCAAAGTAAATTGGAAGCAGTCAAACAGGAGATGGCAAGAATGAACATTGATATTTTGGGAATCAGTGAAGTAGAATGGACCGGAATGGGCAAATTTAATTCAGATGACCATTATATCTGCTATTATGGGCAAGAATCCCTTAGAAGAAATGGAGTAGCCCTCAGAGTCAACAAAAGAGTCTGAAATACAGTACTTGGGTACAGTCTCAAAAGTGACAGAATGATCTCTGTTTGTTTTCAAGGCAAACCACTCATTATCGCAGTAATACAAGTCTATGCCCCAACCACTAATGCCGTAGAAGCTGAAGTTCAATGGTTGTATGAAGACCTACAAGACCTTCTAGAACTAGCCCCCCAAAATATGTCTTTTTCATCATAGGGGACTAGAATGCAAAAGTTGGAAGTCAAGAGATACCTGGAGTGATATGCAAGTTTGGCCTTGAAGTACAAAATTAACCAGGGCAAAGGCTAACAGAGTTTTGCCGAGAGAATGAACTGGGTTCTAGGTATCATACTCCAAAATGTCCTGGCTGAAACAAACTTTGCCAGTGTGAGAAAGATAATTGTTTTACTTTCACATTTATATTTTCTAAAGTAATTACTTATAATCTTTTCCAATTCTATCATAATATTAGGATATAACAATGCTTTCCAGGCTACCCCTTTTTAAAATAACATAATGGAATACATAGAAAATGATAGTATGAAATGGTGTTTTGGGGCAAAGGCTTTCTAAAAGTTCTAAAATTTTGGAAAGGTAAAGGTATAGAAATTCCTTTGGTTTAAAGATATCAAAGATCATAGGGAAGCTTACTGGAAACTTGCTACTTTTTTAAAAAAAGTATTGAGGTAATTTAAAGTATTTCTTGGAAGTTGATTTCTGAGTATTTGTGAATAACCTCTCACATAGCATCAAGTACAAACAAATCTACCATTCAATGAATTCCTTATATAAAGTCTGAGAACTGGTTCGAGCTTTAAAATATTCTATAAATATTCTGTGTTTAGCTAAAACTGCAAATTTACTAAGGTATTAGGAACTATGGTGATTTATATTATATTTATATAGCTTATTTCTATCAATTCATTTATTGATCATATAAATAAAATATTTGAGGCTTATGTATTCATATCTGGTAAACTTATGGTTTTCAGAACACTAGGGAATACAGTGTTTATTTCATTCAAGCCATAATTTATTGAAGTAAAAAGTTCTCTAGAAAATTGGATATGAGGAATATAAGAAAAGTTGCTGGTTGATGTATTGCTAACAATTAATGCAGCTGTCAAAATTGCCTAACCTTAGGCATAAGAAGAACTTAGTGGAAAATTCTTCCAGGCTAGTAAATTTATTCAAATGCTCTAAATTAAACAAATAGACATTTGTTATTATTTCCCTTGCAATGAAATAAGTAATTCACAAATATTTTGAGCATTTGATATATTTCTGACTGTTTCAAACACAGTAGGGTATTAAAAGATATCTAGGTTTTGCTTATGAGGAGGTTATGATCTATTTGCAGAAGCAGGTTATAAGTGTTAAACCAATGATACTGTTTTCTGACATGGGAACCACATGACACTGAAAATTCTGGAGGCTTGGTGTGATGTAATATTTCATGACCCCAAAGTTTATTAGAACTTTTGAAGAACTTTGACGTATAGATTATGATAGAACCGCATGCTATGAGGCTTGAGAGCTTTTTCTCAAGTGTCATTAAGTGGTCATGAATGGATATAGCATTAAGTGTTCTGTAAGTGAAGAGGAAGGAAAAGTAACCAATGTGGAAAACTCCATGTGACTTTTTAATGACTACAAGCTGGGTTAAAAGATGAGGACAAGAGAAACATCAAGGGCTTTCCAGACCTTCAGTTCAGTCCAGTTCAGTTCAGTCGCTCAGTCGTGTCCAACTCTTTGCGACCCCATGAATCGCAGCACACCAGGCCTCCCTGTCCATTACCAACTCTCGGAGTTCACTCAAACTCATGTCCATTGAGTCGGTGATGCCATCCAGCCATCTCATCCTCGGTCGTCCCCTTCTCCTCCTGCCCCCAATCCCTCCCAGCATCAGTCTTTTCCAATGAGTCAACTCTTCGCATGAGGTGGCCAAAGTATTGGAGTTTCAGCTTTAGCATCAGTCCTTCCAATGAACAATGGTGAAATCAGTTGACTTTGCGAATGTTGTGACATATATGGAAGAGAATAGGTGGGCTGTTTGGACCTCAACTCACAGGAATGAAATAGAAGTATTAAGGAAGGAACTACAGTGTAGGCACTGCAATCCTAATGTCTTTCTTTTACTCTGATGTTAAATACTTCAGTTTTAGATTTAGTCTTTTAGTCCTCTGGTCTTTAGAACACGTATGGCAATGCCATGGATTGTAGCCCATCAGGCTCCTCTGTTCATGGAATTCTCCACGCAAGAATACTGGAGTGGGTTGCCATTCCTTTCTTCAGAGGATCTTCCCAACCCAGAGATTAAACCCAGGTCTTCTGCATTGCAGTCAGACACTTTACTGTCTTGAGGCATATATACATATATAGCTCTATAATAATTTTCAGAGCTTAGAAAATGTTAAGAATACACTTGAAAATTTATAAGCAATGATTAAGAGAGTCTCAAAAGTCAGAGTTAGTAATGCTGAAATTATTGTTACGCTTCTGTTTCTCCTCTGGCCTTAGTATTTAGTGTTAGTCGCTCAGATGTATCCAACTCTTTGCGACCCCACAGACTGTAGCCCATCAGGCTCTTCTGTCCATGGGATTCTCCAGGCGAGAATATTGGGGTGGATTGCCATTCCCTTCTCCAGGGGATTTTCCCAACCCAGGGATCAAACCCAGGTCTCCTGCATTGCAAGCAGCTCTGGCCTTAAGTAGTATCTATTATTTTTTCTGTCTATAGCCTGCAAAGCACCAGGAACATGGAAAAACAGAAAATATAACAAACATTTGTTGAATTAATGCATCTTTCCTAAGAGCAGAGATTATATTTCTTCTTTTTTTGTCATTCTCCCTGACTCCTATATGGCGTTTTGCATGCAGTGGACTAAATATAAAGTATTGAAAATGTTTATATTATTGAGAAGCAAGCATGGCTGAAGCCAATATTACTTGGTCAAACTGTCTCATGCATTCTTTTATTCATTCAGTCATTCAGTCATGGGTACATTCGCAGGAACTGTACTAAGGGCTATTGGTCTGATGGTGATTTTATGCCTTTCCTGGTGGATCAGTGGTAAGGAATCTGCCTGCCAATGCAGGAGATGTGGGTTTGATCCCTGGGTTGGGAAGATCTCTTGGAGAAGTAAATGGCAACAGACTCCAGTATTGTTGCCTGGAAAATTCCATGGACAGAGGAGGTTGGCTGGTTACAGTCTATAGGGTTGCAAAGAGTTGGACCTGACTTAGGGACTAAACAGGCTGTCCAACTCTTACTGATCCTTCAACTCTTAACTCTCTTGTCACTTTGTTTAGCATTCCAGACTGAGTGAGGTGCTTATCCTTTCATAACCATTTCTAATTGTATGGTAATTTGTTTGTATCTGTTACCAGATAGGGATCCATAAGAGCAGAATTGAGTCATTCACCTCTTGGTCCCTAGTGCCAAGCCTAATACCTTGTTTATAGGTCTCACTTGAGGGAAATTTGTTGAGTAAATGTTTGTAAAAAAGTATAATCTTTAATGATGATATTGTCAGATATATGACTTTGGTAATTTGGGTTTTAAGTATTGTGTTAGGAAAATTGAAAAAAACTGCCGGTTATAACAGTTTGGAGACAAAGTATGCATTAGTAAGAAGAAATAATTACAAACACAGAAATTTGATATAAGCTATATGATGAAATGTACATAACCATGAATAAACTATTCATATCATATGATGAAATGTACATAACCATTAATAAACTATTCACATTTTTATTGTGACAAACTTACTGTGTGTCTAATAATTAAAACATAATTGTTAATGAAAGTGCTCAGTCGCTCAGTTGTGTCAGATTCTTTTAGTATATTCATGAAAAATTATGTAAAACATGAAATGTACATTTGAGTATATCTTGAGCTGTTTGTTGTTTAATCACTAAGTTGTATCCAATGGACTGTAGTCCCATGGATAGTAGTCTGCCAAGCTTCTCTGCCCCTGGAATTTTCCAGCAAGAATACTGAAATGGGGTGCCATTTCCTGCCCCAGAGGATCATTCCAGTCCAGGGATCAAACCCACGTCTCTTGGATCTCCTGCATTGGCAGGTGGATTCTTTACCACTAGCGCTACCTGGGAAGCCTAATTGTTAATGAAAAGTGAAAGTCTCCCAGCCATGTGTGACTGCAATCCCATGGACTGTAGCCTGCCTGGCTGCTCTGTCTATGGAATTCTCCAGGCAAGAACACTGGAGTGGGTTGCCATTTCCTTCTCCAGGAGATCTTCCCAACCCAGGGATCGAACCCAGATCTCCTGCATTGCAGGCAGATTCTTTACCAACTGAGCCACTAGGGAAGCCCCTAACTGTTAATGAAATGGTGATATTTATTCAGTGTTTAAATAAAATGACTGTCTCTTTAACCAAATTAAATAACACTTAAAATTTCTTTTTGACACTCTCAAATCAAGTAAGTAACAATTATTATCTTTAGGTTGGAAGTATAGATTGATGAGATTTAAAATATTTTTCTAAAACTTAGCAATGTTGTTTGTAACAAATAAAATGGAATCCACTAGTATGCCCTTATTTATTTGATTGTGAGCTTTCAGTCCCCACCAGAACTTTTTGAGAAAAAATAGAATCTATATGTAAGGTAAAGTTTACTTTATAATCAGACATGTGCCTTTACATGTTTGGAGGTGAGAGACAACTCACGTCTTGGATTGGGTGAAGGCAATGATATCATTTCATCCTCAGAACACTATTTGGAAGAGAAGTTGAAACAATTGCAAAATGAGGGAGAAGGCTTAGCACAAGTGGATTTTTGTCTCATGAGATTTGCTGAAATGTATTATTTTTCCTAGAAATGCCTTAGGCCCAGCTTGTGCTTGTTTTAATTCTCTCCATATCCTTCGCAGGTTACTTTGCATATTAGTAAGTATGAGTTGACTTGAACTGAATTTCGCTTGTTTGGACCCACTGCTCTTGAGTCAATTGGCATCCCAAAGGCATGAGGATAGAGCATTCCTTTTCAATAATTAATCTGTGGAACAATTTCCCACTCTATATAACTCCTGGAATTCTCACAAGTAGTCACAAAGGATGGAAAACAGTTGGATATTAAAGCAGGAGATTACAGACCCAATAAGCCAACCTTATCAGCGTTCTTTTCCCTTCACTCCAAAGTATCAGGAGTGACAATTTCAGGAATTATGCATAAACTCAAAGCCGCATCCTACTCTTGAATTCTTGGCATTATTTGGGTCAAGATTTTGTCTCTTTTTTAATTCCAAATGTCCTTTATTTCCTTTTGAATTATATTATTTCTAACAAATCTTTTGGTCTTTTACTTTTGGCTGTGCTGGGTCTTCACTGCTGCTCACAGGCTTCCTCTAGTTGCAGCGAGAGGTGGCTACTCTTTGTTGTGGTTCACAGGCCTCATTGTGGTGGCGTCTCTTGTTGTGGAGCACTGGCTCTAGGCACTCCGGCTCAGTGGTTGCAGCTTGCAGACTCTAGAGCGCAGGCTCAGTAGTTGTGGCACACGGGCTTAGGTGCTATGAGGCATGTGGAATCTTCTCAGACCAGGGGTGGAAGCTGTGTCCCCTGAACTGGCAGGAGGACTTCTATCCACTACTCTACCAGGGAAGTCCAAGAATTTGTCTTTTATGTGGTGTGTTTACATATGGATAAAAGTAGTGAAGTCATTTTCATTGAGAGCATTACCAATTAGAGTCTGAAAGCTCTGAAGGTGGTAATTGTTATTATCATTCAATCAAGAGAAACAACAATTGACTTAGAAGGTGAATGGTAAAACAATATAGAGTCAGTGTTTCATGGATGTATTCACACACTGCTGTATTCAAAATAGATAACCAACAGGGACCTATATAGTACAGAACATGGAACTCTGCTGAAGGTTATCTGGCAGCCTGGTTGGAAGGGGGTTGTTGGGGAGAATGGATACATGTGTATGTATGGCTGAGTTCTTTTGCTGTTCACTGGAAACTATCACAGCATTGTTAACTGATTATTTGTTGTTGTTGTTCAGTCACTAAATTGTGTCTGACTCTTTGCGACCTCACAGACTGCAGCATGTCAGGCCTCCCTGAACCTCATTATCTCCTGGAGTTTGCCCAGGTTCATATCCATTGAGTCAGTGATGCTATCCACCATCTCATCCTCTGACACCCTAAAACAAAATAAAATGTTCAAAAGGAAAAAATAAGTTTAAAAAAGACCTAGGACAGTAAATCAAAAGTAAACCCAACTGAAAATTGATAGTTTTAAAATTTCATACTCACATAATTTGTGGACTAATTCTTGATGCATATGATTAGCCATAAATTTAAAAACAAATGCAAAGATCAAATTTCCACCTCCACTCCCTAATCCCAAAGAAGAGATTTTAAAAACTAATTTACGCATTTTACTGGGTTGACTTATTTAAGGCACAGCTACCCTAAATGGTTATAAATTTCTACATATATAGGGGTTAGCAGATATTTTTATATGGGCAAATCCTGAATAGGAGGAAAAAGTAATTTCGACTTTGGGCATACAACTAGCAAATTTAAGAATAAGAGTTTTCTTTTTAGCTTGTCCTAAAAAATAACACCATGACATTTGATTTCAGGTAGCAGGATGAAGTGACTGCTAGAGCCTGACTTCCTACTATGAAAAAGGTAAGGTATGGAAGAAAGGAACAATCCTAGTGGAAAGCCTAGCATAAGATCACTTATCGACCAAATCTTACTGTTTAGTATTTCCACTTGTAGACTAGATTTTACTCAACATAAATAGATAAAAAAATATGTGCTTTTATTTCAGCTTCTTTTTTTTTTTTTCTGAAAAATAAAAGGCAAAGCATCTATCCTGTAAGATGAATCAGTTTATGTAGTGGTTGCTAAGTACTGTATCTTCTAACCCTGGCCTCTCTAGAGTTTATTTAATGTGGTTCATCTTCAGGAAGTTACAGAGTAATGAAGAAGAGTCATGCAGGAAGTAGTGACAATTTCAGTGTTATCTTTAGGAAAAGTTCCACGAAACAAAGGAAGCCATTTTTAAACTGTCTTAGAACAGGTTTTTTAAAGCTAGTTTAGGATCGTATAATAAAGCATGCTTATTATTTACAGTTATTCCTTTAATAATAATTTTCACATGTGTTTTGGTGACTAACAATACTATTGATATGATTCCCTAAAAGTCTCATGAGTTTTATGTAAAGTTGTTAGATCTTTTTTTGTTCTCAAAGCTTGGAATAGATATTTAAAGACTTGTGCAAAGCCACATAAACCAGTTAGTGGCAGAACTGGTGTTAAGGGTAGGTCTACTGACCTTAGCTCCATCTCCATTGTTTTGTGTTTTTTTTTTTTCTCATTACTTCATCCTATCTTATTTAATTTACTGTGGGAAAATATATTCTGAGAAAAATAAACATAAATGGAAAAGAGTAATGTGAATTCTGACTTACGGATGTTGTTTTAGTAATCTTCAGCATCTTGGTTTATTTCATTCCCAGGCTGTTAATGTCCTGCAGTGGATGCTGACATACAGCAATGTGGTTCCAGACTTGAGCTCAGGAGGCAGGTGTTCGGGTAGGGCTGGTTCTTCTCTTCATTAAATGTGAGAGTTTATGTCTCAGCTGCTCCTTTGGAAAATGGAGAGTGTAACAAAACCTACCTTTGGGGTTCAGTTCAGTCACTCAGTCGTGTCTGACTCTTTGCAATCCCATGAATTGCAGCATGCCAGGCCTCCCTTGTCCATCACCAACTCCCAGAATTCACTCAAACTCACGTCCATCGAGTCGGTGATGCCATCCAGCCATCTCATCCTCTGTCGTCCCCTTCTCCTCCTTCCCCCAATCCCTCCCAGCATCAGGATCTTTTCCAATGAGTCAGCTCTTCACATCAGGTGGCCAAAGTATTGGAGTTTCAGCTTTAGCATCATTCCTTCCAAAGAACACCCAAGACTGATCTCCTTTAGAATGGACTGGTAGGATCTACTTGCAGTCCAACGGACTCTCAAGAGTCTTCTCCAACACCACAGTTCAAAAGCATCAATTCTTCGGCGCTCAGCTTTCTTCACAGTCCAACTCTCACATCCATACATGACCACTGGAAAAACCATAGCCTTGACTAGATGGACCTTTGTTGGCAAAGTAATGTCTCTGCTTTTCAATATGCTATCTAGATTGGTCATAACTTTTCTTCCAAGGAGTAAGCGTCTTTTAATTTCATGGCTGCAGTCACCATCTGCAGTGATTTTGGAGTCCAAAAAGATAAAGTCTGACACTGTTTCCCCATCTATTTCCCATGAAGTGATGGGACCGGATGCCATGATCTTCGTTTTCTGAATGTTGAGCTTTAAGCCAACTTTTTCACTCTCCACTTTCACTTTCATCAAGAGGCCTTTTAGTTCCTCTTCACTTTCTGCCATAAGAGTGGTGTCATCTGCATATCTGAGGTTATTGATATTTCTCCTGGCAATCTTGATTCCAGCTTGCACTTCTTCCAGCCCAGTGTTTCTCGTGATGTACTCTGCATAGAAGTTAAATAAGCAGAGTGACAATATACAGCCTTGATGCTCCTTTTCCTATTTGGAACCAGTCTGTTTTTCCATGTCCAGTTCTAACTGTTGCCTCCTGACCTGCATATAGGTTTCTCAAGAGGCAGGTCAGGTGGTCTGGTATTCCCATCTCTTTCAGAATTTTCCACAGTTTCTTGTGATCCACACAGTCAAAGTCTTTGGCATAGTCAATAAAGCAGAAATAGATGTTTTTCTGGAACTCTCTTCCTTTTTTCCATGATCCAGCTTTTTTACATGATTTACCTTTGGGGTAGATTGTGAGAATTCAATGAAGTATTGTTTATTTAGTGTTTATAATAGTGTTGATGTATATAGTAAGAGCTCCCCAAATGTTGAATACTATTATAGTTACTTTAATTATTAATATTATTAAGGAAAATGAAAGATTTATTTTCCCCAATCAAAATACTAAAAAATCAGGAACCAGGAGAAATTCAGTTTTGGAAAAAGTGCTTCTCAGTGCTCCAGTGATCTTGCTCATAATAAGCATTGTTAGCTCATGGTAAGGGCCAGTAAATGAGAAACAGAAGAATAATGTTTTCAATTAGTAAAAACTTCATAAGTGAGGTTAATTAGCAGCTTAGTTACTAGATTAAATTATCATGCTTTGAAATTCAGGCTTTATTCTGAAAAAAAAAATTGTTAAATAGACTAAGAAGTCCCTTTAGATGTGGCATTAGTCCTCAGGATAGAAGCTTTGTGATGAATTCTAAGTAAGTGAATTTAAGACATGGATTAAATATTCACTAAATATGTGAGTTTAAAAATTATGGAAGTCTTGAGAATTTGTCTTAGGAAATCTGCTAAAAGTAAGTACTATAAAAGTAATAGTTTAATTTTTGGCTCTGATTATAGAAATTGGCAGCTTCTTTTTTTCTCATCCAGTTTAATATATATATATAAATAGTAAAGTTGTAAAAATATTTTTGATCATGTGGTCTTAAGCTTTACAAAATTCTAACTATAGCACCTTATTGCACAAACGGAATCTATAAAACCCAAAAGGAGCACCTGTGGTGTTGCAAGAATGAGGGGCTAGAGGTGGACTCACTGTTTCTGCAAAACTCACTACTCCTGCAAAACTCATGAGTGTACCTCTTCTGTTTGTGTTGTTGAACTTCCCTGATCAGGGTTTGAACCTGCGTGCCCTGCAGAGGAAGCATAGTCTTAGCCACTGGACTATTGGGAAAGTCCCACATACCTCTTTTTAACTGGTGAGGAAACTGACTCCATAGACAGTGTGTGCCTTGCTCAAAGACACTCCCAGATGGACAGTGGCAGAGCCAGTCTTGAATAAATATCTTCTCCTTTTCTGCTCTTTTGATTGTACCATATATCCTTCCTAGTAAAGAATCTATAAATCAGAGCCCTTTAACAATCCAGATTCTTTTCTCTTCTCTACTCTTATTATAGAGGTATACCTGATAGAAAGTCCATTTAGCTTGATATCAGCATGATGGGCACACCCTTGGATCAGTGCAAATCCTCCCAATGTTTAACTGATTAACTCATTAATCAGGTTGATCACCTGCTCTATGGACCTACTACGCACCATGTTACTCCCTGGGAATATCAAGCTGATGGCAATGCCGTCATTTCCCTAATAGGTATAAGAGGAATATATAGAAAGATACATAAACAAATACTAGGTATCTTGAAGTGGCTTAACTAGAAAGTAAAAATTGTGTGAAAATGTTAATTCTTTAAACATTAAATATTTGTCATTATATAATGCTCTGTTCATGGTAAATGAAATACTACTTATATACTAGAATGGCAGGATATTAACTGCTTTTTATTTAGACTTAAAATATTATTTATTCATTTGGCTGCATTGGGGTCTTAGTTGCGACACATAGGATTTTTGTTGTGGTGCACAGATTCTCTAGTTGTGGTGCCTTGGCTCACTCATTGCTACTTTCCAGAAACCTTCTAAATATGAATGCGTCAATGTCTTTGGGAAATGGGAAAAGACAATAGTTTAGAAATTTCTGCTGACCTTGAAAAAGAGAAGATGAATACCTTAAGTGGCTTGACAGTTGACAAGCTCAGGAAAATGTTCTTGGGAATGTGCAATAATGGTTTGTTCAGATTAGATGACATCCTGAATCATAAAGGGCTTTCTCAGATCCACAGTTATTTCAGCTGTCAACCCACAGGATGCCAAGCACTAAAGCATGTTCTGTGAGTGTCAATGTCCTGGGAGACGATTTTTGGAGTGAGTCTCACATTTCTCTGTCTTGTGAGCAGAAGAAATAACTAACTTTGTTCCATTCTATTATTTCCAGACTGTTTGTACAGTGAACAGCCTTAAAAAATGGAGATAATATCTCCCTTCAGAGCAAAGAGCAGGCATGCTTATTGCCCAGTATAAAATATTCAGGTTCCCTAAGCTCAGGGTCCCTCTCCTATAAAGCTTATTATATATGTTCAGGTGTCACCTGACCTTCTCTGCTGATCTTCTGGCTACCATTAGTGCTAAGAGGAATAAAGTCAGTTGTCTCTGATGCAGGCATGGCACATCTTCTTCCAGCATCTGTAAAAGTATGTATGACAGGCTGAATGTTAGTTTGCAAATAGCCTTCACAGCACAGTTCTGGCAGCTGACAAGCCATCTCTTCCCTTCTCTAATCTCTGGTCTAGTGGAAAAAAAAAAAAAAGCACAAGTCATTTAGGGTCCATGAGTATGGTTTCCTGAGTTGTGTATTTTTAGCAGGAAGATTCTGGCATCTCAGAATGCACATTGTTTGTGGAAACCAGATATGCAGTTGGTGGAGACTAATCAGCCAATCATGACACTGCAGAGAATTTGAAGACTTTTAGATAATTCAGTTCTGCTCCTCTGCTGCAGACGTCAGTCTCTTTAAGACCAGCCTTGAGCAAACCTGGGATATAGGTCTTTGGTCTAAGGAACTGCTTTTACTTTTTCCTTTCATTATTTAACATATTTAGAAATTATCCTCACTGTTCCTCACTGGTCTCGATTTTCATCCTTAACTGTGTACTAGACTTCCATTTCTGAATACACTTGAAATGAATTCCATTTCATTTTTGGATGATAATTCTTGATGTTATCATGAATTAACACAACAAACCATTTCTGATGAGATTTAAGATCATTTAAGATATGGATTTTTTTTCTATAATATCATAGATTAAATAGGGGCCAGTCATATATAAGAAAGTTCTCCAACCTTGGCATCTCCTCTCATGAAAGGTTAATACAGTTTTCTAAGATTTAATGATGCCCAATGACTCTGAGGTTCATTTCCGTACATGACTCATTGTTTTTTTTTTTTTTTTTTTGATGCCATATCATGTACCATGTGGAATCTTATTATCAGTTTCCCAATCAGAGATTGAACCTGTGCTCTCTGCAGAGAAAGTATGGAGTCCCAACCAATGGACCACCAGGGAAATTCTTGTCTTCAGGGTTTGGATCTCAGTTTTGTCCTATTAACTTATGGTTCACTTATTCTTCCGCAGTTCTACCCTCTCCCTTCCAACCTCTCAATAAGTCACCCATTTGATTCTGGGAGCTGGTCAACCCTGATGCTGTGCAGAAGCTCAATAAACATTTGTAGAATGATTCAGTGAAGGTGTTGGATCATTTTTATTTGAGTCTTTTAACAAGTACTCTTCAATATAACCAGTTCCTTGATTTCCAATAAAATAATACATGGAAAGAGTGGTAATAATGCCACAAATCATATGATAATAACAACATTGGCCGAGAGCTTACGATACTGTGCCAAGTGCTTTAGATATTAATATATAGCCTTATTTAGTCTCCACAAAGTTACTGTATTATTATCAATACATCAATTATTTATTTTACAGATTTAAAAAATGGGTGCAACAGAGAAAGTTTGCAGTTTTTCGAAAGTCACTCAGTGACGGATCTGACATTCTTTTCTGCCTTCTAAAACAGCCAGGGGTATCTGGTGCACATGTTCTATGGTG
Organism: Budorcas taxicolor; assembly: GCF_023091745.1. Classification (NCBI taxonomy): domain Eukaryota; kingdom Metazoa; phylum Chordata; class Mammalia; order Artiodactyla; family Bovidae; genus Budorcas; species Budorcas taxicolor. The sequence continues at coordinate 61,413,228 of NC_068918.1, forward strand.
GAAGAGGAGAACTGAACTTTTACTTTTGGCCAAAGCTGATATAAATGAGCCATAAAATTGTCTTCTTTGTCACAGGATCAGGTAAAAGGTCAGAGCCAAACTAGAAAAGCTGAACTTCATTGAAAGCAAGCTGTGTGTATTCTCACCAAACTTATTTATACAGCTCTCTCGCATATTAGTTGGATGATTAAAAAGAATAAAAATTTCTCCATGAAAATTTCTATGGTACACTCCTTGGTGGTGTACTTCTGGCTATAATGAAAGGTATATGCATTTTTCCTTTGCCTTATCAGAATTCTTCCTAACTGAATGGCCTGTGGCACAAACTTACTTTCCCAGCTCCATTATGTGAGTGGGTGCTGAATAATTTATTTCATATTATTTGAGGCCTTGTGCGTATTATTAGGATGAGAGGAAACCATGAAAATTATGGGTTCTTGGTTTACTACTTTAACAAATATTTACCAAGGCCAACAAAAACAATATTTACTGCATGACTGGAAAACAAAAGACACAGTCTTTGCCTCCTCACACTTGGTTGTTGAAGGTTTGGTTTGCATTGTTTATATCAAAGAGCCTTGCAAATAAATATAAAAATAAAGCTGGGATAGGTACTTAGAAGGAGAGTACATAATAGTATAACGGTAAGCATTAGGGGGAGTGGATCAAGTTGGGGAGGTCAAGTAGTGTCTTTCTGAAGAAATGAAGGCTGAGCCAAGGTCAAGTACAGTTGTTACCCAGATGAAAGGAGACGGGCGATGGGGATATGAAACAACACAGTAGAGTTCAGCTCACTGAGTATTTACAGAATGCCCGCCATATACCAGACATTATGCTTCAGTTCAGTTCAGTTCAGTTCAGTCGCTCAGTCATGTCCGACTCTTTGCAACCCCATGAATCGCAGCATGCCAGGCCTCCCTGTCCATCACCATCTCCCGGAGTTCACTCAGATTCATGTCCATCGAGTCTGTGATGCCATCCAGCCATCTCATCCTCGGTCGTCCCCTGCTCCTCCTGCCCCCAATCCCTCCCAGCATCAGAGTCTTTTCCAATGAGTCAACTCTTCGCATGAGGTGGCCAAAGTACTGGAGTTTCAGCTTTAGCATCATTCCTTCCAAAGAAATCCCAGGGTTGATCTCCTTCAGAATGGACTGGTTGGATCTCTTTGCAGTTCAAGGGACTCTCAAGAGTCTTATCCAACACCACAGTTCAAAAACATCATGTTGGGAAATAAAAAATGAATGAGACATGGTTTTTGCCCCGGTAAATAACTCACTATCAGGGTTTCATCTTCAGGTAGTTGAGAAATTAGGAGAGTCACATCGTTTGTGATTTTTTGGCTTTTCTGTGTAGTTTGAGTTTCCTTTGTTGTCAGAATTCCCTCAGCTAGGCAAGTCCTTCTCAGGAAAACGAACATAGTTTTTTGTCATGGAATCAGGGTTTGAAAATGAATAGACATAGTCTTCTAGTTCAAGTCCAGCAATACTATTCTAGGTTTTACCATCAATTGAACGTGGCCTCACAATGGAGCACAGGCCACTTTCAGAGCCTGCTGACAGTACAGTTCCAGGAAGGAAGCCTGACTGCCACCAAACAAGAAACTCATTATTTCTTTATCTCTCTGTCTTTTTTAACCATTAACTCAATTACTCAGTTGAGTAAAATTGCTCAATAATTAATCCAGCCATAGAAACAATGAATGAACACTCTGTATGTGCACTTGATTAATCTGTTTTCATGTTAAGTGTCACTCATATCTGGAGTACAAACTCCTCAGGACACACACACATATGAAAGTCAAGGGTGTAAACAAAGGGGAGAGGCAGCAACTGTGGAAAAAGGGAGATTGCCCAAAACCAAAGAAACAGGATGAAATAGCATACTCCAGGGCTGGATCTCTGCCCCAGGCTCTGGGACATGTCCTCATTCATGGTACCCACCAAGAGCACATTCTAGGCCTGCCATCTTGCTCTCTGCAAAGGGCTAGGCCCTCTCATCATCTTTGAGCCTGTGATTCTGGCCTAGCTCCCTATTCCAGAATCTATGGGCTCTTTCCCTGCTTGGCTTCATACCCTAGTCTTGGAGGAGAACTTTCTCCAGGGCCACTTCTGAGCAATGTGTCTCTGCTCTTCTGTTTGATCTTGACTGGGCCACTGCACTACCAAGTTCTAAATACCTGGGATGCTGTCCTGACCCATCCTGCTTGGGCTGCTCCTTTTTCTAGGATGGACAGACCCCCCCCCCCCCGCCCCCTCCCCCCCTCCCCCCCGCCATAGGAATGGATGAGGAAGATAGTGATACCCAGGCCTGTGCCTCAGTTCTGCTATCTCATTTCATTGTTTCTTACTTTTCACTCTTCTTTGCAAGGACTCACAAACTTCATTTGTAGTTAGTGTCAATATATTATGCTACTGAGGCTTTCTCTTCCTGGATGCAAATCCTGAGCACTTGTTTTCTTTTTCTGTGTTTCATTATTATTAATTTTTTTTGTTTTTTTCATCTTTGAGGGTTGATCTGTTAGGGGACAAGTAATATTTCTAAGGGGACCCTTAGGTATTGCATCACTAAGTGACTTGTCCAACTTCACAATGTGCCCTTGATTATGGAGCAATCAAGTAGAAAAGGAGAACAGCTCTCAAATTTTCTTAACTGAGTATGCATAACCACTATTGTTCAGATCCAGTATATATATTAACTAAGTGATTGAATATTAGTAGTTTGAATTTACCAACTAAGGAGTTTTAATTTTGAAGAGTGAAGGAAATTAAGTTACAGACAATGTCATTAAGTGGCCTTCTGGAAAATGCAAAATATACCTCTGTATTCACAATCCATGAACATTTTGAGATTTTGCTGTTGAAAATGCAGTCTATGTTCTGTCTAACAATTCCACACTCTTCCTGTGAAGAGTTATTATCAACCCTGTTGATGAGAGCTGTGATTTTTGCCTAAAATTTCTAAATGAATGTGGTGAATGTCTACCAAGTTGTTTGTCTATCTGTCTAGCAAGTTATTTGCATCATCTCATTTCCAGATTATTCTGAAAATGCAATTTAATGTGCACCATTTTACCCCTTGAACAGTTATTCAAACTGTTTCTGCTTTATTTTTTTTCTGGAAATATTATTAACAATATACTCCAGTAATGATCTAGCCCAAGATGTTCTTGTGTTATTTTGGAGCTAGTTGCTAGTGACTCATAGCACGTTGGACGTCCAAGCTATGGTTAACTGGTGGTCAAGTTAGGAAATTCTGTTCCCATTAACTCTCCTTTTCTTAGCCCAGAACACCTCTCTACTCTTTTTTCTTTTTTCTTTTTTTTTTGATTCGTCATGCTCATAGTCTCTGCTTGGTGTTTTCAAACCCAAAGTAATGCAATGACATGCCATAATGAGTATTGTTCCTACTACACTTCCAGCTTAACTAAAAACAGGAAATACAGGCCATTTCATGGAAAAGCCCACTTTTGTGATATTTCCAACCCAAAAGTTTTGGATCTACTTTGAGTATCTGAACTTTTGGCTTCTTACTTACAGTAAACCTTCTAACTTCAGAATTTTAACACCATTTCTACTTATAAGATGATGCCTTCCATATTTAGACTATGCTGACACATGAATTAGTTTGCTTTGAAACCATTTTTATTTAATGTTAGGATGTACTTGTAGCCAAAAAAATCAACATGAGAAAGTTGTGTGAATCATAAGATTTAGAGCATAATTGTAGAAAGAGATACACTTCCCATAGTTTCAAGACTTTCCTTACTTATTGGACAGTTTACTTAAAATGGGTCTATTTTTATGAGGTTTTACCCATTAAGTGAGTATTTGATGTATAAGTTTGTTACATAAAATAAACCCAGGAGCAAAAATTCTAGTTTAGGTAAAAATAGTCTGACAACTCTTTTGGTAAGGATTATCAGGCCCTACCAGGAAATAAATCTAAATTACTTTGCCCTTTGATAATCAACCAGTTGACTTTTAGTAATCCTAGGAGGTAGAGGTTGAAGAAGGAAATGGCAACCCACTTCAGTACTCTTGCCTAGAAAATTCCATGGATGGAGGAGCCTGGTGGGCTATAGTCCATGGAGTCACAAAGAGTCTGACACGACTGAGCGACTTCACTTTACTTTACTTTACTTTACTTTACTTTAGGAGGTAGAGGGAGTTTAAAGTCAGAACTTCATGTGCACTGTATTTTTTCAAGATCCAGTGAGGTAAAAATCTCCTTGGGTCAATTAAGAAAAGAAGTCACATAAGGTTAGGTTTATTTGATTCCAAAAAAGTAGAGTGGCCTTGGACAATTCATTATGTTATTTTTCAGTGTCTGTGAGGGGCCTATTTTTTCTTGGTTTCTTCTGTATTGTGTGGCTGTGTGGACTGACCATAATGAATTGGATGGGTTGCATTGTTTCATTCATTCTCTTCTGACTTAGCCATGTACTGTAATCTTACAAAACAATCTTATATCATGGTTTTCAAGCATGATAAATGGTGGCATGAACTGTAATTCCAAGTTGAGTTGTTAAATAAGGTTATTTCATTTGCCTTTGTAAGATGTAAGTTACTAAATTTCTATTTTCACCTTTGATTTAGTTTTAAAGGCAAGTCATCTCAAGGAAGGGATATGAAAAAATAGTAGTGTCAAGGAACATGGAGGTTAGAGATAACAGAAGCATTTTCAGAAGGATCAGGGCTCTCTAGCCTTAAGCTTTATTGAGGAAAGATTTTAACTCAATGTTTGTTGAAGTTCTGAAATGACCAAATACTACTTCCTTTTATTCTGTTTCTTGCTGTTATTTAGCTGGAATGTACTGGACAGGATTAGAAATGACTGTTCTTTCTTTCTTTTTTTATGATTCAGACAAAAAGGAACGTGCCAGAGTTCTTAAAAATAATCTTTCTTTATGAGATTTCAAGCCTGTGTGTAGACTCAGAAAGTGGAGACAGTATCTAGGTTTTTAAAGAATTTATCAAACTGTACATAACATACTAAACTTTAAAAATTTTGCTTATGATTGAGTTGACAACATAATCTTCCATCCCAGGTCAACCCCCCTCCCCTAAACCTTCTTCCAAAGCAAGAAAAATAAAGTAAAAGATGGCTAATACCTGTTAGAATGCTGCAGAAGCCAAACATTTTTCTATTGTGTCTGTATCACATGATATCCATTCTCCTCTGCGTAATTCTTGGAATAATATCACTCACAAGTTAAGATCTTACAGCTAAGATTTTTAAGCTCTAGCTGAATAATGCTGGATAAGTTAGAAAGTCCTAATGGTGAACTTATAAAGAAATGTTGACAGGGCTTGGATTCTCACAGTGCTGGTGGGTACCATGATTATAATAATGGTTTCCTTTAACTTCCATTTAATGTTCCAAACATTGGAATTTGTAGTTTTTCCTTTGGTCCAGAGATCAAAAACATGAACAATTTTATATTTCTTAGGCTGGATGGCCTCTGTGTTTCCACAATTTCTGTGGGAAAGCAATCTACTCTTTCTCAATTTTATTAAAACCACCATCTTGGCTCCACTATGTGCCATTACAAGCACTTTCATTATGTCTCATATCTCCTTTTAGGAAGTTGGACTCTGCTTATTGCTTTTCTTTGTTCTTATTGGTTTTAAAAAACTACATACTGTAAGTGAAAAATGGTTTAGAGATTGAAGATAGGGTAACACATGCAGTTAAAAAGGTATTGTGAGAGACAGATTATTTGAGGTCAAACCCTTCTGCCACTTAGTAACTTTGTGAGTTAGGCAAGCTGTATGACTCTAAGCCTTTTTTTCCTCATCTGTAAATTGCATATATTAACAGTATCTGCCTTGTGAGGCTTTTGTAATAATTAAATAAGGTAGCAAATGTGAAGTGACTGGATCACAGTATATTCTCAACAATTGGTGCCATTACCAGATTATTTAGTTATGTATTTAGTTGAGGGGTGTATTGGACTGGGGAGCTATTCCCTTCTCCGGGGACTCTTCCTGACCCAGGGTTCTAACCCAGGTCTGCAATGCAGGAGACCCAGGTTCAATCCTTGGGTCAGGAAGATCCGCTGGAGAAGAGAATGGCAACCCACTCCAGTATTCTTGCCTGTAGAATTTCATGGACAGAGGAGCAGTAAGAAAATGTAACAAAAATAGAAAATGTTGTTCTATTTATTTGGAAATATTATCTAGTAGCCGTTACTGTCTTACTAAGAAAGCTTTATTTTATAACAGGCATATTTTAGTGTTTTTGTTTTTAAATAAGATAAATTAAACTTTATTCATTCAACAGATCTTTATTGGGTACCTACTATGTGCCAGTTGACAAAACGCACCTTATTCTGTTATAAATTATGATGTTTGCCTTTGGCTTTTTCTATTTTGTCGTGTTTTTGTGGTTATCTGATTATGGAAGTTCCTCAGTATTCCTAATTTGCTAAAAAGTTTTTCTACCATGAATGAACATGAGTTTTATCAAATGATTGTTTTTCCTTAGCTCTTTTGAGATGACCATTTGAATTTTCAGGCTTCCGTTGTCGCTCAGTTGGTAAAAGAATCAGCCTGCAATGCAGGAGACACAAATTTGATCCCTGGGTCAGGAAGATCCCCTAGAGAAGGAAATGGCAACTCACAAGAGTATTATTGCCTGGGAAGTCCCATGGACACAGGAGTCTGGCACGCTATCGTCCATAGGGCGGCAAAGAGTTAAACATGACTTGGTGAGTAAATAACAACACATATGAGTCTTCTCTTTTTCTTTCAGTTTGTTGAATTTTATTAAAAGATTTTAAATATTAAATCACCTGGGTACATTTAGTGGAGACAAATCTTAGTTTTGGTATTTATCCTTTTAACTTACAACTGAATTTAATTTTGTGCTTATATTTTGTGTCATGAATTTTATATATGTGTTCAGGGGAGAGATTTGCTTGTTATAGTTGTATTTCTTTCATATAAAATTCTTGTTCAGTGTTGATATCACATCCTGCCCTCACAAAATGAGATTGGAAATATTTCCTTATCTCTCTTTTTCTGGAAGCTTTTGTGTCAGATTGGTATTATTTCTTCCTTGAAGGTTTCAAGGCATCACTGATGTAACCCGGATCTAAAGTTTTCTTCCCGAGAGAGAAATTAGAGACGTAATTTCTTTCACAGGTACAGTATTATTGAGATTTTTCATTTTTGTGTGTGTGTCAATTTTTGTTCCTTTTTTTCCTTCCTTCTCTCCTTCTTTCTTTGGAAGACTAGTAGTTGCTGGTTTTGGTTCAATGTCTCAAGGGTATCAGATCCAAGGTCTTTGTGATTCTCTTCATATTTTCCTTGTGGTTGAGTGGTGGCTGCTGTGGCTGAAGGCACCATGTTCAAGTCTCAGGTTGGAAATTAGTGGAAGCAACTCATAGTAACTAGTGGAGTCTTCATGAAGAATGCAAAGCTTTCTTTAAAGATTTAGGTTTCTGTCTCTCTGGCCAGAATTGTGTTTCATGGCTCTCAATTTAGTGCAAGGAAAGCTGAGAAATGCTATCTGGACACATTTCTGTTCCCGTAGCTATGCAGGTTCCATTAGGAAGGAAGAAAGGAAAACAGATTGTGTAGACAACTATCTGTGTGTCTATCATAGGTGTGACATTAGATGTGATTCTTAAGAAAATATCTGTGGGCACTATCAAAGGTGATTTGGAGCTAGATGACTTGGTTGACATATTCTCCTAAGTTTAGTGGCCATGATATCTAGAGGTTATTATATTGATGAAAGATTTGAAGGTGATATTAATGTTGACTTATAGTACAATGCAGAGAAGGCAATGGCACCCCACTCCAGTACTCTTGCCTGGAAAATCCCATGGACGGAGGAGCTTGGTAGGCTGCAGACCATGGGGTCGTGAAGAGTCAGAAACGACTGAGCGACTTCACTTTCACTTTTCACGTTCATGCATTGGAGAAGGAAATGGCAACCCACTCCAGTGTTCTTGCCTGGAGAATCCCAGGGACAGCAGAGCCTGGCGAGCTGCCGTCTATGGGGTCGCACAGAGTCAGACACTACTGAAGCGACTTAGCAATAGTACAATGATACCTCTGGGATGTTTTAAGTTTTTTTCTATTTGAAAGAAGTTACTAAGAAATAATGAACAATAATAATAATCATCTAAGAAGCATGTCTTGATAATGTTAATTCATTTCATTTCATTCATTGCTTCATCATCACATGTTTATTGGGCACTTCTGTGTGCTAGGGACAGAGCAGTGAAAAAGATGGACCAGTCCTATTTCCACAGACCACAAAGTCCAGCTGGGAGACAGCAATTAACAGGGGACCCAATCAGAAAGTTTATTATATTTTGTACTATGGGAGTTCCCTGGTGGTTCAGTTGGTAAAGAATCTGCCTGTTATGCAAGAGATCCAGGTTCAGTTCCTGGGTTGGAAAGATCCCCTGGAGAAGGAAATGGCTACCCACACCACTATTCTTGCCTAGAGAATTCCATGGACAGAGGAGCCTGGTGGGCTATAGTTGCTGGGGTCGCAAAGAGTTGGACATGACTGAGCATCTAACACTTTCACACATGGGATACTAGGAAAGACAGAGTGATGAGATAAAGTCACTGGGGTGTGAGGGGCCAGGTACTATTTCAAATAATACAGCCAGGCCGGAAAAGCCTGTCTGCAAAAGTAACCTTTGAGTTGAAGGATGAGAATGAGCTGAGTGTGAAAAAAGCCAGAGTATATGTGTTAGGGTGAAGTGAGAAGAACAGATGCAAAGACAGAAAAGAGCCAGAAATAAGGACTTGAGGCTGCTGTGGGTGCACCTGGGAAGAACAGGGGGGTAACCTGTGGTGAAGGAGGCAGGGGTCCTTCCCCAGAGGGCCTATTTGGCCATTGTGTAGGAACCAGTGGAAGACTTTAAGGCATAAAGTTGGCAGTCCGGTTTATGTTTACAAGGTCCTTCTGATTGCCATCTGAGAAGGACTGCAGGGAGGCAAGGAGCTGTGTAGGGAGACCAGTTAGAAGGACCAGTTAGGGGGTTAATGCTCTGGCCCAGGAGAGAGATGGTGCTCTGGATGAGAAGGGCTTCAGAGGAAAACCAGAACACCTGGAATGTATGGTGGGGCAGAAGCTGATGGTACTTGCCTATGGATTACACAGGGGAATTAGGAAAAGCCTTGTTTCTAAATATTTTTAAAACTTTTTAGTTTTTGTGTTATCTGTAAACTCTAATGGCAGCATCCTAACTGGGTTCTTCCAGTTCTTCTTAACTCAAACGTCATACATTAAAATGTTAATATCTACTGGGATAACTGTTTTCTTTTATCCTTTAATTAAAAACAGCAACAACAGCAGAAGAGGATTTTTAACAGAACAATAATTCCAGCTTGGTATTTGCCCTTGAAGATCTTGCCTGTGTCCTTTATCCTAAGGGAAATTCCTCCTTTCCTGTTTTTTTCTAGTTTACGGAAACAAATATCCAGAAAAAGACACATAATATAGTTTTTTTTCTTAGTAGAAAAGAGATTAAAAGAAAAGAGCAACAGCAACATCTTTCTCATATTATTTATATACATTACTGTCAAATTTAATGAAGAAAAGCAAATGGTTTTTTTATGTAACTTTATTTGAAATAAACTTAATCTACACTAGTGAGTCCCTCAATTTAATGTCCACATAAATCACATGGAGGTCTTGTGGAGATGAAGATTCTGACTCAGTAAGTCTGGGTGGGCCAACGTTTGCATTTCTACCTAACTCCCATCTGGCCCACAGACCACACTCGAATAGGCAAGATGTTAACTTTGCTCCAAATGGGCCTTGTCCCTGCTCTTAATCACTTATAATTTTATTTTTCAGTGTTCCAAGATCATCAGATGGGAGAAACTGACCCATTGGAACTTAAAACATACTTGGTAAGTAGGAGAAACAAATAAGGAATTTTTTTCCTCTCTGGAATTTATTTCTAGGTTTATAATTCACGTTCTGTTTGGCCTAAGAAAGCCTGGCATATTGATTGTTGTCTGGTATGTTCTTTACCCTAATGACTAAGAGTATAATTACGTTCCAAATTGTGACTATTTCCCTAAATATTCCCAGCTGCTTTCAAGATGAACTCTATAACATTACTAGAAATAGGCTCTGTGGCCTTTTTGGGAAGTCTGCAATAGGATCATATGATCCCAAATAGCTTTATTCAACATGTGATGTTAAGAAGACCACAGAATTTTAGAGTATCTTTTCAAGTTAGCATTAATCATATGCGGTTTTCTTCTGAAAGCATTTCTTTCAAAATGACCCACATTTTGAAAAGAAAAAAACCCATATCAATTTAGATGAGATATTGATGGAGAGGATTTGACTCAGAAACTTTATCTAGAAATAATAGATTAGATTTTTTCACTATTTTTGTTTTTATAAAAAAGCACAAACTACTGAAATATTAAACTTTTTATAGAACTATATTGCTTAAAAAATTAAGTTAGGTCTAATCCCAGTCCTAGAGAGGTGTGTATGTGTGTTAAGTCGCTTCAATCGTGTCTGACTATTTACAATACTTTGGACTATAGCTCACCAGGCTCCTCTGGTCATGGGATTTTCCAGGCAAGGATACTGGAATGGGTTGCCATTTCCTCTTCCAGGAGCCCTGGAGGTAATAAATGTTAATACTCTGGTGTCTATTCTTTTTCTACATTTTTTCTTTGCATTACTAATATTAAATTAATATATATACACATATAAATGCACCTATATTTTATACAGGAATTAGACTAGGTCATAATATTGTTCCATAATTTCCAAACAGCAGTACTGAATGCCTAAAATCACAATAGATGAAATCTTTGGTATGTTTTCTTTTCACATGGAAATAATAGATTTTGATATTTTCTATGTCAATAGTTTTTAGGTATATACTATCAAACTACTTGTAAACCAAAGGGGAGGGCTTATTTAAGTAATAAGCTTTATTACTAAGTTACAAGTGCCAGTACTATGTACAAGAGTACATAAAACTGAAGTAAAAATTGCTTTATCAAAATATATTTTTTACAAATTGCTAGTTTTTAAATACCCAGAATATCATTTTTAACAGAAATATGGCCTTTGAAAACCTTGTAACTCCAAAAAGTAGGCTAATTTTAAAGTTATTTAATGACCTAATTATTTAAATGCCATTCAAATTGGGATTTACAAAAATATATATTTAGCCAAGAAGTATTTACTTAGCTGAAAACAGGAGCAAGAGATTCTCCCTGCTATTATAATACTAGTCAACTTTTTCTAAGCTGTCTCCATTTTCTGCCTCTTCTACATTTTATTTTTTACATACAAAATTTTCTGTAAATGTAAATACTTACATAGCACATTTAAAAAAGTATGCCTATAAACCCATCATCTCTATCAGAATTAGAAAAATGCCAAATATCTTTTTATTCTTTCCTTATCCATCTCCTGTTTCTTTCCAAGAGGTAACCTCTATGCTGAATTTTTCATTATTCATTCTCTTAAAAATTACCACATATCCACATGAATTGAAGATATAACATACCTGTGTTTTTTAAGCTTTATAAAAATGGTTTCATACTTATCTTTCTAGTCTTTTTCTACTCTAAATTATTTCTAAGATAATACACATTAATATCTGTAGTGGTAGGTCATTTCTTTTCATTGCTGTGTGATATTAACTTTGTGATTGTATCAAAAGTTGTCATTTTAGAAATGGAGATTTGATTTTCCAGTTTTTACTGTTATTATGAAACCTACTTCTCTGAACATTCTAATACACTTCTCCTGATGTACAAATAAGGAGATTTTTTTAGGTTGTTTATATTTTGGAATGGAATTGCTGAATCATAGCAAGTGATCAGCTTCTCAAGATAATATGAAGTTGTTCTTTTCCAAAGTACAATTTTTGTTTCTACAAGCAGATTGATTCTCATTGATCCATCTCTTGGTTTTGTTATTTGTCTTAATTTTAAAAAATGAGTATAATTTTATTATCTTAATGTGAAGTTACTCCACTGTTGCTAAAGTTGATAATTTTTTATACATTTATTGACAATTTGTGTTTTCCCCTCTATTAAATGGTGGTTTACTCATTCTTTTGCTCATTTTTGTATTAAGTTATTTGTTTTTTCTTATGTTTCATTTTTCATTTAAGGACTTTATTATTTACTTTTTCCCCTAGTTTTTAAACAGGGAATGCACCTAATGCTGTGTTAGGTATGGATTCTCCTTCTAGTAATGGCAGAGTAACTCAGATCAGATCAGCCATTCCAGTGAGAACGTTATACACATAAACAATATATACATAAATCCGCAACATATGCATAATTTTATATCCACACATGTAGATGGAGATATACATATTGCATGTTTGTGATTATATGTATGTGTGTATGTGTGTGTGTGTGTGCATGTATATATATCACAACTATCTGAAGCTATTTGAAGACAAAAAAAGGTGGGCAGAAATGAAGATGTATTGATACTTCAAAGAAGAGAATAGCATTAGGTGAGTTTCCCATATTCCCACTCAGCACTATTTTCAGGGTTACCAGAGAGACTGGGCTTCCTAGGTAGTGCTTGTGGTAAAGAAGCCACCTGCCAATGCAGGAGACGATAAGAGATGCTGGTTAGATCTCTGAGTTGGGAGGATCCCCTGGAGTAGGATATGGCAATACACTCCAGTATTCTTCCTGGAAAATCCCATGGACAGAAGAGCCTGGTGGTCTACAGTCCATAGGGTCGCAAAGAGTTGGACATGACTGAAGTGACTTAGTACTTAGCACAGAGATTGGAGAGTGAAGGTGAAAATCTTAGAAAGGAGAGAAACACAGTGGGAGAGCGCAAAATTCTTTGTGTTAACTCTGTCCAAACATCTGGTTGACCTCTGAAGTATGCATGTGTGGTAGAGGGTAGCCACCTAATGCTGAAAGGATTGAACAGAGATTTAGCAACTGGCCACCACAGGGCAAACAGAATTTGGACTTTGAGTTTTCCTAGGTATTTTCCTGCTAAAACAAACAAACAAATCGTTTCTTCTCTTCAGAGAAATGTAACATACTCTCTACAAGAATCATGAGACAAAACAAAATGACTTAATATATGAAGAGAAGAGAGAAGTGATACTCATACTCAAGAGAAAAAGTAATCAACAAGAGACTTACTCCAAGAAATTGTAATCTGCAGACAAGATTTTAAAGCAACTGTTATAACCATATACAAATGTAAAGAAAAATATGATCAAAATAAGTCAGTAGAGGAAATTTCAACAGATAAATAAAAACCCTGTTTGTACAAACAAAAAAGAACCAAATGGAAATTAGAGAACTGAAAAAACACAATCTGAAAGGGAAAATAAATTGCCAGATGGGCTTAAGAGAAAATTGAAGATGACAGAAGAAAAAGCCAATAAACCTGAAGACAGCTAATAGTAATAATTCAATTTGAATCTAAATAAAGAGAAAAAAAGATTCGAAATAAAAATGAACCAAGACTCTGTCACTTGTAGGATAATATCAGAAGGTCTAATGTGAATAAAAGGGGGGTCTGAAAAGGAGATGGAAAACAATGCAGGAAAAAGATTTGAGGAAATAATGAACTAAAAAGTTCCCAAATTTGATGGAAGAATATTTGGGTTTATTACCAAATCCTGCCAGTTTTGTTGTCAGAAATCTCTATGCATCCAGCCTCTCTTTACCATTCTCCTACCTTAGTTAGCATGTTAGATCTCTAAATCAAAGAGAATGATGGGAAACACAGCAGTTTCTCTTTGCTGATCAACAAGCCAACTGTTATGGGTTGAATTGTGTTCCCCCCAAAAGGTATGTTGAAGTCCCAATTCTTGGAACTTATGAATATGGCTTTATTTGGAGATCAGTCTTTACAGATGTAATCGAGTTAAGATGAGTTCACAGTGTTAGTGTGGGCACTAATCTAATGACTGGCATCCTTGTAAGAAGCGGGAAATTTGGACACAGACACAAACAGGGAAGAAGGCTGTGTGAAGACAGAGGGAGAGTTTAGAGTGATGCATCTGCAGACAAGCCAAGGGATACCAAGAATTGCCAACAATCTCCAGAAACGAGAAGAGACTAGAAAGGACTCCTCCCTTAGAGTCTTCAAAGAGAGCATGGCCTTGAAAACACCTTGATGGACTTCCAGCCTCCAGAACTTGAAGGGAATACATTTCTGTTGTTTTAACCCACTCAGTTTGTTACTTCAGTCCTAGGAAACTAACACTTCAAGCAGTAGAAAAATAATCATCCAAGTTTTAAGAAGCAGACAAGCAACCTTTCTGCTCCCAGATCTTTCCAGATCTAAACAGGAGCTGTCTCTCTCCCAGCCTCTAGGACAGGTAGCATTTCAGTCTTCTAGTACAATCCTTCCTGTGCAAGTGCTACAGAACAAATAAGGCTCCTTTCATGAGACATGGGCTGTCGGCTTCCAGCCTTCCCCAAGGGTATCCACAGGTCTCCTGAGGCAAAGTCTCCTCAGGCCCTACAGAGTCCAGGTTGTCACCCAACCTCCCCACCTGAGGCCTGTGTGCCTGCCTGCCAAGACTAGGACACAGTGCCTGACCTCATATGCACCCAGCTCTTCGAGCCTGCCCTCGCAGCCAGCTCATCGTGTCCCCAGAATGGAAAAGCAAATTATTGACTAGGAAGGAAGAAAGTACTTTGGAATAGGATAGGGCTGTACTTTGAAATATATATGCATGCAGACATATATGCTTGCATATATGTGAACACGAATTTGTATATTTTACTTCCTTCTTCAAATATTTTTACAGACTTCCTATTTTTTTGGTGAATAAAATCTAAAATAAACTCTAAGCTTGGCATTCGAGATCAGCTGCTCCGTTACCTGACAGGTCCTTTTATGTATTCTCTAATCCAGCGGAACTCTTTGATTAAGTGCTTCCCATCTTTCAAAACCTAGGTTGAATACTAACCTCTGCAAGAAAGCAGTCTTTCCTCATTTTTACACCCTTTTTGGAGGGACCACAGTACTTTGGCTTTACCTCTCTAATTGCATTATGCATTGTATTTATGTTTTTGTTCATTTGTCTGACCCTTCTTTCCTGGCAGGAAGAGAGCTGGTTGTTATTAAAAATTAAATTAATGGCACAGTATACTTGTGAAAACTGAAAGCACAGAAATTCTGGAATGTTTTCCTATGGGTCATCATTGTCACTGCCGCCATTGCAGTAGCTAAAACCTTCTGAGGGTTTATTCTGTTATAGGCAATGAACTAAGCAATTAATAACATAAATTATTTAACCTCTTTCCACTAATGCATGCTGATTAGTCATTTATCTTTGTCTCCAACATAACCTATGACACAGTTGCAGATACTCTATAAGTGTTTGCTGAAAGATGAATCTAGAGGGCAAATATATGTAGAGCAATGAGATTCTGAGCTTCGTCTCTTGATCTCAATAGATGTATCATTTTAATGAAAATTTTGGCTGAGTTGATCAATTAGGAATACTACTCCAATGAAAATGTCTATCTTGGAGTATGCTCTATAAACTAAGGAGGATATTTATGAATGATGATGTGATACTGAAGAAAAATTCTGAATCATAATCCTAAATTGTTTTCTTTTATATTTAATTATGTATCATACAAATATAAGATAAACTCTTATTTTAAACCATGGCCCTTATGATAATGCAGAAAAACATACTGAAAATAGTATTTAAAATGCATAGTCAGACTGTCTTATATGTTTAATTCCATCATTTAATATGTGAACTTACAGAGAACTAATACAGCTATGAGGTTTCTGTGTAATAACTGAATTTGTTATGTTTAAACACTAGTATAGGAACTAAGCACATATGTTTTTAACAACTTATGTTTTGGTCACTAGTGAGTGTGATTATTTTAAACTGTAGTCCTTATGATACATACAGAAAAACATTCTGAAACTAGTATTCAAAATGCAGAGTAAACTGTCTTGCATGATTACCCTTACCTATTTTTGTGTGAGCGTATGGAGAATAGTAGTAGTGTTAGTCACTCAGTCGTGTTTGACTCTTTGTGACCCCATGGTCTGCAGCCCACCAAGCTCCTCTGTCTGTGGAATTCTCCAGGCAAGAATACTGGAGAAGGTAGCCATTCCCCTCTCCCGGGGATCTTCCAGACCCAGGGATCAAACCCAGGTCTCCTGCATTGTAGGCAGATTCTTTACCGTCTGAGCCACCAGGGAAGCCCTAACCTATAAAACTCTAAACCACAGCTATGAAGATTTTCTGTAATAACCGAAATTGTATGTTCAAATGTTAACATACAGAGCCAAGCATGTATGCTTATAGCATTTTTTTCCCTACTACCTCCCAGCACTGTGAATTTGGTCACTGTTGACTGTTTAGACCTCAACACAGTTCACAAGAAGCCCCTAAAAACCAAGCATCCTTGTGAACTTGACATTATATTCAGACAACTTTGTGAAGCAGTTCAGATCTTCTGGTTTTTTCTTTCTTACTTTGTATTTCTTTCCGTAAGAAAACAAAGTCTGACCTATTTTAGGATTTGGCCCATGAAATTGAACTTGGTGGTTTAGTTTCACTGTTGTTGTTTTTCTTCTTTTAGGTAAAAAAATAAAGCATAGAAGTCCTGGCTGCCATGATTAGAGAGGCATTAAAGCTTTCTTCTTTTAATTATACACTTAAAGGCATATGAGGGTAGATGTGTGCTTTCTATTTCCTGGAAATTGTGGGGCTTTAGTTCCCTTAAACCCTTTTAACCTCTCCTTTTAAATAACTCACTGACTTCTAATGGCCCTTGAAAGAATGACATCATCAAAACACCTAAAATAATCTACCTGGATATTAGTTTCCATTTTGTTTTTGGGGATTTTTCACCATCAAGAATTCTGTTTTTCTTTTTTTCCTGCTGTTAGTCTCCATCTTACTCTTTGCCTATCTTACAGAGTCCTTCTCCCCTTAGCTGAAGAAGATTGACATAAATTCCTTTACCACACCAGGATCTTAGCATGAACTTAAAGGAGATCGTTGAATATTGAGATTTTTTTTTTATCCTAACAAGATGGCTCTTATTCCCTTTTCACACTCTCCTGAGTCTCCTGTGAATTCTTATTAGAGTAAGTGTGAGAGGAAACACATGATTTATTATCAAGTGCTTCTATTACTAAAGTTAATGAATATTAAATATGTAGGCTTGAACTCATTTTCAAATTTGGCAGGGTTTGAATGCACCTATATGTTCCATTGCCTTTGGCAGTTATAGGATTTCAGTTCTGGGAACAAGGATTATAAATATAAAGAAAAGAGGATAGACAATTAAAATGTTTAATCACCAAAACTCTAGAAATTAGAGCAAATTGATTATCTCAGTAGATTGAAGAACCGCAAACTGAGTACCAAAATGTAACTGTCATCACTTTTGTTCCAAAGTTTGTTTTAGAGGTTCAGTAGCATCCACTGAACTTTTCCCCTGACTATCTTAACACATCTTTTTCATTTTTGAGAATCTGGCCAAGATTGGAAACAGAGGTGTGAAAGAATTACGACAGTGGCTGTTTTTGCAGTACTTTTGGTTAGAAGTAAAATAAGCACAAAAATCTCTAAAATGTCTTAAAATTTGTCCCCAAGGAAATTCTAGCTTGAATTTTTTTTTTTTTAATACAGGGTTCAGACATTTAGGTTCATAGTCAAATAAGCATTGTGCTTATATGGATACCAAGAGTAACTGCAACTATTTAAACATCTTACTGTCTGTAGGGTTCCTTTCTAGGATTTCCATTGTTCTTTCACATGCTTTTCCCTCCTCTGATGGCTGCACAATACCAGGCAGAAGAGTTTGGTGGTGTTCCTTCTATTTTACAAATGAGAAACTTAAACACAATATTCATGGCAAAGTTAATTTGTTGCTTTGCATATAGTACCTTTTAATGCATAGAAAGTGAAGTCACTCAGTCGTGCCCGACTCTTTGCGACCCCATCGACAGTAGACTGCACCAAGCTCCTCCGTCCATGGATTTTCAAGGCAAGAGTACTGGAGTGGGTTGCCATTTCCTTCTCCAGGGAATCTTCCCAACCCAGGGATCGAACCCAGGTCTCTCACATTGTAGACAGACGCTTTACCATCTGAGCCACCAGGGAAGTCCATAATTTTAATGCATAGGCATCCACAAATGCTTTTAAGTTTCTTAATCTAGCTGTAGATCAAGATTATTCTGAAACACAGAAGTGCTGAGGTCTATTCCCAGTATCATTTGTGAATACTCCTCACTTTTTAATAATCTAAAAGAAAGATGTATTCAGCGCTTATCTATGCAAGTTGCTGTGCTTGGTCTGTACTTTCCTAGAATTAAGATATTCAGTAAGTTGTTCTGCTATTTTTGACTTTATAATTTAATTTAAAGAATTATAATTTAATATTGATTTGAAAGTAGAGAAGCAGACAGATAAATCCAAATTCATGGAAAAATAATTTATGATTAAAATTAAGTAGGGTTTATATCCCAACATTTATAGGAGTGATGTGGATACCTATAACTGTGGCAAATGAAAGTAAACAAACTGAATACATTGTTATTCATAGCATTTGACTGAATAGAACTCATTAGTTTAAAACCTGGTTTGTAAGCACTCTCTCACATGTTTCTAGTATGGTGAAGTTTCAGAGACAGTATTACTATGTATGGTAATATTTGGGGCTTCCCTGGTGGCTCAGATGATAAATAATCTGCCTGAAATGCAGGAGATGGAAGTTCAATCCCTGCATCAGGAAAATCCCCTGGAGAAGGGAATGGCAACCCACTCCAGTATTCTTGCCTGGAGAATCCCATGGATGGAGGAGCCTGGCGGGCTGCAGTCCATGAGGTCACACTATGTTTGACTCAATCTAACAGTACTTTCTAAATATTTGAATATCATTCTTCATGAAAATATGTCTATAGCATATGCCTTTTACTTACTGAGTCACTTATTCTTAAAGTAGCTATACAAAATCTACATGAAAATGAAGATATTTATGAGAATATTTAATCTATATTGTATGTTTCATAAAGTCTAGGTTGTTGTTGTGTTTCCTGATTTGAAGCCCCATGTGTAAAGTAGAACATTATAGAAGATGTAGTTTGAAACCATATAACTTAAGAAATGGTGTCCTTATAGTAATCAGGGGGAAATGGGGAAGGATATCCTAGAGAGTTGGAGATGGATAGCTAGAGAGTTGGGGATGGATATGTACTGCTGTATTTAAAATAGATGACCAATAAGGACCTACTGTATAGCATAGGGAACTCTGCTCAGTATTATGCAACAACCTAAATGGGGAAAGAATATGAAAAAATAGTGAGTGCTCAGTCGTGTCTGACTCTTTGCTACCCTATGGAATGTAGTCCACCAGGCTCTTCTGTCCATGGGATTTTCCAGGCAAGAATACTGAAGTGGGTTGCCATTTCCTTCTGCTGGCCATCTTTCCAACATAGGGATCGAACCTGCATCTCCTGCATTGGCAGGCAAATTCTTTACCACTGCACCACCTGGAAAGCCCTGGAAAAAATCGATCATTTTACTGTACACCTAAAACTAACACAACATTGTTAATCAACTATGGTGGTGATGGAGGTTTAGTTGCTCAGTCATGTCCAACTCTTGCGACCCTATGGACAGTAGCCTGCCAGGCTCCTCTGTTCATGGGATTTCCCAGGCAAGAATACTGGGGTGGATTTCCATTTCCTTCTCCAGGGGATCTTCTTCACCCAGAGATCAAACCCCCATCTCTTGCATTGCAGGCAGATTCTTTACCACTGAGCCACCAAGAAACTTACACACAATTTTATTTTAAGTTGTTGATTAAAAAGCTGTTAAATTCAATATAGTAAACCTGCTATGTGAAAGAGAAGGTTGCCATTTCCTTCTCCAGATCTTCCCAACCCAGGGATTGAACCCAGGTCTCCTGCATTGCAGGCAGCCACTTTACCGTCTGAGCCACCAGGGAAGCCCAAACCTGCTATAGAGAGATGTAATTATGTAAAGATATTCAGTTTTTATGATCTAGAGTCAACAGTTTCAGAAATATTGATTTTAACTTAGGCGAAAGAAGAACCTTCTGGTGAAAATAACTGTTTCATTTGACTGCCTCAGAAGTAGTAAATTTCCTATAAATGGAGATGGTCAAACAGATGCTGTAGTAGAGATTCCAGCATTGGATTAGGTTTGACTAAGTTATTTTGGAAGTCCCCATGATTCATAGCTAATGGAGGATATTGGCTTCGAGAGAGGATCTCAGAATATTACTTCTGGAAAGAACTTCAGAAACTGTCTAGTACCACGCCTTCACTTTTCAGTAGAGGAAACACCCCGAGGGAATACAAATCTCTCATCCAAGGTCAAATAGCTAATATGTTTTAGGGGGTTTATTTGCAGGGAGTTTATCCTTTTGATTTAGTTTCAGTTCAGTTCAGTCACTCAGTCATGTCCAACTCTTTGCAACCCCATGAATTGCAGCACGCCAGGCCTCCCTGTCCATCACCAACTCCGGGAGTTTACTCAGACTCACGTCCATCGAGTCCGTGATGCCATCCAGCCGTCTCATCCTCTTTCGTCCCCTTGTCCTCCTGCCCCCAATCTCTCTCAGCATCAGGATCTTTTCCAATGAGTCAACTCTGATTTAGTTTAGAGCCTAGTAAATGTAACTGTATTCTCAGTGAACTAACTGCTTGTATAATGTAGGGAAAACTGGACTCCAGCTAAACGGAGAAAGTCTTTTATTTCAGGTCAGTAATCTGACAGGTATAACTCACAAAGAATCTGTATGTTACCTGAATAATTGAAAATAATAATTTTAAGCTTATATTCATTTAAAAAAATTCATGTAATACTTTCGTAGCAATGGAAATGGGTCTCTTAGGCTTTATAATGTAAGGATCTTCCAGAAGGAGCAAAGGGGAGGGTCACGATTAAGTTACAAAGGAAAGGTGAGTACTTAAGAGTTCTAAATTCACTTCCCTTTGTTATTAGCCATCCTGTATGGGATATGAGGCAGGCAGATACCAGTTGGTATGTATTCAGTACTAGAAAAACCACTGGGTTGTTTAAGACTAAGTATTCCCATGCTGACTGGTCATTTGGCATTTCTTTGAGCTGTCTGAATGTCCCATCCTCTACCAAACCTTCAACTACCCTGGCTGCTTCACTTCTATTTAACACATATATCTCCTGATGTTGTAGCAGATGAAAGGTTAATATCTTAGTTGATTGGATACTGAAAATTACTTTCTAGTGGAAATGATATGACTCTTGTTCAACAAACTTATTTTAGTCTACCAAAGGCAATCTCTAGAATCTATTCTTTCAGTGAGTCAGTTATTTGGTAACAACCATAAAAGAGAAAACAATTTCTTATGAACCTCTGCCATATAGTCTGGGGACATGTTTATGAAGGCCTATTGTTAAGTCTTTAAAGAATTTCATTGTATTCAAAAATAATTCAGAGCATTTTTGAGGTGAGTTCATAACCAGGTAAATCAGATAATAGAGTCATTGTTATTCAGTTGTTAAGTCATATCCAAGTCTTTGCAGCCCCATGGACTGCAGCTTGCCAGGCTTCTTCACTGCAGCTCCCCTGTTCTTCACTATCTCCCTGAGTTTGCTCGAACTCATGTCCATTGTGTCAATGATGCCATCCAACCATCTCATCCTCAGTCATCCCTTTCTCCTCTTGCCCTCAATCTTTCCCACCATCAGGGTCTTTTCCAGTGATTCAGCTCTTCACATCAAGTGTCCAAAGTATTGGAGCTTCAACTTCAGCATCAGTCCTTCCAATGAATATTCAGGGTTGATTCCTTTAGGATTGGCTGCTTTGATCTCCTTGCGATCCAAGGGACTCTCAAGAATCTTCTCCAATACCATAATTCAAAAGCATCAATTCTTCGGCACTCATCCTTCTTTATGGTCCATTTCTTACTTCCATACATGACTACTGGAAAAACCATAGCTTTAACTATGCAGATCTTTGTGGGCTTTTTAATATGTTGTCTAGGTTTGTCGGTCAACTTTATCAGCTCATAGTGATAGAAGAGGATGCAAAGCTCCATCTATTTAATGCCAGTGGGAGTTGTAAGGAATAAGAAGCGAGGTTTCATCTCTGTCTTTCAAGAACATCTGGGCCTGGGCTCCTTCACAGGCCATAGCTTAATCCAGTCCCTATCCAGACCCTGGTTCAGGACTTGGGCATGTTTCCAGGATCTTTAGCCTTGTAAACTCAGCCTTGGTCCAAGAGACTCCAAAGTTAGAGTGTAATTTATCAATCATGGAGCTCAGTAAAACCCTGTCTAGAAACTTCAAGGCTGGACTATTTAGGAACCCATAGAGCTGAATAATACCTGCATGATGCAGGGAAACCACTGTAGCTTAGAATGTCCTGTTAATAGCCCAGTATCTTAATAGTACAATATCTTGTTAATTTCATCATTGGTTAATAGTTGGTCCTACTGCACCTTCCTACGTAAAGTTAGGTTTAGGAGTGGGAGTGAGTACCATATATTCTTCTTTTCTTCCTCCACAGATTTATTTCAGTACTTTAATAGACATTCAAAAATATGTGTGAATGGATTTATTTTATAATTTTAAAAGGAAGTGCATTATGGTGTGGTAGTGATATTCAGAGAACTCGGGAAGATTTTTCTGATAAGTAAAGAAGAATTCAGAAATACTTTTTAGATTCATTATTCTTGGGAGTAAAGGAAGGCAGTTAAGCTTACATTTGATTTAAGGAAGGAAGAAAGGTTCTTATTCACTAAACAACTGCATGCTGATGCTTTTGAACTGTGGCATTGGAGAAGACTCTTGAGAGTCCCTTGGACTGCAAGGAGATCCAACCAGTCCATTCTAAAGGAGATCAGTCCTGGGTGTTCTTTGGAAGGAATGATGCTAAAGCTGAAGCTCCAGTACTTGGGCCACCTCATGCGAAGAGTTGACTCGTTGGAAAAGTCCCTGATGCTGGGAGGGATTGGGGACAGGAGGAGAAGAGGACGACAGAGGATGAGATGGCTGGATGGCATCACTGACTCGATAGATGTGAATTTGAGTGAACTCTGGGTGTTGGTGATGGACAGGGAGGCCTGGCGTGCTGCAATTCATGGGGTCGCAAAGAGTTGGACACGACTGAGTAACTGAACTGAACTGAGTCATTTCAAATTATATTTAAGAACTCATTCCTTCATTCTAGTATGCCTTAATTTACTTTTGTCATGCTGTAGTAGTCATTGAGTAAAACCGATGAAAACAGCTTTTCTTGATATTGTCCAGTATGTTTGTTTTTCTGCCAGATATCTGGATGATAGGCCTTTGATAGGACTATGTGCCAGTCAGTTCTGAGGAGCACAATTTCTAGTAGTATTTTACTTGAGATAAGTTACTATGAATACTGCCATAAACTCCCAAATTCCAACAGCTTCACACAATTATAAATGTACTTCTGGCTCACACCTGATCCAGAGTGGATCAGTGAGCAATCGCTTCTGGTCCTTCAAGGATCTCATCTTCTTCCACCAATTTTTAGGACTTCAGAGTCTCCTAATGTCTCCTGTATAGCCAGCCAGAAACTAGGGTAACAGAGAAAATCCCAAGGGAAGTTTCTTTTTTTTTTTTTTTTTTACTATGTTTCATTTTTATTTTTATTTATTTATTTTTTCTTTTCTTTTTTTTTTTAATTTTAAAATCTTTAATTCTTACATGTGTTCCCAAACATGAACCCCCCTCCCACCTCCCTCCCCATAACATCTCTGTGGGTCATCCCCATGCACCAGCCCCAAGCATGCTGTATCCTGCGTCAGACATAGATTAGCGATTCAATTCTTACATGATAGTATACATGATAGAATGCCATTCTCCCATATCATCCCACCCTCTCCCTCTCCCTCTGAGTCCAAAAGTCCATTATAGACAGCTGCGTCTTTTTTCCTGTCTTGCATACAGGGTCGTCATTGCCATCTTTCTAAATTCCATATATATGTGTTAGTATACTGTATTGGTGTTTTTCTTTCTGGCTTACTTCACTCTGTATAATCGGCTCCAGTTTCGTCCATCTCATCAGAACTGATTCAAATGAATTCTTTTTAACGGCTGAGTAATACTCCATTGTGTATATGTACCACAGCTTTCTTATCCATTCATCTGCTGATGGACATCTAGGTTGTTTCCATGTCCTGGCTATTATAAACAGTGCTGCGATGAACATTGGGGTACACATGTGTCTTTCTATTCTGGTTTCCTCGGTGTGTATGCCCAGCAGTGGGATTGCTGGGTCATAAGGGAGTTCTATTTGCAATTTTTTAAGGAATCTCCACACTGTTCTCCATAGTGGCTGTACTAGTTTGCATTCCCACCAACAGTGTAGGAGGGTTCCCAATGGAAGTTTCTTATTGCTTCGTCCTGAATTATTGGGTAGAATCATGCAAGGGATTTGGTCATGTAGCCATGCATGCAAACTCAAGGGGAATGGTGGTGTCATCTAGCTGCAGGCTGAGGAGGGAGAAGAGAAGAATTTTGGCGAATACAGAAGTATCACAGCCACCGGCCAAAGCTTGTTGTTTCTACTACAGTTAGCTTTAACAGCGCCGTGCTTAAGAATTGAGACTTCAGAATCATAAAGTAGCTCATTAAATAATTCTTTGCTTTGGCTTCTCTTTAGTTTCTTTCACTTTTGTTATAAATGAGTTTTCCTTCAAATTTTAAAAAGTGAATTTCACAAGTCTAAAGACTTTCCCTAGAGAAACATACCATATAGCTTTTGCTAATAAGTTTGCAGAATGTAGGAATCTTGGTGCCAAAAATCAAATAAAAACCCGTTATATGCATTGAAAAAATTGAGGGAAAAATGGGTTTCTTATTGAGTTTGTTCATATAGTACTTCTTCGACAATATTAAAGAAAGTAGAGGGTTTGTTGTTGTTGCTTTCTTCTATATGATTCTCTCAGGAAGTATGCTTTTAAGAAAAGATGTGGCAACCTACCAAATGGGAGAAGTATTAGCAAATCAGACATCTTTAAGGGGTTAATATCCAAAATCTAAAAAGAACTCCTATAACTCAATAGCAAAAAAGTCCAAACAGTCCAGTTAAAAAATAGAGGATCTGAATAGACATTTTTCCAAAGAAGACATACAGATAGTCAACAGGAACATGGAAAGATGCTCAGCATCACTAATCATTAGGGAGAATCAGAATCACATTGAGATATTCCCTCACACTTGTCAGAATGGCTGTTTTCAAAAAGGTAACAAGTAGCAAATGTTGGTGAGGATGTGACAAAAAGGGAACTCTTGTTCACTGTTGATGAGATGTAAATTGCTACAACCACTATGAGAAACAATATGGAGGGTCCTCAAAAAATTAAAAATAGAACTAACTTGTCATCTAGCAATTTCGCTTCTGGATATTTATTGGAAAGAAATGAAAACACTAATTTGAAGAGATATGTACACCACATGTTAATTGTGGCATTATTTGTAATGGCTGAGAAAGATATGGTAGCAACCTAGGTGTTCATTTATGGGTGAATTGATTAAAAACTGTGGTATATATATTTTACAATGGAATATTATTGAGCCTATAAAAAGGATAAAATCTTGCCATTTGTAACAACATGAGTGGACTCATAAGGTATCATGCTAACTGAAATTTCAAATGCTGTTGTTGCTGTTTTTCAGTAAGTCAAGTCAGACTCTTTGTGACCCCATGGACTATAGACTGCCAGACTCCTCTGTCCATGGAATTCTCCAGGCAAGAATACTGAAGTGGGTTGCCATTTCCTTCTCCAAGGGATCTTCCCAACCCAGGGATCGAACCCTCATCTCCTGCATTGGCCAGTGGATTCTTTACTGCTGAGCCACTTATCATGCTAAGAAAAATGTCAGATAGAGAAAGACAAATACTATATGATCTCATTTATATGTAATCTAAAACAAAGAAAACCTATCCAAACTCATAGATATAGAGAACAGATTGGTGGTTGCCAGAGATGTGGGGTAGGGGGCCAGGTGAAATGGTAAAGGTGGTCAAAAGATACAAATTTCCAGTTATAAAATAAATATCATGGGGATGCAATTTATTGCATGGTGGTTGTAGTTAACTATACAATATTGTATATTTGAAAGTTGCTATGAGAGTAAAAGAATAAATCTTAAAAGTTTTCATCACAAGAAAAAAAAGTAAGAATCAATAGTAGTGGATGTTAACTAGACTTATTATGGTGATTATCTTGCAATAAATACAGATATTGAATCATTATGTTGTACAACTAATGTAATGATATATGTCAATTTTATGTCAATTTTACATCCGTTTTAATAAGAGAAAAAATGCTTTGCTTTACACTGATAGACAGATCTATGAGAATTTCTGTAGCAAGGGTCCTTATCCTGGCAGGTGTCTGGAACTAAGCCTGGTAATTAAAAGACTTCACTTTGTATATTTTCTGGAATGAAAATTATTTCAGAGATATCCAAATAGGAAATCTTGACTAGATAGAAACCATGATGCAGTTAGAGGAGTGAAACAGTACTATACCTAGCAAGCACATAAGCTGTTAGTAAGCTGACCACATTTAGTCATTCAATTCATTTATTGAACACTGTGTCCTAAGCTCTATTTCAGGTGCTGAGAATATAGCAGTGAGCAAAATAAATATCCTGTCTCATGGAGCTTAACATGGAATACAAACTATAAAAATTGTTATATGATGGTAAATGTTGTAGAAAAAACTGAGAAAAGTTGCTGGGAGTGTGGAGGGTTGAACTTTTGTAACTAAGAATTCAGGAAAGGTCTTACTGAGTGAAGATTTGAAAGAAGTAAGATAGTGGACCATGTTTCTTAGGTAAAAGGGTATTCTTGACAATAGGTAATAGCAAGTGCAAAGTTCCTGAGATGAGCGTGAACCTGAATTGTTCCAGAAACATGAAATCGACCACTGTGGCTGGAGCACAACCAGAGAAGAGCCATATTAGGAGAGAGGAAACTTGGATGTGGTAGGGGATGTGAAGGGACACTCGTTAAGATCATAGTAAAGACTTTGCCCTTCACTTAAAGTGACAGAAGGAGCCAATTCAAGGTTTTGAGCAGAGAAATGAAATGATTTGACGTGTTTTATGAGATCAGTCTGTCACTTGTGCTGAGAATATAGTGAATGAAGGAACAAGGGTATGAAGAGGAAGGCCAATTAGGTGTCTGTTGCAGTAAGCCAAGTAAAAGCAATAGTGGTGTGGACCAGGGTAATAGCAGCAGAGGTGGTAAACACTGGTCAGATTCTGTATGTATTTTGAAACTAGAGCCAATAGGGCTTTATGATGAATTCACCATGGGTATGGAAAGGAAACCAAGGAAGACTCTGGGGTTTATTACCCTGAGCCAATGGATAGATGGAGTTACTGTTTACTGAGATGGAAAAGACTATGGGCAGGTTTTGGCAGAGTTGGGAGGAACTAAGTTTATACCAGTTACATTTGTGATCCCTGTTAGATAGCCCAGGGAATGTGTCAAGTATGCAGTGGGTTCTTAAGTCTGGAAGTCAAAGGAGAGGTTAGGAAATATATATTTGGGAGAACTGAGAAAATAGATAACATTAAAGACATGGCTACCCCGCGTCTGAGGCCAGTGGCGGCCGGGAGGAGACACCTCGCGTCCGAGATCAGGGGCGGCCAGGGGAAGCCACCTCACACCCGAGGCCAGGGGCGGTGACCTTGAGGAGCCACCCACGCCCGAGGCCAGGGCCGTCGGCCAGGAGGAGCAACCTGAGGAGTGGTGGCTGCGCAGCACAGGAGGGCCTAGAAGAGCTATCCCACGTTGAAGGTCAGGAACGGTGGCGGTAAGGAGATACCCCTCATCCAAGGTAAGGAACAGTGGCTGTGCTCTGCTGGAGCAGCCGTGAAGAGATACCCCATGCCAAGATAAGAGAAACCCAAGTAAGATGGTAAGTGTTGCAAGAGGGCATCAGAGGGCAGACACACTGAAACCATACTCACAGAAAACTAGTCAATCTAATCACACTAGGACCACAGCCTTGTCTAACTCGATGAAACCAAGCCATGCCTGCGGGGCAACCCAAGACGGGCGGGTCATGGTGGAGAGGCCTGACAGAACGTGGTCCACTGGAGAAGGGAATGGCAAACCACTTCAGTATTCTTGCCTTGAGGACCCCATGAACAGTATGAAAAGGCGAAATGATAGGATACCAAAAGAGGAACTCCCCAGGTTATTAGGTGCCCAATATGCTACTGGAGATCAGTGGAGAAATGACTCCAGAAAGAATGAAGGGATGGAGCCAAAGCAAAAGCAATACCCAGTTGTGTATGTGACTGGTGATAGAAGCAAGGTCCGATGCTGTAAAGAGCAATATTGCATAGGAACCTGGAATGTCAGGTCCATGAATCAAGGCAAATTGGAACTGGTCAAACAAGAGATGGCAAGGGTGAATGTCGACATTCTAGGAATCAGCGAACTAAATGGACTGGAATGGGTGAATTTACCTCAGATGACCATTATATCTACTACTGCGGGCTGGAATCCCTCAGAAGAAATGGAGTAGCCATCATGGTCAACAAAAGAGTCCGAAATGCAGTACTTGGATGCAATCTCAAAAATGACAGAATGATCTCTGTTCGTCTCCAAGGCAAACCATTCAATATCACAGTTATCCAAGTCTATGCCCCAACCAGTAATGCTGAAGAAACTGAAGTTGAACGGTTTTATGAAGACCTACAAGATCTTTTAGAACTAATACCCAAAAAAGATGTCCTTTTCATTATAGGGGACTGGAATGCAAAAGTAGGAAGTCAAGAAACACTTGGAGTAACAGGCAAATTTGGCCTTGGAATGTGGAATGAAGCAGGGCAAAGACTAATAGAGTTTTGCCAAGAAAATGCACTGGTCATAGCAAACACCCTCTTCCAACAACACAAGAGAAGACTCTACACATGGACATCACCAGATGGTCAACACCGAAATCAGATTGATTATATCCTTTGTAGCGAAAGATGGAGAAGCTCTATACAGTCAACAAAAACAAGACCGGGAGCTGACTGTGGCTCAGATCATGAACTCCTTATTGCCAAATTCAGACTTAAATTGAAGAAAGTAGGGAAAACCGCTAGACCATTCAGGTATGACCTAAATCAAATCCCTTATGATTATACAGTGGAAGTGAGAAATAGATTTAAGGGTCTAGATCTGATAGATAGAGTGCCTGATGAACTATGGATGGAGGTTGGTGACATTGTACAGGAGACAGGGATCAAGACCATCCCCATGGAAAAGAAATGCTAAAAAGCAAAATGGCTGTCTGGGGAGGCCTTGCAAATAGCTGTGAAAAGAAGAGAGGTGAAAAGCAAAGGAGAAAAGGAAAGATATAAGCATCTGAATGCAGAGTTCCAAAGAATAGCAAGGAGAGATAACAAAGCCTTCCTCAGCGATCAATGCAAAGAAATAGAGGAAAAGAACAGAATGGGAAAGACTAGAGATCTCTTCAAGAAAATTAGAGATACCAAGAGAACATTTCATGCAAAGATGGGCTCGATAAAGGACAGAAATGGTCTGGACCTAACAGAAGCAGAAGATATTAAGAAGAGGTGGCAAGAATACATGGAAGAACTGTACAAAAAGGATCTACACGACCCAGATAATCATGATGATGTGATCACTAATCTAGAGCCAGACATCTTGGAATGTGAAGTCAAGTGGGCCTTAGAAAGCATCACTACGAACAAAGCTAGTGTAGGTGATGGAATTTCAGTTGAGCTGTTTCAAATCCTGAAAGATGATGCTGTGAAAGTGCTGCAGTCAATATGCCAGCAAATTTGGAAAACTCGGCAGTGGCCATAGGACTGGAAAAGGTCAGTTTTCATTCCAATTCCAAAGAAAGGCAATGCAAAAGAATGCTCAGACTACCGCACAATTACACTCATCTCACATGCTAGTAAAGTAATGCTCTAAATTCTCCAAGCCAGGCTTCAGCAATACGTGAACCATGAACTTCCAAATGTTCAAGCTTGTTTTAGAAAAGGCAGAGGAACCAGAGATCAAATTGCCAACATCCGCTGGATCATGGAAAAAGCAAGAGAGTTCCAGAAAAACATCTATTTCTGCTTTATTGACTATGCCAAAGCCTTTGACTGTGTGGATCACAATAAACTGTGGAAAATTCTGAAAGAGATGGGAATACCAGACCACCTGACCTGCCTCTTGAGAAATCTGTATGCAGGTCAGGAAGCAACAGTTAGAACTGGACATGGAACAACAAACTGCTTCCAAATAGGAAAAGGAGTACGTCAAGGCTGTATATTGTCACCCTGCTTATTTAACTTCTATGCAGAGTACATCATGAGAAACGTTGGACTGGAAGAAACACAAGCTGGAATCAAGATTGCCGGGAGAAATAGCAATAACCTCAGATATGCAGATGACACCACCCTTATGACAGAAAGTGAAGAGGAGCTAAAAAGCCTCTTGATGAAAGTGAAAGAGGAGAGCGAAAAAGTTGGCTTAAAGCTCAACATTCAGAAAATGAAGGTCATGGCATCTGGTCCCATCATGGGAAATAGATAGGGAAACAGTGTCAGACTTTATTTTTGGGGGCTCTAAAATCACTGCAGATGGTGACTGCAGCCATGAAATTAAAAGACGCTTACTTCTTGGAAGAAAAGTTATGACCAACCTAGATAGTATATTCAAAAGCAGAGACGTTACTTTGCCGACTAAGGTCCGTCTAGTCAAGGCTATGGTTTTTCCTGTGGTCATGTATGGATGTGAGAGTTGGACTGTGAAGAAGGCTGAGCGCCGAAGAATTGATGCGTTTGAACTGTGGTGTTGGAGAAGACTCTTGAGGGTCCCTTGGACTGCAAGGAGATCCATCCAGTCCATTCTGAAGGAGATCAGCCCTGGGATTTCTTTGGAAGGAATGATGCTAAAGCTGAAACTCCAGTACTTTGGCCACCTCATGCAAAGAGTTGACTCATTGGAAAAGACTCTGATGCTGGAAATTGGGGGCAGGAGGAGAAGGGGACAACAGAGGATGAGATGGCTGGATGGCATCACGGACTTGATGGACGTGAGTCTGAGTGAACTCCGGGAGATGGTGATGGACAGAGAGGCCTGGCATGCTGCGATTCATGGGGTTGCAAAGAGTCGGACATGACGGAGTGATTGAATTGAACTGAGAAAATAGATGACATTAAAGACATGGGTCTGAATGAGATGACCTAGAAAGTGAGTAAACACAAAAAGGAAAACAATGCACTGGGGCCTGGTGAGCCTCCTTTTGGAGAGATGTTGGAGCCAGAAAAGAAATCTGAGAAGTGGATAATTAGTGAGGAGGAAAACCCACAGTGTGATCCTATCTTGGATGTCAGGTGAGAAAAGTGTTTCAAGGGGGAGACAGTAATTGTCAGATATTGAAAACAGATCAATTAAATGAAGATTCAGGAATGACTATCAGACTGGGCAGTATGGAGGTTCTTGGTGCTCTTGACCCAAGCTGCTTTGTGGAGTGCTGGTGGTGTGAGAGACTCTTTGAAGTGAGACACTGAAAGTAGGAGGAGTTAATTGAAGGCATAAATATAGAGAGCGCTGGGGAGGGTTTTTGTGACAGAGGGAAGAGAAATAAGGTAGTACTTGGAGTTGTTGTTTAGTCACTAAGTCATGTCTGACTCTTTTGCAACCTCATGAACTGTAGCCCACCAGGCTCCTCTGTCCATAGGATTCTCCAGTCAAGAATACCAGAGTGGGTTGCCATTCCTTCTCCAGGCGATCTTCCTGACCCAGGGATTGAATCCAAGTCTCCTGGATTGGCAGCCAGATTCTTTGCCACTGAGCTACCATGAGAGACCAGTACCTAGAGGGTAAGAGCTATTAAGAGAGTGTTTTGAAAGAAGAGAGGACTAAGATGTTTGTTTTTTAATAATAATCAGTAGAATGGGGAACATGAGTGCTGAAGGAGAGAGAAGGGAAATTTGGACAAGAGGAGATGGGAGCTGGGCACAAGGGGAAGGGTTGGCATCATAGATAGGCAGCTCGTAGACTGATGAGAATAATGGAGGAATGGAAATTTAAGAAGAAAAATGGAGAAGACTCGAAACAATTTTTAATGCAAGAGAGTAGGAGAATCTACATATTAAGGACATATGATGGATTGATTCCATTGTGATCCAAGGATTGTTGGAATCAGATGTCTTGAAGCAGTAAGGTGAAAATGTAGGATGGTGAGTAACTGTCTTATAAATTGAATGGTGGTTAGTCTGTTTCCAGCTGAAATTAATAAGGCGAAAGAGTATTGAACATTTCCCTGAGATGTAGAAGTATCATGAGACATTTTTGGGAACTGTAGGTTTGTGCATTTAGTAGAGCCATGTATGCTTATCCGGGAAGGCCAGATTAACATTGACATAGACTTCCGCACAGTATGTGGCAAGACTAAATGAATGGTCTTGGCCAGTAGATTTTGCAGTTTAAATATGTGCCAGTGAAGGGAGCGGGGCTAGTTGGATAAAATACAGCCCCTAGGGAGGGTTGGAGCAAGAGACCTGCACATTATGCCTTCCAAGCCTGAAACGGGAAGTCGAGTTTTAATAGCTTTGACTTATAAAATTAATACCCTCCAAAGAAAATTCACCTGTTGCCAAATCTAATGCCAGGGTTTGGATGCTCCCAGTTCCTTCAAGTCCCTTGTTTGTTTTCATTTCTTTTTTTTTCTTTTTCTTTTTATTCTTTTTGCCAGAGTTACCTGAACTTTTAGGGATGATTACTAAAGGGCCTGTAATCTTTCTTCTTGCTGAATTATTTAAT
This sequence comes from Budorcas taxicolor, assembly GCF_023091745.1. Classification (NCBI taxonomy): domain Eukaryota; kingdom Metazoa; phylum Chordata; class Mammalia; order Artiodactyla; family Bovidae; genus Budorcas; species Budorcas taxicolor. The sequence continues at coordinate 61,446,011 of NC_068918.1, forward strand.
TAGCCAAAATGAAAGGACACAAGCAAAATTTTAAAAGTTTTGTAAAAAAAAAAAACTTTTCTCCTGTCTATGGATTTCCTTGTGTACATATAAATATACTGTTTATGCCTTGTAATTTGACCCACTTGTTTCGAAATCCAGCTCTCCAAAACATGCCGTTTTGGTTAGGTAAGGCTGAAAAACAGCAGTTCTGTCAGAAGGAATTCTATTGACCTAGGTGCCAAAGACTTCTTATTTTTGTTTCATATACCTTCATTTTTAGAATTAGATACCCCAAAGCTGCTAAAGTTGATCTATCACACCATCAGATGTCAGTAGTTAGCAAATGCTGTTGCCACTAATGGTTTTTACACTTGAGTTGTTCCACAGAGTCTACTTTTAAATCTTGTGAATTAAAGTTTCCATTTAATATCACCAACAAAGAGGCAAGAAATATAGACATAATTTTCTCATAAAGAGGATATAAAAATATTCCTTACCCATACACATTTTTGTTGTTGGCTGGTGTTAAGAGGAAAAAGATTTAAGGATCACTCTTAAGATTTGGCTGAAAAAAATGTGAGGGGACTTTGTTGCAGGAGAGTTGAAATGTATTCTATTTGTTCCTCATTGCATACCTTTTAAGATGAGTTGTCTTCTTGAATTTATTTATATTGCTCTGAGTTTTGTCTGAGCTCAAGAATAGGGAAATGGAATATGTGCTTATGTAAAACATTCTCTCAACAGAGAGATGCATAATATAAACTACAAAGAATAAGTCCACCCCACAATCCCACCTCCCAAGATAACCAAATTTAGCAGTTCAGTTTGTATCCTTTCAGGTTTATTTCTAAATGTGTATGTCCTTAGTTTTTAAAACAAAATGAGCTCTAATGTTACCGTTTTAGCCTCTGTTTATTTTGTCGGTAAATTATGAACCTATTTCCATATATGATTTTTACCTCATTCATTTTATTGTATGACTGAGCTAATATTTTTTCCATCATTGAAGAAATTATTCACATTTCTGATTTTTACTATAACAAGTAATGCTGCTATTCATACTTCTATGCATACTTCTATGCAATAGGATAACATCACCTATCATAAACTTGTCCAAATTAGTAAATAGATACACTATTAAATTTAAAGTGTCGAAAGAGTACGTGACACCTAAGACTTTCAAAAAATAATTTATTTTTCTATTTGTTCTTTGTTACTAGTGAATGTGAAATGAAATTATTCAGAAATGAAATTATTCAGCTGATAAATATTATGAATTTGCCCTTGAAAAAGGTTCTGCCAAGTCATATTCCCTTTCATCGATGAATAAAGAATTCTTGTTTCCCCACACTATTTAAATTCTTCAATAGTAGCATAGCATACATATAGAAAAATAAGGTACTTGGTGAGTATTGACTCAACAAAGTGAATTTATATATGCAAGCAGGATCCGCTCAATTCAGAGTACATTTACATCCAAGAAGCTTCCCTTGAGTTGCAACCCATTCATTTGCCATTCCCTGCCCAAAGTAAAGCACTCTCCTCCCTCTATCACTGTAGATTAGTTTTGCACTATTATATATATCTTCTTTCACTTAGTGTTATCTTCTTATTAGATGGTTGCTGTTTAGTCGCTAAGTCTTGTCCAGCTGTTTTGCGACCCTATGGACTCTAGCCCGCCAAGCTCCTCTGTTCATGGAACTTTCCAGGCAAGTATACTGGAGTGGTTTGCCATTTCTTTCTCTAATTAGATGATTGGGACCATTCATATTGTTGCCAATATCAATGGTTCAATCATCTCCATGGTACCATATTTTAGACTATATTGTAGATTATTCATTGTATGGTAGACATTTTATGCATTTGACTGTTTTATGTTTGTTACAGATAACACTATGTGGATTCTTCTACATGCCTTTTGGTGTATGTGTGCATGTATATATGTATGTGTATGTATATTTACACACACACACATATAACATATACATGATATATTACACACACATAAGCACATCCACATACATGTTTCTGTTGGAAACTTACCTCAGGGTAGAATTGCTAGTTCCTAAGGAAAGTGTGCATTTGGCTTTAAAAGTTTTCGAAGTTGCGCCAGTGTATCACAATAGCGGCAATGTATGCTAGTACCAGTTGTACATCCTGGCCCATTCTTGATATTATTAGCTTTAAAACTTTTGTTATTCTAATGGGTGTTTAGTGGTATATCATTGTGGTTTTAACAGTATTTCCCTGATAATTAATGAAGTTTAACACCTGTTTGTATGGTTGTCAGTCATTTGGATATTCTGTTTTATGAAGTCCTTTTTCAAATCTTTTGACCATTTTTAGAATTGGCTTGTCTTTTTCTCACTTATTTTAGTGGGAGTTTTTCTTTTTCTGGATATGTGTCTCTTGATATATATATATATCCTATGTTGAGTTTTAAGCCAGCTTTTTTACTCTCCTTTTTCACCTTCATCAAGAGGCTCTTTAGTTCCTCTTCACTTTCTGCCATAAGGGTGGTGTCATCTGCATATCTGAGGTTCTTGATATTTCTTCTGGCAATCTTGATTCCAGCTTGTGCTTCATCCAGCCTGGTATTTTGCATGATGTACTCTGCATATCAGTTAAATAAGCAGGGTGACAATATGCAGCCTTGACGTACCCCATTCCGTATTTGGAACCAATCCATTCCATGTCTGGTACTAACTGTTGGTTCTTGACTTGCATATAGGTTTCTCAGGAGGCAGATAAGGTGGTCTGGTATTCCTGTCTCTTTAAGAATTTTCCACAGTTTGTTGTGAGCCACACAGTCAAAGGCTTTAGCATAGTCAATGAAGCAGAAGTAGATGTTTTTCTGGAATTCTCTTGCTTTTTCTATGATCCAACAGATGTTGGGAATTTGGCAGATAGATGGGGAAACAATGGAAACAGTGACAGACTTTATTTTCTTGGGCTCCAAAGTCACTGCAGATGGTGACTGCAGCCATGAAATTAAAAGATGTTTGCTCCATGGAAGAAAAGTTATGACAAACCTAGACAGCATATTGAAAAGTAGAGACATTACATTGTTGACAAAGGTCCGTCTAGTTAAAGCTATGTTTTTTTCCAGTAGTCATATATGGATATGAGAGTTGGACTGTAAAGAAGCTGAGTGCTGAAGAATTGATGCTTTTAAACTGTGCTGTTGGAGAAGACTCTTGAGAGTCCTTTGGACTGCAAGGAGATCAAACCAGTCAATCCTAAAAGGAAATCAGTCCTGAATATTCATTGGAAGGACTGATGCTGAAGCTGAAACTCCAATACTTTGACCAATTAATTCAAAGAAGTGACTCACTGGAAAAGCCCCTGATGCTGGGAAAGATTAAAGGCAAGAGAAAAATGGCTCGACAGAGGATGAGATGATTGGATGGCATCACTGACTCAATGGACATGAGTGTGAGCAAGCTCCAGGATTTGGTGATGGACAGGGAAGACTGGCGTACTGCAGTCCACGGGGTCGCAAAGAGTTGGACATGACTGAGTGACTGAACTCAACCAAATATATACAATTAGAGATATTTTTCTCTTAATCCTGTTTTTAAATAAACAATTTGTTTATTTTAATGAACTCTGTCTATTCAATCTTTTCCTTTACTGTGGTGACATTTGTTTCTTGTTTAAGACATCTTGGCCTCCCCAAGGCTGAGAAGGCATTCTCTGTTTTTCCTAGAAGCTCTGTCATTTCACTTTTTTTAAATTAGATTTATAATCCATTATAAATTGATTTTATGTGGTATAAGAAGTAGCCCATACTCTTATTTCCCTACTGTACATGTGCTCAGTCGTTCAGTCATGTCCGACTCTTTGCAATCCCATGGGCAGAATTGTATGTAGCCCCTAGGCCACTCTGTCCATGGGATTTTCCCAGCAGGAATACTGGAGTGGATTGCCATTTCCTTCTCCTTCTCCAGGCTCTTCTGTCCAAGGGATCTTTGTGACCCAGGAATTAAACTCGTGTCTCCTGCATCAGCAGGCAGATTCTTTACCAGTGAGCCACCTGGGAATCTCTTTCCCCATATAGTCAATTTTCTGAACTATTTATTGAAAAGTGCTACAGTGGCATCTTTGTTGTAAATCAGACGACCATGTATATCAGTTTTTCTGGACTATTCTGTTTTATTCGTTGATTTATCTTTTTGCCAAAACTACATGCTTGAGAACAAGTCCTCATGTCCACTATGCAGGCCCTCTACTTTTTTATTCTATGAGATTGTCTTTGCTACCCCTGGCCCTTTGGTTTTTCATGTGCAAGTTAAAATAAGTTTAGCAGTTACCACAACAGATCATTTTTGGATTTTGATTGAGATTACACAAATCTATATACCAGCTTCAGGAGAATATTCAGTTTTACAGGGTTGAGTCCTCTAATTCATAAGACAGTATAACCCTCCATTTATTTAGGTCTCTAAGTAGTAGAGCTAGTAGATGTCTTGGATATATTTCATCATATTTATTCTTAGATATTCAATGTTATTTATATTTTATATTAAATATTTTATATATTTATTTGTTAAAATTTCAGCCTTACTGACATATATATACAAATAAAACTGTAAGATACTTAAAGCGTACATTGTGGTGACTTGAACATGTATGTATTGTGAAAGGATTCCCCCTTCGAGTTAATTGATATATGTCACCTCACATAAATTTACTTTTTTTTTTAATGAGAGCTTTTAAGCTCTACTCTCTTAGCAAATATATGTGTTCTGCTAGTATGTAACAATTAATTTTTCTTTTCTATGGTCAGTTAAACATGGTGTGATGCCATCCCTTTGAAAATTTGAGACTTACTTTATGGCTGAGAATATGGTAAATTTGGGGGAATGTTCCATTTACAGTTGTCGAAAATACATATCTTATATGGAATGTTCTATTGACATTTCAAATTACTGATCCTGTGATTACTATCTGTACCTCTGTTGATTATTTTATCAAATTTTAAGTCAGTTATTGAAAAAGGTGTTTAAAGTCTGAATTTATTGTTACAGATTTGTCTATTTCCTCTCTTACTTCTATTTGAAGTTTTTGCTTTATACATATTGAGCCTATGTTACCAGGTGCATATATGTATTTTGATTGTTCATCTTGCTTTGGATTGTCATTATAAATTATAGCATCCATTTAAATAATTCTACTTCTTTTAACATCTTTATCTGGTTAATACTTATATGGCTACTCCAGCTTTCATTGCTTAACTTTTTCATGGAAATATCTTTTTCATTGTTTTACTTTATCCTTTTTGTGCCCTTTATTTAAGACATGTCTTATAAACAGTATAAACCCAAACTTTAAAATCAATTTGAGACTATCATGGATTAGAATATTTAATTTCTTTGTGTGCGTGCATGCTCAGTCATCTCCAACTCTTTGCGATGCCATGGTCTATAGCCCACCAGGCTCCTCTTGTCCTTGGTATTGTCTAGGCAAGAATTGACACTGGAGTAGTTTGCCATTTCCTACTCCAGGAGATCTTCCTGATCCAGGGATTGAACTCACATCTCCTTTGTCTCCTACATTGGCAAGTGGATTGTTTACCTGTTGAGCCACCTGGGAAGCCCTTAATTTATTTACTTTAAATAAAATTATCAATATATTTGGATTTAAATCTACTATATTTCCATTTTTTTGTATTCTTTGCTTTTTTCTCCATTATCACTTTTAAAGATTAAATATATCTCCTTTTTTTTTCTTTTTAGCATGCTATTTATGCCTTCTTTTGTCATTTTTTTTTTGAAGTCACCCTAGAACTTACAACATTCATTCTTAACTTAGTAGAGCTACAGGATTACCACACTGTGGAAATGTAAAGAACTTAAAACAGTTTAATTCTACTTATCATCATTCTGGTTTTTGGCTTTTTCTTTTTTTCAGGAGTCTTAGATCTTCAATTTCTATTTTCCTTGATAGTTCTGAACACCAATGCTTTGTCTCATTAACACTGTTAAAATGGGAAAAGGTTTTTTTTTTTTTAATCAAAATCACAACTTTCTGCTTGACCTCAGATCTCTACACCAAGTTTTGACTGATTTGGTTGCTTTGTGACATCTTTGAACTGTTTTCAGATGCATTTTATCAATCTTATTTAGATGTTGTTGGTGCAAGAACTGGTCGGATACAAATTACTCCATCGTGATCAGAGGTTAGACATTTCTATATATTTTTATCAAATATAGTTGTTATATACTTTTTTGTGATTTGCTAATTTCAAATGTTTAAAAACATTAGCATACTTTTTCCATCAGTGATATGGTGGCCACCATCTTGGTTCAGTTCACTTAGGTTGCTCATTTGTGTCCGACTCTTTGTGACCCCATGAACTGCAGCATGCCAGGCCTCCCTGTCCATCACCAACTCCCAGAGTTTACTCAAACTCATGTTGATTGAGTTGGTGATGCCATCCAACCATCTCATCCTCGGTCGTCCCCTTCTTCTCCCACCTTCAATCTTTCCCAGCATCAGGGGCTTTTCCAGTGAGTCAATTCTTCACATCAGGTGGCCAAGGTATTGGTGCTTCAGCTTCAGCATCAGTCCTTCCAGTGAATATTCATCCTGATTTCCTTTAGGATGGACTGGTTGGATCTCATTGCAGTGCAAGGGACTCTTAAGAGTCTTCTCCAACACCACAGTTCAAAAGCATCAATTCTTTGGCACTCAGATTTCTTTATAGTCCAACTCTCACCATCATACATGACTACTGGAAAAACCATAGCTTTCAGTAGATGGACCCCTGTTGGAAAAGTAATGTCTCTCCTTTTTAATATGCTGTCTAGGTTGGTCATAACTTTTCTTCCAAAGAGCAAGCATCTTTTAATTTCATGGCTGCAGTCACCATCTGTACTGATTTAGGAACCCAAAAAAAAAATGAAGTCTGTCACTGTTTCCATTGTTTCCACATCTATTTGTCATGAAGTGATGGGACCCGATGCCATGATCTTAGTTTTCTGAATGTTGAGCTTTAAGCCAACTTTTTCACTCTCCTCTTTCACTTTCATCAAGTTCTTCTTCATGTTTTGCCATAAAGGTGGTGTCATCTGCACATCTGAGGTTATTGATATTTCTCTCAGCAATCTTGATTCCAGCTTGTGCTTCATCCAGCCCAGCGTTTCTCATGATGTACTCTGCATATAAGTTAAATAAGCAGGATGACAATATACAGCCTTGATGTGCTCCTTTCCCAATTTGGAACCAGTCTTTTGTTCCATGTCCAGTTCTAACTGCTGCTTCTTGACCAGCATACAGATTTCCCAAGAGGCAGGTAAGGTGATCTGATATTCCTATCTCTTTCAGAATTTTCCACAGTTTATTGTGATCCACACAGTCAAAGGCTTTGGCATAGTCAATAAAGCAGAAGTAGATGTTTTTCTGGAACTCTTGCTTTTTTGATGATTCAACGGATATTGGCAATTTGATCCCTGGCCTTTTCTAAAACCAGCTTGAACATCTGGTAGTTCACGGTTCGTGTACTGTTGAAGCGTGGTATGGAGAATTTTGAGCATTATTTTGCTAGTGTGTAAGATGAGTGGAGTTGTGCGGTTGTTTGAACATTCTTTGGCATTGCCTTTCTTTGGGACTGGAATGAAGACTGGCCTTTTCCAGTCCTGTGGCCACTGCTGAGTTTTCTAAATTTGCTGGCCTATTGAGTTCAGTACTTTCACAGCATCATCTTTTAGGATTTGAAACAGCTCAACTGGAATTCCATCTCCTCTAACTTTGTTCATAGTGATGCTTCCTAAGGCCCACTTGACTTCGCACTCCAGGATGTCTGGCTCTCTTGGTTCACTGTGACTCTATCCTTGAAGTCATATTTAATTGGTTCATTGTGGGTACCTGTTTAGAGTTGTTGTCAATGAGTCCGTTCTTTGAGGTTTTGGGCTTGGAACCAGAGAGAATGTGAAGCTCTGAGTGTAAAACTTAGGGGCTACTTGACATCTATTTTTTTCTACCATGTGAGAAAATGTACTTTGTAGTAAAGAAAAATAAAATCAGTATGTAGAGAAATTCAATGAAAAGGTATGGAAAGAAAGACTGGGCTATGATGGACTTCTTGATTCTAGTTATTCAGTAATACCAAATACATCTGCTTTTCCTTTGGATTTTTTATTATGGTAAAATATATATCTATACTGTATATGTGTCAATTTATTTCCTTTTTAAGGCTAAGTAATATTTCATTGTATGAACATTCCACATTTTTGTGTATCCATTTATCTGTTGATGGACACCTGGGTTGCTTCCACCTTTTGGTTATTGTAAGTAATGTTGTTAAGGTTATGCATGTATATGGATTGTTCTTTTTTACACTTTTTGGGTTTTTTTGATGCACGTTCTGTTTTGCTTAAAAAAATTAGAGTTAGAATGCTGCTTTTAACCAGTAAGATCTCAATTAATATGCATGAATCTGTTTTCAGACTCCCTGTAAAATTCCTTTGATCTATCAGCATTTTTCTGGATCAGTACCACATTATCTTAATTATTTTAACTTTTAGTACATATGTGTGGTCTGGTAAAGGAATTTTCCCTCTTTACTCTTTTATAAAAATGTTTTGATTGCGTTTCAGCATGTTTTTTTCAGATGATCAATTGTCAGCTTCTAAAAAGAAAATGTATGGAATTTTGTTTAGTATTGCATTGAATTTTTAGTTAAATTTGGGAGAATTAACATTAAATCTTTTAAAAGTTACATATGTAATATATTCTTTTGTAAAAGAGGCAGATAATATTTATATTGGCTCCCTTTTCCAAATGTTCCAGTCCTTTTCCAGTTTGATGTTGTCTTGGAAGAACTCTTTTTTCCTCTCCTTACAGAATACTTTACATATGACCACAACATGTGTGATGTTTACCTCACCACAAAGCAATTCTGTGATACCAACTGAGTGTCCTACAATTCAGTTAAATTCTGACACTAATTGGAATTATTGTAGATCCCATGAGTTAAGGTTATGGGTCCTGCAAAACTGCTTCCCCCTAATTCAGACTTTATTCATAGCCCAGGTCATCACTTTTGCTTCTGACTTACCAATTATAAATTGGGATTACTAGGACACCTTCCTTCAGTTCAATGACTTGCTAGGATGACTCACAGAACTCAAGGAAACATTTATTCATGTTTACTGGTTTGTTAGAAAAGATACAGTAAAGGGTGGGCTTCCCTGATGACTCAGATGGTAAAGAATCTGCTTGCAATGCGGGAGACCTGGGTTTGATCCCTAGGTTGGAAAGAGCCCCTGGAGAAGGGAATGGCTACCCTCTCCAGTACTCTTGCCTGGAGAATTCAATGGACAGAGGAGCCTGGTGGGCTACAGTCCATGGGGTTGCAAAAAGTTGGATGACTAACACTTTCACTTTCAAAGGATATAGATGAATGGCCAGATGAAGAGGTACAGAGGGTAGGGTTCAGAAGAGTCCCAGGCATACTTGTATCTGTCCCTGTGAAGTTAGGGTGTCCTACCTTTCTAGCATGTGAATGTGTTCACCATCCTGGAAGTTCTCTGAACCCTGTACTTTTGGGATTTTTATGGAGACTTCATTATCTAGGCATGGTTGATCATTAATTCAAACTTAGTACTCTTCACTTCTGGAAAATGTTGGTGGGGGGAGGGTGTTGGTGAAGGCTTAGAGTACCAAACTTATGATCACGATTTGATCTTTCTCCTGTCCAGCCCCCATTCTCAAGCTATTACAGAGCCCACAAAGAGTTGCCTCATGAGAACAAAACACACTCCTATCACCCAGGAAATTCCAAGGGATTTGGAAGCTCTGTATCAGGAACCAGAGGCAGAGAACAGTGTATATATTTTCTACTGTTTCACGGATGTATGGTCTGGGCAACCATGGTGTTAGTTACTTAGTTGTATCTGACTCTTCGTGACTCCATGAACTGTAGCCCACCAGGCTCCTCTGTCTATAGAGTTCTCTAGATCAATACTGGAGTGGGTTGCCATTCCCTTCTCTAGGTGATTTTCCTGACCTGGGGACTGATCCTGGGTCTTGTGCACTGCAGGCGGATTCTTTCCCATCTGAGCCACCAGTAAAGTATAGACTTCTTTATACTACTCTTCTAATTTTTTAAAATATCCTTTCTTTAAAAAAAAAAAAAAAACTTGAATGATGCACAACATATGTTTTCCCTCAGCATCTCAATTTTGAGATCTATCCATGTCCATATAGAAATATCTTCTTTATTCCTTTTTTTTGCCACTGGGAGTTCCACTGTATAGGTATACTTTATTATCTGATGGTTAGCCTATTGACTGACCTTTAGGATATTGCCACTTTTCAATATAACAAAACTGTCATGAAACTTTGAGACATACTTTTTATTCACATTTTTCTAAGAAAGAAGCTACCAAAAAGTAGATTGATGGGTTTAAGGATGTACACATTTGAATTTTCAAACTATTACCTCAATCTTATTGGGAATGCATTGTGTTTATAGATTAATTTGGAGGCAATTTACATTTTTTATAATAATGACACTTTTTATCCTGGAACAATGTAATTCTATTTATTCAGGTCTTTTTGTGTGTAATTCATTAATATTTTATAGTTCTTTTTTATGTAAGTTTTGCTCCATTTATGCTAAACCTATTTCTAGGCATTTAAATTATTTTTGCTGGTGTGAATGGAAATTTTCCAGCTATTCCAGTAGCCAGTTATTTTTAGTATAAAAAGAAAAACTGTTAACTGTTAAAAATATTTATCTTATGCTGAGTGAAATAAGGCAGAGAAAGACAAATATTGTATATTACTTGTATGTGGACTCTAAAAAATGCAAAAGCTAGTTCAATAACAACAACAAAAAAAGGGTCACAGATACAGAGAGCAAGCTAATAGTTACCAGTTGTGGTTGGGAAGGACAATATAGGGATGGGAAAATGGGAGGTACAAACTGTTGGGTGTAAGATAGGCTCAAGGATGTATTGTACAATGTGGGGAATATAGCCAGTATTTTGAAATAACTAAATGGAAAGTTCAAGAGGCAAATGGCAACCCACTCCAGTATTCTTGCCTGGAGAATCCCATGGACAGAGAAGCTGGCAGTGTACAGTCCGTGGGGTCACAAAGAGTCAGACACAGCTGAAGTGACTTAGCAAATGGAAAGTAACCTTTAAAAATTGTATTAAAAAGTAAAGACTTTAAAAATTTGTCTTAAGCACGAGGAACTTACTGAAATGAATTTTTATTTGATTCTCATAAATTTTCTTGGTATATAATCATAATGTCTGCAAAAATGACTTGTCTCTTTCCAGTGTGTATACTTTTATTGCCATCTTTTCGCATTCACCAGAATCTCCTGAATAAAGTTAAACAACCATGTTGATAACATATGTTTATGTCTTTTCCTGTCTTTAATGGAAATACTTTTAATGTTTCATCCTTAACATGGTGTTTTTTGTTAGTAGCTGATAAAGAACTTTTATACTTTATTTATGTACAAATTGTTTATGTCTTATCACAGCCATGGTAGATGTGAGCATATCAAAGTCTAGAATAAAGAATTGAACATGTTTTGGAAAGACCTCAGCTCTTAGAATAACTAGATTGGAATTCTGGCTCCATCATTTACTGACAGTATGCTAATGAGAATACTTTATCCTATGAATCTGTTTTACATCTAAAATAGGAAGATAACAATGTATACAAGCATAGCTTTGTTATGAGCAAGAAAAGAGATGATAGGTATATATGTAAACAAGCTCCCAAAATGCTTGATGTAGGTTGGACTCAATAAATCTAGGTTTCTGTCTTGATCCTAGAGGAGGACTTGGGCAATGGAGAGAGCCAAGTAAAAAGCAGGGCAACACTTAGAGTATTTCTTCTACTCTCTTGCTCTTTGTTGAGAGAACGTAACTTATTAACATACTGTATTGCACATTTGGGGCTTCTCAGGTGGCATTAGCTGTAAAGAACCTGCCTGCCAATGTAGGATAAGATGTTAAATTTTACTAAACTAGAATCTCTAAGTGGAGAAGGCAGTGGCACCCCACTCCAGTACTCTTGCCTGGAAAATCCCAAGGACGGAGGAGCCTGGTAGGCTGCAGTCCATAGGGTCGCGAAGAGTCTGACATGACTGAGCGACTTCACTTTCACTTTTCACTTTCATGCATTGGAGAAGGAAATGGCAACCCATGCCAGTGTTCTTGCCTGGAGAATCTCAGGGATGGCGGAGCCTGGTGGGCTGCCATCTGTGAGCTGGACATGACTGAAGTGACTTAGCAGCAGCTGCAGGGTCTCTAAGACTGGCTCCACACTATAGTTATTAGTAAGTCAATTATACAGCAAATAAGTGAGTCTAAGAAGTGCAAATTATTTTAAAATTACAAATACATCAAAAAGAAAAACATCCTTTTAGAGTTTTATAAAGTTGATAAACTCTGTATATCCATAAATGGAAAAATATCTCATTACACTAACCCTTTTTATTTTAGGTCCAAATGGCTTCATCCAGGTTTGAAAAGTCATTCAAGAGTGTTCGAAACCAAGGTAAGGGTCACTTTATTATGAAGTCTAATTAGTGCTATTAAGGACAAGTTACTGTTAAATTAGTCAACGGAATTAAGAAAGAAGCCAATGAGCCTATTATGAAGTACTTCATAGATTTTCAAATTTTGGTAACTAAGAAGGACAGATGCCAGTCCCCACATGGACCAAAGCTTAGTTCTTCTACTGAGCTCCAGTCATAGCTGATAATCAAAATTCTCTGCATGGCCTTATATAGTTTTTCAAATTTGAGCAGGTCCCATCTTGTCATTTGTGACTTGGGTGGCGAATATGTACATATATACCCTGTTATTTGGGGTTTTATTTTTCAGCATCAGATGGAGCTTTATTTTTTCTTCTTTCAGTTTTACAGAGATATGATTAACATATGGCACTGTATTAAGTTTAAGGTGTACAGCAAAATGATTTGATTTCAATACCTCATGAAATAATTACTACAATAAATTGAGTGAACACCCATCTTCCCATATAGATATAAAAGAAAAGAAAGAGAAAAAAACATACTTTTTCTTGTGATGAGAACTCAGAATTTTCTCTCTTAAGAACTTTCATATATAACATTCAGCAGTGTTAATTATATTAATCATCTTGTATACTCTATTAGTTGTTAGTTTTGACCTTCAATGATATTGTCTTTTTGTGCCTTTTACAGAGATGCTCATTTCTTGTAAGTCTCAGTTTCCAAATATATATTAAAAAAACATGAACACAAGAAAAATGTTTTAATCTACCTAGATAGGTGGTGAGCCCCTTTGAAGCAAGAACCATGCTTTCTGTGAGTTGTATTCCCATGAAAGTCAGCAGAGAATTCAGAGCACAATATGTGCTTCTATAGATATTTTATTGGAAGTTAATGAAAACAGTTTGAGTGGTTTATACTTTGAATGGCAAACTTTATAATGTATAATTTTGAAGTTTGTTTTTCTGAAGAGATTTTTATGTTACTTGTTGATAAGGGTGTAAATTACTCATTGCTATAATAGCAACAAATGCTAGTTGAGTGGGTGAGTGAAAAACAACTATTTGATAGTTGTTAAAACAAAGTTTTCTGAGTGAACTACAGTTAAACAGACATAGGGTAGAAGTATAAAGTATGAACTTAAAAATAAATAATACCTTTTGTAAGAAGATAGATTAGCTAATAAACTCAGGGGAATTGAATATACATCTTGTTATAAAATTGTTATGTAACGTCTATAATGGTTGACAGTCCAGCTTTAAAACTTTAGTGGGCAGTGGTAATGCCCTTCATGTACCTTCATGTACAGAAAGCTTGATGATCTTCACTTAGAGTGGTGGGGCCATTCCCTGTTGCTCTCCAAGTGCACAGTCCTAAATACTGAACTGGAACCACTGAGATTAGTAACTGTGTCAGCGTTGAAAGCCTGAGACCAGTAGATGTGAATATACTGAAAACCAAATGTGTTTTAAAAGAGTGCAGTGGGTCCTTGAAGTATGAATGCTGAGAATATTTTAAGGTCAATGAGCAAAATCTCCAAAGGAGAAAAAATGGCTTTATTTTCCTCTTTCAAAGGTGAATTTTGCTGTGTTCAAGAAATCAAAATGACCGTAGGTGACTTACTGTTGCAGAGATGTGTGTGTGTGTGTGTGTGTGTGTATGTGTATACACATCAGCAAGACTTTTCTCTTTCCAAGAGGAAAGCTATTTCTATATTCACTTAATGTGAGACTTCTCATTTCCTCAAAGTTCAGTCCAAATGGGAAGTTTCTCTTTTTCCATGCATCCCCAGACGCAGGAGAAGGCTTAAGCAGAGTGACGCAGGCAGGGGCCGGTGGCCTGGCTTCTTCCCTTTCATGGCCTGCCTTCTGGGGCCTGGCCTGGTGTGTGGCTGCTGTTTATACCTGCTGAAGTGCTTTCTGTGTTTGCATTGGCGCTGCCACCTTACACGCTAGAGCCCCGAGCTGTTCATGAGGTCTGTCCCAGAGCTTTGAAACCTATGAGCTGGCGGCTGGGGCGAGAGCATGTCTCTCTCAATTTTTGGGTGAACTCCATGTTTTTTCCGAGCTTAGATCACTGTCCGCAATCCAGGCTTGCTAGACAGAATGTAACAGTTACTGCTGGAGACATCCTGAACTTTTAAGGGCAAAAGGCGGAGGGGGAAGGGAGAGAAGAAAAAGCTCAAGGTCAACTTGACAGCTTGAAAGTGAACATTTTTATATCTGGTAAACAAAGATTTTTACGGAACTGGAAAACTTTATCGCCAAGGAAGGAAAAAAAATATCACTTTGTGTTATGGCAAGAGGCTGTGTTGTTCCAGAGTTCCCAATTCCATCCCAAGTCATGTTTGAGACCAGACCAGATTAATCAGTGGTTGTGGCAGGGGTGTTAGTAGGAGTGATGTAATTTTTGTAGAAATTTACCTCTCTCCCTGGTTCTTTCATTGGTCCCTAATGATTTTTAGAAGATGTATCTTCTTCAAAAGTGGCAAAATTAGGAAAACTCTGACACCTGTTTGTCCTGTGCCCACCAATCTTGGCTTTTCTTTCCCTGTGCCCTTCTTTGTCATATTAGGAATATCCCAGCAGTTTTTTTGGCTAAGATTTCTCCCCCTCTTCTCTTTCCATGGGAAGTCTTGGTTCACGGGAGAAATTTTATTTTGGTTATATAAGCTTGTGAAGAGAAGGAAATGGCAACTCACTCCAGTATTCTTGCCTGTAAAATCCCACAGACAGAGGAGCCTGGCAGACTACTGTCCATGGGGTTTCAAAGTGCCAGACATGACTGGGCACATGTAAGCCTGAGTGTGGCTAGAACTGTATATTTTCCTTCTGTGTGTGTGTGTGTGTGTGTGTGTGTGTGTATGTGTGTGTGTGAATGAGCATGATATAGATGTATAAAGGACATCATATATGAGAAACTAGTAAATTATTAAAGTCTTTTGCAGTAAAGTTTAACAAATCCAAATTAAAAAGTTGACACTTGGAAGAATTGAAGTTTAAGGCTAAATATGACTACTTCCAAGGTTCATAGCAACTTTGTTTATAGGAAAACATAAGAGAGCCCTTGTTACACCCTCTTCCCCACCTCTGACCCCCAATGAAGTACAAGGTCTGTGCTTTTATAAATATGCTAAGAATTTCTTCTGTAATTTTTGTCTGTGAGGAACATAAAAATGCCTTTGAATTGGGTCAATGCCGATCTTATTTCACAGAGCCAAGGGGGAGGAAAAAGCCTACTCTTGGTTTCCACCTAGAGAAATACTAGTGAGAAATGAATAAGCTCTCCTAGACTCTTTGAGATAGTGTATTTACTCTTGGGTCAAGCTCAATGGTCTTCCATTTTACAGTGACAGCCTCTTTCCACCCCCTTCTTCATATTTCATTCCCCAACCTGATTCATGCTGTTTGCCTGATAAGGCTGAATGATATCTAAACTGAATGTTTGGCCTTGCCTGGAAGTAATGCCATGGGAGACTTCTATTAATTTTAATGTTATATAGCTTTTCCAACATATGGGATGGCTTTGTTTGTCACTCAAGTGATTTATTGATGCAATGCGTATTCCCTGGTCCTTTCATGAAAAAATGTTTATACCTGTGGGCATGTCCAGATGGCAGTGAATGGCTTGCATTCATGAGAACAGCATTCAGCAATTCATGGTTGCCAAGGTAAGCAGCAAAGGCATGCCTTCTGTACTCTATTGCCTTGTAAAGAAACAGTCTCTAAGGTAACAGGCTAGCACCCTTGAGGCCAGAGATCCCTAGTGTTTTAGACTTGGTGAGAGGTGAAGGGGGAGAGAAGAGCCAGAGGGACAACATGAAATAATACTAATAAAAAGAACTTTTTGTTAATGTCCTGGAAATTTAAAAGGGGGGAAAAGTTGAGAGAAGAGGTGGGGGTTCATAATTTTCCACTTTGGGTCTCAATAGAGATTTGATTCAGATTTGCCCTGTGCTTCAGCAGCGTAATGCCCCTTTCATAGGTTAATTTGAGGGACATAGATAGCTAATGGTCCAAGGCATGACCCAAGGGACAAGCTCTAGGCCATCACAGACTGATTGTCATGTGGTGAATAAGCAAGCACTCTGATTCTCTTGGAATCTCTGGCATTTTTAGGATCGATTTGTTTTCTGTACTTTAGCCCCTTAATGCTATCATTGCAATGGTAAAAATGTCACCTGAATGACTGTTCTCAAGGAGGTATTGCTGGTTGGATTAACAGTCTTGATAGGAAGTAGTTTTCCATTGGATTACCTTCAAATGCAGAAAATTATCAGGTGACAGCTTCTAGCTCTTACAGCCAGCAGTAGTGTAGATTGTGAACTCCCTGGGTAATACTAGGATGTTATGTCCTTTATAGAATTTGGCCTATTTATAGAATAGAATTCTACTATCTGTAGAATAGTATTCTACTATTAATAGAATAGTAAATGGTTACTATTTGTTGTTGTTGTTCAGATGCTCAGTCATGTCTGATTCTTTGCATACCATGGACTATAGCACACCAGGCATCCTTGTCCTTCACCATCTTCTGGAACTTGCTCAAACTCATGTCCATTGACTTGGTGATCCCACCCAACCGTCTCACCTTCTGGTGTCCCCTTCTTATCCTGCCTTTAATATTTCCCAACATCAGGGATTTTTTTTTTTCTAATAAATCAGCTTCAGTTTCAGCATTAGTCCTTCCAATGAATATTCAGGATTGATTTCCTTTAGGATTGACTGGTTTGATCCCCTTGAAGTCCAAGGGACTCTCAAGAGTCTTCTCTAACACCACATTTCAAAAGCATCAATTCTTCGGTTCTCAGCCTTCTTTATGGTCTACCTCATTGTGGAGGCCTGGGCCTGGCCCACCATAGCAAGATCTTCTTAACCACAAGAGGCCCTGGAAACTGTTAGTCAATTCTGAAGTCAAAATGCTATCCATTCTCCAAGAAATAGTATTAGGTAGAGAGAGGGAAAACTAAAGAAAGCCTTCATAAGGTCTCTAAAAAGGGAAGTCTAGAGAGAAACCCTCATAACAGCCTGATTACTAAACCCCATATAAAAACAGAATAATTGGACTGAAAGTCACCTCATAAGATTCACTGAGTCTGACTTTAAGCAGGTGACTAAGTCACCCAGAAAAGAGAATTGTTCCTTTCTCGATATTTTCAGAGGGGAACATTATATGACACAGAATCCCCTGAGTTAATTTTGTATTTTGGCCCCCCAAAGATATCTTGTGTGAAATTAAAATTCCTAGCTTTCAAAGTCAAAGATTTCTTACTATTCAGGAGCTGTGCATAAAGAGAACAGCCTATAACTCTACTCAATACAAATTGGACATATTCCTATAATTTTCTGTCAATTGAATTTACAGAAATCACTAATTTGTTTACAGATTCCAGTTCATAAGGGTGTTTGGAAATGTTCCACCTATGTAGAAACATTTTAAATAATAGTAGCAACAGCATTTGATGCATGCTTACCATGTGCCAGATATAGTTCTAAGTGTTCAATGTGTATTAATTCAGTTGTTCCTCTTTAATGACAATATTAGGTAGGCACCATCTTTCACAGATTATTAAGATTGAGGCACAAGGAAATGAAATAACTTTTCTAATGTCACACTGATAGCAAATAGAAGAGTCAAGAATTAAAGCCATCCTGACTTGAGAGCATAATATGCCCAAGTGGTAGTGATTCTGTCACTTGGTAAAAACTGAGTTTTTTAAAGTCCTCAACCTCACCTGAAAGGGCCTTTCAGATATATTAAGCTCTTGAAATGGAGCATTCCAATTTCAAAATCTATCACTATGTTTAAGACAGTATGTGTGTATATGTGTGTGTGTTAATGCTTTCAGATTTCTTCAGCCCCATTCAGAATTTTTTGTTGTTTGTTTTTTCTTTTACTTAGAACAAGGTGTGACACAAAGGGCATGAAGAAACTTCCCCCATAACCTCCTCATCTCTGTTTTGTGGTTTTGTGTGTGTGTGTGTTTCTATATAGATCCTAAAAGGGAGACAAAGTTGTGTATTGATAACACTTCAGATTCATTTATTCATTCTGATCTGTTAGGATTAGGGTAATGAAAGTGGAATGCTTTTACATAATACAGTTGGACATGACTCAGTGACTTCACTTTCACTTTTCACTTTCATGCATTGGAGAAGGAAATGGCAACCCATTCCAGTGTTCTTGCCTGGAGGATCCCAGGGACGGGGGAGCCTGGTGGGCTGCTGTTTATGGGGTCGCACAGAGTTGGACACGACTGAAACAACTTAGCAGTAGCAGCAGCATTCCGCTTATGACCTTCTGTAAAAGTGAAGAGACCCTTTTCACTATAATTGTTATTATTATTATATTTTTAAAAGAGACTTGTGTCCATTGTGTCAATGCTAATAGCAATCAGTTACTAAAACTGAACTAGCATTTACTGACACTATTTCCAATTATTACTTGAAATAGATATAAATAGATACCTTCCAAGGCTTCCTAGGTGGTGCTAGAGGTGACGAACCCTCCTTTCAATGCAGGAGACATAAGAGAAACGAGTTTGTTCCCTGGGTCAGGAAGATCCCTTGGAGGAGGTCATGGCAACCCACTCCAGTATTCTTGCCTGAAGAATCTCATGGGCCAAAAAATAGGTTAATTTTTTATGGTTAGCAAAACTGTTTTTGGAATGCCTGAAAAAATCCAGCTATTTCTTTAGTTTCCAGGAAAATCCTAGTATATATCTGTTTTATTCCCATTGAGAGATTATCTGATTGGAAAATATTTCTCCCATTGCTAGAGAGGCCAGTATTTTTATATGTGTAATAAATACATTATATTGAATATTGAGCATATTTCAAAAGTCCACAGCTTTGATAGTGCTTCATCCCACAAGAATGAGCTCCAGATAAAATGTGTGGCCTATTGCACCCAAAATGAATTATGGAAGGTGATAGTAAAACTGATAATCCAAAGAGGAAATAAAAGACTTCTAAATGGAAAAAAAAATGTGAACCAAATTCCCGAGGTCCAACTTCTATTCTGTAAAGTAGGTCCTAATATCTTTGGTTAAACATAAAACATCTGTCTAGTCTCTTGACAATTAAAAAAATTTATTGTTGAAAAGCCATTATGAAAATATATTAGGGAATCTGTTATGCTCATCAGTAACACACCCTCAGAGGTTGTGTCTACACGATGATGGACAAGGGAATAAAACAAAAAGGTTACTTCCAAAGAGTTAAAATGCCTACTTTATTCCTCCTGGCTTTCATCATAATTCCTGTCATTTAATTATATTATTATGGTAGAAATATATAATTATGCAATTTACCTTTTTTTTTTTAACCATTTTAAGTGTGTAGTTTAGTGGCATTCTTTACATTATTGTGCAACCATCATCATTATCTATCTCCAGAACTTTTTAAACCTCCTATACTGAAACTCTGTATTCACTGAACTGTGTAACTCCTTGGGCTTCCCAGGTGGTGCTAGGGGTAAAGAATCCGCCTGCAAATGCAGAAGACAAAAGAGACATGAGTTCAATTCCTGAGTTGGTAAGATCCCCTAGAGAAGGGCATTGCAACCCACTGCAGTATTCTTGCCTGGAGAATCCAATAGACAAGGGAGCTTGATGGGCTATAGTCCATAGTACATCAGAGTCAGACATGACAGAAGCAACTTAGCACTCATGCATGTAAGCCGTTTTCTCCTCTTCCCAGTCCCTGGTAACCACTATTCTACTTTCTATCTCTTTGTATTTGACTATACTCATGTAAGTAGAATTGTACAACAGTTATCCTTTTATGACTGGCTTATTTCAGTTAGTATAATGTTTTCAAGTTGCACCCATGTTGTAACATGCATCAAAAGCCATAATCAAGTTCTCTAAACTCTGAAAAGCAAAGGATATTGATAACAAGAAAAATCTTTTGGAAGAGGTACACATTTGATTTGATAATGAAAATATTTTATTTTTTTTTTTATCAGCGACTCTAAAATTACATTTCAAGAGTGATGTCACACTCACCTTCACATCAGTCAAAAAGAGCAAGGAAAGTCACAAACTCACATCTAACACTATGCAAAATGTGTACTGTGGTCTCTATACTTCCTTGGCTTCTAGTTTTTTGATAATCATTGCCAGGATATACTCACTATCTTAGCAGCTTGTCCCCTCAATTAAAAAAATGCTTTTAAAAATTGTATTTTTCTGATTTAATTTAAACCAGTTGGTACTTACAAGTATTAACCATGGGTCAGGGCTTTGCTGTATTGAGATTGCTTTTAGAGGGCAAAATATACATAAGATATGGTCCTTGCACATGAGATTGAAGTTTTTCAGGAGAAATAACATGCATAGTCATGAAACTGTTAATAATAAAACATCATAGAAAAGAATTAAGAGACAGTGTTGTGATATTGATGGTAAAATGCCTGTAAGCCAGGACCTCGAATCTGATTTGGACCCTGCTCATACATAGCTAGCTGTGAATCCTTCTGCAGACACTACTGTGACCTTTCTATCCTTATTGTAAATTAAAGATGTTAAGTTGGATCAGCATGAAGGACCCTCTTGGCCTTTGAGTCAGAAGAGATCATATATGTTTCAAGGGAGGATGGTCATTCAAGATTTCAGGAAGGAAGCAGATATAAACGGGGACTTAGAAGATAAATGGAGGCTGTTGCCATTGGTAGGGAGGCAAGTGTAAAGTGTTAGTTTTAGTTGCTCAGTTGTGTCTGCCTCTTTGCAACCCCATGGATTATAACCTGTCAGGCTCCTCTGTCCATGGAATTCTCCAGGCAAGAATACTGAAATGGGTTGCCATTACCTTCTCCAGGGGATCTTCCTGACTGAGGGATCAAACCCAGGTCTCCTGCATTGCAAGCAGATTCTTTACCATCTGAGCCACCAGGGAAACCCAGGAGGGGCTGATGTAAGTTTCCTTCTATTTTGCTTATTAAGTTCTCAAGGGTGGACATAGTGCTTTGTTCAGGTCTGTATCATCCTAGAACCTGTGCAGTACTAGTAACTTTCTAACATCCCCGAAATACTCTACATTAGGAGGGTTAACTGTCAGTCCCAAGCTCATCCAAGGCATTCTGTGCCTACCTCTTATCACCCTCAGTTCAGTTCAGTTCAATCGGTCAGTCGTGTCTGACTCTTTGCGACCCCATGGACTGCTGCATGCCAGGCTTCCCTGTCCATCACCAATTTCCAAAGCTTGCTCAAACTCATGTCCATCAAGTTGGTGATGCCATCCAGCCATCTCATCCTCTGTTGTCCCCTTCTCCTTCCACCTTCAGTCTTTTCTGGCATCAGACTCTTTCCAAATGAGTCAGTTCTTCACATCAGGTGGCCAAAATATTGGAGTTTCAGCTTCAATATCAGTCCTTCCAATGAATATTCAGGACTGATTTCCTTTAGAATGGACTGGTTGGATCTCCTTGCAGTGCAAGGGACTCTTAAGAGTCTTCTCCAACACCACAGTTCAAAAGCATCAATTCTTTGGCGTTCAGCTTTCTGTATAATCCAACTCTCATATCCATACATGACTACTGGAAAAACCATCGCTTTGACTAGATGGACCTTTGTTGGCAAAGTAATGTCTCTGCTTTTTAATAAGCTGTCTAGGTTGGTCATAGCTTTTCTTCCAAGGACCAAGTGTCTTTTAATTTCATGGCTGTAGTCACCATCTGCACTGATTTTGGAGCCCCCCAAAATGGTCTATCACTCTTTCCATTGTTTCCCCATCTACTTTCCATGAAGTGATGGGACCAGATGCCATGATCTTAGTTTTTTGAATGTTGAGTTTTAAGCCAGTTTATTCACTCTCCTCTTTCACTTTCATCAAGAGGCTCTTTAGTTCTTCTTCACTTTCTGCCATAAGGGTGGTGTCATCTACATATCTGAAGTTATTGATATTTCTCCCAGCAATCTTGATTCCAGCTTGTGCTTCATCCAGCCTGGCATTTCTCATGATATACTCTGCATATAAGTTCAATAAACAGGGTGACAATATACAACCTTGACGTACTCCTTTCCATATTTGGAACCAGTCTGTTATTCCATGTCTAGCTCTAACTGTTGCTTCTTGATCTGCATACAGATTTCTCAGGAGGCAGGTCAGGTGAACTGATATTCCCATCTCTTGAAGAATTTTCCATAGTTTATTGTGATCGACACAGTCAAAGGCTTTGGTGTAGTTAATAAAGCAGAAATAGATGGTTTTCTGGAACTCTTGCTTTTTTGATGATCCAGCGAATGTTTGCAATTTGATCTCTGGTTCCTCTGCCTTTTCTAAATCCAGCTTGAACATCTGGAAGTTCATGGTTCATGAACTGTTGAAGCCTGGCTTGGAGAATTTTGAGCATTACTTTGCTAGTGTGTGAGATGAGTGCAATTGTGTGGTGGTTTGAAGATTATTTGGCATTGTCTTTCTTTGGGATTGAGATGAAAACTGACTTTTGCCAGTCCTGTGGCCACTGCTGAGTTTTCCAAATTTGCTGGCATTTTAAGTGCAGCACTTTCATAGCATCATCTTTTAGAATTTGAAATATCACCTTCACCAGTAGATACAACTTTTGATCTATTTGTTCGGAAGGCAGGGATTATGTCTTAAATCTGTTTCCCCAGTGTCTATCATAATTCCCCACCTGTAGAGAAAGCACATAAAATATTTGTTGATTGAATGAATGAATGAATAGATGAAGGTAGAAAAGAAGGTATAAACTTCAGAGTAGAGGAGTGACATATGAAAATGTTGCTTGAGGAAAATGAGTCAAGCAGGCGTGTGAGGAAATGATTGCTAATAATAATTAGTAATATAGTAACATGAACATCAAAAAGTATGTATTATATTAGCATCTTTGTGCATAATATAAATAAATGCTACTAGAAAGATAGACATTCATTAGGTTCTATTATACTATGCTGAAACAGCCCAGATTTCCCTTATATGGTATATCATAGTTTTTACTTATATACTTGTGATCTTTGCATCTAATGTAATATGTGAACTTCATGAAGGCAGTCACCATGGTGGTTTTGTTCACTGTTGATTACCCTAAATCTAGCATACTCCCTGGCATATATTTAATTTTCTATTGTATATCTGTTGAAATGATATGAGAAAACAGGTTAAGGTAAGGTTATAAATGCAAATTAATTAAATCTAAAATATTTTTAATTAAAAATTTGCCTTTTGACATACAGGAAATAACACAAACTAACGGTGTTACCCAGAGATATCTGGGGCTAGATTATTAGGTCTCAATGTAGGTCTTAATTGGTTCACATTAAACTTCCTGTAGGAAAAGTTTTAGGTCCATGTTTCTTGATAATAACTGAGGATGTATAAGTTTGTTGGCAAAAGTAACCACATTTAAAATGGGTTAAAGTTTAAGGAGTTTTTGTAGTGCTAGGATCTTCCTTCCCTTCTTCATGGGCATGTGTGCTAAGTTGCTTCAGTCGTGTCTGACCCTGTGACTCTATGGACTGTAGCTCACCAGGCTCCTTGATCCATGGGATTCTCTAGGCAAAAATACTGGAGTGGGTAGTCATGCCCACCTCCAGGCGATATTCCTAACCCAGAGATCGAACCCACGTCCCCTATGTCTCCTGCATTGGCAGGAGTGTTCTTTACCTCTGGCGCCATCTGGGAATCACTCCCTTCTTCCTAGCAATCCATTTAGTTTTATTTTTGGTTATTTTTGGTGTCAGACTAAGAAGAATCAACTCATATTAGCTGAAACGATCTCTTGGGGATTCTGGCTGGATCTGATGGAAATAGTTTAGGGTACTTCCCGACCAATTTGGACAATGCAGGAACTTCAGGTAAGCATCCTAATTTTTAATGTTGATTCAGCTGTGTCTTGAGTGTAGATCATTATTTGGAAAATAACGTTGCCCTTTTAAGGGCATTGCAGGTCTTGGTGTAATACCATCTTTATAGAATTTTTCAGTTCTTTTTTTTAGTATAATTTATTAATTATTCTGTTTTGGGCAAGCCCAGTGTATAATTATCATGAAGACTGAATTATAGGATCTTTTAAATGAAGTAGAATTGCATTATTTTTCAACTCGTAACTGTAGCAAAGGAGAGCTATTTGAACAAGGAAAAATGGAAATCATGCAATTAACATGTTAATTATTTATTAAAAAATACACATTTAAAAATATTTTATGGCAATTCAAGATTTATTCCTAGTCAAAAATAGTCAAAATAATTCATTTGGTACTGATTATGGATAAGGTCAGTTCTAAATACCACGTGAGGATACAAAAAAGAACCAGGGATGTGTGTTCTTGGTACTGTCAAGAGAAACAGGTCTTAAAAGTTGCTTTGACCAAAGGTTCATGATGTGAATGCATCTATAATTTTTCTGAGGCACCAGTCTGAATGGGAGGGAGACACTTTGCTACTATGTCAACTGGGTCAGTCACTTCAGCTTTGTTGCAGAATTTTATCAGACAGTACATTTTACTGAAAACTTCAGATTAAAAAAATGCTCTTTTATGTGACATTATGAGACGGCAATCTATGACTCTCAGTGGAAATATTTCAGAAGAAGTAAGAAACCTATGAAAATATTTGTGAAACTGGAGACTTTTGAGCTTGTTTGTTTAGATTATACTTATCAATAATTATCACACTGGAAATTGTGTTTGAAAAAATTTAACTTTGTATGTGTTTATTTTAAAATAATAAACTCATTTCATGTAAACATAAACACTACTTTATAAAAATAATTATTTTCCAAGATAAAGAATAGTGAGAAAAGTGGCATCATTTTCCATTCTAAAAATATCTTTAAGCCTTAGTTTAAGGAAAGACAGCAGTATTCTTATATCATTTTTGTGTGACATTACATACCACAGAGGCAAATAAATTCTTAGCAGTATTAAGAACATAGTTTCGGCTTCACAGAACCCCTGAAAAGATCTCAGGGACCCCAAAGATCCCTGGACCCCTTTTTGAGAGATACCCTCCCTACACTCCAGAACCCACCAAGCAAGAGTTGTCATAGTAGGCAGTTTGTGATAATGACCTAAACTAGGCAGAAATGGTCAATAACAGAAGAAAAGAAAATAATTAAATGAGTATAATCTAAAAGAAAATAAAAAACACCCAAAACTTGTGTGGATTTGATCTTAAAGGCAACATTTTCAACTTATATGTGCTTCATTTTTCCCTCATGGGGTAAGAATAATGAGAGGAACAATGCAGGGTTGTTTCAAGGTCACATGTGATGGTAGCTATTAAGTATTTGGAACACTGCCTGACACAAAGTAGGAGCTCAGTTAATGATCACAGTTGTTGTTTAGTCATTAAGTTGGGTCCAACCCTTTTGCGACCCCATGAGTTGTAGCCCACCAGGCTTCTCTTTCTGTGGGATTTCACAGGCAAGAATACTGAAGTGGGTAGTGTATATCTCTTCTTCAGGGGATCTTCCCAACCCAGGGATCGAACCCTTATCTCCTGAATTGGTGGGTGGTTTCTCTACCACTGAGCCATCAGATAAGTCCGGTGATTACAGTTCCTTTTGATAAATTCAGCTGGCAGAGGTGGAAGGAAGGATGCCTTGGGAGAAGGGCAATGTGGCAAAGCCCAGAGTCAAGATGGGGCAGGGTGCATTCTGGGAATTGTAAGTTAGCTATGTTAAACAGGTGTATTCATATGCGAAAGAAGCAAAAGATAATTGTGGAGGTTCTTTGAGGACAGGTCAGGTGGTGAGGATTTCATTCCTCACGAAATAGGGAAATCATTGAAATCATAGGGGAGGAAGTAGCCGAATTAAATCTGCTTGATTGGAATCAAATTCTACCTGTGTCATAGTTCCCTATGAAGAAGGGAATGTCAACCCACTCCAGTAGTCTTGCCTGGAAAATCCCATGAATGGAGAAGCCTGGTAGGCTACAGTCCATGGGGTCGCAAAGAGTCAGACATGACTGAAGCGATTCAGCAGTAGCAGCAGCAGCAACAGCATAGTTCCCTAAATGATTGCCTAGCTAGTTCCTTCTTAGGCATGAGGGAAGAGAAATTTAAGTCACTGTCTGTATCCCGAATCAGGTGAGAAGTTAAAATTAGCACTGTTATGTCTGTTTTGCTTCTGGGCAAACTGAAGGCCATGAGCAGCTAACTCAGTTCTTGACACTCACACCCTCCCTTGGTGTTTACAGTCACATCTGGGCCACAGATACCCACTCCTGTGTTTATCTAGCTGATGGATTTAAAAACTCATGTCCAGTGATCTTGGAGCTGGAGGGTGGTTTTTAAGGGAAGTGGGGTTTGAAAGGACAAGGAAAAAGAGAGCGCCTGGAAAAAGTAAACAAATAAATGGCCTTCAGGATGTATTTAACCCTCCACACCCCCGGTAGGATGAGAAAATCATTCTAGCCTTGCCAGTACTTTATGGCAACTCTTTTAGCCAGACCCCAAATAGCAATCGCCTTGACCATAATTCCTGCATTCGCTTACTTGTGCATGACTTTTTATTACTCGTGGTCAGCTTTTAGACTTTGAAACTGTGGTATGTGAATAGCTTTAATATTTCAGGTTTTTTTTTTTTAATAAGTAAGTCATAATTTAACTTCATTTTGAATGCTTCCCAATGGCCTGAGGATTGGTATCTTTATTACCTCAAAGGATGTTTGAGGATAAAGTGAGATATACATGTAAAGGTTTTTCGATTTTTATGTATAGGGAGGTGGTTGATATGTGTATGTGTATATTTCTTCTGTCTTTAGTAGTTTAGGCTTCAGTGAAAAGCATTCTATGCAATAAACCTATTTTAATTGGTTTAGAAGCCCAAGCTGTCTCTGAATCAAACTGAAAAGTTTTTTTTTTTTCTTTTTTGATGTGGTAATAGGTTACAGTTGAAAGAAGCATAGCAAGGGATGTAGACAGGAATGTTTTGATGTCTTTGGGGAAAAAAAAAAAGAATCATTTTCTCTTCATAAATCTTCCTATCTCCCAGCTGGCAGAATTGGAAGTTTTAAACTCTGGAGTTTTTTTGTTTCAACAATGGCAGTATGGCACCCTCGAGGGATGTCTTTAATATTACTGTGAAGAATATGCTAAAAGCAACATTTCAAATACAAAAATGGGGAAGAAATTCCATAACTATGGCAGTGTTCAAGACGTAATTAAGGCTCTTCCATTGCTGAAGTGTACTTAAGGCCATTTATACCAGCTTGAGAATGCATTTATAGACAAATAAGGGACTTCCTGGTGGTCGAGTGGCTAAGACCCCACCCGACCAATACAGAGGGCCTGGGTTCCAGCTGTAGTCAGTGAACTGGATCCCACATGCTGCAACTAAGACCTGGCACAGTCAAACACATAGTAAATGTTTCAAAAATATTTTTTAAAAAAGGCAAATAAGACAATAGGATGCAAATTATTCTAGTTATGTACCAATATTTTTTCTCTTAAAAAATGACTGATATTCTTCTCTGATTAAAAAATAACACATTTTCATGAGAACATTAAAAAATATAAACGTGAAAATGAAAATTGCTCACAGCTTCCTTACCAGGCAGGGATAATTACTTTGACCTTTGCATTTATTTCCTTTTAACTTTTTTTTATTCATATGTAGTTAGCTTGTTAGCAAAATTGGGATAAAGCTACACGTATATTTTTATGTAATGATTTCCCATTAATTATAATGTGAGCATGTTTCCACATCATTAAATAGAGTTTGAAAAGATTTTAATGACTATTTCATGTTCCATTTTATGGGTAGAAGTGTGAGGTAATATGTGTAGGAGTGAAGGCCGTGGACCCTGGAGTCAGACTGCCTGGCTTTGACTCCAGCACTGCAGCTTGCCAGTTGAGTGCCTTTGGGCAAGTTACTCAACCTCTCAGTATCTCAATTTCCTCACCTCTAAAAAGGTATAAAAATAGTGGTACAAAGTTGATTGTTGTAAGGATTAAATGGGTTAATCTGTAGTCATCAGAAAATTCCTGCCACAAGGTAAATATGATTGTCATTATAATAATAAATTAAGTAATCCATTATATATTATTATTAAAAAGCCATTATTATTATTAACTAGTAATAAAATAAACCATCATTATCTTTATTGCATGATTAAACGAATGTAAAGTTGGATGGGCTATTTCTCATTTTTGTCATTAAAAATTAAGCCACAATGAACATTCTTGTAACTCAGTCTTTTTCCACCTACTGGTTATTTCCTTAGGATGACTTTTTTAGAAGTGGAATTACAAGCCAGAAACATTAAATAAATGACAAAATTGCATTCCAGAAGGACTGCAGGACTTTACCTTCTCACTTCTAGCCAAGGAACTTCTCTGTTTCTCCACACTGATGACAGTATTGAGAATTTTTACGTAAAACTTTTTACACTAATATTATAATATCTTAATTTAAATTTGTACTTCTTTGACTACTATTGAGAATAATTTAAAATATTTTTTTATTTTATGTAAGTTGTCTCTTTCCGTTTCCCTATTTGCTTGTAAAAATTCTTGATATAAATATTTCAACTTGTGATCTGTCAGGTATTTGGCAACTGTTATCCTCAAAAATTTTGTTTAGGATTTTTTTTGTGATTCATACGTTGTTTGTTTTTCAAAGACAAATTTCCTTACCTTTTATCTTTGTGGTTTTTTTTTTTTTTTTTTTTTTTGCCTTAGCTTTGTACTTGGTAAGTCTAAAACTCAAGATCTCTGACCTATGTTTTCTTCTAGGCTAAACATTAAACATCTAGAAAGTATATTGATGCTAATTTGAGGTGAAGATTAATGTCATATAGTCTCCAAATAGCTAATCTTTTTTCACAGGATTATTTATTAAATAAAGCTTCCTTTTCTTTTTTTTTAAAAAAATTCAATTATGGTTGACTTACAATATTAGTTTCATTGTACAACTTAGTGATTTGTCACTACTTCCACAGGTTATATACTATACAAGTATGTGTGTTAGTTGCTGAGTAGTGTCTGACTCTTTGCAATCCCCTGGACTGTAGCCTGCCAGGCTCCTCTGTCCATGGAATTCACCGGGCAAGAATACTGGAGTGGGTTGCCATGCCCTTCTCCAATATACTGTACAAAGTTATTATAAAATATTGGCTATATTTCCTGTGCTGTGTATTACATCCTTGTGACTTATTTATTTTGTACCTAGTAGTTTGTACCTCTTAATCCCCTTCACTTATTTTGACTCTTCCTTCAACCCATCCCCTCTAGTTTATCTGTATCTTGAGTTGGTTTCTATTTGGTTGTATTCATTCATTTTATTTTTTAGATTCTACATATAAGTGAAGACAAAACACATATTTGTCTTTCTCTGACTTATTTCACTAAACATAGCACACTCCAGGTCCACCCATCTTGTTGCAGATGGCAAAATTTTATTCTTTTTTATGGCCAAGTACTATTTCATTATATACATATACATACATTATATATATATATATATATATATATATATATATATGTACTATCACATCTTCCATATTCATTCATCTGTTGATCAACACTTGGGTTGTTTCCAATATTCTCACATAATGTTCTTTAGACAGTAATAGATATTTCTTGAAAAAACAAGTTATGGTCATGTTGAAGTGCCATTCTCTACCCTTCTAGATACATCTTGCACTTCAGCTTATCAGAGCAGCTGAGTATAAACATGTTAATATTATTTAACACAGTATTCTCAAAACCTATATGAGCATACAAAGCCACTCCCTCTCTTCCTTTTATAAAGAACACTTCCTAGTGGAGCACAGCATTTTAGGAAAGACTGCCATTGGGATTGTAAACCATTTTTCTTTTACCAGGTAAACGACTAAAAGTGTAGAATTGCATCCCCTTGATTCAAGTTATACTTCTCTGATTAGTTACAAAAGATGTGTTCCAAATATGAATTGACTAGTTAGTTCTCTAACAGTTTATCATACCATATTAACTAATTACCATGCCATATTAATTAACCCACATACAGAGCAACTACAAACAGTATGAGTCAAATTACAGGTGGTTTCATGTTTTGATGAAACTTAGACACTGCCCAAATAACTCTGTCTTCATGATCTTGAATTTCTCCTCTTTTACTCTTGTTTCCATTTTGCCTCTCTATCCCTTGCCAGTCCATATTGGATTAGTCACCATTGCCAAATTCTCCATCTGTACTGTCACTCTTTGGCAGTCACTATTTCCAGATTTTCAGTCTGTATGTCTGCAGTGGTCAAGCTTCAGTTGGAAAATTCATATTTTTTATGAAACACATTTTATGAATGATATTTTTTGTTCTTAAAATTTGTTTTCTCTGCTAATTATACAGAGATGAATGGGAGAGGTATTTGCATCCTATGTGGAAGTAATTCCAGCAGAACATTTGCTTATAGAATTTCTAGGCATGGTTTGCATAAGAACATCCATGACTTCCATCCCATCTCACATAGGTTGAGGGTTCCCTAGGAGACTCTCCACCATTCCTCAGAAGGTTCTGCTTTTGTAAGATAGCTTGCAGTCTTCCTCATGTCCTATTCTTTTTTTACTGCAGTAACTGGAGATGAAGCTCTGTGTTTACTGTGATGTAAATACTGAGGATGCTAAAATTCCAGATTTTAGAAAACTAGATTTTTTTAGTATATACCTTCTCAGTTATATTGCATTCATGTGTGCTAAGTCACTTCAGTCGTGTCTGACTCTATATGACCCTGTGGATTGTGGCCTGCCAGGTTCCTCTGTCCATGGTACATTATGAGGCATTTAATCAGAGATGCCTGGTGATGTCAAGATAGGGACTTGGGAAAAAGGCAGATGAAATGGCTATCTATTGGGAGGTAGTAGTTGGCCAGCCTTGGCGTTAACTAGCCTGGTTTGATTAATACCTTAATTTCAAATAGTTGGATGAGGATTGTGATTTATTAGATTTTAGAGGAAGGCCTAATGTAGAGGCCTCTACATTAGAAGCCATCTAATGTAGTTGGCCATAGATGGGGCAAGCCTAAGGATGTTTTATAAGGACTCTGCAACAATGTACACATGTTGTTTGCAGGGTGAATAAAGTAGATGTTTTATAAATTAGATGCTACAGGAATACAATGGCTAAGATACATAGGATCCCTGCCTTGGGAAAGGTATACAATAAATACATAAGCATGAGAAATAGCAGGTAAAAATAAAACTGCTATGCAGAGGATTAAAGGAAGGTAATGTGATAGAGTAATAGGTAGGCTGTTTAAATTGGGTGGCCTGAGAAGTCCTTTCTGAACCCATGTCATTTAAACCAAGATCTGATGATTAAAAAGAAGAACATATGCAGACCTATAGGAAGAGTATACCTCATGGAAGTCAATGAAGGTAATGGTTCTGTGAAGGCTAGAAGTTTGATCTGAGGATCAGAAAGAAAGCTAGAAAGTTAGGCAGGGGCCAGACCACGAAGCTCATTGTAGGCTCAGGCAAGATGTTGCTATTTTATTCTTGGTTTGGTGGGGAAACATTGGAAAGCTTCAATAAATTTGTGTTTTACAACTTGATCAGAATGAGTCTGAGAATAATCACTCCTACTTATGGTTTTTTCGAGGGACAAGTTTGGAGGCAAGTTTAGTAGCCTGGTTGTTAAGTAATATTTTTAGAGTAGGAACACTGACAAAATTATAGTTAACATATTCTGTACATTCTGTACAGGTGCCATGCTAGGCGTTGTGTGCATTATCTAATTTAATCATACATGTATTTTTTTTTCAAATATATGAGCAGCTGTCATGATACAAAAAAGTATAAAACTGATTCAAAATTTCTTAATCATAGTAGGTCTTGTCACCCAATTAAAAGTACTGAAATAGTAGTTATACATAAAAAGCCTGAAGCAATTTCTTGACCTTAAAGTGGCCTTTATATTTGAAAATACTGGGAGTGAATATGTTGGGTGGAGAAGAATATTCAGTCCTGTGTGTGTGTGTACTAAGTCTCTTTAGTCATGTCCAGCTCTTTGCAACCCCATGGACTGTATAGCCCTCTAGGCTCCTATGTCCACAGGATCCTCCAGGCAAGAATATTGGAGTGGGCTGCCATGCTGGAGGGATCTTCCTGACCCAGAGATCAAACCTGCATCTCATCTTCTGCATTGGCAGGTGGGTTCTTTACCACTAGCACCACTAGGGAAACCCCGGTTCAGTACTGCTCTGTCTATCAGGAATGGCTCCCAGGAAAGCAACAGCACAATGTAGAAATGGAGAGGCACATAAAGGAATTAGTTTAGCAAACAAGAAGTAATGGAGACAGGATGCTATATAGATGCTGCCAACTCAACAAGGAAACTACAACTGATGAAAACCCAAATTCACAGGGAATTTAGTAAAACTGTCATTCCAATGCAAGCAAATGCCAACCTCTGATGTTAGAAGACCTTATCTGAGAAGAGCGGGGGACTAGGTTTTGGGAACTTTGGAAGCAACCAAACCCAAGACAAGTGCATTTTAAATTGTTAACTGAGAAAGGTGGTTTGACTTAGGGTTAAGAGAACTGGAGTTAGATTTTAACTCTAGGAGGCAAAATATAATAGAAGTGAAGAAGACCCCTAATCAGCTATCCCTGGAGGACACTGTAGAGTGCCAACTAGAGACTAGAGTCAGGCACATAAAGAGGTCCAGAATGGGAGAAATAGGACCAGAGCAGGTCAGGAAGATCAACTGCACTCTCCAAGGCAGAGTTGAGGGACTCCTCAGACTAAGTTGATCCTAGTGCCTTAGGCTGCATGACTCTGGCTTGTTGGTGATGAAGGTGTCTGGGACTTAAGTATACTTTGGAGGAAAGGAAATACTCTTGTGATAAATTGTGTTGGCTCTAGGGGCAGAGGTGGTTGGCATGAGTGATGTGCTGGAGCCAGCTTATACATATTTAGCAGCATCATCAAGGTGGTACATTAAAATTAATTATGGTGGAAATATTTATACATAGAAATCAGCAAATACTACAGTCAGCCTCTCCTCCCATCTCAAGAGCTGGTATTGCAGCTTACCACTGGTTGGTACAATTTACAGGTACCTGGTTATGATGCAGCAATGGTATCTAATTCCAGAAGATATAATATGTGATAATTGCTCCCAGAAGTTTTGTGACAGCTTAATGATTATTTCAGATGGCTGATACCACTAAGACAGTACAGCAGGACTGATAATCCACTCTATCATGAAAATATATCAGAAATCTACTTTCATATTATCTCCCTTAAAATAAGCCGTGGTGAACTATGTTACAAGGATAAGAATCAGTCATGTAGTCTCAACTGGAACTGCATGGTGTTGACTGCAGTGTTCATCTGCGGCCATGCAGTATTTTCAGACTAGTAGAAAGTCTGACTTTTTCAAATTCAAGAGTACAAATTGATGTTATCAGGCTTCTTGCTTTTAAACTTTGAAAGCTGGTTTAACAAAAGACATAAAGAACTATATTACTATACAGCTGAATATTTCCACGAGATTGTGAAAGTGGTTTAACTGCTTTTTCTTTATCAACTCAAAGAAAAGTTTAAGGCGAACTAGTTAACTTGACATTAAAGTGTTGTAAAGTCCGTGGTGACAGGTAGAATTTCCCAAGATGGTGTTCCATGTAAAGTGTTAATCTGATATGGAATTAACATTGAAACAGAGCTTCAACAGGCAATGTTGAAATAATTGAGTTCAGATAGTTACAGGTTTCCCTACCTCTTTTGAAGTATTTAAAACAAACTGCTCAATTATAAAAACCCTTTGTCTGATGGGATTTCCACTGAGTGGGGTCAGCTTTCTGGGAAAATTAGATTGAGTTCAAGAATTTTGAAAGCTGAACTTCAAGCTTGCTGGATTTCCACTGGGTTTCAGGTTTTCTTTCAAATGTTTTCTTGCACATTGACTCAGCATTTTCAAGAAATCAAAATATAATAATAAGGGTAACAGGTATAATATGTAATGAACACCCATCTGGAATTCATTTTATTCTGAAAGAGCCTATCTTCCATGTTAAATGAAATATAAAGCATTACAATACCACTAAAGTTTTGGAAAATCTTTTGCTTGAATTATAAATTTTAATTATCTAAATCTTTCTTTTTTTCTTCTGCAAAATATTTAAAAATTCCTCTTGATAACCAGGATGGTTTCTTCAAAATTTGATAAGGTTCATGTGTCTCTGGTCACTCATCTAATATTCAGAAAATTCTTTCTTTCCCCCTCCTCTGTATACCTTTCCATTTACTCTTTTTGAATGCCTACTGCTGAATACACCCATTCTGAAAGCCAAGTCAATCTCCTGTTCCATGCCTTCCTGCCCTTGATATGGATACCACAGCAGGCTTTCCTTCACCCAGATTCCTTTTCAGCCACAATAACCATGAGAGCTTAACATCCGTTTTTACCTTTCTCTCTTCCTTTGGTCTTCAAGCCAGGTATGAGCTATAAATTGAGGTAGAATGTACAGCTGGGTCAATAAAGGGGGTGTGTGTGGGGGGGTGGGGGTGGGGAGGAACTAGGTTTCCTATCATTTTTCACAAAGTTAAAAAACAGAGTTGGCAAAGAGGAAAAAAATAAAAGAGGAACCAGGATTGCACCTATAAATTAAATATTTTCACCCCAACCCTTTTTAGATAGCCCAGGGGTATTGGGAGGGTGTGTGTTTTGGATGGGCTCAGCAAGCATTCCAACAGTAAATGGCTTCCTGTTCAGCATGTTCGAAGTCAAGCTGTCTTTTGGGGTTGGTTAAA
Source organism: Budorcas taxicolor (assembly GCF_023091745.1). NCBI lineage: Eukaryota > Metazoa > Chordata > Mammalia > Artiodactyla > Bovidae > Budorcas > Budorcas taxicolor. Next base: position 61,481,196 of record NC_068918.1, read on the forward strand.
AATATGTGTGAAATATGTACTTTCATTTCAAGCCAAGTCAAATGTTTTCAATCATCCCCCCTTACTTGCTTCTCCTCTCTTCCCATCCTGTCATTTCTTGCCCCCCAGACAGTAAAATATACCCCCAAATATGTTTTCTTTCCCAAAAGGAAGTTTAGTGATTAATTATGAGTTACATGTAAACATATATTATTGCTCTCGAAGGTATTCACCAAGAACCTGGCCAGTGTCATTCCTGGCTGGTATTTTTGAGTGTTAGATCTTGGTGAATAGAAGTTAGGGAAGCATGCAAAGAAACCAAGTATTTGGCTCGGGCACAACGAGGAACCAATGGATAACTGAGGGTGAGAAATGGTCTATAACTTTTCACCCCAGTGTGATGAACCTATAATTCCCAAATGTTTGTGTAATTTTCTATTTCTACCACATCAGTGACAAATATTATTTTGTACTGCATGTTCCTTGTGGATTTTTTTATTTTCTCATCAGCAAAGTCCAATTAGGCTTTGCTGCCTGAAAGGAAAATAACATACCCGGTCCCATGGTACCTGGCAAGAAGTGCCACAGATGTACCCAGGAGGAAAAATATAGCCTTCTAGTGGAAGCCACAGAGTCCTTTCTGCAAAACACTACTCTGATGTTGATAGATTTTTAAAATATATGTCATGTGATCTAATTAGAGGATACTCTCAGATATTCAAATTCAACATCAGGCTGTCGAGGAACCATTTATATTTGGCGTAGGCTACTGAGGCTACAGTGCTCTCTCTCTACAGAAGGCGCAGGCAGCGGCTTTGTCTTCCCACTCCCCAAGTTGACTGAGCTTGTTTCAATTCAGGAGTGTTCTTAGACAACTTTATTTACTAATGGTGTTGGGTGCCAGAGTTTAACACTTTCCATATTTTAATATTTCTTTAGTGTAAGAGGTGATTAAAAAAAAAACAACAACTCTAGTGTGAGTTACATGGCTTGTGTGGGAAAAAAAAATAGCCAACTTTTCCAAATGAATCTCTAAGGATAATTTATTCAAAGAATGTCTCTTGACATGTGATTCCAGGTTTCTGGTGTTTGCTGTTTTCAAATCGGTTTAACTCAGCAAATACTTATTAAATTGTTGACTATACAAAGCTCAAGGCTAGGTGCTGTTTACAGGATATTAATGACCTGGAAGTAATTCATCCTGACAAAGTTTAACATCCTTGATTATAAAAAATCTCAGAAAGCTAGGAATATAAGGGAACTTCTTTAACATGATAAAGAGGCATTTATATTAAACAAAATCAAAACAACTAACATTAGACTCAATGGTGAAAGACTAAAAGCTTTCCCATAAAATTCCTACTTTGACCACCTGTATTCAACATTGTTCTGAAAGTTCTAGCCAGAGCAGTTAGACAAGAAAAAGAAATAAAAGTTTCAAAATCAGAAACGAAGAAGTAAAACTGTCTTTATTCACAGATAACATGATCCTATATATAGGACATTCAGGAAACTACTAGAGCTAATAAATTCAGCAAAGTTACAACTGCTCCATTTTTTGGTCATAGTTCAGCACATAGCATGCTCACCAAGTGAATCTAATTGCTTATCCTCAGAGTAACATTTAATGTTTTAAAAAGTGAATATGGGGAAAACAAAGTGAATGCAGAAGTTCCCTTATTGTATGATGAAAAGTAATTTCATTTTCTACCTCAATATGCAGCTTAATGTGTGAAATACTTGTAAGATTTTGGGGGGCAGAAGCTCAAATTTTGGTTAAATTCTAAGTAGAACTTATACAAATTAAATTTAAAATGGAAAACATATATGACTCAGCTTTCCTGGTAGCTCAGATGGTAAAGAATCCATCTGCAACGCAGGAGACACAGGTTTGATCCCTGGGTCGGGAAGATCCCTTGGAAAAGGGAATGCAACCTACTTCAGTATTTTTGCTTGGGAAATTTCATGGACAGAGGAGCCTGGTGGGCTACAGTCCATGGGGTAGCAAATAGCTGAACATGACTAAGTAACTAACACTTCAATTCACATATATGGCTATTAGCACACCAAATCTCTATGCCTTGAAAAAGACTCATTTCTTAGGTTATTGCATCAGAGCAGAAGTGTGTGTGTGTGTGTGTGTGTGTGTGTGTGTGTGTGTGTGTGTGTGTTAGTCTCTCAGTCATGTCTGACTCTGCGACCCCATAGACTGTAGCCCACCAGGCTCCTCTGTCCATAGAATTCTCCAGGCAAGAATACTGGAGTGGGTTGCCATTTCCTTCTCCAGGGGATCTTCCCAACCCAGGAAATGGACCCATGTCTCCTGCATTGCAGGGGGAGTCTTTACCATCTGAGCTACCAGAAGCTACTGGCTAAAAAGATAGAAAGAGCAGAGTGAGGACTACCTGCCAAGTAGAATCTAGTATGAGGGACAGAGACAGGAGAGAGACTTTAAAGGAAAGTAAAGAAAGGAGGGTTAGAAAGATTCACAAGCAAAAGATACCATAGACTTTCATTGTTTTGTTTTTTTTTTAATGGTAGCTGTGAGCCACTTCTGACTACTTAAATTAAAATTAATTAAAATTAAAGAAACTTAAAAATTAAGCTCTATAGTTGCATTAACCACATTCTAAGTGTTGCTTACCATGTGCCACTCTGACTAGTATATTGGAAAGCAAGGGTATAAAATATTTTTGTCACCCCAGAAAGCTACTGAAAAGCATCCTTATTTCCCTCAAAAATATATAAAGATAAATTTTCTTTTCAAAAATGATCTCAAACTCAATTTTTAATGATTGAGTAGTATTTGTTTATTTTATGGTACACAGCTGGGGATGGAGAGGGTGGGATGAATTGAAAGAGAGGCTATGAGTTTTTTGTTTTTTTTTTAAACCTGTGGCAGAATTTTTGCATTCATCTTTAAATTATTTATTTAGAATTAATTATCAGAAAAAGTGCTTGGATCAAGTATTATAAACATATTAAGGCTTTTGATATGTGTGACCAAATCCAGAAAGCTTGTCTGTTTACATACCATAAACATAAGTGACAGGAGATTCATTTAATTTTGAAAGAAAAAGAGCTCTACTTCAAAGAGCAAAAACAAAAAACAAACATAGCAGCGGTATAACTGTCTCTGTGAAGAACAGAATTTCAGATTTAGGTGGGAGTTCCTGTACAGAGGTAACCTGTAATACACCAATAAAAAATAAGAATTAGCAGGTGGTTGTGAAGTGTTGCTAGGTGGTAGGTACTATTTAGTCATTTCATAGATTAACTGAATCCAGGATAGCCTTGTGAGTTAGTATTGCTGTTATTGCCCTCCTGTAGGCAGGTGAAGCTGGGGTACTTGGAGTTAAGTGACTTACTTGAGATCATATACACTAGGCAGCAAAGCTCAGATTTAAATTCACCTGGGTTCATCCAGGGGCTTCCCAGGTGATGCTAACGCAGGAGATGTCTGAGACAAGGATTTGATCCCTGGGTCGGGAAGATCCCCTGGAGGAGGGCATGCGACCCACTCCAGTATTCTTGTCTGGAGAAACCCATGTACCGAGGAGCCTGGTGGGCTACAGTCCATGGGGTTGCAAAGAGTCGGACACGACTGAAGCAACTTAGCACGCATGCATCCATGGGTTCATCCAGAGCAGTAAGGATTCAAGAGCCTATGCCATTACCATTTACCATGCTATTGCATGGTGTCTCAACCACTTAATTCAAGTCCCAGTGGAATCAAGTATTTCAGATTGAATTTTGTCTCTCAAAAATATATGTTGAAGTTTTAATCTCCAGTACTTTAGAATGTGACCTGATTTGAAAATAATGTTATCATAGATGTAGTTAATTAAGAGGAAGTCTTACTCAAGGTGAGTGGATTCCTAATGAGGTTTGACTGGTGTCTTTATAACAACGTGGCCATGATGACACGGACCTGAGAGGACCACGTGATGATTAAGACAGAGATTGGAGTTATGCTGCCGCAAACCAAGGGACACCAAAGATTGCCAGCAAACCACCAGAAGCGAGGAAAGAAGGAAGGAAGGATCCCCTGCAGGTTTTAGAGAGAGTAGCCCTGCCAAAACCCTAATGTTGGACTTCTAGCCTCCAGGACTCTGAGACAATACATTTCTGCTCTTTTAAGCCACCAAGTTTGTGGTATTCTGTTACAGTAGCCCTGGGCAACTAGTACACCAAGTAACTTAGAAAGACATTCCAGTGTCTGTCCGGACACTCATTTAGCCCATGAGACTTCTCACCTAGTTATCATTTTGCTCCTGTCACATCAGTCAGATAACTTGGTACCCAATCACGTGGGCTGAAGGCCAAAGACAATATCTTTGCCACTGAGGCTGTATGTCTTGGAAATACCTAACAACATTCTGACTGACTCACAGTGAATAGCTTATTGAATCTGCCAATATTGTGTTCACTTTCTGGGAAGTTAATAATTGTATATTTTTGTTCCTCTCGGAAGGGCAGTGATTCATAGTCTGAACTATGCTGCTATCATGTGACAGCATTTAGATGTGTCTACCTTGTAGGAAAAACTGTGAGGTTTAAACAAGTATTAATAATCCGCAAATGTCTCCTTTTATCTCGAGTTTCACTGCCATATTTAGTGAGACTGTAGATTGTCCAGTTTTGGAAAACCAATACTCTTCTTGGCCTAAAAAAAGTAAATCAAATTTACTATTTATTCCAAACTTTGCTTTAAAAGTATTTTCACTAAATAACTGTTATGTTGAATGAATGTATGAGATATGATTTAAGACCAAAATTTTTCTTTTATAATATCATCTGAAGTTCAGATTAAGTTAGGCTACAAGATCTAGTGGGCTTCCCATGTGGCCCTAGTGGTAAAGAATCTGCCTGCCAGTTCAGGAGACGTAAAAAGATGTGGGTTCGATCCTTGGGTCAGGAGGATCTCCTGGAGAAGGTCATGGCAAGTATTCTTGCCTGGAGAATTCCACGGACAGAGGAGCCTGGCAGGCTACAGTCTATAGAGTCACAAAGAGTTAGACACAACCAACGATTCAGCACACAGGCATGCACATCGGCACACGGTCTAGTAAATGGCATCACAGGTTTCAAATCCAGGGCTGTTTGGATTGCAGTGTATTTCCATGCCTATGCACTGTTGTTTTCCTTGAGCAAGAATTTGAATTGCAGAAGATAGGTCCTTGAAAGGGGAAACAAGGAAGGTGTCTCACTGGGGAAAAGAGAGAAGAGCATTAAGGACAAAGTGCTGGCATCCTCTAATTTTGTCTGGAGTCTTCCCTGGATCATTTAGATCCACTCTATTGTGGTAGCATGTATGGGACTACTGACCCTTGAAATGAGATTAAGAAAATTGAGATGTGCTAAAAGTACACACGCTGCAGTCCATGGGGTAGCCAAGAGTTGGACACGACTGAGCAACTGAATTGAACTGAGAAGTACACGGTGCACACTGGATTTGAAGACAATATGAAAAAAAGAATGCAAAATATCTCATAATATTTTTATATTGATTACATGGTGAATGATATTATTTAGAAATATTGGGTTAAATAAAATGTAATATTAAAATATATTCTGTTTCTTTTTACTTTTTCAATGTGGCTGCCACAAATTTGAATTATGTATATGACTCCCACTATGTTGTCATCAGACACCACTTTAGATGTTCAGATAATCTGGATACCCTGAATAATATAAATTTAATTTAAATGAAAAAAAATGGGATTTGACTTTTTGAGAAAGACAAATAGTACTACGATTCAAAACAAATACAATTTTTAAAGCACACAACATACTATTTTTATCTTCATGATACCATTGTTCAAATTTTAAAATTGATTTCTAAAAAATTGTAATTATGAGAGGTGAAGGTTTTAGTCTTTGTGGTAGGTTTGTATGCAAAACTGAACTTAATTTTCCTCTCCTTTTATTTGAGCTGCTGGGAAGCTTTTCTTAGTAGGAAGTGGTATTTTTTTTCCTACTTCTTAAATTTTCAATCACAAGACTTAACCTTGTGAGATGCTTGTGCCAATATAATATGTCAGAATATTGATGTGCTCATTCTAGGCTTAGACATAAACAGACCTCACACTCCACTCCCTCTGCCTCTTGGAATCCTACCTATCTTTCACATGAACAGACCTTGAGATAGCCTGCTAAAAAGGATAAGAGACCACTTAGAGCAGAGACAAACTGTCTCAGATGAGACCATCTCTGTTAGTTTTCTATGGCTAATATAACAAAGTACCACACGTTTAGTGGCTTACAACAATGCTAGTTTATCATTTAACAGTTCTGTAGGTCAGAAGTCTAACACAGGTCCCACTGGGCTAAAGTCAGACTATCACCAGGGCTGTGTTCCTTTCCAGGAGATCTAGGGAAGAATCCTTTTTCTTACCTTTTCTAGTTTCTAGTGGCTGCCTGCTTTCCTTAGCTTATGGCCGCTTCCTGTATCTCCAAAGCCAACAACTGCTGGTGAAGTCTTTCTTACTTCACATCACTATGACCTCCTCTTCTGACTCCCTCTTACACTTTTAAGGGCTCTTGTTATATTAGACCAACACAGATAATCCAGGCCATATATTGTCATCCTGCTTATTTAACTTATATACAGAGTACATCATGCGAAATGCTGGGCTGGATGAAGCACAAGCTGGAATCAAGATTGCGGGGAAAGGTATCAATAACCTCAGATATGCAGATGACACCAACCTTACGGCAGAAAGTGAAGAGGAACTAAAGAGCCTCTTGATGAAAGTGGAAGAGGAAAGTGAAAAAGCTGGTTTAAAACTCAACATTCAAAAAACTAAGATCATGGCATCCAGTCCTGTCACTCCATGGCAATAGATGGGGAAACAATGGAAACCGTGACAGACTTTATTTTTTGGGGCTCCAAAATGACTGCAGATGGTGACTTCAGCCATGAAATTAAAAGACGCTTGCTCCTTGGAAGAAAAGCTATGACAAAACTAGACAGTGTATTAAAAAGCAGAGACATTACTTTTCTGACAAAGTTTCATATAGTCAAAGTTATGGTTTTTCCAGTAGTCATGTATGGATGTGAGAGTTGGACCATAATGAAGTATGTGCGTGCAAAGTTGCTTCAGTTGTATCTAACTTTTTGCAACCCTATGGACTGTAACCCACCAGGCTTCTCTGTCGATGGGATTTTCCAGGCAAGAATACTGGAGTGGGTTGCCATTTCTTCCTCCAAAGGAATTCGTGCTTTTGAACTGTGGTTCTGGAGAAGACTTTTGAGAGTCCCTTGGACTGCAAGGAGATCAAACAGTCAATCCCAAAGGAAATCAACCCTGAATGCTCATTGAAAGGTCTGATGCTGAAATTGAAGCTCCAATGATTTGCCTGTCTGATGTGAAGAGCTGACTAATTGGAAAAGACCCTGATACTGGGAAATATTGAAGGCAGGAGAAGAAGGGGACGACAGAGGATAAGATGGTTGGATAGCATCACTGGCTTAATGGACATGAGATTGAGCAAACTCTGGAAGATGGTAAAGGACAGGGAAGCCTGGCATCCTGCAGTCCATGGGGTCGCAGAGAGTCAGACATGACTGAGCGACTGAACTGAACTGAGATAATCCAGAGTGATCGCTTTATTTTAAAATGATCTGCTTAGCCTGAGGGCTTCCCAGGTTGTGCTAGTGGTAAAGAATCTGCTTGCCAATGCAGGAGACATAAAAGATGTGAGTTCAGTCCCTGGGTTGGGAAGATGCCCTGTAAAAGGAAACGGCAACCCACTCCAGTATTCTTACCTGGAGAATCCCGTGGACAGAGGAGCCTAGCAGGCTACAGTCCGTGGGATTGCAAAGAGTCAAACATGACTGAAGTGACTGAGCAGGCACGCAGGATTAACCTTTATTCCATCTGCAATCTTAAATCCCCTCTTGCCATATAAAGTAGCGTATTCTCAGGTTATAGGGATTAGGATATGGCCATCTTTGGGAATTCTGCCCATCACACCATCCTTGGCCAGCCAGTACCTGACTAACCTCAGGAGGTAATTGGAGATGCATAAGTGAGCCTGGCTATGATCAGAACTGCCCAGCTGAGCCCAGTCCAAAGAGCTGACCTACAGAATGACAAATTCCATAAAGGTTTGTTGAACACCTTAATGAATATACAATGGAGTAAAGACAATCTCTTTAACAAGTGGTGCTGGGAAAATTGGTCAACCACTTGTAAAAGAATGAAACTAGATCACTTTCTAACACTGCACACGAAAATAAACTCAAAATGGATTAAAGATCTAAATGTAAGACCAGAAACTATAAAACTCCTAGAGGAGAACATAGGCAAAACACTCTCCGACATAAATCACAGCAGGATCCTCTATGATCCACCTCCCAGAATTCTGGAAATAAAAGCAAAAATAAACAAATGGGATCTAATTAAAATTAAAAGCTTCTGCACAACAAAGGAAAATATAAGCAAGGTGAAAAGACAGCCTTCTGAATGGGAGAAAATAATAGCAAATGAAACAACTGACAAACAACTAATCTAAAAAATATACAAGCAACTTATGCAACTCAATTCCAGAAAAATAAATGACCCAATCAAAAAATGGGCCAAAGAACTAAATAGACATTTCTCCAAACAAGACATACGGATGGCTAACAAACACATGAAAAGATGCTCAACATCACTCATTATTAGAGAAATGCAAATCAAAACCACAATGAGGTACCACTTCACACCAGTCAGAATGTCTGCGATCCAAAAATCTGCAAGCAATAAATGCTGGAGAGGGTGTGGAGAAAAGGGAACCCTCCTACACTGTTGGTGGGAATGCAAACTAGTACAGCCACTATGGAGAACAGTGTGGAGATTCCTTTAAAAATTGCAAATAGAACTGCCATATGACCCAGCAATCCCACTGCTGGGCGTACACACCAAGGAAACCAGAATTGAAAGAGACACATGTACCCCAATGTTCATCGCAGCACTGTTTATAATAGCCAGGACATGGAAACAACCTAGATGTCCATCAGCAGATGAATGGATAAGAAAGCTGTGGTACATATACTCAATGGAGTATTACATTTGAATCAGTTAAAAAGAATACATTTGAATCAGTTCTGTTGAGATGCATGAAACTGGAGCCGATTATACAGAGTGAAGTAAGCCAGAAAGAAAAACACCAATACAGTATACTAACACATATGTATGGAATTTAGAAAGATGGCAATGATGACCCTGTATGCAAGACAGCAAAAAAGACACAGATGTGTATAATGGACTTTTGGACTCAGAGGGAGAGGGAGAGGGTGGGATGATTTGTGAGAATGGCATTGAAACATGTATACTATCATGTAAGAAACGAATCGCCAGTCTATGTCTGATGCAGGATACAGCATGCTTGGGGCTGGTGCACGGGGATGACCCAGAGGGATGCTGTGGGGAGGGAGGTGGGAGGGGGGTTCATGTTTGGGATTGCATGTACACCCGTGGTGGATTCATGTCAATGTATGGCAAAACCAATACAGTGTTGTAAAGTAAAATAAAGTAAAAATAAAAATTAAAAAGGAAAAAAAGTTGGGTGGTTTGTTGTGAAACAAAACAAAACTGAGTTTTTGAAAAGGTCCAACATGCTAACTGATTTATGTTTCTGTAAAATACTACAAGATCTAATTTCTGAAAAAGTCCTAATAATTTGAGGCACTCCATTTTTACTTAATGATTTCATTAATATTTTTCTTACTTTTTAACAAGGTAATGGTGATATGGTTAGATCATACTCTGTCTGCTGAAGATAAATTTTTAGCAGTAGAAGTCATATTTACCGACCCTTCCCTACTAACATTCTCAACTTTGCTCTTAGAAAATAACTTTTAATAAGAGGGAGGCTTAATATCCAAGTTCTTGCCATTTGAGATAATAATAACTGTAGCCCGGGCCAAGTTTCCATTAGTGAATAAAAAATATTTTTTAACAACCTCTCCAGCTGTTTAATTATACTTTTAGTTCTCTTTTAAGTGGATTCAATATGTAGGAAGTTACTTTGAGTTTGCACTCTGTGGTGTGAATTACATGGTCAACTTTTGGAGGAATCAGGGTTATGTTTATGGTCAAGGGAAGGCTTTGATATGCCTCATGATGCAAATTCTCTGTCTCAACTGTGAAACAGAAAGGGAAAAAAAGTCAAAATGGTTTTTTGTTAGAAATCATATTTTATTCTCCTGCATAAATTCTCAGCAAAACTGGGACTTTTAAAACAAGTTTCAAATGGAAAATATGAGCTGAACAAAATAATATCTACTTGAGGCATATGAAGTTTTCACCTTGTAATATTTCTACTTTATAATGTTTAATCCAGAATTTCAAGATTTCCACATCAAGGGTTAGTAGCAAATTATGAAAATGCTGGGTCAGCATCATCAGTTTGGTGGCGGTCTCCTAAAATAGAACCCATCTGCCTATGACTGCCTGACGCTGTAAAAAAATTCCACTAGATATGTGTGTGTGTGTGTGTATCAGTGGTAAGAGGTTTTTCATTACCACTAAAAATTGTTACTTATGTATTTATTTTTAATTTTTATTTTTTAAATTATTTATTTGATTTTGGCTGCTCTGGGTCTTCACTGCTGAGTAAACTTTCTCTCGTTGCAGTGAGCAGGGGCTATTCTCTCGTTGCAGTATGCGGGCTTCACATCGTAGTGGTTTAGGGTATGCGGGCTTCAGTAGTTGTGGTGTACGGGCTTAGTTGCCCCAAGGCATGTGGACTCTTCCTGGACCAGGGATGGAACCCTTGTCCTCTGCCTTGGAAGGCTAATTCTTAACCACTGGACCACCAAGAAGTCCCCCAGCAAAATTTATTACTAAAGTTCCTGGAAAGTCATAAACAAAGATAATCACTTACCAGCCTAATAAAAATTCACACATGCAAAACTCTAGGAAATTTAAGACACCTGCTAATGGTTCCCAGTATAACAGATCAGGGAAATATATTTAAGGATAAATAAATAAGTTGCATCATTGCAAATTTTTTGGTTTTTGTTTGTTTTGCTTTACTGCTTAGAGCATTTTAAACTTTGTCACTATGAAATCTTCACCTGAGAAGGATATGAAAGAATTTAGTTGATTTCTATTTTTTCTCATAGAAAATAGAATGGATTTGGAGTGACCTAGGAAATTCTGAGATTCTTATATATATTGGGCTAAATTCAGAGGTATCTATGTTTCTTCCTTTCACTATTATTATGCTTCTGTTAGAAATCACATAACCAGATATTTGCCTCAGGAGGATGTCACAATGTCTTTTGAGCTACAAATTGGATATGGACTTCATATTTTCTGATGTGGCTAATCATGTTCTCAGTGGAAAATTGCATAGCGTTTGCTGCAACAGTAGAAATGGCTTTACTGCCCACCAGCAATTAAGACATGAAACATTTCACTTGGACAACTGTTTGGGTCCCCAGGGAGCTCTAAACAAAACTGCACTGGTAATGATGCTGCCTGATTCTGCCTATTGATATTAACTGGGACTAAACAGAGCAACTCACATGTCAGCACACGTGTGTGACGTGTGTATATGTGTACAGATGTGGACTCACAGGCCTATTGGGAAATGAGCTAAGAAGAGACATATTTCGCTGCTTATAGAAAAAGGTAATGTGCTTAGTATGGCTTTGTAAACTCTTTTTACCTCACACATTAAGACAGTATTGATTCAATTCAATTAGCCTGATAAGTGCAAATATTCGGTATTAAAGATAAATAGAGATGGGAGGAGGAAACATATTTATTAAGCCCTTACTGTATACACACCTTCATTACCCTCCCGTATTTAGAGGTAGTAATAATAGGTATAATGGGCTTCCTACATGGCTCAGTGGTAAAGAATCTGCGTGCCAATGCAGGAGATGTGGGAGATGCAGGTTCAATTCCTGAGTTGGGAATATCCCCTGGAGGAGGAAATGGCAGCCCACTCCAGTATTCTTGCCAGGAAAATCCTATGGACAAAGGAGCCTTGTGGGCTACAGTCTCTAGGGTCTCAAAGAGGTGGGCACAACTGAGCGACTGGACATGCACACACATGCATACACAACAGTAGGTATTCTATTTTCAGTTTATGGATTAGGAAACAGTTTAGGGAGATCAAACCACTTTATATGTCAAAGCCAGGGTTAAAGCTCAAGTGTGAATCCAAATGTTGTGCTGTGACCATGATACTAAGATGTCTCTTCACCCAGTAGGAGTTCATGGTCCAGTCTGTTGTTATGTTCATGGACATAACTGACACTCTGTTCATTTACTGACACTCTGTTGATTAAGATGAAGGTTAATTTTACACATTTGTCAGAAAGGATTAAATAAATGAGGTTTTAGAAATATCTTTGTGGAATTTATAGTCATAGACACATTTACATAAAAGGAGACTCCTAACTGTGTTTTAAAAGTTTTACACTTCTTCCTTGTGATGTTTAATAAGGACTGAAATAGAGAAAAGTAGCACTTAAGGTGCCTATTTAATGATTCTGTGTAAAAAAATCTTATTGGTGTCTATGTATTTGATATCACTTAGTTTTTTGATATATTTCTTACAAGAAAAAATTAGAACAGCCTTTAAGGGAAACACCATGGATGCCATCTTTAAAGTGTCTATGCCTTATTTGAAAGTGCAAAATACTTGACCCATATATATCTGATATGCAATTCTTTTAACAACTGTATGTTTGGCATTAATTTTCAACCATAAAAAAGAGGATCTCAAAGCTGTAGAGGTTAAGTAACTTAGAAGCATTGGCACCAGGGTTTAAACCAGTCTTACTGTAAAACCAGACTATTTCTAGCTAGGACACATTGCCTTCTCAAATACAGACTTGAGTAACAGGTATCACGGAGGCTATTCAGGATGATTGCCACATTAATTTGAACTAGAAAGGTCAGGAAATGAATGATAGAATGAGAATAACAATGTATTTTTTTAAGTCACTGAGTTAGAATAGCAGCAGGGAGAATTCAGAGGTCAAAAATAGTTTCAAGTGGTAATCTGTTAGCTCTATCAAGAGTAGCTATGAGAATGACGTCACCAGGGAAAAAAAGAGTAAATATTTTGGCAGACAGTTAATCTCCTTCAATTAGCAGATCTAAAACAAAGCATCATTGATAATCCTCCATTTCCGTTTTCCTGGCTACAGTGCTGGAAAGAGCTATATGAACATATGACTGAAATTGTTTTGCAAGACTTGGGGACCTACAGCTGGTTCACAATTAATTGCTGGAGCCTCACTGGAGATGTAAATACTGTAGTTTTGGGACACGTACCTGAAGAGCACAAACCTCTATGTAATAAATCAGAGAGCAGCAGTTCATTTCTTGATGCCTTTTTCACATATGCACCATCTGTATACTGAATAATAATAACATGCATGGAAAATGTGTTTAACAGTGGAGAAACAGAAATGTGTACTGATTTTTGAGCTCTTAGTTTTGTGTCATGAAAATAAATGTCAATCCCGTCTGTCCCATTTGTTAGCTGCATCTGTTTTTCTATCAGTACAATGCATGTGATGCTCTTGGGACAGTTATTATGTAAGTTAAATAGATGAATGCTTGTAAAAACACTTGGCGTGGTGCCTAGAATAGAGTAAGACATCAAACAATAGCTGCTGTTATTCTGTAGGATATAGAGTTCTGCTACCTGACTCTTCTGAAAAGGAAACTAATACCCAAATTTGTCTCATGTGAGTTTTAGTCTCATGGGATCAACTATGAAGGCTGCTAGCAGAACTCAATGGGAGAAAACCCAGTGTCTGACTTGTGGCCACAGAGAGCTAGTACTTACATTTGGGTTGTGCCTTTGGTCCCTTTTAGTCTGGCCAACCTGGTCCTTTACCAGCATGAAGCTGCTTCTTCCCAAGGTTTTCACTCGCAGAAACAAGAAGACCCTGGGGGCCAACAACTAGTTATTTATTTTTAAATGTTTTAAAATAAGAATAATAGTGTGAGGCTTTTGCTTCAGCTCTCTTTCTGAAATGACTCTTGATAGGAACCGGAAATAGTTCCTGCCAATGTAGTCCCCCTCTCTCTCGTGACTAAACAGGATGAAGGAGGTTGGGTGGAATTTTCTGAGTTCTTTGTATACATTTAGTTAAAATAAGTTATTGGTTTTAAAATCAAATCAAAATATTGAGCCAAACAAGCAGGTACTGTACTTGAATTCTCTCTTATTTGTAAGAGCCGTTTTTCACCATTTCATGAGTAGTGGGGGAAAACAAGGGGTTATAAATAACAAAAACATGTTTTGGGCTTCATGAAATGCATAGAAGCAATTATAGGACAGTCTGGAAAAAAGTTGAAATGACCATTATTTCTCAGGTGGAAAAAAAAATCTTTCTTGCCTTATCAAATAAGCAAGCTGACAATATTCTCTGAAAACAGTTTTAGAACATTTAGTTCCTCCTTTCACTGGAGGCCTGTGCTGAACTCAGATCCTTTCTTCTAGAGTCCTGCACTTTCTCTCCTTTCTGTGAATAAGTGTGGTAATTGTCTTCAGCATCACTTCAGGGCTTAGACTTGAAAAAAATCTTAAGAGCAAGACAGGTGATTGGTTTTGCTCGAGGGAACTAGAGAAAGCTAGACACACATTCAAGTAGAATAGTAGACTAATTACAGATAGCTTTAGCTGATCAAGTGTTGACTTCTTCCGGTAATTAAGAGATGACACAATTTTGGGTTACTGTGTTGTTGCTTCAGGACTTGCCATATTTAAATATCCATGGCCTGGGAGTAAATGGGCAATGATAACTCTAGTCTCTTGTTTAAATTACCTCCAAAGCTCTATTTGTCTCAGAAAATTAAGAAATAATTCAGAAACTCCTAGATTCTTAGCCTGAGAATCTGAATTTCCTTGCTCTGCTTCTGTCCAATTCCTGTGGTTCTATATCTCTCTTCTAAGCTTGGGCTTCACATGCTAAACAAATAACTGTCTCTGAATTCTCTCAGAAATGTGCCTCTCTGCCTTTGAATTCCCTATGCCTTTTGTCTTGAATGGCCTCACTCCCTTTGTTTCCTAAAATAAGTGATAAATTATCATTTAAAACATGCTGCTGGTGGTTGTTGGTTTAGTCTCTAAGTTGTGTCTGACTCGTGCGACTCCATAGACAGAGGAGCCTGGCAGGCTACAGTCCATGGGATTCTCCAGGCAAGAATATTGAAGTGGGTTGCCATTTCCTTCTCCAGGGGATCTTCCCAACCCAGGAATCAAACCCAGGTCTCCTGCATTGTAGGCAGATTCTTTACCAACTGAGCTACAAGGGAAACCTCTTTAACATGGTACTCAGCTCCAAATCTCAGTTGCGTGTACTTTCTATGTTATTTCAAAGTATCCCTTATTTATCTCAGTCATTATATTTATTACATTATAATCTACTGCTTCATTATTTGCATCTACATCCAAACCAATGACTTTGATTTAACTGGTCTTAGGTGGGTAGAGCGTGGTGGGCTGCCATCTATGGGGTCACACAGAGTCAGACACGACTGCAGCGACTTAGCAGCAGCAGCAGCAGGTGGGTTCCAAATCAGGAAAGGAGTATGTGAAGGCTGTATATTGTCACCCTGCTTATTTAACTTCTATGCAGAGTACGTCATGAGAAACGCTGGACTGGATGAAACACAAGCTGGAATCAGGACTGCAGGGAGAAATATCAATAACCTCAGATATGCAGATGACACCACCCTTATGGCAGAAAGCAAAGAAAACTAAAGAGCTTCTTGATGAAAGTGAAAGAGGAGAGTGAAAAAGTTGGCTTAAAACTCAGCATTCAGAAAACTAAAATCATGATATCTCGTCCCACCACTTCATGGCAAATAGTTGGGGAAACAACGGAAACAGTGACAGACTTCATTTTGGGGGGCTCCAAAATGACTGCAGATGGTGACTGCAGCCATAAAATTAAAAGACACTTGCTCCTTGGAAGAAGAGTTATGACCAACCTAGAGAGCATATTCAAAAGCAGAGACATTACTTTGCCAACAAAAGTCCGTCTAGTCCAAGGCTATGGTTTTTCCATTAGTCACGTATAGGTGTGAGAGTTGGACTATAAAGAAAGCAGAGTGCCGAAGTATTGATTCTTTTGAACTGTGGTGTAGAAGGCTCTTGAGAGTCCCTTGGACTGCAAGGAGATCCAACCAGTCCATCCTAAAGGAAATCAGTCCTGAATATTCATTGGAAGGACTGATGCTAAAGCTGAAACTCCATAACTTTGGCCACCTGATTCGAAGAACTGACTCATTAGAAAAGACCCTGATGCTGGGAAAGATTGAAGGCAGGAGGAGAAGGGGCCGACAGAGGATGAGATGGTTGGATGGCATCACTGACTCAATGGACATGAGTTTGAGTAAACTCTGGGTGTTGGTGATGGACAGGGAGGCCTGGCGTGCTGCAGTCCATGGGGTCGCAAAGAGTTGGACACAACTGAGTGACTGAACCGAACTGAGGTGGGACCTTCTTTTCAGTGGTCTGTTTTAAAAGCTGCCTGGTGATTTGGTTCACAGTGAGAATTAAGACAATGGATTAGAGTGAAAACTCCATTAAGATAGGACAGTTGACTAGTTTGTCATCATACTCCATCCTAATTCAGTGCTGGAAACATGGTAAACACTCAAGAAATATCTATGGATTAAATGTCATTGTATCCTAGTGATGGATTAAATGTCATTGTATCCTAGTGATGGATTAAATGTCATTGTATTCTAGTGATGGATTAAATGTCATTGTATCCCCAGTGCTTGGTCCAGTATAAAACATTAATGAATACATTAAATTCTGCACAAACTAGTAAACCACGGTGTTTGCATTTTAAAAAGTGATAGATAGGGATGAGGGAAATTAGAAAAGTACACCCAGAATTCTGATGTAATCACTCATACAATCAATGGTAAAAATATTTACAGTGGTTGTAGTACTTTCTTATGGAGAATATCTTTTGTAGTGGGGATCTTTCTTCTTTCTGAACGCACAAATTTTCCAAGTGGTTTGGCAGACGTCCAGTTAAAGGAAGCTTTGAGCAAAGTCTGTTCAAATTCTTCAGAAAACTGCTAAATCTTCTGAGGTCATTCCAGACCATTTGCCTTTCTCTGTTATGCACTAAGGCAGGAAATGTTTTCCTCCTCTTTGAAATGAGCAATTCTAGGGGCAGTAAAGAATGCACGCCCTGAAACATGCTATCAGCCCCCTCCAGCTGTTTACCATGGTCTTTTTCATTCTTAACAAGGCCATCAAGTTCTTTTGGATACTAGTTATGGTTTTATATATAAGACAAAATAAACATTTCCTGGAGGGCTTCAGAAGGTTACTACTCTTAGATCTTATCTTGCACTTTCTTTCAATCAAAAGAGAAAAAAATAAGATTTAATTTGAAAGATGACTACCATTTATCAGGTTATGCAGTAGTCAGTCAGTTGGTACATTTCTTTCCGTTTTCTTTTGTGTAAGCCTGAAAGCAGTACAACCCCTCAGCCTGACTTTCTCCATCGTGAATTACTTAATTTTTTATACTTGTAAGTGGTCATGGCCCCTACCCAAGGTCATCTGAGAACAATAGTACCTGAGTCACTGACATTCTTAAGGTCTTGTTTGGAAGAGGTTGTTTGGAACTGCTGTAGTCTGACCTGAGTCATCCCACACTGGGCCAGGGAGGCTGAAGAACTGGACTTTTCCCAAAGGAACACTTGTTATTGTAGTGAATCTCCAAAAAGAGACATGGAGTGAGAGCTAGGAGAACGTGCAATTTACTGTTGTATAGGAATAGACCATGACCTTTTAATCAGGATAGGCTTAGACTGGATATTTTGTACAAAATAAATTGGCTTCTGGTGGAATTCCCCAGAGAGACCACCCTGGAGGAAGATATGAAGATTTAGTGAGACCATGGGATTTGGAGTTAGATAGACTTAGGTTTTGGAGAAGGCAATGGCAACCCACTCCAGTACTCTTGCCTGGAAAATCCCATGGATGGAGGAGCCTGGTGGACTGCAGTCCATGGGGTCGCACAGAGTCAGACATGACTGAAGTGACTTAGCAGCAGCAGCAGCAGACTTAGGTTTAAATCCTGTCTCAACCTGTCATGGTATACTGTCTCTAACATGTACTATGTGAGTTAGGTAAGATGCTTAACCTCTTTGAGGCTTAGGTTTCTCATCTATAAAATATCGTAATCTACTAAGTGTTAGTTGTTCAGTCCTGTTGAACTCTTTGAGACCACGTGAACTGTAGCCCGTTAGGCTCCTCTGTCCATGATAACCTACTAAAGAAATACACTATTAGTGAATTTGTCAGACACACACTTTATTTTAAAATATTAGTTAAAGCTATGCTGTATGCTGTAGAAACAGAAACAGAGTTCATGTCCTACTATTCATATTAATATAGAAAAACGTATAGGACAACAGACACTTGAATAATGGAGAGCAGAGGAGCATAATGGAAAAAGCATTGAATCTGAAATTCAAAGACCTGGTTCCTAGCCTGAACTCTATTTGTGGAACATGAGGCTCACTTAAAAGTAGAAATAGTATCTGCTTGAATATTTTTGTTTAGAAAATCGAATGGTGTAGTGTTTATAGATCTACCTTGATAGATCTATCTTGAAAAGCACCATAACCATATTAATTAATAAGAACAGGTTTCATTTCTTCTCCTGCTAACCAAACCCGGAGTATTTTAAGAGTGTGGAATGGTACACAGTTGGGGAAGGGGTATTTCAGAAGCCAGAAAGGAAGATGGTAAGTTTAGTTATAATATGTAGCTGAGAGCATAATATATGCATTTTCTCAACTGCCCCTTAGAAGCAGGGCTAATGTAGGAGGCCCAAGTATTTGTTCAGTGGTGTGATTTGATGGAGCTGAGACAGAGACCTGCCTTGAAATACAGTAGTCCTTCATAAACTGGGTGATGTGTTTGTGAAAAAGACCATGGTGTGTGAAACTATGGAGGGCGAGATTGAGGACTTAAAGAAAATAGAGGTTTGTGGAAAGAGCAATAAAAATGATGTATATGTGTTTTTATTTAAACATCACAGTTCATAAATGTTCTCAAAGGTATCCACTACTAAAACAAACTAAATTTACTGGTGTTAAAATGTTGCTTCAATAAGTAATCATTTTCTTGACTGTCCCTCTGAATTGTTCTGGAAGTCTCCCAAACAGATTTTTCCATGAGTCATATGTTTTGCAAGCTCGTTTTAAAACTTTTGGACCCTACTGACTTGAGATTTAACATTTTTTTGCACTTATCATTTGGTTAATTTCCTCAAGTATTAGAAAAATGTTTGTGCAATCTCTCTGCCCGGGCCTGGTCTTCATCCTACATACCTAAGAGGTGGAGCCTAGTCAGGTGGCTCTTTTGTACTCTGTGTCTCTAGTCTTTGGGGGCAGGAAGGGAAGCAGTATGCCTTCAGGGGTCTTGTTTAAAAGGACTGAAGTACACAAAATATAGGTAACAATATTGCAGATTTTTAATTTGTCATGAAAACATAAAACTGCATATTCTTGTAATTTGAAGCCCATATGTATAAAAAGTCACTCATTTGGCTGAGTCTTAGGAATTGGTATGGTATGTTATTGTGAATAGATAAAACACTGAGTTTCTCATTTATAAGCACTCATTTGAAGTTAGTTTATCAAACATGCAAATAAGTTGCCTATAAGGTTAGAGAAATGTTGTGAGGGTAGGAGGGGTATTCAGAGAAGGTCTGGGGACCTGGATGATGATCCCAAGGAGTATACAGTGGGAGACCCTCATGGTGGTATGAATATGATGAAGAGTTGAATGGCAGAAGGAGACACAAACAAAATTAAAGGCAGAAGACCACTGTTTTGTCCTTTCTTGTTTTTGCCTAGAACTGACCCTGTTTAGAAACAAGGCCTCAGCATTGCTGCTTTTGCCATGGTGAAGAGTTTAGTTGAAAATAGTAGAGTTCAGTCAATTATTGTGGCAACAGCTAACAGACTTCCTTATACCATCCTGTCAATTCTAATCTTCGTATATGTGAAAAGACTAAGAGTAGAAACTCAGACTTTTTGTGTAAATACTTAACTTACTGTGTTCTTTCGCTCACCCTTACAGTTTCTGTTTCCTAATGTATTTTTTGCCCACTTAAAATCAAAGAACAAGTCATGGTGGTTGCATTTTATTATATATCTGTATACATCCACAGAGTGTACAACACCAAGAGTGAGCTGAAAGATAAATTATGGTCTTTGGTGATAATTATGTGTCAAAATAGGTTTATCAGTTGCAATAAATGTACCACTCTGATGGGGGATGTTGATAATGGCGGAGCGGAGTGCATAGCACTGTACATGTATGGAGTCAGAGGTAAAGGAGAAATTTCTGTACCTTCATACTCAGATTTACTGTGAATCTAAAACTGTTCTAAAAAATAAAGTCTCAATAAAAACAAAATAAAGCCCAACAAACTAGATGAGAAATGAGAGCAAAGGCCTGTGAGAGATGGGAAAATTCAGACTTGGTTTTGGAAAGTAGGGGCACAAAGATCAAGTAAGAGCTCAGTGAGATATCAAATCTGAGATGGACCTTGAAGGGAGGATGAGATCTGAAGGAGATCAGCCCTGGGATTTCTTTGGAAGGAATGATGCTGAAGCTGAAACTCCAATACTTTGGCCACCTCATGTGAAGAGTTGACTCATTGGAAAAGACTCTGATGATGGGAGGGATTGAGGGCAGGAGGAGAAGGGGACAACAGAGGATGAGATGGCTGGATGGCATCACTGACTCGATGGACGTGAGTCTGAGTGAACTCCGGGAGTTAGTGATGGACAGGGAGGCCTGGCGTGCTGCGATTCATGGGGTTGCAAAGAGTCGGACATGACTGAGTGAATGAATTGAACTGAACTGAACCTTGATGTGGGAACAGAATGGACAAAAGTACTGAAGTGTGGTAACAAGCTCAGGTTACATAAGTGGTATTGTGTGGAGTGGCTGGATTGCAGAGATGAAGGTGACTGACTGGTGGTAGCCACTGTCATGCTGAATATTTCTTCCTGAACTTAGAGGAAAAATTGAACTGGACAACATGTTAATTGGAAATTCTTTCCATATTATTAACATGAGACATGGGAGATCTAGAAAAGAATAATGTAAAAATTAATCAAAATAAACCATTTAACATTCCTATTTAAAACTGCTCTTTGATTTCAGATCTCCTTTTCTTTGTGAAGTATTATTTTCCATGTTAGCTAAATTATACCTTAAAAGTATTTTAGTGGCTGTTTTCCCATTTCATTATAATATTAGTCATTTTTTTTTTAAAAAGCAGAATCATAAAATTAAAAGAACATAATATTTGAAGAATCTGTGAATTTATAAGCTTCTCTTTGTCTAGTTCCACATTTATAAATTGGAAAAGAAATATTTGTCCAGCCAAACGGTAAAAAAAACCCTGAAAATATCAACCCAGCTATACCTTCAGATTTCAGCAATTCACCCCATGGAGCTGCCTTTGCTTGGCTCCTAATGGATCATTAGAGGACACAGAGAGATATTTGTTCACTACCAGAGCTATTATGGTAGCTGCTCAGCAACTATTAGACTGTTTCTAGTTAGATAATTTAGAATATATGTGGATTTATCTTTTTCAAACTCATATGTTTTAGGTTTTGTCTTGTCCGCTTTCTTTCATTATAACTTTAGTTATCTACTAGGAGAACATTGTATTTTTAAAAACACATTTAAGATTGGGAAGTGGTATCCTTACAGTTCTTTTCTAAGAAAATTATATTTTTTGAAACTGGAGATTTTAAAAAGTTAGATAAGCATCAATAAAATCTCATAATAGTCTTCAGAAGAGAACCAAACCAGTCATACTTTGTTCACACTTGACCTTTGATAGTGGTCCCTCCTAATGCAGTTTGAAACCAGACATCTTTAATCATATAGGTCATTTGGTCCAAAGTGCCAATTACATTCTATTCTTTGTGGATAACCTTGATAAATTTAAATGGATCCTAGAATTATTTGCCTTTGTCACCAGCCATGATTCCAAGTGTGTAAAGAAGTGTGTGTATACAGTGCCTGTCACAAAGAAGACCCTCAAAAACTATGCTTTTGTTTAATTAATGCAGATGATTTTAGTATTATAATAGGCAAAATGTAAGTAGAAGGTATAATTGAGCTCTAAATACTTACGTATTAGATTTAATGTTAAATAGAAAAAAATGGTATCTTTGCTTCTTAGGTCTTTATAAGTTTCAAAGCATTCAGAACTTTGAATGCTGAATATGATTACTTCTATCCATACATGAATATCTAAAAATTCATTAACAGCAAGAGCTTTGGAAATAAGCTTGAGAAAAGAAAGATACTTGGGTCCTGGGTCTATAGTCTACACTTTCAGTTTTCTCCCTTCACAATATTACAAACATGAATTGTCAAATGTTATATATTTTTATATTGTGTTTGATGTAAGGTTGATAAGAACCGTACACATCTAACATTCGGGGTAAGTTTACAGGTGCCTTCTTATAAAAAAATAAAAATCTGGTTGTTAATAATAGAAGAACACAACAGGTTAATTTCTTTAATGACCTGTTTATTAGATAACTTCCTCATTTTGTAAAGTTATTTAAAGTTATTTGTGGGTGTCAACTTTTCAGATACTGTGCACAAATCTACGTCAAATCAGAAGAATGCTAGAGGAAAAAATATATTAAAATGCATGATTTAGCTGCTTTAGCTTTTAAGAACTTGAGAGACAGTTCAGGAAACACTGGCAATACTATAAACAAATTCAACACTGTTGAATATCCATTGATCTAGACAATAATGTGATTTAAAGGTGACCAAAATTGATACCTTATGCTATTTCACAACATGGCTTTAGACAACCCTAATGATTTTATTAAAGGTTATATCATGATTGAAATTTGTAACATGGTCAAGTGTTTATTTTTTCCCGATAGTTAGTTATATTAAAACATACTTTTCCAGATCCCTACAGCAACACATTATTTGAGGACCTACTATGTACTAGGCCCTGGAAATACAAAGATAAACAGATGTTGTCTTTACCCTTATGAGTAATCAACCCAATATGACTTTTCATATGAACAGTCAATCACATTGTGCCAAAGAAATGACACTCTGAATTGCTATTGAATTATGCATGGTCATGAAAAACAGAAAAATTAATCCAAAGAAAATAGAAGGAAGGAAACAATAAAGAGCAAAAAATAGTAACAGTGTGGAGAAACATTCAATATAGAGGATCAACACAACAGAAAAGAGTAGTTCATTGAAAAGGCTAATAAATTTGACAAACTTCTGATGAAATTAACCAAGGAAAAGGTAGAAGTCACAAAAAATACTAGGAATACATGGATGCTTCAGACCCTGAAATGAAATAGCATGTTATGAACACCATTTTTTTGCCAGGAAATATGAAAAATTAAGTGTAATAGAAAAATTCTTGTAAAAACTATTGACTCAGGAAGGTACAGAAAACATTAATAGTCCTATAACTGTTAAATAAAATTTGTAAAAAAGCACAGGAGATTGTCACTTTCAGCCATGACATAGCAAGCAATAATGAATGGCCTCTCACTTAAAAACATGCAAATATTTTAGATGACAGTTTTAGATACCAGCATTGAAAAACTGGTATCACAGGACTATAATCATGTAAATAAAGGACAGACACAAGATTTTCCCAGTATTTCCAAGATTTCCCAGTATTTCCCAAGATTTCCCACTAGTATTTTCCCAGGTGTTTTTGTTTGTTTTAGTTTTTCACTTGAGTAGATTCTTGCCACAGTACAGGGATGGGGGGCCCATGGTCTTGCTGAGCTTTGGAGGCAGAGATTAGGGTTTGAGTATGCCTAAAGCAGCTGGAATTTAACACGGTATGAAAGAGGAGGCTGCATGAGAGTCAGAATCAGAAACTTGTGTGAGAATTCACCATACATCTGGCGAGATGTTAGCCAAGATTAAGACAAGATTCCATGGGACCTCGCTCAGCCCTGAATGAGGGCTGTTGAATGGGCTGAACTGCAATGCCAGAGGTTGTAAATTGCTGAGAGATGTTAAAGTTCTGTCTTAATACGAGAGCAAATTTAAAAAAATTTAGTTATAGATACACAGATCTTCTTCACTTTATGATAAGGCTCAGTTCAGTTCAGTGGCTCAGTCGTGTCTGACTCTTTGTGACCCCATGAACTGCAGCACACCAGGACTCCCTGTTCATCACCAATTCCCAGAGTCCACCCAAACCCATTTCCATTGGGTCGGTGATGCCATCCAACCATCTCATCCTCTGTTGGCCCCTTCTCCTCCTGCCCTCAATCTTTCCCAGCATCAGGGTCTTGTCAAATGAGTCAGCTCTTCGCATCAGGTGGCCAAAGTATTGGAGGTTCACCTTCAACATCAGTCCTTCCAATGAACCACCAGGACTGATCTCCTTTAGGATGGACTGGTTGGATCTCCTTGCAGTCCAAGGGACTCTCAAGAGTCTTCTCCAACACCATAACTCAAAAGCATCAATTCTTCTGCACTCAGCTTTCTTTATAGCCCAACTCTCACATCCATACATGACCACTGGAAAAACCATAGCCTTGACTAGATAGACCTTCGTTGGCAAAGTAATGTCTCTGCTTTTGAATATGGTGTCTAGGTTGGGCATAACTTTCCTTTCAAGGAGTAAGCATCTTTTAATTTCATAGCTGCAGTCACCATTTGCAGTGATTTTGGAGCCCAGAAAAATAAGGTCAGCCACTATTTTCACTGTTTCCCCATCTATTTGCCATGAAGTGATGGGACCAGATGCCATGATCTTCGTTTTCTGAATGGTGAGTTTTAAGCCAAAATTTTCACTGTTCTCTTTCACTTTCATCAAGAGGCTCTTTAGTTTTCTTTGCTTTCTGCCATAAGGGTGGTGTCATCTGCATATCTGAGGTGATTGATATTTCTCCCGGCAATTTTGATTCCAGCTTGTGCTTCCTCCAGCCCAGCATTTCTCATAATGTACTCTGCATATAAGTTAAATAAGTAGGGTGACAATATACAGCCTTGACGTACTCCCTTTCCTATTTTGAACCAGTCTGTTGTTCCATGTCCAGTTCTAACTGTTGCTTCCTGACCTGCATACAGATTTCTCAAGAGGCAGGTCAGGTGGTCTGGTATTCCCATCTCTTTCAGAATTTTCCACAGTTTATTGTGATCCACACAGTCAAAGGCTTTGGCATAATCAATAAAGCGGAAACAGATGTTTTTCTGGAACTCTCATGCTTTTTCTATGATCCAGTGGATGTTGGCAATTTGATCTCTGGTTCCTCTACCTTTTCTAAAACCAGCTTGAACATTGGGAAGTTCACAGTTCACATTCTGCTGAAGCCTGGCGTGGAGAATTTTGAGCATTACTTTACTAGCGTGTGAGATGAGTGCAATTGTGCAGTACTTTGAGCATTCTTTGGCATTGCCTTTCTTTGGGATTGGAATGAAAACTGATCTTTTCCAGTCCTGTGGCCACTGCTGAGTTTTCCAAATTTGCTGGCATATTGAGTGCAGCACTGTCACAGCATCATCTTTCAGGATTTGAAATAGCTCAACGGGAATTGCATCACCTCCACTAGCTTTGTTCATAGTGATGCTTCCTAAGCCCATTTGACTTCATATTCCAGGATGTCTGACTCTAGGTGAGTGAGCACACCATCGTGATTATCTGGGTCGTGAAGCTCTTTTTTGTACAGTTTTGTGTATTCTTGCCACCTTTTCTTAATATCTTCTGCTTCTGTTAAGTCCATACCATTTCTGTCCTTTATTGAGCCCATCTTTGCATGAAAGGTTCCCTTGGTATCTCTGACTTTCTTGAAGAGATCTCTAGTCTTTCCCATTCTATTGTTTTCCTCTATTTCTTTGCATTGATTGCTGAGGAAGGCTTTATCTCTTCTTTGGAACTCTGCATTCAAATGGGTATATTTTTCCTTTTCTTTTCACTTTCCTTCTTTTCACAGCTATTTGTAAGGCCTCCTCAGATTTGCTTTATTGCATTTCTTTTTCTTGGGGATGGTCTTGATTTCTGTCTCCTATATAGCATCCGGGAGTTGGTGATGGACAGGGAGGCCTGGCATGCTGCAATTCATGGGTCACAAAGAGTCGCACACGACTGAGCGACTGAACTGAACTGAACTGAACTGATACAGTATCACGAACCTCCATCCATAGTTCATCAGGCACTCTATCAGATCTGGTCCCTTAAATCTATTTCTCACTTCTACTGTATAATCATCAGTTCAGTGTCCGACTCTTTGCGACCCCATGAATCGCAGCACACCAGGCCTCCTTGTCCATCACCAATGCCCACAGTTCACTCAAACTCATGTCCATCGAGTCAGTGATGCCATCCAGTCATCTCATCCTCTATTGTCCCCTTCTCCTCCTGTCCCCAGTCCCTCCCAGCTTCAGGGTCTTTTCCAGTGAGTCAACTGTTCACATGAGGTGGCCAAAGTATTGGAGTTTCAGCTTTAGCATCATTCCTTCCAAAGAACACCCAGGACTGATCTCCTTTAGAAGGGACTGGTTGGATCTCATTGCAGTCCAAGGGACTCTCAAGAGTCTTCTCCAACACCACAGTTCAAAAGCATCAATTCTTCGGTGCTAAGCTTTCTTCACAGTCCAACTCTCACATCCATACATGACCACTGGAAAAACCTAAGTCTTGACTAGATGGACCTTTGTTGGCAAAGTAATGTCTCTGCTTTTGAATATACTATCTAGTTTGGTGATAACTTTCCTTCCAAGGAGTAAGCATCTTTAAATTTCATGGCTGCAATCACCAGCTGCAGTGATTTCGGAGGCCCCCAAAATAAAGTCTGACACTGTTTCCACTGTTTCCCCATCTATTTCCCATGAAGTGATGGGACTGATTTGATTTAGGTTATACCTGAATGGTCTAGTGATTTTCTCCACTTTCTTCAATTTCAGTCTGAATTTGGCAATAAGGAGTTCATGATCTGAGCCACAGTCAGCTCCCGGTCTTGTTTTTGCTGATTATATAGAGCTTCTCCATCTTTGGCTGCAAAGAATATAATCAATCTGATTTCAATGTCGACCATCTGGTGATGTCCATGTGTAGAGTCTTCTCTTGTGTTGTTGGAAGAGGGTGTTTGCTATGACCAGTGCGTTCTCTTGGCAGAACTCTATTAGCCTTTGCCCTGCTTCATTCTGTACTCCAAGGCCAAATTTGCCTGTTACTCCAGGTGTTTCTTGACTTCCTACTTTTGCATTCCAGTCCCTTATAAAGAACAGGACATCTTTTTTGGGTGTTAGTTCTAGAAGGCTATATCCCAATAAATTGTATTGTGAATTGAAAATGTCATAAGTTGAAAATGCATTTAATACACCTAATCTACCAGAACATCATAGCTTAGTCCAGCCTTCTTTACCACTTATATTAGCGTGCAGTTGGACAAAATCATCTAACACAAAGCTTATTTTATAAACTGTTGAATATCTCATGTGTGCTGAAAGTGAAAAACAGAATGGTTGTGTGGGCACAGAATGATTGTATGGGTACAGAATGGTTATGTAAGTGTATCAGTTTTTATCCTCATGACTGTGTGGTTGACTGGGAGCTACAGCTCACTGCCAGTGCCCAGCATCACGAGATCTCTGTGCTGGACCAAATATTGCCAGTCTGTTTCCCTTTTACAGCATTGTTAGGCTGAAAAATCATTAAGTCAAACCATCATAATTTGAGGACCTTTTATATATTTTCAATTTATGTTATCTATATACTTACCTAAATATAATAATAGTATACTCTGTTGTTCTCTCTCTAACCACCTCTGTAAATATCATTTTAAGGTAGTATAAAATAACTTGCCTGTATGAAAGTGTGTCTATTCCCCAAGTCCTGCTGTAGTAATACTTAGGAATAGAATTATCTGTGATTTATCCTGTGTTACTATTATAAAATTAGCACAAATTTGTAAAGCAGTGGATAAAGAAGTTGCCATCTCATCTTTAAATCTAATAATCTTAATACAGTATTGAGTCAAAATAGAGGAACATTGAATTCACAGACTTCAAATTATTTTAAAATTGATTTTGGCTTATAGTTCTCAAAACTGATTTTTCTAATGAACTTTCAGCTTTAGATGTAAGAATTAGGATTTGAAAAATCAGTCCAGATTACATTTTTACTTTGGCATTAAATATCATATTTTTTCCTACATATAGCAAAATCCTTTGATATAGAGTTAAAAACATTGAATAATTTGCAAATTAAGAACAAGAGGAAATTATATATTTCAGGAATAATTTTGAGTTTGGGTAGAAACCTATACCATTCCAGTGTTGAAAACGTTATCCCCAGACATTTTCAAACCTTGGAAAATAAAAAGTTGTCATTTGTTTAATTTAGAATAAAGTTATTTTGAGCTACCTTGTGTATGTCACTAACTCAGCACAAATTATAGACAGAAGACAAGCACAGTCTTGAATTATTAGCAGGGGAGCAAAAACAAGACCTCCTGGTATAAAATAGCCTTGAACCAGTGGCTAAGTGTACTCCACAGCTGTTTAGACTTTTCAAAAGTCTTGCTATCTTTATAATGCACAGTTTTAGTGTCCTGTGTTGTACTGCATGTATCTAAGTTTCTTCATGCTGAACCGAAAACAGTTTATGTATGTTTGTTTCTAGCATCTAAGCAACTTTACTGGTACCATTTGTTTATTTATTTTGGTCACTTTCTTTTAGCTTGGATGTTTGCCAGTTTATTCAAGTATGAAGTGCAAAAGGGGAACCATGTAGAGTGACTTTCTGTGTTTTCTGTTCAATTGGTCAGTCGTGTCCGACTGTTTGTGACTCTATGGACTGTAGCCCACTAGCCTCCTCTGTCCGTGAAATTCTCCAGGCAAGAATACTAGAGTGTATTGCCATTTCCTTCTCCATTCTGTGTTTCCTAGAGGTATTGGAAAGTGCTCACAATTATTTGTAAAATTTGAGTCCCTGGATGTGACAGATATATACATAATAAGTAAATTATATAGTATGTTAGAGAGTGATAAATGCTATGGAAAAGAAATGCAGTGGGTTAATGGATATCAGATATGTAAAGATTGAGGTTGGACTTTAGGTGTGTTGGAAAAGGGATCATTGAGAAAGTGAAGTTACAGCTAGCACTGAGTTGTATAAATTTGGGAAGAAAGCACCCCAGGCAGAAGGAGGCACCCCAGGCAAGAAACCTGAGGCAGCAGTATAGCTAATATGTTGGAGGCTGGAGGCAAGTATGGACCAAGAATAGCGTGGGCAAAAGTGGTAAGATCAGGTCAGGGACAGGAATCCAGACAGGGTAGGGCATTGTGGGCCATTGTCAAAATTAGGCATCTCCTTTTAGGAGACAGGAGGGGAATGGAGTGCTTAAACATGACTGATGTTTTTAGAAGACCTGACATTATTAAAAGAAACAATGACTCTTCTGCTGAGAATGGGACAGTGGTGGATCAGGAGAGGTCAGGGAAGAGATTACTGCAGTAATATAGGCAAGAGATAATGGCAGCCTTTACTTGTGTGGTAGCTGTGAAACTGGTGAAAAATGGTTAAATTTTGAATATATTTTGATGGTAGATCTAAGAGATTTCCTCATGGACTGGTCAGAAATATTAAGGCAAGAGAGTTGGAGTTATGGATGAACGTAACATTTTTGGTCTGAGCAGTTGTAAAGATGGTTCATTTCTTCACCATTTCTCATCTATTTTAATCCTCTCTTTTAAAATATTTATCCTCATTGCTTTATGCTTGTTTATATTTCTTAAATGATAGTTTAGTGGGACCCTGGGTGGAAGTGATGATAAATCCGTGTGTTTTAACTCAACATATTTACCTAGAAGTTCATATAGTTGTTTTGATAAATTAATTTTACTTAATTTTGATTTGTGGGGAAAGAAACACCTTTGGAACTTAACTGCAATGTGATACTTTATTTTTCAAAAGGTGATGGAAAATAAATGTCCCTGACCCAAAACAGTGTGGCTCAAGGCCATGAAACACATGTGATTCAATTAGAATTTCTTGGTTGTATTTGGTTTCCATGGAGAGGGATTATTTTTACCTTTGCACCACTGCCAAGATGATGTCCATGAATTAACTTCTCTGTAATTAAACTAGTCCATTTTTGTATTTTGAAGTGATGGCTGGAAATCGTCCAAGAACTTTTATGTGCCCAAAGAGACACCACAGACCCTGCATAATTCTGCAAGGCATGGAAAAAGCCCAATTAATCAGAGCAGGTATTTAACGTTTTTTCTTTTTTTTTAGGTACTATTTTTTTTAATTAGAAGATAATTAGTTTACAATATCGCGTTGGTTTCTGCCATGCATCAACATGAATCAGTCATAGGTATACATATGTCCCCTCCTTCTTGAACCCTTCTCCCACCTCCCTCCCCATCGTACCTTTCTAGGTTGTCATAGAGCACCAGCTTTGGGTTCCCTGCATCATACAGAAAATTCCCACTTGATATCTACTTTACTATTTAATGTTTTTCACTGAAAAATATGAGAAGGACCCATCAAAAGAGCTGGATAAATATATAAATTTTTAGAATCAGTATTTTCTTAAATGGCTATTACTTCCTATTTGAACATAGCGCATCAGAGTTTCATGCTACTGTTGGCTTCTCACTGCTTTTCCTCCCTGTTCTGTAGAAGAATGTCAAAACTTCACTGGATTTATTTCTTTTAGATATTTTCCATATCTCTCTGACCTTTCCATAGCCCAAAAAGTGATCAGCTAAAAAGTATTAACAGAGAAAAAAAGTATCATGTTTTCAAAATCATAATAGGTAAAGCTTTATTTATACAAAAACTTGAAAACTTTAGCAGGATAACTTGGGGAACCTGAGGCACTAATTGAAGATCAATACTGTGACTTTACGTTATTTGGAGAATCAGATATACCTCCTGAATAAATTTTTAAAAATATAAAATTTGGTAAATAAAAAGTGTACTCAGTCACATTTTAATTTTTTTCAAATTGTTAATGCATTTTAAAATGATTGGAGAACCAGAATACTTGGTTTATCCTTTCTGTGCCTTATTACTTAAATAATTATGTGCCCTATTTCAGTGGCAGTGTGCTAATTGCAATTCTATTTTATATCTCCTGTTGTCATGCTTCTCAAGTTGGAGTAGCTGAATATCTGGATAGCCATGCCAGCATTGCTGGTGGCTGATACTCAGGATGAACAAGGTGACACTTCCTAGAGCATCCGTCTTAGAGTTTCTTATAAAGACATTCTATATTTAGGCAGATATATGGCAGTGTGTAACACAAAACATGTACAAAGTGACATAAAAGAAATGTCTACCTGCCACAGCCTCCTTTGGGCTGTATCTCAACTTCCCTTCCATCTCCTCTGCTGTTTGTATACTTTGATATAAATATTTGAGAAGTCATTTTGGAAGTCTTCAGGAAAGTTCCTATGATGGTAGCATATCTTTCTCAGATTTCTAGGGTTACATACTGACATTCTATTTCATGACTCATAAAATTACAAAATATTCTGGAATAGCCTGCAGAGTGCAATGTAAATGTCTATCCTACTAAGTTGCCCAATTTCCTTTTTACCAGAGCCTGCTGACTTTTGTCACAGGTAAGTCAGCTTGGTGACTTTGGATGGCATTTTCAGTCCTATATAGAAAATAATCACAATGGATATGAATTGAGAGCTTTCTGTGTATGAAGAGCCATTTCTGTGTTATCTCTGTTAACTATCACAACAATCCTCTGTGTTAGGTAGAAGTCTCATCCCTTTTTACGGATGAGAACTTGTACACAGAGTGGTCAAGCTACCTTTTCAAGATCACACAGCCTAAAAGAGAAAGATCCAGGATTAGAACCCAAGTGGTTCTACCCTTGGTAGCCCCAGCTTAACATTATTCTTTGTCTGGATGTCATCTTGAATTAACAACACTGCTTTGTTTAAAAAAGCAATTAAAATCTTTATAATCATGAACAGCAGGACTGACTCCTGCAAAGTAGTGTCATGCATACTAAACTGGTGAGGGCCAGCTGCAATAGTGCTCGGTTTCCACAAACAGCATTGATTTACACACACTTGGAGCTGCGTGGTCAATCCCAAACCAAACTATGACATTACTGAAATTTGTACTCCCTTTTTACAGCCCTCAGCTTCCACATTCTTGACCTACCTCTCACACTCTCCAGCTGCTTTCTAACATTCCCCTCTTGGGTAAACAGAAGAGAACTGGATACCAGCCTTTAAAGTGTGGTTGATGGATTTCACATTGTAAGGGTGTGAATGGATTTTAGTAATTTGCATTATCTTAACTAAGCATCTTCATTCAAGACTTTGGTTTTATCTCTAATGGAAGGATTTGAGTCCATTAAAATTCCATCCTTGGTAACCATGTGGTGAGATAACTTGAGGGGGAGAAGCTCTGGAGCTACAACTATATCGTCACGAGTTACCCCTTTCAATGAGACTGAGAAATGGTAAAGATGGTCCAAAGGACTAACACCACAGACTTCGTTTGCTTATTCAGACTATCCCTCCTTTGTCATAACTAAGGCTAACAGTGACCCATCAGTTACAGCAGCAGACATTTTCCAGAAGTTTCTGGGGACAGAAGAGCATGTTTTGTCATTTTCTTCCAAGACTGAAACAGGTGTCTAGGGGACATTCATTCCTTCCACATACACTGCCCATTATCACTATCTGTACAGATTAAGACCAAACAGCTCAAACCTCCTGTACATTTTGATGTTGTGACATTTTGGTCACCAGCAATGGACAGTAGCTTTTACAGAAACAGTGCTCGTGTGACATCCTGAAATACCAATGTTTTTTTGTATTTGATCCCTGATAAGAAGTTCCCAGGTGGCTCAGTAGTAAAGAATCCGCCTGCAATACAGGGGATGTAGGTTCGATTCTGGATTGGGAAGATGCCCTGGAGAAGGAAATGGCCACCCACTCCAGTATCCTTTCCTGGGAAATCCCATGGACAGAGGAGCTTGGCACACTGTAATCCATGGGATTGCAAAGAGTTGAATATGACTTAGTGACTAAACCACCACCACCAAGAAGTTACTTAAAATAAAACCATCTTATTAAAAGAGTGGCCACAGTGGGCATTTTCCTGCTATACACAGTCTCTTCTCCCTTTATATTCTTCTCTCTTCCACTGGACTTATTGAAGTCATGGAATGTTTCTTTTTTATGCATCTTCAGTGTCCAGGAGAGCACTTGGCACTGAGACAGTGCTCAGTAAATGAGGACTGAAGACATTATTGACTAAGGTAGTGGATTCATAAATTTGTATTGAATCTATATATAACTCTAGTTTCTACAGGAATGTGTTTAATTCTCCAACAGATTTTAGGAATACCATAAAGTGTCCTACAGTATTAGATAATTTGTGCGACTAGAATAAGATACTAGCCTGGGCAAAAATCATCCCATTCATTAACAAAAATTTAGAATTTAGGTTATAAGTAAGTACTAATTTTAGATTATTTTCCAGACAGGCTCCAATTTGAAGAATATAGACCCACAAAAAAATCTGAAGCTGGCTTTTAAAAATGTATGACAAGTTATATTAAAGAAAAGATAGTAGCCCTTCATTACATATCACATAAATTTATAGTCTTCTTTGAACTATACCTACCTCCACACTCTCCTTCCAAGCTAATATCCTTCTACTTCTCACATGCCGCCTTTTTCATTACAAACTAGTAGCCTCAAAAAAGAAATCTTCAAAATCCAGCACATGGGGCTCTTAATGGTCTTTGCTTGTTCCAGTCCTCCTCCTTTTAATAATCCTCCCAGTCTTTCCTCAATACAGCTGAGAGTCTGGTTCAAGTCCTCCCACCATGAATTGTTCCCTGACAACTCTTACTAAATGATGTTCTGTTGGTTCTTTTTCTGAATTCCTCTTGCACATATTGTTAGTGCCACACTTATGATCTTATTTCATTTTTCACTTGCCCTATGTTTATTAGTTTTCTCTCCAAATGTAAATTTTTGACATCCACAATTGTGTCAAAATCTCTGAATCTACTGCAACACAAAATAAAATGCTAAGCACATAAAAGCATACAGAGCAAATGCAACAAAAGCAAAAATAAACAAGTGGGACTACATCAAACTAAAAAGCTCCTCTGCAGCAAAGATCAACAAAATAAAAAGATAATCTACAGAATGGGAGAAAATATTTGCAAACCATATGTCTGATAGAGGGTTAATATTATAACTTATTCAACTCAATAACAAAAAGCCCAAACAATCCAGGTAAAATAAGAGCAGAGGAACTGAGCACACAGTTTTCCAAAGAAGACATACAAATGGCCAACAGGTACATGAAATGGTGCTCAAGATCACCACTCATCAGGGAAATGCAAATCAAGACCACAGTGAGAGTTTGCCTCATGTCTGTTAGAGTGGCTATCCTCAAAAAGACAAGAGATGAAAAGTATTGGTAAAGATCTAGAGAAAAGAAACCCTGTGTGCTGTTGGTGGGAATGTAAACTGGCGCAGCCACTATGGAAAACAGTATGGAGTTTTCTCAAGAAATTAAAAATAGAACTACCATATGATCCAGCAATCCTACATCTGGGTATATATTCAAAGGAAATGAAAACAGGATATCAGTGACTTATCTGCACCCCCATGTTCATTACAACAAGATTTGAAATAGCCAAGATGTGAAAGCAACCTTCGTGTCCATAAAAGGATGAATGGATAAAGATGTGGTGCATGTACGCAATATAATATTCAACTATGAGAAAGAAGGAAATTTTGTCATATGGGTTAGCATGGATGGAACATGAAGACATTATGTCATGTGAAATAAGCCAAACTGAGAAAGACTTTCATGATATCATTTATATGTGGAATCTTCCCTCCCCATCTTGGAATCTTTTTGTTAAAAAAAGAAAAATTTTAACTCATGGAAACAGAGAGTAGAGAGTTATTTTTCAGAGGTTGGGTGATAGGTGAAATACGGAGAGGTTGATGAAAGGGTACAGTCTTTTAGCCGCTGGATAAATAGAGTCTGAGGATCTAAGTGTTATAGTTGTAACACTTTTGGTATAATTGAAATTTGGTAAGAGAGTAGAGGGTTTCCCCGGTGGCTCAGTGGTAAAGAATCCCCCTGCCAGTCTAGGAGATGCAGGTTCAACTCCTGGATCAGAAAGATCCCTTGGAGAAGGAAATAGCAACCCACGCCAGCTTTCTTGCCTGGGAAATCCCATGGACAGAGGAGCCTGGTGAGTTACAGTGGGGTCACGAAAGAATCAGATAGAACTTAGTGACTAAACAACAACAACAAAGAGAGTAGAACTTGAATATTTTCACTAAAAAAAAAGATAAATATATGAGGTGAGGGGATGTGTTAATTAACAAGGTTAATGGGGTATCCTTTCATAATGTATATCAAATCAACACATTGTATACTTTAAATATCTTACAATTTTATGTATCAATTATACCTCAATGAAGCTGAAATTTATTTAAAATGTACTCAGCAATATTGCTTGCTTGGCAGAATTAGATTTTTTTAATATTTCACTGACCCCTTTATTAATACTTTGCTTCTATTATTTGATCCTTTTTCAAAATTAAAATCACTTGTCAACATCCTTTTATAACCTGTCATAGCTTAATGCTATGTCTTAACCAAATGATATCCAAACTTGTCTGAAAGGAAATTTTGTCTTCTCAACAGGAATGTTGCTCAATATTTTGCCCACCAGAAGTCAATACTTCTTTTGGAAATAATTTTTATATGATTTTCCTTCTCATCATTCAAAGAGCACAGTCTGCAGTTTAAAGATCTTCATAATTTTCACATCTTGGGGTGACTTAAATTCAGGAAACTACATGGCCACAACCAAATGGATAAACAAGAAGTATACCAAAGGTCCTCTTATTGGAAAAAATGTTTTCCCCAACTTTGCACAGACAGGTAAGAATTGAAATAAGTAGAGAAGTAAAGGGTAACCTGTAAGTCTGAAACAGCATTTTCCCAGGTGCTAGAGAGGATGTGAAATTGCTGACACTGGTTTTTAAAAAGTGAAAATTGTAAGGAAGAGGGAAACAGTACCTGGGATAGTGGTTTTTTAACTGAAACTAAGATCAAAGCTCATCATTTCCAAGTATAAAGTAAGTGGAGGCTTTAGGAATTGCTCTAATTTTAATGAAAGACCATTTTCTAATTTACTGGCTGATGCCTTTACTATTTACACTCTTTACTGGCTGATGCCTCTGTAGTTATGTTCATTTGAAATGTCTATATTTGTGAAAGAAATCATTTAACCACTTTTAACTTGGTCATATGATGATTAGCAGTGAAGTCCATTTGTTTATCAGCTGGACTACTATAATACTTATTAGAAAGGTCAGTGTATTTTTCAGATCCTATGTACCTTAATACAAAAGTCCCCAACTCCTGGGCCACCGACTGGTACCTCCTGTCAGATCAGTAGCAGCATTAGATTAGATATAAAGTGAACAATAAATGTAATGTACTTGAACCATCCTGAAACCATCTCCCCAACTCCCAGTCTGTGGAAAAATTGTCTTCCATGAAATCTGTTCCTGGTACCAAAAAGACTAGAGACTGCTGAAATACACGAAACCTTCTAACATATCTAATTGTTCTTGTCATACTGTGAAATATGATGGGAAGGATTTTATAGGGAACTATGATGGAAGGATTTTATTTCTTGGCTTAAAATTTAGATGATTTACTGTCTGGATTTTAAATGATCTTTACCTACTTTGACAGGAAGAAATGGACTAAAGATCACGCTCTTTCTATTTGTTTCATGCTAAGTAGAAATTGGAAAGGTAGAGTGAGCCTTCAGTATGGTTTTGAGCCATTTCAAAGCCCTGCTTTCACATTTTGAATTTTCTAACTATTCTGCTCTTTAAACTGCCTTAACGCTTTTTGAAAGCAAGCGGGTCAAAATAATAGATACTTTAATCTGAAGTTCTACTCTTTAGACTTAGACATTAGTTAATGATTACCATGATTAGGCTCTGTGCAATTAATCAAATTTCCTTATTAAAAAAGTTTACTTTTAGTTGGAGGATATTGCTTTACAGTGTTGTATTGTTTCCACCATACAACAACATGAATTGGTCATAAATATACATATGTCCCCTCCCTCTTGAACCTCACTCGCACTCCCTACCCTATCCTACCCTCTAGGTTGTCAACGAGCATTAATTAATTAATTCCATATATATGCGTTGATATATGACATTTTTCTCTTTGTGACTTAACTTCACAAAGTCAGATGGTAAAAAATCCACCTGCAATGTGGGAGACCTGAGTTCAATACCTGGGATGGGAAGATCCCCTGGAGAAGGGAACAGCTACCCACTCCAGTATTCTGGCCTGGAGAATTCCATGGACTGTATAGTCCATGGGGTTGCAGAGTCAGACACAACTGAGTGACTTTCACTTTACTTCACTCTGTATAACAGGGTCTAGGTTCATTCACCTCACTAGAACTGACTCAAATTCATTCCTTTTATCAGCTAAGAAATATTTCATTGTCTATACATACCACAACTGCTTTTAAAGTTGTATATACACTTCATCTGTTTGTTGTATGTACAGTTCATTTATTGACAGACATCTAGGTTGCTTCCATGTCCGGGCTATTGTAAATAGTGCTGCAGTGAACACTAGGATACATATGTCTTTCAATTATGCTTATCTCAGGGTATATGCCCAGCAGTATGATTGCTGGGTCATATGGTAGTTTTTCCTAGTTTTTAAAGGAATCTCCATACTGTTGTATCAGAGTCACACTTTATCTGAAGAGTTTGGTGGCAGATGACATAGCACTGACGAGTCATTAATTGGCCAGGAGAAAGGTGGGGTCACAGGAAATACTCCAAATGCCAAGAAGTTGAAATTTAAAAATTCTTTGAAGAAGGCATTTAAATTAAAAAACAAATATAGCCAATAATGTATATCTGCTTCTCACAGGGACAGAATCAGTTTACATAAACTTTTTATTTATTTAACTTTTATTGACATATAGTGATTTACAATGTTGTGTTAACTTCAGATGTACAGCAAAGTGATTCAGAATAAAAAATAATCTCTTTTAGATTCTTTTCTATTATAGATAATTACAAGATATTGAGTATAGTTCTCTGTGCTATACAGTAGGCCCTTGTTGGTTATCTGTTTGGTATATAGTTGTGTATATATTTTAATCCCAAGCTCCAATTTATCCCTTCCCCACCTTTTCCCTTTAGTAACCATAAATTGGTTTTCTGTGAATATCTTTCTGTTTTATAAATTAATTTTATCACTTTTTTAGGTTCCACATATAAGTGATAACATATGATATGTGTCTTTGTTTTACTTCATTTAGGGTGATAATCTCTGTCTAGTCATGTTGCTGCAAATAACATTATTTCATTCTTTCTTTAGGTCTAATATTCCATTGTGTGTGTGTGTGTGTGTGTATCTTCATCTAGTCATCTGTCAATGGACACTTAGGTTGCTTACATGTCTTGATTATTGTAAATAGTGCTGCTATGAACATTGGGGTGCATTTATCTTTTTGAATTAGAATTTCCTCTGGATATATTCCCAAGAGGGGGATTGCTGGATCATATAGTAACTCTATTTTTAGTTTTTAAAGAACCTCCATACTGTTCTTCATATTTCCTGCACCAATTTACTACTAATTGTGTAGTAGCAAATATAATTCTACTAATAGTATAGAAGGACTCCTTTTTCTCCACACCCTCTCCACCATTTAGTATTTGTAGACATTTTGATGATGGCCATTCTAAATTTGTATAAAATGATACTTCATTGTAATTTTGATGTGCATTTCTCTAGTAATTAGTAATGTGGAAGATCTCTTCATGTGCCTTTTGACCATCTCTATGTTTTCTTTGGAGAAATATCTATTTAGCTTTTCTGTTCATTTTTAATTTTTTTAAAATATTGAGCTATATTTTTGCATATTTTTGAGATTGATCATTTGTTGGTGGCATTCTTTGCAAGTATTTTCTCCCATTCTGTAGGTCATCTTTTCTTTTTGTTTATTGTTTCCTTTGCTGTGCAAAAGCTTTTAAGTTTAAGTAGGTCCCATTTGTTTATTTTTGTTATTTCCCTTACCCTCAGAGATGAATCCAAAAATGTACTGGTACAATTTATGTTAAAGAGTGTTATCTGCCTATGTTTTCCTCTAGGAGTTTTATATTTTCCAGTCTTACATTTAGATCTTTAATCCATTTTGCATTTATTTTTGCATATGATGTTAGAGAATGTTCTAATTTCATTCTTTCACATCTACCTGTCTGGTTTTCGTAGTATGACTTGTTGAACAGACAGTCTTTTTTCCTTTAGTATATTCTTGCTTCCTTTTTCATAGATTAGTTGACCATAGGTGCATGGGTTTACTTCTAGGATTTCTATCCTGTTCTATTGATCTATATGTCTATATCTGTTTTTGCTCTGATATCATACTGGTTTTTAGTATACTCTGAAGTCAGGGAGCCTGATTCCTCCAGCTCCTTTATTCTTTCTCAAGATTTCTTTGGCTATTCAGGGTCTTTTGTATTTTCATACAAATTTAAAAAATTTTTGCTCTAGTTCTGTGAAAAATTCTGTTGGTATTTTGATAGGAATTGCATTGAATCTGTAGATTGCCTTGGGAAGTAAGGTTATTTTAACAATATTAATTCTTTCAATCCAAGAACATGACATATTTTTCCATCTGTTTGTGTTGTCTTCAATTTCTTTCATCAGTTACATAAGCATTTTAATAGCCTCTGAGTATTCTGCTAAATTTTGGTAAGAAGCAGAATTAACATGGACACTGTTATATTGAAAGGGAATAGGGAAGGGATTTTTTTTTTTTAAAGAGCAATTTAGAAGATTCAATTAAAAAAATCATTTAGACACTCTATGAAGTCTATGTGAAAATTTCAAATAATCCCTGTAATAAAGCTCTCGTGTGTATGTGTCATCAAGCTTTGATGGACACAGTGTCTGGGCTAGCAGAACCTTGGGTTTAGGTTCAGATTTCACTGGTTTTGAAGTGTCTCACACCTCCAACATTCTTCTACTATGTTT
Source organism: Budorcas taxicolor (assembly GCF_023091745.1). Lineage (NCBI taxonomy): Eukaryota > Metazoa > Chordata > Mammalia > Artiodactyla > Bovidae > Budorcas > Budorcas taxicolor. Next base: position 61,521,292 of record NC_068918.1, read on the forward strand.
GCATTTCCTTGATTTTGGACAGGTTAATGTTTCTTAGACCAAGAGTTAACTAAAAAACTTTAAGAATAATTGTTCCAATAACTTTCCTAGTTTTTATTTTAAGAATGATGTAATTGATTGTGTGCATCCATCCTCAGTCGCTGTCACATTTGACAATTTATGACCCTATAGGCTATAGCCCACCATGCTCCTCTGTCCATGGAATTTCCCAGGCAAGAATATTGAAGCAGGTTGCCATTTCCTTCTCCAGGGGATCTTCCCAACCCAGGGATTGAATCCTCATCTCTTGCATTGGCAGGTGGATTCTTTACCACTGAGCCATCAGGAAAGGCCCTAATGTCATTGGTTGCATTTGGTTAAGAAGTAAACTGAGGCACATTACACTTTTTTAAGAGTTTATATGAGCATGCGTGCATATGTGTATGCTAAGAGGCTTCAGTTGTGTCCAACTCTGTGCCACCCCGCCAATCTCCTCTGTCCATGAGATTCACCAGGCAAGAAAACTGGAGTGGGTTGTCATGCCTTCCTCCAGAGAATCTTCCCAACTCAGAAATAGAATCTGCGTATCTTACGTCTCCTCGGGCAGGCGGGTTCTTTACCACTGGTGCTGCCTGAGAAGCCATTTATCTGAACATACATTAATTCAAATCAAGCAGCATCAAACCAAAAGTAGTTAGGAGGACCCCTCCAAAAGGAGTAAGGGGCAAGGATTTTATAGAGAGACACTAAACCAAAGCTAAGACATGATTTGGTTGGTGATAGCTTAGGCAGTGGCCTTATTTGGAAAAGCCTAGTTGGCTATTTAGGATTGGTTGCTCCTAAATTTTATTGTTTTGGATTGCAGTACATTGACTCTGGGTGAGGTTCTGGTTCATTTATGTAGACTGCTGAGGCAGTGGAGACACATTCGATGTAATGGCTTCCTTGTTTAAATGCTTAACAACATTATAGATATAAGATGTGTTTTGGCATCACTAGAATTATGATTTACACTATAAATATGGATCAGACTAGAATTCAAAATTCTGTGACATATTGTTCAAAAGCAAACATCATATAACATCATTTCTGTAGACCATATGCTCTGAACAAAGTATTTATTTTAAGAATCTTCAAGAAATCCAGAACTATTAAAACTGGGTATACTGAAAAGCGTACAGCATCTAACTTCCCAACTGCAGAGCAAGGGATTTAGGTCAAGAAAAGGATTACACCTATAAAAAAAATCCAGAAATCATTGTCATGTGCAGTTGAATTCGAGATGTGGTGATCTTGCAAAAAGCACATTATCTATGTTTAAAAGACATGGAAACCCTTTAGAACTGTATTTTGTCACCACAATCAAAAGACATTTCATCATGTGCTTCCTCCTTATCTTGTAGCAGGAATGATGAATATTTCTAGGTTCTGAAATCAAAGACTCAAAATCCCCCTTACAAATATGACAGTTTACTGATGTTGAAACAGAAAAGTTTGCAGTTATTACTGTCTTCACATATTTGTTTCTTCGTGCATTATTGATTGGTTTTTATTCAAAGAGAAAACTAACTCTTTGTTTAACAATACAGAATATTTCTCACATTCACTTCTTAGTTTGGGAGGAAAAGTACAAGTCCAGTTGCTGAAACTTTGTTCCTGATTTTTTTTTTTTTTTTTTACTGATTCAGTGGACTCAACTTGATGTCTTCTGTAATCTGTTTCCCTTCATGGCTTTCTAGATGTCCTTCTGAACAGGTCTTTACATGAACTGTATTTGTTCCTGGAGAAGGTAACATAACCACACAGATTTGGTCAAAATAATGAGCATTCCTTTAAAGGCCAACTAGAGGAGAAAGGTTTTGCTCAGCACATTTTTAAGATGTAACTTCCTCTCGCTCTTTCTCTCTTGCTTGCTCTCTCTCTCTTACTTATTCTTTTCGCTTGAAACATCAAATCATTCCTCAGGATGAGAAACTCACAGACTAAAAATGTAAGGCTTTCTTTGTGTCTGGAGGAAATTTTGTCATTTAAAATAAAATAGCTCTTATGAAGCAGTACAACCTTCCTGAGTAGTTCATTCCTGGGACTGTTTGCATTTTTTCCCAGTGAGCTGGCCTGATAGGCAGTAGAACCTATTTATAACAGGCAAGAAGAGCTATTAAACTATTTGGGCTGGGTTAAGAATAAAAGCTGCAAGTGATTGGTCGAAATTTCAATACGCCCCTTCCCAGCAAGCATCCGTTGCCCTTTTGGGGGAGATGTGGCTGTATGTCAGGTTTGTGACAGCTCAACTCAGGAGCAGCGTGTGATGTGAAAATGGAAACAGTTGAATTGAAACCATACATGGTGAAGTCAGAAAGATGCTCTTTCTTGACCTGTTACTGAAATATGCTGGGGTTATTTCAGTGCCTGAAGAATAAATAGAACTTGAGGTACTCTGGAGGATAATGTAAAAGTATGTGAGAGGACTTTGTGAATTTTCCCAGGAAATGCCTCTCAGCCAATTATATTTTAGGTTTCACTCTGACTTTAGAAAACATTATTCCCCTGCAACAAGGTCTGAGCACTTCAGGAGTGCACACAGACTAACCTGCTTCTTTAAGGATGTGAGAGAGGTTCCTACCTAAACTCAGGATTAACACACAGAAGCAAAACCAAAAGAAACTAAACAACAGCTAAAACCCCAAACAAGCACAAGAAGATATTGTAAATTACTTGGTAACTAGTGATAAACTACCCAGAATCATAGAATATTTGACCTGGGCAGGATACTAAAAACCCTTTAATCCAAACTCTTCTTCAGATGAAGAAAACAAGAAAAAAAAATGAAAATAACCTCATAACCTAGCCATTTATAGCAAAACTGGAATCACTTCTCATAGCTTTCTATCTCCCAGTCCAAGAGTGCCCTTCCTAGGGAAATGCAAATCAATAGCAAAAATTTACAAATAGAAAGCCTGTCTACAAGGTGTTGGAGCAATGTAGTCTATTGGAACTCCTTGACTTGTCAAGCCCATGGCCCCTGGGCTGTGTAGCAGCCAGAAATAAGCCTCAGCATCTTGGTATTACAAGCACTTATGTTTATCTGGTTTGATTACTCCCAGGAAGAATAAATAAGCTGTATATTTTCAGGAACATATAGCCATTCAAACTGAAAAGGGAATGGCACTGGTATTGTGAAAAAATAAAGACAAAGGTTTAGGCAGTTAAGAAAGATGACTGATCAGAGGAGTCAGTCTTCTCTGCATTTTTAGCTTTATTTATGAAACATTGAGATGTTCTCTTTTAATTATATTAGCATTTAATACTGTGAGAATTGGTCTGTTTTACTATAACCTGCCTTGTTAGCTAAGCCTTTTCTGTTGTTTAGTCACCAAGTTGTGTCCTACTCTTTGTGATCCCATGGACTGTAGCCCATCAGGCTCCTCTGTGCGTGGGATTTTTCAGGCAAAAATACTGGAGTGGGTTGCCATTTCCTTCTCCAGGGGACTGAACCCACATCTCCTGCATTGCAGGTGGATTCTTTGCTGCCTTATTTCCTAGCAAAATTATGTATGAGAAATATACTTCCTCTCTATGAGACTGTTTATTTAAATTGGTGCTTTCAGCTCTCATGCAGACACAGACTTATTTATGTCTGTGAGAATCTCAGCATCCAAGAAGCACATCCTACTGGAGGATAATTCTTGTTACTGGTTTCATCTTGTTTTCATGCCGGGGGACAACAGAGATGAACTTTTCTTCTAATGTGACACTGATAAACCATCCAACTTACACTAGAAAGCAATTATTGTAGTTAAATCAAGTTGTGTTATGAATTTGAGACCTAAGTCTGAAAGTCTTTCCTAAGCTTTCCTTTTCAGTATCTTGATGGATGAAACACCTTTAGAAGAAAAGTGAAAGGAAAATCTGAATCAAGCTCTCTGTTCCTCCGGGTTTTATCTTAGCAGGTTTTTGAGTGGATCAAGTGAAATAATATACACAAAGTTAAAACTATTATTGTAGATTTTAAACATTAACTTGTTGAAGTTTATTTTATTTGATAATATTAAAATATTTAAAGGGATAAAATGTATCAGATAATTGTAATGACACATGTGTCATGTTAGCCACTGACCTGCGTGTGTCTATCAATGATTTCACATCATCTTCTCAATCCTATGGGTGCCGGGCGCGGTGGCGCGCGCCTGTAATCCCAGCTACTCGGGAGGCTGAGGCTGGAGGATCGCTTGAGCTCAGGAGTTCTGGGCTGCAGTGCGCTATGCCGATCGGGTGTCCGCACTAAGTTCGGCATCAATATGGTGACCTCCCGGGACCAGGGGACCACCAGGTTGCCTAAGGAGGGGTGAACCGGCCCAGGTCGGAAATGGAGCAGGTCAAAACTCCCGTGCTGATCAATCCTATGGGCGTAACTACTACTTCTGTTTTGAAATGTGAACATTAAGGCTCAGAAAAGTCATGCAACTCGTATATGGCAGGTCTACAGATCTTATGACTCTGGAATATATGCTTCTGACCATTTGGTTCTACTCCCTAAAATGAAACTGCTACTTTTCATTGTATCACAGAAAAACTTAGGAGATAACTTTGTAATTCTACTATTCATGTACTAATTTTATCAGGTTCCAGTAGGTTTTGTTTGGTTGTCTTTTTTTTTAAATGAAAAATCTTAGAACATTTAAACTATCCTATGTTTTTTCATGAAGAGAAATCAGAACAAAGCAGACTGTCAGCAACTGGCAAGAATCAATGATTCATGTGAGAGACTATTATCTCTGGGGATAATACAGACTGCTGGGCTAAGAGCCTAGTGACAGGAATCTGCCTTATCCAGGCTGTGAGATTTATGTAAACAATATTACTGAAATACATTGTCTACTATCCCTTTCTACCTCTAAAATTCTATGGTTCTCTTGTAGAACCTTCCATTGGAACATCTGACTATTTCTTTAAAAGGCATATATAGTTTAAATCACAGGGGAAAAAAATAGTGGTATCAATATAGAATTAAATGCACACTTGAGTTCCATATTCCACGAAACATTATTTCTCAGAAAAAAAACTAGCAGCGAACTGATAGTAAAATGACCAAGGTAAAAATATAAAAATATAATATTATAAGACAATCTGATAACTGCTAGGGTGGTATAAGAAGAGATAAATTTACCTCATGGAGAAAGTGAGGCTTGATTTTAGGGAATAGTTTTTGAGCACCTCTCCTCCATAGTCATTTCCTAATGGCAGCTTTAGTGCAGGGTCAATGCTTTGGGAACTGTTTAGCTGATTGTTACCCTAAAAGTGTTCTGCCTCGAGGGTTAAGTCATTTGGAACTTCAGCCCAGTTCTGCTGCCTCTCCATTCTGTTCTTTTTATTTTTCTATCAGTCTCCTTCTCATGTCATAAATCTAGAGTAGGAGGGCATAAATTACTTAGCCCTGGTCAGCTACCCAGTATCAAAAGTGAAACCAGAACCAAGGGGCATGTATTACTACTAAATATGCAATGATAAAATGACACCTCTTGCTCTGAAATGTTTTAATTTAACACAATAAGGACTTGTGTAGACATGATGCTTGAAACTTATCCTATATTTCTGGGTTCAATTACTGCATACACCAATTGCAGATATTTTTTTGTTTGTGGGCATTGAGTTTGTGCAGCCCTCTTTTTGCCCTTATTTGTTAGAGGATTTCAGCTTATAAATAGATCATCTCTGCTAGAAAATAAGAGGGTCATTAGGATCAATTTCTAAATGAAGAATACTACATTTTATTCATTTCTGTACACAGAGAAACTCAAAGTAAAACACAAAAGCACACATAAAAGTTCCCTTAAAACATCTAGTTATTTCTTACATTTTTAAACCTCGATCTGCTAAGAATGTTTCAGGACCTTTTATGCTAAGGTTGAGAACCAGTTGAATTAGGAAATTCCTGATTCTCTTAGCAGAACGAGAATCTTGTGACTGAGCTGAGAAGGTAGTTTTTCTAGTACTAATGCCACGGACAGCTTTGCCCTTGGTATCACATCGCATCTCGGGAGCCTCTACCCTTCACCTAGCAGCAATAACTGAATGAAGGAAGCTTGTACCTACAAAGAAAACACAGAGTAGGTTTGCAAATCATGATAATGTTATGTGTATGTTGTACTGGATATCACTCACCAAGAATTCCACACACATTTCATTTTTAGGACGGGAAATTTCTATTTAGTCTATGGCTTTTTATGTGACTGTCAGCCAGTTCCTTACTCAGAAGCTGCTGATGGCTTATTTTTCTATCTTGATTATTTTCTTGGGATTTTTGGCCATCCTGTTTAGGCTCCTGCTGCTGCTGGCAGGTGGGTCTCATCAGCATCCAAGCGATACAGAATTGAGATGCTTCATAAATGACTGCCCGAGGAGGTTTGAGACATCTTTGTAGAATGTTTTTTGAAAAGATTCTTGCCACATTTGCCTGAAGTCTTTTTAAAAATATGTTTCTTTTCACATATGAGACTAATTTTGCTCATTGCTTATGAATATTACTTATAGTTGGCTTTTATCCTTTATTCCCTATATCACACAGTAAATGTTTCATAATGTGCAAGTGTGAAGACTTGTTGCTATGGACTGAAGGCATGTCTCCAACTCCTCCATCTATATGTTGAAAACCTAACTCCCAGTGTGACAGCATTTGGAAATGGGTTCTTCGGGAGATAATTAGGCTTAAATGAGGTCATGAAGATGGGGCTTTCATTATGAAATTAGTGCCCTTTACCAGGAGAGACACCATAGAACACACTTTCTCTCTCTCTAACCCGTGCTCCCTGCCATGTGAGGACAGAGGGGAAGACAGACATCCATAAGCCATAAAGAGAGTTCTCACCAGAATCAAACCTTGCTGGACCTTAATATTGAATTTTTCAGCCTCGAGAACAAAATTTATTTCTGTTGTTTAAGCCACCTCGTCTATAGTATTTTATCATGGTAGCCCACACTGACTAAAACACTTGTCGTAGAGCAAATATCAATATAAATATGATTGGTCAGTTTGATTTATAAGGTAGTCAAGCTTAGTAATCCATTTAAAAATCTACTTGCAATTAACCGCACAAAAATCAAGAGGTTTTATTTGTAGGATAATTTACCATATTTGTTGTTCAGTGGCTCAGTTATGTCCAACTCTTTGCAACCCCGTGGACTGCCATACACCAGGCCTTCCTGTCTATTACCATCTCCTGGAGCTTGCTCAAACTCATGTCCATTGAGTCAGTGATGCCATTCAACCATCTCATCCTCTGTTATCCCCTTCTCCTCCTGCCTTCAATCTTTCCCAGCATCAGGGTCTTTTCTAAAGAGTCGACTCTTCACATCACATAGCCAAAGTATTGGAGCTTCAGTTTCAGCATCAGTCCTTCCAGTGAATATTCAGGGTTGATTTCCTTTAGGATTGACTGGCTTGATCTCCTTGTAATCCAAGGGACTCTCAAGAGTCTTCTCCAACACCACAGTTCAAAAGCATCAGTTCTCTGGTGTGCAGCCTTCTTTATGGTCCAGCTCTCACATCCATACCATATTATGTCCCCCTACCACTTTTAGAGGGTTTCCTATGGTGTCTCAGCAGTAGAGAATTCACCTGCAAAGCAGGAGAGTGCCTGCAATGCAGGAGACGTGGGTTCAGTCCCTGGGTCGGGAAGATTCCTGGAGAAGGAAATGGCAATCCACTCCAGTATTCTGGCCTGGGAAGCCCCATGGACAGAGGAGCCTGACAGGCTACAGTTCATGGTGATACAAGTCAGTTACAATAGCAACTAAACTACCACCACCACCGCCAAAACTTTCAGCTTTCTCTAAACAGACTAGGAGCCTCCTTTCTAATAATTTGTATATTTTCTTGCATTTCTTATATGGACAGCCATGCCATTTACAAATAAAAAGATAATTTGTTTTGATCTCTGTGGTCTTGGCCATTTTAATTTTCTTGTGTTATTAAATTGTCTAGCATCCCCAGCGTATTGCTGAATAAAAAACAATGTGTAGTATCCTCATATGATATTTGCAGGAGACTTTTGATAGAAAAAACCTTTATCAGGTTCAGGATGTTCCTCCTCCATTCTTATTTGCTAAGTTTTAGTTTATCTACATGAATGTGTATTGAATTGATTTTCCTTACTTAGTGGGGATGTTCGTTGTTAATTATCCTTTCAGGGGTGGATTGCATATCGTTGCATTCTGAGAGAGATCATCATTTTTTTCAGGAGTGGATTTTTCTGTAGCTTTTCCTTGTTTCTTATCTGAGTCCAGTTAGTCAGTACAGGACTGAAAAAGAGTGCCACAGTATTGTGGACCCCTACTTCCGCTACCTTTTTCCTGTACTTTGTGTGGCCTTCATTCCTTATAGTCAAGAATGATCTGTTTAATAATAACTTTTCATCTGCATTACAGCCAGCTGGAAGGACTATGCGGAAGAAGAAAAGAGGCCTACACTTTGTAAAAACAAAGCTTTCTCTTATAATACTCCAGTGGCCAGAACTTACTCACACGTGCCTTCTAACTATATGAGAGGCTCGCTTTGCCAATTTCTGCTATTTCTTATTTCCTGTATTCTGTTTTATATTGGCATATTCTATCATTTATTGTCTAGCTTTGTAAGTCAAATGTTTAACTCATTTATGCTGAATCTTTCTAGTTTTTTTAATAAAATTATTGAGGGCTATAAATAAATGTTTCTTAAGAATCACTTAGATACATTTCAGTTGTTCAGGTCTGTATCTTTTATAATACTCATTGCAAATTCTACTTAAAGCCATTAGTTATTTAAAGAGTGTGTTTTTAAAATTTTTTGTGATTTAAAAATGCATTCTAACATTGATTTCTTATATAATTGGCCAGAAAACATGAAATATATGCTGTAGATTTTTTAGTATTTATTGAGATAGCCTTTTCATTTAATATATGGTCACATTTTACAACTGTTCCTTTGTGCTTGAGAGAACTTTGTATTCTGTATTTACTGGATTCATGAGTTCTATCAGATTTGGCTTATTAATCATGTCACTTAGACCTTCTATACAGGTGTTAATTAGTGTCTGCTTAATTTCTGCTTACTTCTGATAGAGGTATGTTAAAAATTTCCCATTGATTTTGGATATGTGCATTTTTCATTATATTTCTGATGCTTTTCTCATATTTATTCACATACAAGTTATTGACTTTATTTAATAAGTTATTCACGTGTATCTTTATGTGGACTTTTCTGTTAATTTTTCTGTTAAAGTCTAATGTATTTCACATTAACTATGCTAAATTAACTTTACGTCTTCATTTGCCTGTTATTGTGTGTGTGTGTGTGTGTGTGTGTGTCTTTGTTGTCAGAATCAGTGCCCTTTTTTGTGTGTGTCTCTTAAAACAGAGTGGCAAGAATACACAGAAGAAGTATACAAAGACTATCTTCATGACCCAGATAATCACGATGGTGTGATCACTCACCTAGAGCCAGACATCCTGGAATGTGAAGTCAAGTGGGCCTTAGGAAGCATCACTATGAACAAAGCTAGTGAAGGTGATGGAATTCCAGTTGACTTATTTCAAATCCTGAAAGATGATGCTGTGAAAGTGCTGCACTCTAATATGCCAGTGAGTTTGGAAAACTCAGACTGGAAAAGGTCAGTTTTCATTCCAATCCCAAAGAAAGGCAATGCCAAAGAATGCTCAAACTCCTGCACAATTGCACTCATTTCACACACTAGTAAAGTGATGCTTAGAATTCTCCAAGCCAGGCTTCAACAATACCTGAACCATGACTTCCAGATGTGCAAGCTGGTTTTAGAAAAGGCAGAGAAACCAGAGATCAAATTGCCAACATCCACTGGATCATGGAAAAGCAAGAGAGTTCCAGAAAATCATCTATTTCTGCTTTATTGACTATGCCAAAGACTTTGACTGTGTGGATCACAATAAACTGTGGAAGATTCTGAGAGAGATGGGAATACCAGACCACCTGACCTGCCTCTTGAGAAACCTCTATGCAGGTCAGGAAGCAATGGTTAGAACTGGACATGGAACAATAGACTGGTTCAAAATAGGAAAAGGAGTACATCAAGGCTGTATATTGTCACCCTGCTTATTTAACTTATATGCAGAGTACATTGTGAGAAACGCTGTGCTGGAAGAAGCACAAGCTGGAATCAAAATTGCTGGGAGAAATATCAATCACCTCAGATATGTAGATGACACCACCCTTATGGCAGAAAGTGAAGAAGAACTAAAGAGCCTTTTGATGAAAGTGAAAGAGGAGAGTGAAAAAGTTGACTTAAAGCTGAACATTCAGAAAACGAGGATCATGGCATCCGGTCCCATCACTTCATGGCAAATAGATTGGAAACAGTGGAAACAGTGGCTGACTTTATTTTTATGGGCTCCAAAATCACTGCAGATGGTGATTGCAGCCATGAAATTAAAAGACGCATACTCCTTGGAAGGAAAGTTATGACCAACCTAGATAGCATATTCAAAAGCAGAGACATTACTTTGCCAACAAAGGTCCATCTAGTCAAGGCTATGGTTTTTCCAGTGGTCACGTATGGATGTGAGAGTTGGACTGTGAAGAAAGCTGCTGCTGCTGCTAAGTCGCTTCAGTCATGTCTGACTCTATGCAACCCCACGGACGGCAGCCCACCAGGCTCCTCTGTCCCTGGGATTCTCCAGGCAAGAACACTGGAGTGGGTTGCCATTTTCTTCTCCAGTGCATGAAACTGAAAAGTGAAAGTGAAGTCGCTCAGTCGTTTCCGACTCTTCACAACCCCATGGTCTGCAGCCTACCAGGCTCCTCTGTCCATGGGATTCTCCAGGCAAGAGTACTGGAGTGGGGTGCCATTGCCGAAGAAAGCTGAGCGCCGAAGAATTGATACTTTTGAACTGTGGTATTGGAGAAGACTCTTGAGAGTCCCTTGGCCTGCAAGGAGATCCAACCAGTCCATCCTAAAGGAGATCAGTCCTGGGTGTTCATTGGAAGGAGTGATGTTGAAGCTGAAACTCCAGTACTTTGGCCACCTGATGTGAAGAGCTGACTCATTTGACAAGACCCTGATGCTGGGAAAGATTGAGGTCAGGAGAAGGGGCCGACAGAGGATGAGATGGTTGGATGGCATCACTGACTCAATGGACATGAGTTTGGGTGGACTCTGGGAGTTGGTGATGGACAGGGAGGCCTGGTGTGCTGCAATTCATGGGTCACAAAGAGTCGCATACGACTGAGCAACTGAGCTGAACTGAAACAGAGTTAGCTGGATTTTTTAAAGAATGATTTAATAATTTCTTCTTTTAATCTGCTAGTTTAATGCACTTGTCTTTTTTATGTTTACTAATTTATAACATCATACTTTGGTTTTATTTTCCATACAAACATTTTGTTTGTTATTTGTCCTATTTTTTGCATTTTTATCAAAATTTTTTAAAAATATGCCTTTATTTCCTTCGCTGATTTGGAAACTATAGATTTAGTGGATTATAATTCTTTTCATTTCTTTTCTTTTTTTTTTTTTACGTTTTGAGTATGTTCCTTTATTCTCAAAATGGGTTTTCTTTTTTGAGAATCATCTCTTTCCACTTGAATTGGCTTGTATTATAAGCTGATTGTGGCATTCTGTTTTTGTCTGAGTCTGCCCAGATGTTGCTTCCATTTACAGGGGGAAAAAAATCTACTTCTAATACAAAGTTCTGTATTTTTAAGTCCCATCTGATGAGTTGAGTTTCAAAGTCCTAGAAAATTCTTCAGAAACTTGTGATTTTTTTCTTTTTAATGTGCACTTTGCTTTCTAATTTGAAAAGAGCTTTTGTTGACTTTTTTTATTAAGCTTTAAAAGTTTTCTTGCCTTTGGCTAATCAGCTAAGTTTTACATTTCAAAGTAGCATCTTCATGTTAAAAATTGCAATGTGACTGCTATTTAGTTTTTTTTTTAATTTTTTAATTTTTTTTTTAATTTTAAAATCTTTAATTCTTACATGTGTTCCCAAACATGAACCCCCCCTCCCACCTCCCTCCCCATAACATCTCTGTGGGTCATCCCCATGCACCATCCCCAAGCATGCTGTATCCTGCATCAGACACAGACTGGCAATTCAATTCTTACATGATAGTATACATGTTTCAATGCCATTCTCCCAAATCATCCCACCCTCTCCCTCTCCCTCTGAGTCCAAAAGTCCGTTATACACAGCTGTGTCTTTTTTCCTGTCTTGCATACAGGGTCGTCATTGCCATCTTTCTAAATTCCATATATATGTGTTAGTATACTGTATTGGTGTTTTTCTTTCTGGCTTACTTCACTCTGTATAATCGGCTCCAGTTTCGTCCATCTCATCAGAACTGATTCAAATGAATTCTTTTTAACGGCTGAGTAATACTCCATTGTGTATATGTACCACAGCTTTCTTATCCATTCATCTGCTGATGGACATCTAAGTTGTTTCCATGTCCTGGCTATTATAAACAGTGCTGCGATGAACATTGGGGTACATGTGTCTCTTTCAATTCTGGTTTCCTCGGTGTGTATGCCCAGCAGTGGGATTGCTGGGTCATAAGGTAGTTCTATTTGCAATTTTTTAAGGACTCTCCACACTGTTCTCCATAGTGGCTGTACTAGTTTGCATTCCCACCAACAGTGTAGGAGGGTTCCCTTTTCTCCACACCCTCTCCAGCATTTATTGCTTGCAGATTTTTGGATCGCAGACATTCTGACTGGTGTGAAGTGGTACCTCATTGTGGTTTTGATTTGCATTTCTCTGATAATGAGTGATGTTAAGCATCTTTTCATGTGTTTGTTAGCCATCCGTATGTCTTGTTTGGAGAAATGTCTATTTAGTTCTTTGGCCCACTTTTTGATTGGGTCATTTATTTTTCTGGAATTGAGCTGCATAAGTTGCTTGTATATTTTTGAGATTAGTTGTTTGTCAGTTGCTTCATTTGCTATTATTTTCTCCCATTCAGAAGGCTGTCTTTTCACCTTGCTTATATTTTCCTTTGTTGTGCAGAAGCTTTTAATTTTAATTAGATCCCATTTGTTTATTTTTGCTTTTATTTCCAGAACTCTGGGAGGTGGATCATAGAGGATCCTGCTGTGATTTATGTCGGAGAGTGTTTTGCCTATGTTCTCCTCTAGGAGTTTTATAGTTTCTGGTCTTACATTTAGATCTTTCATTTAGTGGACACTCATTAAATTTGATGCTATGCAAACTATATAAATAAGTATACATTTTGCTAACAAAGTTCAGAGTTATTCCAAATGTCTATACTTCTGTGATTGATATGGATCTCAGTTTGTTTTATCTATTCACACAACACCTAATCCCATAATCACCCTTTTTAACTATTGTATAGAATTTTATCTATCAGTTTGAAACTAGCAAATACATTTAAGCTTTTATAATCTAAATTTTTTAATTTCCCCTTATTATTGAATGATAGTTTAATTAAGTATAGAATTCTAATTGAAGATCAATCTCAATATCTAGAAGATATTACTCCATTATTTTACCCAGTCTATTGTTACTGATAAGATTTGTTCTCTCTTTCTGAATGCTTTTCACTTTTAGTTAATCCTTTTTTTCTTTCCTTTTAAAGAAGAATTTTATATTTTTTTCTTGAAACACTGTATGCTTCTAATGTGTTTAGATGTGGATTTATTTCTATCATTTCTACATTTTACATGGTGTGCTTTCAATATCAGAACTCGTATCTTTTTATCTAGTAGTTACCATGTCAATAGCCCTTTAGTCAGTAACCCTGATTCTTATATTGACAACACATTGATTAGTTTATGTTCTCTCCAGGTGAGTGAAAAATGAAAGTGTTAATTGCTCAGTCATGTCTAACTCTTTGTGACCCCATGGACTGTAGCCCACCAGGCTTCTCTGTCCATGGAATTCTTGAGGTAATACTGGAGTGAGTAGCCAGTCCCTTCTCCAGGGAATCTTCCCAACCCAAGGATCAAACCCACGTCTCCTGTATTGCAGGCATATTCTTTACTGTCTGAGCCACCAGGAAAGCCCCACTCTAGCTGAGTAATCGTGCTAAATTTGGAAAACAAGCCATTATTCTGTAGGGGCCTGTCTCAATGTGAAAATAAACTATGTTTACCATCATTTGTGGTAGGTTGTTACAATAATGGTCCTAGTGAATGATACTCAAATATCCATACCCTTATATAGTTCCTTCCACATTGACATTGATTGGGCTTGGACTTATGGCTTTCTCTGCCTAATAGAGTCTCAGTGAATATGACCTAATCAGAGGCTTAATACATGCTTGTGCACTGGGGCTGGCCCTGTGGGAACCCTGAGATAGCCATGTCATAAGGACTCATAGTCTAGCACTTCTCCCAATATGATCTAAGTCAACCCTCTAGATGAATGTAGTCATAGGCAAAATGAGAAGCACGACAAAGCCATCATTCAGAAGTATGAAAAATAATAAATTCTTGTTGTTTTAGGATACTGAGTTTTTGAATGGAACAATAGTTAATACAATGTCTGACTTTTTTAACTTTTCTTTCCCCAATTGTATGTTCCAAATTCCATATAGACTTTTTAATACCTAGGTGAGATGATGGCATACATACAAACTATTCAATCCTTTGTTCCTTATGACTAGTTATCCCCAGAAAACCATATTTTCAGAACTTATGTAGGTTATCCAAGGTCTCAAATTGTGGATAAAAGGCAAGAACAGATTAAATATATAAATAAAACTGTTTCTTAGGGCTGTGAAAGGAGATAGTGTTTTTGTGGGTAGAATAGTGTCCATTAGAAAATGCCAACGCTCTGCAAAAAACAACAAACAGATTTTGGTAGGTAAAGCAGAGACTGTGAATCATGCTTACTGTCTGAATTTTCCTTCGCAATGGGATGAAGTCCAAATTTTACATGAAAAAGACGCATGGTTGCCTTTCATTACACAAAGAGGTTCAAGTCATACTTCCTTGGAAGCCATTTGACTTCAAAGATAAACTTCAAGTTAGTCATTTGCTGGCCTTAAGTCAGGCAGGGTAGATTTTGTGGTTTACAAGCAACCAGCCTTCTGATTGAGTTCAGGCCAAACATTTGCAAAGGTTGTCCCAGGTTGCCTTAAGGGCAGACCCTTAAAAGCAGACCCTCCTCATTTTTTATTAACAGTGTGTCTGCCTCTCTTTGGCTCAAGATTATTCCAATTTGAGGCTAAAGAATGTATTCCAGGAACTGAGTAAATTTTATCAAAATAAAGAGAGAAGCAGTCTTTTACTGAGAGCTTGATAATTTCTGGGGAACCTGTTTAGGAAGTATAGAGGCTAAGCTGAGTTATGCCCACTCAACCTAAAGGCTCTTTATTTTTAAGAAATACTTTTATAAAAAGCTGATGTTTAGAGATGAAGTCTATAAATTTGTTTGGAATAAGATTTTGAGAAATTTTCTCTACCAAAGTAAGCAATTTGATTATCATTTTTGAGGAAACACCAGTGGTTATTAAAGAAGAGAAATGCATAATGAGAACTGGGACATTTTTCTATTTTTTCCCCATGCATTGTGTTTTAGGATAACCCTAGTGATTACCATGGGAAAAGATTGCATAAGAAGAGCAAGTTTGAGAGTTTCAGAAATCATGAATCGCTTGAGTAGATGAAGCTAAAGACTGCTGTTGTTGGAGGGTTCTGGAAACAGGAAACATTCTGTTTATTGGTGTGAGTCTTAAATATGAATGGAGATAAGAGGTATATAATATCAGGCCAGATGAACAACACAGTACAGTTTTGAGGCTAGGAGCAGCATTTAGACTTGAAGTCAGCTCAGAGTAGAGTTTGAGAACAGAGCCATGGATTAAGGTTCTAATTCCAGGTTGATGAAAAAAGAAATTAACAGGACCAGAATCAGGACAGAGCCTGGGAATTACGTCTCTCAATCGGGATTGAGGAGACAGGTTCACACAACAGCTCTACTGACTTATAACTGTTGCTCCTAGGCTGCCAATATTTATCATTCACTTTTAGGACAGTTTTTGTGGTGTGGTTATACAGTGCAAGAAAGTATAAGAAATTCTTTTGAGAAGACAGCATATTAAAGAAAGATGTCTTTTCTCCTTGGACCATATTGGGGGCACCTTGTAATTGCAGGTTTGAGAAAGATTATCAAAAGGATATCACACAACCCAGTTACAAGCACTGAAATTGAAGCTGTGATCAAAAATCTCCCAAAAAACAAAAGCCCAGGACCAGATGGCTTCACAGGAGAATTCTATCAAACATTTAGAGAAGAGCTAATGCCTATCCTTCTAAAACTCATTCTACAAAGCCACCATCACCCTGATACCAAAACCAGACAAAGACAACACAAAAAAAGAAAACTGCAGGCCAATATCACTGATGAACAAAAATCCTCAACAAAATTTTAGCAAACAGAATTTAGCAACACATCAAAAAGCTCATAGGCCATGATCAAGTTGTATTTATTCTAGGGATGCAAGGATTCTTCAATATACACAAATCAATCAATGTGGTATACCATATTAACTAATTGAAAGATATAAACCACATGATAATCTCAATAGATGCATAAAAAGACTTTTGCAAAATTCAGCACCCATTTTTGATTAAAACTTTTCTAAAAATGGGAATAGAAAGAACCTACCTTAACACAGTAAAGGCCATATGTGATAAGCTTACAGTAAACATTGTTCTCAATGGTGAAAAACTGAAAGCATTCTCCCCATGATCAGGAACAAGACAAGGATGTCCACTTTCACCACTATTATTCAACATAGTTCTGGAAGTCCTAGCTACAGCAATCAGAGAAGAAAAAGAAGTAAAAAGAATCCAGATCAGAAAAGAAGTAAAGCTCTCACTGTTTGCAGATGACATGATACTGTACATAGAAAACCCTGAAGATAGTATCAGAAAATTACTAGAGCTAATCAGTGAATTTAGCAAAGTTGTAGGGTATAAAATCAAGACACAGAAATCACTTGCATTTCTATATACTAACAATGAAAAATCAGAAAGAGAAATTAAGGAATCAATCCCATTCACCATTGCAACAAAAAGAATTAAATATCTAGGAATAAGCTTACCTAAGGAAACGAAAGACCTGTACATAGAAAATTATAAGACACTAATGAAAGAAATCAAAGGCAACATAAACAGATGGAGAAATGTTCCATGTTCCTGGGTAGGAAGAGTCAATACTGTGAAAATGACTATACTACCAAACACATCAATATTGTGAAAACGGCTATACTACCAAACAATCTACAGATTCAATGTGATCCCTATTGAATTACCAATGACCATTTTCATAGAACTAGAACAAAAAATTTCACAATTCATATGGTAACAAAAAAGACCCCGAATAGCCAAAGCAGTCTTGAGAAAGAAGAATGGAGCTGGAGGAATCAACCTTTCTGACTTCAGATTATACTACAAAGCTACAGTCATCAAGACAGTATGGTACTGGCACAAAAACAGAAATATAGACCAATGGAACAAGATAGAAAGCCCAGAAATAAATCCATACATCTATGGGTATCTTATTTTTAACAAAGGAGGCAAAAATATACAGTGGGGCAAAGACAGCCTCTTCAATATATGGTCTTTTACAGCTACATGTAAAAGAATGACATTGGAACACTTCCTAACAGCATACACAAAGATAAACTCAAAATGGATTAAATACCTAAATGTAAGACCAGAAACTATAAAACTTGTAGAGGAAAACATAGGCTGAACACTTGATGACATAAATCAAAGCAAGATCTTCTCATAGAGGTGGGTCATACCCACCTCTTAGAGTAATGGAAATAAACCCAAAAGTAAATAAGCGGGACCTTATTAAACTTAAAAGCTTTTGGACAGCAAAGGAAACTAAAAGCAAGGTGAAAAGACAACCGTCAGAATGAGAGAAAATAATAGTAAATGAAACAACTGACAAAGGATTAAGTTTCAAAATATATAAGCAGCTCATTCAACTCAATACCAGAAAAACAAACAACCCAATCAAAACTTGGGAAAAAGGCCTAAACAGATATTTCTCCAAAGAAGACATACAGGTGGCTAACAAACACATGAAAAGATGCTCAACATTGCTCATTATTAGAGAAATGCAAATCAAAACTAGAATGATCTATCACCTCATACCAGTCAGAATGGCCCTCATTAAAAAGTCTACAAACAATAAATGCTGGAGAGGGTATGGAGAAAAGGGAATACTCTTTCACTGTTGGTGGAAATGTAAATTGATACAGCCACTATGGAAGACGGTATGGAGATTCTTAAAAAACTAGGAATAAAACCACCACATGACCCAGCAGTCCCAATCCTAAGCATATACCCTGAGGAAACCAAAATTGAAAAAGACACTTATATCCCACTGTTCACTGCAGCACTATTTACAGTAGCTAGAACATGGAAGCAACCTAGACATCCACTGACAGATGAATGGATAAAGAAGTTGTGGTACACATACACAATGGAATATTACTCAGCCATAAAAGGAACACATTTGAGTCAGTTCTAATAAAGTGGATGAACCTAGAACCTATTATACAGAGTGAAGTAAGTCAGAAAGAGAAAGATAAATATCGTTTTCTAACGCATATATATGGAAATGGTACTGAAGAATTTATTTACAGGGTAGCCATGGAGAAACAGACATAGAGAATAGGCTAATGGACTTGGGGAGAGGAGAGGAGAGGGTGAGATGTATGGAAAGAATAACATGGAAACTGACATTATCATATGTAGAACAGATGGTGAGTGAAAGTCACTCAGTCATGTCTGACTCTTTGCGACCCCATGGACTGTAGCCCACCAGGCTCTCCTCTGTCCATGGGATTCTCCAGGCAAGAATACTGGAATGTATTGCCATTCCCTTCTCCAGGGGATCTTCCCAAACCAGGGATCGAACCCAGCTCTCCTGTTTTATCTTCTTTTAGTTTTGCTTCCTTTTGGTCTTTACCCTACTGGGGGTCTTTGGGAACTGTGCATATGTGTAACAGCATCTACCATACCTCTTCATTTCAGCTTAGATTGGATTTAAAGAGCCAAAACAGGAAAACACTTAAGGAGACTTGAGACTCTCACAGAGAAATAAATTAGAACTGCTGTTTCTCTTCACTTTGCTTTCCTGTTCTTTATTATTTATTTTTTTAAAAATGTAATCTCTCCTTTTATTAACCTTCATCATTTCATACTGTAAGAAAGTGAAATCACTAAAGGCAAATAACCTTATGTATCTGCTGAATGTGAAGAGAAAAGGCCATGATATAGATGAATGGATTAGGAGGGAGACACCTAACTCTAAGGGTTTACAGTTGGTAAAAATTCATCCTTTGTTGTACAATAAATATCATTATGTCACACAACGACTGGGGACTGATTGCTTGCAGTGACAGAAGCATACACAATCCTTCAAAATCAAGTATAAATATAACAAGAAAAAAGCAATATGGAAAAATTGAGAAATGTCCAACTATTGCTATTTCTTGGGTGAAACTCTACTCATCAGTAATTGGGTTCCCCAACAAAATGTGAAAACAAGAGAATTTTAGAAAGCAGCAATTTTAAAGAAATGAAAGCTGTGCGAAATGCACTGTAGTCCTTCACTATATAGTTCATAAGGATGAAAAAAAAAGAATTCTAGGCTGTTAATTAATTCATGATTCTGGAAAATATTTTTCCACACAGTGAATCTATAACAATAACTGTTACACAGTCTCTCCCTCACTCTCTTTATGAGAGACCCTTATTACCAAGTCTTCCCTGGATAGTCTCTATGCCACCATTTGCTTCCAGTTGCTTCACAAGCCACACTTAACACACCCCTGGAAACTATGTATAAAATCATTTAAGGTGTACTAATGATATGAGCATTTACACACCTAACCAATACGTATTTAACCAAGATAATCCCCTAAACCATGATCATATGAGAAAGTGATATTATGTCAATACTACAGACAACTATTTTTCCCATGAACTAAGGAATATTTTTTCCTTGGACAAATTCACCTCTTTCCAGAAATATGCAAAGTTCAGTGCAAAAGAGTAACAGGAAAGAATAGATAGTAGAATAGATAGCCAACAGGAATTAGCTATATGGCTCAGGAAACTCAAACAGGGGCTCTGTATCAACCTAGAGGGGTGGGATGGGAGGGAGATGGGAGGGAGGTTCAAAAGGAAGGGGATATATGTATACCTATGGCTGATTCATGCTGAGATTTGACAGAAGACCACAAAATTCTGTAAAGCAATTATTCTTAAAAAAAAAAAAAAAAAAGGCTATCACATGTTAAACCTGTAAGTTTGGCATAAATCTAGGGAAGAGGCCAAATGCAAAGAGATACATGAGGAAAAGCTCAGACATAGATGACCAACAGCCAGGCTTGCTGTAGAAGTACAAGTATCAAACATGACCCTACCAAGACTGCATTGATAAGATACTCCCAATAGCCAATGAAAACATGGGCGGGGGGAGGCTTAAGTCTATTTGAAGTTAGAATTATATGTGAAGACATTTAGAAATTAAATAAAATGCAGAACATATTTGGACAGGGAAATAAAGTAGGAGTCAATGATTTTTAAACTACTTATGATTTGGAATTTAAAATCCCAAAATAAACATTCTAAAGGATATTAATACAATAATGTCATTTTAACTCAAAGAATATTTAGTTTTAAATGTTTGTGCAGAATGTCAACTGCTTCCTGAATGTTTATGAAAAGGAAGAAGTTGCTTTCTAACACACCATATCACCTCTGACCTCCGACAGTAGCTTAAAGCAAGACAAAAAACATAACAACTCCTGTCACTACTACCATTTCTTTAAAAAAACACAGAGCCACCTTTTATGGTGCCTTCTAATTTCATTAACATCTTTCTTGTCTTTAATACATATGCTTCCAACTTAATTTAAGCAGGTCAGTCAGTTAACTTAGCATCCAAATAAAAAATTGGAGTTGGAAAGTGATTATGAAGTGGAAAAACAAATCCTGGAATGTCAATGGCTTCTGAAGAATAGTAGAGAAGTGAGCTCATTTAATGACAGACTAAGTAATGGCAAAGTGATAAGAAAGCTCAGAAAGCTGCATAGGACTAAAGTTGTTTAGATTCCAAATTTATCAGAGTATTGAATTAATTTTGTTGTGCAGGTTAAATGCTATCTCAAGAAAAAGCCCCAATTACTTCACTGCATTGGAATTTTAGTTTATCTGTTGTGATTTGCAAGGGGGTAGACCAGGAGTTTCCTTGTTATAATGCTGTTTATCCCAATCAAGTGAACTGGGGAGCTGGGAGGAGGAGAGAACAGGGAGAAGCACAGACTATATCATTTCAATAAGGAATCCA
The DNA here is from genome assembly GCF_023091745.1 of Budorcas taxicolor. Lineage (NCBI taxonomy): Eukaryota > Metazoa > Chordata > Mammalia > Artiodactyla > Bovidae > Budorcas > Budorcas taxicolor. Next base: position 61,542,616 of record NC_068918.1, read on the forward strand.
AATAGCAAGTAACTCTCTTTCTACAAAAGGACAACCTAAAATAGTTCTGAATTTTTGCCATGCCATGATTGGACCCTGTTGTAGTTCAGCTTAAGTTATGTGTCCCTCTAAATCATGGGGAAGTTCAGATATCATTATTCTTTCAATCATTATCCAATCAATATCCTGTAATTTTGGTATCTGAAAAGAAATATACGATATGAAGTAGAAGAGAATAAAGACAAATTTGATATAAGGTCAACCAATTTTTTCTGTAATATAGGGTAACCACATAACATTTTCAAACATAGATAGATTCAAATACCCTATTAACACTTATACTAAGACAACAGAAGTAAGGAGGAACTGTCCTGGGGAAATGGAACATATAGTTAGGTGAGTCATAGATACTCACATTTCCAAGTCTAATATATTACTTCTTTAGTTTTTATATGTCTAAATAGCTAAATATAACTTGAATGTATCTAGCCTTTACAAAGCATAAGCTCTTATTCTTCAAGACTATTTATCTTTGTGAGAATATTTGATTGCATAAGGCTTGTACCTTTGATCTTCTGAGGAATAAAATTCATGATTTTTTAAAATTAAGGTAGATAATTGTGAAATAGGTAACCTAAAGAGATCTAAGAGATCACACATGTGCAGAGTTTTACTGTATTAGTAAGTTTAATTAGTCATGGGAGAGAGTGATCTACAAGGAACTAAGGGCTTCATAAAGGATAAACAATCCAATCTACTTATAAATAACAGATTAAACTTTAAATCAATAACTATCATAGAAAATAGAAATGCATTATGGAAAGCTTCATTCATAACAGTGTCTGTCCCTTTAAATATATTTTAAATTATACCAACTTAGGCTTTAATTCCTTCAATGGTAAGTATGAGTTTCTCATTCAAAAACTGGAGAAAGTCATGTAGTATCACAAGAGGAGAGAGAATGTATGATTTGGGTTAGAACCAAATGCCATATTCAAGCAAATATAAACCATTGTTCCTTGGGACATTTTTCACCCCCTCCCAGTATTGAAATTGTTCTGCAGTGCCAATGTCTTTCTGAATTTTTTCACCAATACATTGCAGCATCCTTTTCATAATATTCTTACATTTGGAAAAGTGTGAACATTGAACCCATCAAGTGTGAGTCTCCCCTATGAGAAGAGGTGGTACAGGTCAGCTTTCTGCATTCCTCTCCTAAATAGTCTCCCCACCTTGGGTTTCCCCTCCTGGTCCTCTCCCTGGAGGATGGCCCCCCTCCTCTTCACCACTCTGTATTCATGTGGGGTAGACTCCCAACTGCTAAGGCAAAAGAGACGGTTACATTATATACAGAAAAATACCACCTACTATAGGATGTACTTCAGCATCCTGAGAAAACCCAACTCAGGGGAAAATTGTAGGGCATGAGAGAAAATTGTGCTGATTTATTCAGAATCTGGCTGTATTGGCACTTTAGCAGAAGCAGATATCTGTTGTGTCACCTTTACAGTGGAGAATACATGTATGGAACACAAGAAACAAGTGTGTACATTCGGGTGTTGCGATAAGAAAGGATAAGGAAATGGAGACAGGAAAACTTCCTTTTTCTTTTCCTTTCTGTACTATTTTAATAGTTTATATCACATAGGTATTCATTTCATTTGAAATTAAGTAAAATTTCAAAAAATAAGTGCAAAGAAAGCAATTTTTTCTATATTCTATCAGTGAAAATGATATGGCTTCATTCATCTAAGAGAAATAACAGGGACAAGTTGTTTGGGAGTTTTCTTGGTTTTTATGATTTTTGGTTTTTTTTTTTTTAAAGTAAAGTTTAATTAAAGAGCTACTTCTAAAAACTTTCGGGTAATAGGAAAGAGTTTGCCCAAGTAATCAGCCTTTTAAACAGGCAAAATGAAAACTAAATTTAAATTGCCTCTGAAACCCAATCCTAGTTTTCCAGGATTAGATTTATAGCTCTTGATCTGATAATTAACAGTACCTCATTTTTGACATAATTTCTGTGTGTGTGTGTGTGTGTGTGTGTGTGTGTGTGTGTGAGTGTGTGTGTTTATTTTGGGGGTTTGGGAAGAGAGGGAGAGAAAGAAAGAGATTTCACAAAGGATTTAAAGAAGCACTTTTTAAGAAAAGTGTATTTGGTTTTCTCCGTGGACAGTCCATGGGTTCGCAAAGAGTCGGACACGACTGAGAGACTTTCACTTTCACTTAGTTTTTCTCCATTATGTCCACTGAATGTAGATTATATTGCTAGAGTATCCACTGATGTGTTACTGTATTTGTTGGGTGGTTAAAGGATGCTAAAAAGTGGATCATTTTCCTTCAGTGAGAAAGAGCAGGTGAGGATATCAAAATCCAGGATTAGTATCAAACTCAATTGCCCCACCGAGTGTATTATCAGTATATCCCTACATCACTAGTCGTACATCTCAGCCAGACCTGCCATGCTCAGAACCCAGTCTCCCTTCACCTTTAAAATTCATCCCCACCCCTCCCCCACCAGCATTCTCATTAGATATCACCCCCCAGGGAACAGCATCTACTAGATTGTTTAACTTCTCTGAGTAGAGTACACAATGCGGTATAAGTGGCCTGTTTACTGTTTCCAAGGAGAACTTTATTTATTTATTTTTTACTATTTTTTTGTTTTGTTTTGGTAATGATTTATTTTTATTTTTATTTTTACTTTATTTTACTTTACAATACTGTATTGGTTTTGCCATACATTGACATGAATCCACCACAGGTGTACATGCGATCCCAAACATGAACCCCCCTCTCACCTCCCTCCCCACAACATCCCTCTGGGTCATCCCTGTGCACCAGCCCCAAGCATGCTGTATCCTGCATCGGACATAGACTGGTGATTCGTTTCTTACATGATAGTATACATGTTTCAATGCCATTCTCCCAAATCATCCCACCCTCTCCCTCTCCCTCTGAGTCCAAAAGTCCGCTATACACATCTGTGTCTTTTTTGCTGTCTTGCATACAGGGTCATCATTGCCATCTTTCTAAATTCCATATATATGTGTTAGTATACTGTATTGGTGTTTTTCTTTCTGGCTTACTTCACTCTGTATAATCGGCTCCAGTTTCATCCATCTCATCAGAACTGATCCAAATGAATTCTTTTTAACGGCTGAGTAATACTCCATTGTGTATATGTACCACAGCTTTCTTATCCATTCATCTGCTGATGGACATCTAGGTTGTTTCCATGTCCTGGCTATTATAAACAGTGCTGCGATGAACATTGGGGTACATGTGTCTCTTTCAATTCTGGTTTCCTCGGTGTATATGCCCAGCAGTGGGATTGCTGGGTCATATGGCAGTTCTATTTGCAATTTTTTAAGGAATCTCCACACTGTTCTCCATAGTGGTTGTACTAGTTTGCATTCCCACCAACAGTGTAGGAGGGTTCCCTTTTCTCCACAGCCTCTCCAGCATTTATTGCTTGCAGATTTTTGGATCGCAGCCATTCTGACTGGTGTGAAGTGGTACCTCATTGTGGTTTTGATTTGCATTTCTCTAATAATGAGTGACAAGGGTGCCCACTTTCACTGCTACTATTCAACATAGTTCTGGAAGTTTTGGCCACAGCAATCAGAGCAGAAAAAGAAATAAAAGGAATCCAAATTGGAAAAGATGAAGTAAAACTCTCAGTGTTTGCAGATGACATGATCCTCTACGTAGAAAACCCTAAAGACTCCACCAGAAAATTACTAGAGCTAATCAATGAATATAGTAAAGTTGCAGGACATAAAATCAACACACAGAAATCCCTTGCATTCCTATACACTAATAATGAGAAAGTAGAAAAAGAAATTAAGGAAACAATTCCATTCACCATTGCAACGAAAAGAATAAAATACTTAGGAATATATCTACCTAAAGAAACTAAAGATCTATATATAGAAAACTATAAAACACTGATGAAAGAAATCAAAGAGGACACTAATAGATGGAGAAATATACCATGTTCATGGATTGGAAGAATCAATATAGTGAAAATGAGTATACTACCCAAAGCAATTTACAAATTCAATGCAATCCCTATCAAGCTACCAGCGATATTTTTCACAGAACTAGAACAAATAATTTCAAGATTTGTATGGAAATACAAAAAACCTCGAATAGCCAAAGCAATCTTGAGAAAGAAGAATGGAACTGGAGGAATCAACTTGCCTGACTTCAGGCTCTACTACAAAGCCACAGTCATCAAGACAGTATGGTACTGGCACAAAGACAGAAATGTAGATCAATGGAACAAAATAGAAAGCCCAGAGATAAATCCACACACATATGGACACCTTATCTTTGACAAAGGAGGCAAGAATATACAATGGAGTAAAGATAATCTCTTTAACAAGTGGTGCTGGGAAAACTGGTCAACCACTTGTGAAAGAATGAAACTAGATCACTTTCTAACACTGCACACGAAAATAAACTCAAAATGGATTAAAGATCTAAATGTAAGACCAGAAACTATAAAACTCCTAGAGGAGAACATAGGCAAAACACTCTCAGACATAAATCACAGCAGGATCCTCTATGATCCACCTCCCAGAATTCTAATAAAAGCAAAAATAAACAAATGGGATCTAATTAAAATTAAAAGCTTCTGCATAACAAAGGAAAATATAAGCAAGGTGAAAAGACAGCCTTCTGAATGGGAGAAAATAATAGCAAATGAAACAACTGACAAACAACTAATCTCAAAAATATACAAGCAACTTATGCAACTCAATTCCAGAAAAATAAATGACCCAATCAAAAAATGGGCCAAAGAACTAAATAGACATTTCTCCAAAGAAGACATACGGATGGCTAACAAGGAGAACTTTAAAAACAGCTCCCTCCATCACCAAGAAAACAACAGCAACAAAAAAAACCCTACTATGAGGCAGAGCCTTAATTAGTAAGAATGGAGGTGAGGATTTTAGTCAGCATTGCTTGATCTTGGGAGGGTGGCATGATTCCCAGGCCTACTGTTTTGGTACTTAACACTGCCATTCCTATTTGTCCCATTTTCCCTTGTTTAACTTTCAATGCCTTTAGGAAAACAGATTACCATTTTGATCATGTTGATGTTATTCGGAGCTGTTTTGAGGGCCTGGTAGTCTTACTTTTGGCTGCTTTGTGTGTATAATATATCAAGCAAATTAAAATCCACCCATACCCCACAGTAAATATAATTTATACTGCAATTATAAGAGTCAGAGTTGACCAGTTGATGTAATGTTATTTTTTATAAACATTTAATTAAGTATTTATTAATTTCCATTTTTCAGCTTTCATTCTGTAGTTTGGAGTCAATACTTTTTTTCCCCCAGGTTTCAATTATTTTTGTAGACTTTAAATATCTTACAGTCCATTGGCACTGGGCTCTAATGACTAATGGATGAAATGGCCTTGATGATGCTAATTTAATAGAGTATATTTTAAAGCTCTTTTCTAAAAAGAAAAGAGACCCATTTAGAATGTTTTTTTCTTCCTAGACCCATTTAGAATGTTTTGCCTTTTTAATAAATATGTGTTTGTTTTCTTTTACAATATAATACCTTCTTGAATTTATCTATATCTGCTAATTCTCTAATTTTTGTGAAATTCAAGTACTTTTCTTTACAGATGATTCTCTTCGATTTCATATTTGATATTTAAGATCTAAAGTTACTGTACTTTTATTTTAAGACAGTTTCTGTAATTTGCTATTAAGTGCCCATTCTCTGAAACAGTGTTGTCTAGAATACCTATTGGATTGTTCCTTTCAGAAATTAAGGTTCTGCCTTTTTTTTCTTAAAAGATATTGGATGATGTCTGGATGATGATACCTCCAAACCCCTGACTGTAATAGCTCCTACAGACACTGTGTGTATACAAGCTTTCCCTACATGTTTCTCCAGACAATAACCCTTACTAACATCTAAATCATCATGCACCATGTTGCCCTATTTTGGAAAATGATGCATGAATGCATGAATGTAACTGGGGGATGCTCTGAAAAGAAATCCAAAATGAGGATGCAAGCTAGTTCTTTTTAAAACATTGGGCATCCTTAGTTCAGAGTTTAGAATTTCTCATCTCCTTCAAGGTTGGGGAGCATTTTAGTAGAATCTGCAAACTGTTCTTACATTCATTGAGAAACTTCTTCCTGTGAATTCTTTGTAAACCTCCATCTTTCAACTTACAGAGACTAAAATGAAGTGCTTTTTCTTCTCTGCTCTGTCTCATGTTCTACTTGTCATCCAGGTGAAATGCACTTTCATTTTGTTTTATTCAGTGGAAAATAAAGGGAAACAGATGACCAGATGTTGTTTTGCAAGGAGAGAACATTTTCTGTGTCAAAGAGGGTGATGCTCAGTAGTAAAATCAGGAAAGTTTCAGTACTTGCATCAGGAAAACACACTTTTATATCGTTAAACCTAAAGCTTGCTTTCGGATTCAGTGTTCTGTTGCCTGACTAAATTATTTTAATGAGTTTCAGGATGGTTCAAAATGTCATGAAGAGGGTATTAAATAAAACTTTTTTTTGCTCTTTCCTAGAGTCTTGAAGGCAAACAAAAATTGTACTCTTGTTCTCAACCACATTACCTTTTACAAGATTTGTTTTATAACTTTGATGTTTTCAGATGTCTATAGAGTCAAACTTCTATTATGTGCAAAACCTGTACACAATATTGCAGCATAGAGCTTTGATCACACTGTCCCCTCTCAGAGGGTGCCATGGAATTCACAGCGACAAGAATGTTTTGGAATGCTGGCAAAGAAGCAAAAACAGTGTGTCCTCTCCACATATTCAGAAAAATAGAGGTACGGAGGACATGGCGTACTTCTTATTAAAGGCTTTGAAAAACACCACACCTCAGTAAACATTCCTCAGGAGCTGAGGAAACAGTTCGGTCAATGGCTTACCTCAGATCCCTCAGTTCTGGTTAGTGCGAAGCAGACAATAGTACAGACACAATGCCAGCCTTGGAGGAGGGAGAGCCAAGGCCACACAGCACACTCTTTGAACAAGCCCAGTATTCTGGTTCAGGCACTTTGTGTTGTATTGTCAACCCAAGAAATGTTTGAGATTTACCGAGCACACATTGCTAGGTAACCAGGTCTTAATGCTTTCTTCTGCTTCCAAATAAGAGACTTAGTAACTTACACCTTTTTTTGGTCTTCGGAGTTCTCCATGGGACTTCCTTTGTACATCCACAGAGGTCAATCCAAGTCCAGTCACCCTGACACTAGTTCATTCTCCTCCCTCTGAGTTTGAAAATGCAAGTACTACCCTCTGTGACAGTAACTAAAGAGAACCAAGTATTCAGCGAATGGTGGGAATGTGTACTGTCATTCCTTTTGCTTCCTAGATGTTTCATCCGAAGCATCTTTTCCACTGGAAAGAAAAGATGTGCTAAGAAGGTTCCCATCATTTTTGAAAAGACAAGCAACATTCTGATTTCATTCCCATGACAGGAGGTTGACACTAAACTAGCTTCCCTTCTTATTTGTGAAGCAAATACTCTCCCTCGATGGCCCTTTCCTGAATTACTAACCCACTGTTTCACCTCACTTTGGCCCCTTTTAAACAACCCTAGTATCCCTGAGTGAATCTATGCTGGAGTTTTGTAGAAAGCTAGAGAAAACCCTGTTTCTCTTTCCAAATTTCTCCAGAGCAGTGGTTTTCTATGCAGCTCCACAGCCATCAGAAACCAGAAATATGTGGGGAGCTACAAAAAAAAAAAGAGAGAGAGAGAGAGATGCTTGGGTCCTGTTCGGAAGATTCTCTTCACCTGGGGCTGCAAAGAGTGCATTGTCCCTGACCGTATCTTTGCTCTGACTTCTAGGGTGAAAATATAAGGATTTTAGCTGGTGATTACACTAAGCAGCTGTCACATTTTGAAGGAGAGCACACACAAGCAGGCAAAGTGCCAAAGTTATTTGTGATTATATGAAGCATGGTTCCAAAAGATTCAGCCACACTGGGGACTACTGAAGAATAAGACCAGCATATGCTGAACTTAAAAGTCACAATCCATGCTGGAGATGCCTGTTTGGAGGCAAGTTACCAGAGCCCCTCAAAGGTTAACAGCAAACAAATAACAAGAACAAAAACAATCATATAGGAAGAAAAAGGATATAAACTAGCCAAACCAGGCAGAAATATGTAACACTTTGGAATTGTACACTACAGTTGTATGCCAAAATGTCTAGTGTATTTTGGTAACTTTGGTGTGTATATATATAGTTAATTCTGAAGATGGAAAATTAGCTAGAAAGCAAAATCCTTTGGGTACAAACTGTTTTCTCAGTGTTTCAAAACAGACTGCAAATAATTGGGAAAAAAACCCTACAAGTAAAAGTTTGAGGTTATCCTGTGCACCTTTCCCAAAGACGGTTCACTGAGGCTCAGAAATTTTCTTCAGAAAAATGCACTCTGCTGATATTCTGCAACTATGGTGTGTGCTGACTTCGCTGGTGGCTTAGACGGTAAAGCGTCTGCCTGCCATGAGAGAGACCCGGGTTCGGTCCCTGGGTCAGGAAGATCCCCTGGAGAAGGAAATGGCAACCCACTCCAGTACTCTTGCCTGGAAAATGCCATGGACGGAGGGTCTGGGTAGACTACAGTTCATGGGGTCGCAAAGAATTGGATACGACTGAGCGACTTCACTTTCACTTTCATGGTGTGTGCTAAGTTGCTTCAGTTGTGTCTGACTCGGTGCGACCCCATGAACTGTATCCCACCAGTCTCCTCTGTCCATAGGATTCTCCAGGCAAGAAAACAGGAGTGGGTTGCCATGCCATTCTCCAGGGGACCTTCCCAACCCAGGGATCGAACCCACGTCTCTTACATCTCCTTTGTTGGCAAGTGAATTTTTTACCGCTAGTGCCATCTGGGAAGCCCCAGTGGGACCGAATTTTATCATCGTCTGCTTGGTTGAGTATCAGTGGGCGATGCTTGAGAGACACCGTATATGAGAGCAGCAGTATTCTTTCTGGTGGGTCAGATCTTTTTCCTTTATTTTCTGCCAGTTTCATACTTTTTTCCCCCTCAGTTCTAACTAGTGATGTTATATCCTTTATCAACTCTTACAGGATATATTCTACATTTTTGTGTTTTAATATAATTTCTATGGATGTATGAAGTCTATGGATGTATGCACTTTTAGTATACTAAAAGTGCACAAACCCTAAGTGTATAGCTTAATGAGTTATCACAAAATAAACACATGTGATTACCAATCAGTAAAACATTAACACCATCCTAAAAATTATCTCCCAACTGATTTTAATACCATAGATTAGTTTTGCCTGTTTTTGCACTTTATAAACATGGAGTTATACAGTAATTCCATGTCTGACTTAACATTATATTAGTTTGATTAGGCAATGCTGTTGGGTATACCAACAGCACATTCAAATTTTTAAAAGTAAAGAATATTCTCAGGTGTGTAATATGCAAGTATGTATGTCAAAAGAAGACAATTTAAGATAATATTAAGATCAAAACATCCTTTACTTATACCAAACCCAATTCTCTCATTTACGTTACCTATCTGACTCATTTTAGCTTTTATGTTGGTTGAATCAAATATACAGAATATATAGAATGGTGCACTTGTGTACAGAAAAGTAATTTTCATCAACTGAATAGATAAATATAACCCCTACTAGAATAAAAAGCAGAATATCATCAGCACCCATAAGAGTTCCACTTTTTGCCACTACTTACCACCAAAGGTAATTACTATTATGATTGCTAGCAACATGTATTAGTTTTTTCCTACTTTTATATCTTGTGAAAATGACATCATGTGGAATGTTCTTGTTTATGAAATTCATCGGTAAGTTTGCATGTAGTTATGGAACGCTCCTTCCCATCACTGTGTAGTATTCCATTTGTTCATTGTTGCTCAGTCGCTAAACTATGTCCGACTGTTTGCAAGCCCATGAACTGCAGAACGCCAACCTTCCCTGTCCTTTATATCTCCCAAAGTTTGCTCAAACTCATGTCCATTGAGTTGATGATGCCATCCAGCCATCTCATCCCCCTGACCTCAATCTTTCCCAGCATCAGTGTCTTTTCCAATGAGTTGACTCTTGGTAGTCAAAGGTGTCCAAAGTATTGGAGCTTCAGCTTCAGCCTTAGTCCTTCCAGTGAATTTTCAGGGTTGATTTCCTTCAGGATTGACTCGTTTGATCTCATTGCTGTCTAAGGAACTCTCGACAGTCTTCAGAACCACAGTTTGGACGCATCAGTTCTTCGATGCTCAGCCTTCTTTATGGTCCAGCTCTCACATCCATACATGACTGCTAGAAAAGTATTCCATTATGTGAATGTATCTCTCTCACTTTACTTATCCATTCTACTGTTTGTGAGTATTCTGCACAGTATCTATCTGTGGTTATTACAGATAATGATGCTCTGACCATTTATTTGGGGGATAACATTATGCATTTCTGTCGAGAAAATAGAAACCTACTGGTGAAATGATTAGGTCACAGAATTTTTTGTGGGATAGATAGCTAGACAGACATTGATATAGATGCAGATATGCATATATTTGCCTTTGTAGTCTCTTCATAGTCTTCTGATGAACAGAAACTTCTAATTTTAATGAAAGTCAATTTATCAACTGTTCAAAACTAGTTCCTCATGAGTCCTACTTAAGAAATCTTTGCCTGTCCAAAATCATGAAGATACTTTATTATGTTTTTTTCTGGAAGACTTATTGTTTTACCTTTCATATTTAGCTCTACAATATACCTAAAATTGATCTTTGTGTGTGATGTGAGGTAGGGGTCAAATTTTCTTTTCTTTTCTCATATGTATATCCAAATGACCCAGCACCATTTACTGAGAGATGTTCCATTGCCTTCAGCTTGGCAGTGCCACCTTTATCAAAAGGATAATGACCATAGATGTGTATTTATTCCTGGACCCTGTGGTCTATTTCATTGTTCTATTTATCTATCATCACACTTTATTACTTTATTATATGCCATAATATCTGATAAATCTTCCAGTGTTTTTTCCCAAGAATATTCTGACTATTCTTGGCCCTTTATATTTTCATATAAACTCCTGTTTTATCTGGATGATCTATTTCTATTGTCTAATTTTTTTTCTTGGTTTTCTGTAACCACTATTCTTAGGATGGCTTATATGCTACTCTGTGCTTGTCTCTGTCTTGGAACTTACCTGACTATATCGGTTATTCTTTTATGTGTCTGCTGTATTTCATGTGTCTTTTTCATAACTATGCACCATCACTTTGCATATTTTCTGACTCATATTAAGTATTCAGGCCACTCAGCATTAATGGCAATCTCCAAACTAGACAATTCCTGTGCAAGAGTGGCTGCTAAACAACTTGAAGTTTTATTTGTGTATTTGCTAGGGTCATTTTCATGTTTGACACTAATTTTTACATCCAGAACAACTGAGTGATGATATCCAGTAGTAATGCATGAGACTTTCTTGTGTTAAAGGCTCTTGATTTTCTAAAGTATCTTGGGCTACTTTTTAAAGAGGAACCTTCTTACTTAAGACACTTAGCAACTTCCTCTTTCTGGCCCTTCAGTGTTTCTGTTTGGACTCCCTTCTTGATCCACATATGCTAAGTTACTTCATTTGGGTCCAACTCTTTGTGACCCTATGGACTGTAGTCTGCCAGGCTCCTCTGTCCATGAGATTCTCCAGGCAGAATACTAGAATGGGTTGCCTTGCCCTCCTACAGGGGATCTTCCTGACCCAGAGATTGAACTCTCATCTCTTAAGTCTCCTGCATTGGCAGGTGGGATCTTCACCACTAGTGCCACCTGGGAAGCAACATGATCCACACGCTGCTGCTGCTGCTGCTGCTGCTGCTGCTACTAAGTCATTTCAGTCGTGTCCGACTCTGTGCGACCCCATAGACAGCAGCCCACCAGGCTCCCCCGTCCCTGGGATTCTCCAGGCAAGAACACTGGAGTGGGTTGCCATTTCCTTCTCCAATGCAGGAGAGTGAAAAGTGAAAGTGAAGTCGCTCAGTCATGTCCGACTCTTTGCGACCCCATGGACTGCAGCTTACCAGTCTCCTCCATCCATGGGATTTTCCAGGCGAGAGTACTGGAGTGGGATGCCATTGCCTTCTCCGGTGATCCACGTAGGTTAATCTAATTCTAGCTGCCCCTCTATAGAAGTTTGGTCTGTAAAGTTCATAGAGACTCCTTACTGGGGGAGAATTAGAGTTCTGCTGCCTTGGGACATTAAAGCTCTGTCAGGGATTGCCAAGCAGGAGAAATGCTTCAACCAACATCTAATTGCTAATGGAAATGAATAACTTAACCTCCCACTCTCACTACATTTAAACAATCCCCAACATGTTTAATTGCTATTCTGGAAACTCCTTAATGTGCCTGATTTATATCTCTTATCAGCCCCAGTGGACTGGATTGAAATCCTAGGTAAGAACAAACTGTGTCTGATGACTTGGACATCTATGAGATATAATGTCATCTTTTCTGTGCAGTTACAGTTCTTAGCATAAGTGTAGCATTTAGCCTGTGTGTATGCATTGGAGAGGGGAGGAGGGATCAAGTAGGAATAGACTGTGCTGCCAACCAGAAGCAGTTGTTTCTTGTAGTTGAACTGGATTCTCCCAAAGAAGTGTTTCATTGAAATGTTTGCTTCAAAATGACTCTGTTCTGCTGAAGTGAGGAGAGACTTCCAGTTAAAACATTTAATTAGTTCCCAATTTAGACAGCCAGAATGATCAGTCAACTTGTTTTGGAACCTGCATCTGTTCATTCCTTGGGATCGGCAAGTCTTACCCAGCGGATGTGGTCAACAGTGAATAGTTTGTATGCAGTTCACATCACAGAACAGATTTTTCTCCAGACAGATAACCTAGGTGATAGAAAGATAATACATCTCTGTCTTCTTACCGTCCTCATGGAAGCATATAGTAAGAGGATCTCTAATTTTAGAAGTTGTAGAAGCTGTAAAGTGAGCGGAGATCTGGTTTAAGCTGATTAAATTGTTTTCACTCAATTTCAGGGTAATCATTACCTGGGTAGTGGCTTTAGGTACATTACTATTGAATAAATGTTTTTCAGCTAATACAAATAAATTGCTATGCAATGCTAATGTGTGTGTTTGTATGTATGAATGAATATACATCCTGTATGTCTGAAAAATTCAATTTTTTGGTCGAGCTAAACTTCATATGTGTGTATGAATATACATGCTGTATGTCTGAAAAATTCAATTTTTTGGCCGAGCTAACCTTCCTGTTTATTTCCGTGGCACTTTTTCTGTCTGTACCACAGGATAGGAAGCTCTTACCCAAATTCTACACAGTGTTTATAAGTTAGCCTAACCAGTTTGTAGTACTTTGCTGAGACAGTGCCATCAGTCTTTCCTCTCTTCTAGTCAAGGGACTGTTGAGAAAATGGGTACTTTTTGATCATTTCCAACCCAACTCTTTCTCCTTAACAGAACACCAAGTCAGTCATTTCTCTAACCCTAGCATTTAATGTTCTAGAAAGAGCAGCTAGCATAGATTTCTGCATTGTCCATGATATTTCACTACTCTTCTTTTGACTATACCCTTTACTTACCCAAAAAGCCCTTGCCCCTATTTTCATCTGTATAACATCAAAAATGATATTTCTTCCAGGAAGTCATCTCTAAACCCTCTTGGGCCAAGACCCTTTCTTCTGAGTTCCCATCTGCTGGCATGATCATCACAGTACCTGGCTTGGCAGGGTCCCAGTGTGTGAGTGAATACATGATGTTCACAGTGTATATTGAATCGTATCTTCAGTGTGTCTCTGTTTACTAGATGGTGAGCATCTTGAGATAAGAGGCTATATTTTATTCACATTATTCATATTTTTATTCTTCGAGTCCAGCCGAAAACCTGGATTGAATATGGGGATGCTTAATAATTGATAAGAACTAATAGAAAACATTTTAATACCTTGAAAACAACTGGGCCCCTTCCAGAAACCAACTATAGCCAGACGCTCACGTGTTGCCATGTATCACATGTCATGTCCTCCTGTCTTGGGTTTTTTCAGCTGAGGAAAGGGAAAGTGTTGGTGATGTGTGAAGTTTTGATAGTGAATACAAAAACGTCTTAGAACTTCAGGAGACTAACTGACATGACCTAATAAAACATGAGTGTAAAGAAGGTTTTTATAAAGAAAAGAAGAAAGTCTTGCTAATGTCCAATGTTACTGGGGGAGAATCAAACCAGAAGTAGAAGGTAAGTAAATGCTACTTATCAGGAATCATTTGAGCAGTATTATAACAGTCTATATAACCGTATTATAACAGTCTTCAAACACTATGCTCTCTTTTCACATTTCTAGAACATTTCATTGTTTTTGACCCAGGGAAGTGAGTTAAAGCAAGAAAGATAAAACACAAATGTGGGCTAAATGGCTAAATAATACATAATTGCTCTAATACATACATCTGATTCAGTCAGTCTATTTTTACACAATAAGTTTTGTGAGCTTTGTCATTGGCAATGAATGCTTAAGTGGAATGTAAAAGATAACATTCTTGGAAAGATTTTTGAGATATTTTAGTCTCTATTTTAGAAATTAATATGAATAAAAATGAGAATGCTTTATCTAGGGGAACCTAATATCTTTGAAAGTATATACATGTAAATGATCTAGAAATTTGTTTCTTTGTTCTTAATCATGCTGTAAAACAATACAGTATTCTACTTATGGTCAGATAATCAAAACAGCCTTGGAAGCTAGTATCTACAGAAAATAAGCATAGAAGGGGAGTGATAAAATCAAAAGCAAAATAGTCTAAAACAAAACATAAGTACTGGTGAAGAATAAGGCTTGTGGGAAAACTAACACCCAGGTGAGAATATGCTGCTAAGGATATTGTTATAGGAATGTGGGTACAAAACAGGAGATGACCAGATAAATGATCTCATCATATTTCTTTTTTTCTATCTCATGTTTCTGGGTTATTACAATGAGCTACCTACCATTATTCTAAAGAAAGCAGTCCTACTTTTCACTCACTTGCAGGGGAAGTACAATTATTCATAAGCTGGCAATATCTTTGCAAAAAGTTGAAAGTAGATTCATCAAAATGTCCAGGACTACTAGATATGCCTAGAAAGAAAAGAGTTGTCAGTTTCCGTCCATACAAGTTTTAGCAAGTCTATTTGTCCACACAGTTACAACACAAATCCCAGGTTTTGACTTGTGCTTCCATGAATTCACACTCACCTCATACCTGTTGATATGCATGAACTGAAAAACAAGACAGCCAAATAGAATACACATTGGTTTGGCCTTTAATAAACCTGAATTATTTTCTTAAGTTTATGGCAGATTCACTCAAACATCATGGCTAGTGTTTAAATGTATGAAACTGAAGTAGAAATTGGGTTTGAGAGACTGCTATAGTTTTTTAAAATTTTGCCAAGAAATAGTACATCTAGACACAATGTGGGACAATGTGGGCTTTCCTAGTAGCTCAGTTAGTAAAGAATCTGCCTGCAGTGCAGGAGACCTGGGTTCAATCCCTGGGTCAGGAAGATCCTCTGAAGAAGGAAATGGCAACCCACTCCAGTATTCTTGCCTGGAAAATCCTATGGACGGAGGAGCCTGGCAGGGTAGAGTCCATGGGGTCTCAAAGAGTTGGACATGACTGAGTGACTAAGCACAAACACAGTGAAAATAGAATAAAAATAGAGGGATTGCCTTTACTCATTTTAGTAACTATTGTAAGTGGCATGTTTAAACATGTGTTTTAGACAGCTATCATCTAATGACACAGTGTCACTGAGTCTAGAGTACATTTTATATCTCTGTGCTCCTAATATTACCCCCTTGGATGGCTGCCTCCATTTGTACTTTTCCCATTTCCCCCTCCATTCTTGGTCCTGCAGCTTTGGAAAGGAAACCTTCTGATATTATTTCACGTGAGATTTCCACTCCCCCACCTTCCAGGCAGCACTGGCAAAATCACAATTCTTTTACCAGCAAGAGACAGTGAGACTTCTCCCCATGTAAACAGAGCCCTGCACTCTGGCATATCCTTTGGCTTCCCTGAAAGAGGTGGAAGGTTGTTTATATATCTGTGGTCTCTGCGGTTGGAAGTGGTGCCATAGTGATGCTCTTTGTCACCTGAGGGGGTTGAAGGGGCATAACCAGCAGGATGAAAGGATCAGACATTTTTTTTACTGACGTTACAGAATTGTGAGCACTGGCCTTGTGTTTTGAACAGTACGCCTTAGGCTTCCTTTATTTTGTTCAACTTGGTTCCGATTGTTCAGACTGGGCCACTCCACTTCCTGCTGCCAGCTATATTGGTCAGCTGTCATGAGTTTACTGTCTAAAGATAGTGATTCTTATATTTTTGGCCTCAATATCCCTTTATAATCTTACCAGTTATTAAGAGTCCTAAGGAGCTTTTGTTCATGTGGGTTATAGCTATTGCTGTCATTTCTATTAATATTTGACATCAAAACTAAGCAATGAAAAAATTGCTTGTTGATTGATTCATTTAAAATAGCAATCATAAATTCATTACATACTAGTAAAATATCCTTATGGAAAACTAAAACTAAACCAAATTTAAAAATTAGTAAGAACAGTGACATTTTTACACTTTTTCAAGTCGTCTTAGTGTCTAGATCAATAAAAGAAAGGTAGATACTCATATCTGTATCTCCATCTCTTGTGATTCATTGCATTGATTAAAGTTTATGCAGAAAATCTATCCTCACATAAATACATATTTGGGAAATGGAGGAGTAATTTAATAGCCTTTGCAGATAGTTGTGGCTATTCTTCTCTGACACTATATCAGAAATCAAAAAGTGGTAATTTCTTAAAAGTTAGTTGCAGTGTGGAATCTTAAAGCATATCAGTGAATCTTTGCATTCTTATTTCATGAACTTTCATACATCCACTGCTCTGTTCTGTATTTTGACTGTACCTTTATTTTGCAGAATCACATGTATATCATTTGAAACATATTGCTAGTTCACTAACTTTTGCCAATCTTACAAATGATGATGCATTTTATTATTTGTATATAGAGATGATGTGTTGCAATATATATTAAACACTCACTTAATATGCATATATATATAATATCACAAGTTTTAACAGGTTGGGAACAGCTGTCAAACTCAAAGTGAGAGATTTAATTTACCAAAATCCTAATTTTCACTGTCACTCTTATTTTATCATTGATATCAAAAACTGTCAGTTGTTTTCTCTAAGGTAACAGGATAACTTCAACTCATTTTGGAGAAAATGTCTGACAAATACCCAAGTTTGAATAACTATAGTTTTGTTCTGTGAAGAAAAGCAGCTAGTTCAGCTCTAATTTGAAAAGATCACAAAGTGCTTTTCCTCGAGATAGCCATCATATTTTCCCAGAAGTACAATGAACTTAAAGGTTGAACTTAATAACACTAATACTTTTCACTATTTTACCAAAAATTGAATTATTAATAAACTGCAAGAGTATGGCAGTGAGAATAGGATTGCCATTAGTATAGTTTGAGGTCACTGCTTTGGAGTCACACTAACGTATAAGAGGTTTTTCACCCTGTTGTTTTTGCCCTATAAGTATGTCAACACAATGTAAAAAGCAAGTAATATTAATATTATAATGAAAATAATTTTTATATTGCAGGTTCCTACAAGGGTTTCCAGAAGCTTAAGGGTATCAGAACCACATTTTTAAAAGTGATGCCTAAAGATATCTTTTGATGTGATTGTATTTTTTACATTTCCTTCCACTTATGTTGGCACTCAGCCTTATTGCTAGTCATTTTTTTAGAGGCCATGTTACTTGAAATGAGTTTTGTCCATCTACTTGGTTGATGAAAAACTTTAAAAAGTCATGGAAGTAAAGGTTACGTTTAGGGTTGTCAGAATTTAACGAGAAGATGCATGTAAAGTACAATACTATCCCAGGACCTGGCATATGTTAAGACACCAGAATGTCTTTTGTGCAGTGAACTTTCAAGAAATATATCCTGTACTTCAGCAGGCTTTTGAGGGGAAATGACAAGGTCTAGGTATCCGTGGGATATCCAAGAGCAGTTGTATAGTTGGATATGTACACTTTGTGTTCTAGATGCAGGACTAGACTGGAAAAATATAGTTGAAGGTGTCAGCATATAAATCATAACTAAAACCTGTGGAAGGATAAGACTGAAGAGAGAAAACATACTGGATAAGTTAAGGGAACCTAGACTTAAGTACAGAAGAATACCAAATTTAATGTACATTCAGAAACATTAGGCCCACAAAGACTGAGGTAGCATGGCCAAGACTCTTCCAATAAATGTTACTGATAAATCACTAAGCATTACTCAACCTTTATCAAACTTCATTATAGACACTCAAGGCAGCAGGGGGATGGGGAACTCTGAAAATTAAAAAGAGTGGTAATTAAAGAATGTGACCCAAGTTGATGCATACTCTGAAGCCATTTCAGTATTTTCAGATTTTTATCAGAAAAAAAAATTCTCATTTAGAATTGAAATTCAACTGGAAAAGGATAAAGAGAGAAATATTAGTTAAGTTCAGCCACTCAGTCATGCCCGACTCTTTGCGACCCCATGGACTACAGCACACCAGGCTTCCCTGTCCATCGCCAACTCCCTGAGCTTACTCAGACTCATGTCCATTGAGTCGGTGATTCCATCCAACCATCTCATCCTTTGCCATCTCCTTCTCCTCCTGTCTTCAATCTTTCCTAGCATCAGGGTCTTTCCCAATGAGTCAGTTCTTCGCATCATGTGGCCTAAGTACTGGAGTTTCAGCTTCAGCATCAATCCTTCCAATGAATATTCAGGACTGATCTCCTTTAGGATGGACTGGTTGGATCTCCTTGCAGTCCAAGGGACTCTCAAGAGTCTTCTCCAAAACCACAGTTCAGAAGCATCAGTTCTTTGGTGCTCAACTTTCTTTATAGCCCAACTCTCACATCCATACATGAATACTGGAAAAACCATAGCTTTGACTAGATGGACCTTTGTTGGCAGAGTAATGTCTCTGCTTTTTAATGCTGTCTAGGTTGGTCATTGCTTTTCTTCCAAGCCACAAGTGCCTTTTAATTTCATGGCTGCAGTCATCATCTGCAGTGATTTTGGAGCCCAAGGAAATAAAGTCTCTCACTGTTTCCATTGTTTCCCCACCTATTTGCCATGAAGTGATTTGACCGGATGCCATGATCTTAGTTTTCTAAATGTTGAGTTTCAAGCCAACTTTTTCACTCTCCTCTTTCACTTTCATCAAGAGGCTCTTTAGTTCTTCTTCACTTTCTACCATAAGGGTGGTGTCATTTGGATATCTGAAGCTGTTGATATTTCTCCTAGCAATCTTGATTCTAGCTTCACTTCATCCATCCTGGCATTTTGTGTGATGTACTCTGCATATAAGTTAAATAAGCAGGGTGACAATATAGAACTTTGATGTACTCCTTTTCCAAATTGGAGCCAGTCTGTTGTTCCATGTCCAGTTCTAACTGTTACTTCTTGACCTGCATATTTCTCAGGAGGTAGGTCAGATAGACTGGTATTCCCATCTCTTGAAGAATTTTCCACAGTTTGTTGTGATCCACATAGTCAAAGCCTTTGGTGTAATCAATAAACAGAAATAGATGTTTTTCTGGAACTCTCTTGCTTTTTTGATGATTCAACACAAGAGAAGACTGTACACATGGACATCACCAGATGGTCAATAATGAAATCAGATTGATTATATTCTTTGCAGCCAAAGATGGAGAAGCTCTACAGTCAGCAAAAACAAGACTGGGAGCTGACTGTGGCTCAGATCATGAACTCCTTATTGCCAGATTCAGACTGAAATTGAAGAAAGTAGGGAAAACCACTAGACCATTCAGGTATGCCTAAATCAAATCCCTATGATTATACAATGGAAGTGACAAATAGAATCAAGGGATTAGATCTGATAGACAGAGTACCTGAAGAACTATGGAAGGAGGTTTGTGACATTGTACAAGAGGCAGTGATCAAGACCACGCCCCAAAAAAAAGAAATGCAAAAAGGCAAAGTGGTTGTCTGAGGAGGTCTTAAAAATAGCTGAGAAAAGAAGAGAAGCTAAAGCCAAAGGAGAAAAGGAAATATATACCCATTTGAATGCAGAGTTCCAAAGAATTTCAAGGAGAGATAAGAAAGCCTTCCTCAGTGCTCAGTGCAAAGAAATAGAGGAAAATAATAGAATGGGAAAAGACTAGAGGTCTTTTCAAGAAAATTAGAGATACCAAGGGAATCTTTCATGCAAATATAGGAACAGTAAAGGAGAGAAATCATATGGACCTAACAGAAGCAGAAGATATTAAGAAGAGACAGCAAGAATACACAGAAGAACTATACAAAAAAGATCTTCATGACTCAGATAACCAGGATGGTGTGATCACTCACCTAGAGCCAGACATCCTGGAATGTGAAGTCAAGTGGGCCTTAGAAAGCGTCACTACAAACAAAGCTAGTGGAGGTGATGGAATTCCAGTTGAGCTATTTCAAATCCTGAAAGATGATGCTGTGAAAGTGCTGCACTCAATATGCCAGCAAATGTGAAAAACTCAGCAGTGGCCACAGGACTGGAAAAAGTCAGTTTTCATTCTAATCCCAAAGAAAGGCAATGCCAAAGAATGCTCAAACTACTGCACAATTGCACTCATCTCATATGCTAGCGAAGTAATGCTCAAAATTCCCCAAGCCAGGCATCAACAGTACAGGAACCATGAACTTCCAGATGTTCAAGCTGGTTTTAGAAAAGGCAGAGGAACCAGAGATCAAATTGCCAACATCTGTTGGATCATCAAAAAAAAGAGAGAGAGAGAGGAGTATGGAGTTATTTAATAGCAGTACAAGGGATCCTAAAGAGAAATAATATAATTAGCCTGAAAAGAAGATAAATTATTTCACACTCTGGAAAAAGACAATTAGATGAGGCTGGTTAATGAGCTGTCAAGTAGAGCTGGCTCCTCTGGCACTTTCTGGGATCCCTCTTAATCCAGGAAGGGATGAGATGGGCCCAGTGGTTTGGCCAAGGTGAGGCTGTGCAGATGGGAAGCCCTTTGCTATAGTCATTCTAACAGCTTAAACAAGTGCTCCAGAGCCTCCACATTTCTTCAGTCATTCTCAAACTGGGAGTATTTAGGGAGAGGTTTTTTGTTTGATAAACTTCAACTACCATTCCCTGGAGAAGGAAATGACAACCCACCCCAGTACTCTTACCTGGAGAATCCCATGGAGGGAGGAGCCTGGTAGGCTATAGTCCATGGGGTCGCAAAGAGTTGGACACGACTGAGTGACTTCACACTTCACACACCATTTCGTAAACTTAAATGGACTACCGGTGTGACTTTTCTTTTTAAACAAATAATTAGACTGTACCAGTCTTAAATGAAATGCAAAATAAAACCTCACAGTGTTTATAACAATGATAACATCATGAGATTGGTTTTGCTGGAATGATGATATCATAATAAGTGATAGTTCTCATTGAGTGGTTCTATGTGCCAGACCCTGGGGCAAGTACTGTATGTATACTCTCTTATGAAATCTTTACAACCTTACACATAATCTTCACTTCCAAAGAAAATAGTCTGTAAGCTTACGTATTTAAATACATTTATTTCCAATGTTATTTTTCCTTACATGTATATGTAAGGTAATAAATAAATACTGAATTTTTCTAGGCTTAAAAATGACTGGTTGTATCTATCTACAATGGCTAACTTATACATTAAAGCTTAAGACTTTAGTTTTTGAGTGACAGTCAAGGGAGATAAATTTCCATTTAGTTTAGAGAAATAGTATTCTCCTAAATCTATTTGAACCCAACCCAAAACTTTTAAAAATTTTGTGCTATGGCATTAAGGTGTTCAGAGCCTTGCAGTTTGTAAGACATTTATGATTACTATAAATAAAAATCATTAAGGAATCACCATATCAATATTATTACAATAGTAATTTCAGGTTACTTTTTTTAGTAATAAGAAGTTTTGGAGTCTATTAACTAGGGGATTAGTTCCTAGAAGAAAAAAAATTTACACTTTTGATTTATTGCATAAACTTGTCAAACTCAGAAAAGTACATTTAAGAATTATGAGTGCTACTGGCAAACTATATAGAATGCAATTTACATTTTTTTAATTATAAAAAGCTCTAATCTTTATAGCTTTGTTTTGGATTCTTCTACATACTACTTTGAAAGAAATAGATAAACAACATGTTGCACAACCAAAATGAGCATGAGTGAACATGACCTGGTTCCATTAAACCTTTGAGATTCGTCTCTGTTTCCATGAGTTCCTCCATTTTCATCCAGTGAGTAATTGACTTCTTTCCCAGACCAGGCCTCATGATTTATCTCTGTCCTATTCCAACCTTCTTCAGATGTCTGAGAGGAAAGGCAAAATAAAATTGTTACCCCTATGATGAGAGCAGTCTACTCTCCTTAAGACCAGAGTTGATGGATATCTCTAAACAAAAGTGATATCTGTGAGACCAGTTTCTTCTTGATCTCTTGCTCTTCTCTGTGTCATCTTTGGCTCTTTCGTTGCCTATTTTTCATTACTCACCTAAATAAGACTGGCACTTTCCATCCTTACCTGTTCTCCAGAGCAGTATTCTCCATAACCATAACTTCAAAGAACATACATTAATGTCCTCCAAAGCTCTGGTGTTCTCAGCTTCAGATTGCCATCAGACATCTCATTGGATAATCTTTAACTCAAACTCAACATGTGCTGAAGTAAACTCATTTTCTCTCTGTATCTTAGTTTGTCTAGCAAGTTGATCTAATCAAGCCATCAAGAGTCATGTGCTCTATACCCACAAAGTGTCAGTTCTAAAGACTGAATGTTGTGTCATAAGCTCTTAAAAATGACAAGCCCTCACTGTTTTTATGTTTCTCTGACCTCCATCCCCAAGCCTTTGTCACCCATTTAAGCATAAATGAAGACAGGCAAAGATGACAGGCTGGGTTGAGTTTCATGTTTAACTCTGAACTTCCTTAAAAGAGTGAAACAAAGCACAAATTGATGCAGTCTTGCTTGTCCTTCAGTTTACATGACACACCTCCCCAAGGTTCTCTTATTCTTGCCCATGGTGAGTGCCACGTGCAGGATCATTCAACCGGTGAGGATAAACAACCATTCAGGGCTTTTGGCTCTCTGTGCCTGTGAGTCACGGAGGGGTTCTTGTTGGAGCGTTAAGAAAGATAAACACGTGGCAGCTCTCTAAAGCCGGTTTCTGGAAACCTAGCAGGAGAGAACAGATAGTCATTGTTCAAAGCCTGTAAGGTGTTAAGAGACTGAAATGGGGAATGCATGCTTAGGGAAGACCAGCCTTTTGATGGATCAGAATTTGAAAATGATTGTAATTAAACTTAAATTAAACTGGTGATGACAGAGGGTTTTGGGGTAAAAAGATACAGAGATATAATGGCACAAGAGCAAGAAAACTGGGGCTAGCATGAAGTTGCCAGGTTCAATTGGATCAGGAATTTGCCTAAGAAAACAAAGCACTGGAAGAAACCTGGTTTCCTCTGCAACAGATTTAACCAGGTCCACAAGAAGAGAAATAATTGCTGAAGCTCTTTGGCTCGAGGTGAATCTATACCTCTGTTTCTTCATGGTAATGACCACCTTCGGAGAAGGCAATGGCACCCCACTCCAGTACTCTTGCCTGGAAAATCCCATGGACGGAGGAGCCTGGTAGGCTGCAGTCCATGGGGTCGCTGAGAGTTGGACACGACTCAGTGACTTCACTTTCCCTTTCCACTTTCCTGCATTGGAGAAGGAAATGGCAACCCACTCCAGTGTTCTTGCCTGGAGAATCCCAGGGACGGGGGAGCCTGGTGGGCTGCCGTCTATGGGGTCGCATAGAGTCGGACACGACTAAAGCGACTTAGCAGCAGCAGCAGCAATGACCACCTTGATAGTACAATGTATTACAAAATTCTAGCTTGCCAAGGAATCTGATAATATCCTTCTGGGGAAGTTTGTTC
Source organism: Budorcas taxicolor (assembly GCF_023091745.1). Classification (NCBI taxonomy): domain Eukaryota; kingdom Metazoa; phylum Chordata; class Mammalia; order Artiodactyla; family Bovidae; genus Budorcas; species Budorcas taxicolor. The sequence continues at coordinate 61,566,637 of NC_068918.1, forward strand.
ATGCCATAAACCTTTTAGAATTTTACACATCTATGAAAACACTTGAGAAATCACCTTCGTATAATACTGCCTTTACATACAAGTAAAGGGGCCTCTGTCTTTGGCCCTGCACTTCAAGCCCTGCACGTTACAGACATGTGATAAATAAGCGTGATAAAGAAACATGGTCCCCTTACCATGGATCCAGTGTCAACACTGAATAGCACCCTGTAATCCTAAGCATCTGTACTTGTGACTGATATTGTTCAGGCTCCAGGGGAATGCTTCTGCCTGCCTTGTGCCCCATGTCCTAGAAAAAGTGATCATATCTGGGTCACTATCACCATTGAAGAGAGAAAGTGTTTTGGAGTGGCGGTAGGATTTGAAAAACAGAAGCCCTTAGGTGAGAGAAAATATATTAAATAATGTATCAAATCCATCCTCTCAGATAATATGAATGTATATCCATTCTTTCATCACAATGTGCTGTTTTCTATGGTGCTGAGCAACCATTATTTCTTGCTATTCTTCCTTTTCCAGTTTACAATTCCAGGGATACTCACAAACTAATGTGGTATTCATAACAGTTGGCTGTGGTGACTGTGGAACATTTTGAAATATTAAAAAATTTGTAATGTTTTAACATTTCTATACCTATTTTACCAGTCATCCAAGTATCACTGGACCATAACAGACACTCAGACATGTCCAATAAAAATTCATACCTTGTCTTTGATAATTTGCTAACTTCCAAGTCATATAAAAATCATACATTTATACTTTGTCCTTATGACAGTTACATACATCAAGATAAGAGAATAAAGCATATTTTACATTGCTTTACATTTGCATTATTTATAAAAATTAAATATTAGGGCATATGATAGATTGACCTCCAGTTTCACTTGTAACTTGAGCCCTAACCACACTTACACCCCAGCCTGACCACACTTGACCCAGCACTTTCCAAGCTACCAAAGTTAGGTGACTTGGTTTACTCATACCGACATTTCAAGAGGGAAAGTAAGTATTGTCCTTTAAAGCTAAACATATCTTTCTATGCACTCAGGAAATACTTTTAGTTGCCTTGGACTCTGGTGATGTTGTTTCCTTTCTAAAGATTTTCTTTTCTAGAAAAATCAGTCATTTTTATTTTCTGTCTCTTACAGAGTTTTGTTGCTGAAATTTTCATGCTGAAAGTTGCAATACACTATATGTGCAGAATAAATTCAGTTCTTGTGTAAAGAAAGGCTTAGGGAAATGATCACATTTCAAAGGTCACTCCTTACCATCCACAACACTTTGTATTAACTCCACCTATCATTAATTGGGACTCTAGAAATATTGTTTTATGAATTAGGTGCAGGAATAATCAAATCAAATGTCAAATTACATATTGCTGATATGTAATAGTTGCTAAGTCATGTCTGACTCTGCGATCCTATGCACTGTAGCTCATCAGGCTCTTCTGTCCATAGGGTAAATGGGTTGTCAGTTCCTTCTCAAGGGGATATTCCCAGCCCAGGGATAGAACCCGTATCTCCTGCTTGCCAGGTGGATTCTTTACCACTGAGCCACCTGGGAAGCCCCAAATCGCATATACATGTTTATAATAAGTTTACTTCAATAAATAAACCAAGTTAATGAGAAAGGAAGGAAGTAATAAAAAATGTTAACTCTACCTTTGGAGCAGATGGAGTGTCCAGGAAAAAATTTTCCACAATACTAAAAGCCATCTATTAGAGTGACTTGCCCAGAGCAAAGGGAATACAGTGATTGTTTTCAAGGGCAAAGGACAGAGATGGGACCCCAAGTTGAGGGAGAGTCCAACAGCTAAGGTGAGGTAGTCCATACCTCCTACTACTCCTTTTCATTTCACTAATGAGATGGTCAGACTTCAATGAGCCATCCAACAAGATGAGTCTCAACTGAGAGATTTCCCTAAGACACAGAGTTCCAGGCTAAGTGCCCCTTCTCTTCCTATAAGTCCAGAACTACTTGGACCTGTCATGCTGCTTGATTTTTGTTTTCAGTTACCTTTTAACTAATCTTGAGTTAAAGCCTCATGCCTATTCTTCCAATGAGTGAAGAACTCTTGAACAGCTCTTTGAAACCAACTTCAGTAAACTTTACTCTTAAAACCATAACTTCGAGAACGTCACCACTAGAGATTCTGTGTTTGTTCCCAATATGCTTTGGAAATTTAGGGTAAACCACTTGGATAATGGCATCTAAGCGTTAAAAGAAAATATAACATTTGGCTTTAAAAGTAGGCATGGTTCTTTCCAAAAGTGTTTCTTGAAACACAGTATGTTAATGAAATCACCAAGACTTGGTTTCTGGTGGACTTAGCAGCATTTGGTGTACTCATAACACCCAAGATTTTTCAAAGAAAGTTTAAAATTAATTGTATTTTAAGGAAAATTTGGCAGAAGTTTACATCTGCTGCTGCTGCTAAGTCGCTTCAGTCATGTCCGATTCTGTGCGACCCCATAGATGGCAGCCCACCAGGCTCCGCCGTCCCTGGGATTCTCCAGGCAAGAACACTGGAGTGGGTTGCCATTTCATTGGTGCTCCCTAAACCAGACTACTGACTTCCATCTTCTGTGTAATAGAGAATGCCGTCAGCTTTGCTTGGTTATTGTTTTCCATTTTTTATTTGTTCTTTTTTTTTTTTTTTTGGACTGAAAACCCCATTATAGAATTGCCAAGGTGAAAATTATCTTCAAATAAGATATGTGTTGCTGATATTTTCTCCATGAAACTGGAGTCATATATAATAAAGAAAATCAGTAATAATGTTACTTCCTCCTCTTCTGGGTTTCAATACTAAGCCTCTTATTTTCTCTGTGTTCTGTCTCCCTTCTTAAGCCATTTTGCACGTTCCTTAGCTTTCTGATTCTCAAGTATATATGTCTTCCTTGAGCATTAATTTATCCAACCCAAGCTATTTCATGGGCATTTCTATTTCTTTTTTTCCACCTTGGCTTGGTTCTCACTTCCAGGACTTTTCTACAAGGGTTCTCTGCTTTCTAATTTCTTTATGTTGATGAAAATTCATGTGGCTAATTTTAGTGTGGTTGTCACCAATACTGAGCCCTTTCTGCCAATTCTACCCCTTCCATTTCATGGCTCTTCACTCCTCCAATCAACGTGTTTTTACCCACAACTTGAATGTGGCTATCAAAGCTAATTAATCTGCTTGACTATTTGACTACCTAAAGCCTCTAGAATGGTTATTTTTCCCATTATCTATCCCAGACCATTCAAGATGTGGCAAACTAAGGTCCCTCAGCTAAAGGACACTGTGCATCTATATTTTTGTAACTTAAAAATCTTAAGCAAAATTCACTTAAAATTTTTTTTTGAAAACTGCATGTCTAAATTGACTTCATCAATATTCAAATTTTATCCCCTTTTTTCTTCTAAAGAGTTACCTTCACTTAAAAAAATCATGTTCATCTCGACGATTCCTTCTGATAGTTCCACCTGTAAATGAACCAAATGAGGACATTTCATTCTTCTTTAATCCTCTCATACATAGTTCCAGTCAACAAATCCTTGACCAATTTTTATTCAGTTTCTTCTTCACCCTGGGAATGGAAATGTCTTGTGTGGCTTTTTTACTTGGAATATTTACTTATGGTCCTAAAGTGGGGCCTTATCCCAGTTTATACGTTTTCCCACTCCATCCCCCTCCTCCCTTGCAAGCAGATTTTCTATGTGTCAGGGCTCCAGCCCCAACCAGTAGTACCACTCATCTGTGATTTCAAAACTCCAGCTCCTACCACTGAAGAAACCCAAAAGCCACCATGCTGGTACCTTGTCTCTTGGCAGCCTCTTCCATATATATTGGTATATGCATCTTATCTCTTCAGCTAGCTTGTAAATCCTGTTAGGAGAAGCACTGAGTCTATTTCCTTGATAGTCAAATCAAATGCCATACCTGGTGAGCAATAAAATCAATTTAGAGAGTTGTCACCAGCACTAGAAATAAATAATATATAAGCAAAGACAAAAATATCCCAGTGAACTTCTCATAGCAGGAGAGAAATGTTTGGGGGAAACGTTTCAGTGTGTGTACATACCCTGCACTACTGCATAAGGAAACAGTAGATGCTTGGCGTTTGGACATTTAAGTTACTGAAAGAGTTAAGGAAAGGTTTGGGAGAAGCCTGCCTGTGAAACTATGAGGATCTTCTCGTGGTTCTTGTTCTCTGGCCCATCAGTCTAAGAGTGGGGTCTAAGCATTTCCTAAGGTCGCTTGGCTTCAGGAGCCTGGTTGAGCACCCCCTTCTCTTGTTCAGAAGAATTTGGATTAACCACAGGCTCTCTGAGGGAACATATAGACGGATGTAAGCCTCAGGGTGAACATACCTATAACCTCTACTATGGCACCCTACTCCAGTACTCTTGCCTGGAAAATCCTATGGACGGAGGAGCCTGGTAGGCTGCAGTCGACGGGGTTGCTAAGAGTTGGACATGATTGAGTGACTTCACTTTCATCTTTCACTTTCATGCACTGGAGAAGGAAATGGCAACCCACTCCAGTGTTCTTACCTGGAGAATCCCAGGGACGGGGGAGCCTGGTGGGCTGGCGTCTATGGGGTCGCACAGAGTCAGACACGACTGAAGTGACTTAGCAGTAGCAGCAGCATGGATCTTCAGTCACCCAAATGGGAAGTTGACTATTATTGATATAAATGGCTAAGTTCCACAACCTCCCATTTATTTGAGCAAATGTTCATGGAGTACTTCTTCTGGGCCAGGATTATGTAGACTGAAGATAGAATTGAATCAAACACAGATTACCCCTTTGAAGACAACCTTATGATTTAATGCTATAGCTACATTAAACTATAGCCCATGGGCCAAATATGGCCTACAGCTTGTTTGTATAAATAGAGTGTTATTGGAAATCAGCTAGGCTCATTCATCTGTATTGTCTGCAGCTGCTTTTGTGCAGCTGCACAGAGTTCAGGAGTTGCACCAGAGACCACAGAGCCCACAATGCCTAAATATTTACTGGAAAATATCTTTGAAAAAGCTTGTCTAGGAAGACATCAAAATTTGTTTAAAACAGTATCTTTTTCTATGAGATTTCCATATAGAAAAGTGACAGATCCAGCAAATATAATACAATATTTTCCTTATTTTAATGATGAAACAATAAAGATCACTGGTCTGATGGTACTACCTTAAGAGAATTCAAGAAGTGGCTCTTTTAGAAAATTTGGTGAGAGCAAAACATTATGATCTCAATGTAATGACATCTCATGTTTTTCAGTCTTACACATCCATAATCACCCTGCCAAGAGCCTGGGTGTCTGATTGCAAAATCCCAATACTCTCACAAAAAATGACAAAGCTAAATGAGCTGAATATGAGCTCAGGAATAGCCAATGGCCTCCTATTAGCTGGGTGTGGCTCATCATCATTGTATGCTCGGCTCTAAAACTTTGAGCAGTGTTCATTTGAGAAATTAACTTAATTTCACATTAAAATCTAGGTCTCTTGATCCTCTTGAGAAATCACATGGCAGCAAGTGGACTGCAGTCTTGCATGACGACAGCCCACTGGAGCTGAAAAGTGGCTTCCGTCCTTGGACAAGGCATAGATGCTCCAGACCTTCCCATGCTCTGCTGCTCCCAAACATTTCCCTGATTCGAGATGAGAAGTCAATTGCTGTTTATAACTAGCTTCCTTTGTGATTTCCCTCAGTAAAGAAATTCTCCATAACTAATTTTTTTAATTGTTATAACAGGAAACTAAGGAGGTAGTATATTTAAAAAAAGTTGTCTCACATTTTAAATATGCAATCAGAAGGTAGGCAATCTGCAGACACTTGAAAGACTTCCGCTCTTCCCTAGTGGGTGTAGAAATGACAATTTAGGGCTAATATCTTACACCCATCACAAAAGTAGACTTGAAATTGTACCTTAAAGCAGTGATTTTCAAAAAGAAATGAGCTTGCCTCAGCTGTATTTAAGATAAACTATTACAGTTTGGAGAGAAAATATTAGAATTTACATGTATCTCCTTTTTAATTTATATTTTATATAATATATAAAGCGTCACACGTACACACACATCCGCATGTCTGGATAGATATTCCAGTTGACTTTAGTGGTTGAGGCATGTGATCAAACTAGCTTGGAGCCTTTAGTTTTAGGAACCCAGAAGGAATCCAAGACATTGCATCTAGACCTTCATTTTACACATAAAACATGTGAACCCCCCAGAGGTGGGATGATCTGGTCAGAGACATGAGCATGTAAGCAGGCGACTGAGGCCAGCTTTCTCCTGACTCCCATTCCTATACCCTTTCCTCGACTCCACCACTGACTGCTTCTTAACGGAGGCGTGCTTGAGGAAACGAGACCAGCGTAGTGATAAATAAATCCCCTGAAATAACTGGTAGGAAACTGTCAGACTTCTTCCTCCAGCGTAGCACAAATTTCAACCAGTGGTACCTAGAATAGTTTCTTTTTTGTGTGTGAAAAATGGCATCTGATCAACTTCTCCACTGCCAGTAGAGGCCGCCTGCCCTTGCGACATTCTCACTGGCCAGGTCTCATTGGCCAGCATCTGCCTTCTTTTCCTGTGGAAATAAAATATTAAGGGCAGGAGAAAGGACATATTTGGTAATGTTACGCTCCTCAGCTTCCTGCTCGGGGCTGTCTCAGCTGCGAAATGTCAAGGGAAAAAATATCCCTCCAACTTGGAATGAATTCCAGACAGACCCTGATGCCTGCAAATTTGTCAGAGGGAGCCAAGTCCAGGAAGGCAGAACATGAAGAAGGTTCATTATTCGGCTTCAAGAGACGCTCAAATAATCAGACACTCTGGTATTTATGATTTTTCCCATTTCAGATGGTCTGTAGTTCACATCGTTCCCCTCCCTTTACCGCTGATTCTGAGCTTCCTTTTAAATTAAACCTCAGCAGTTATAAAAAGACTCTCGCATCACTTGTAAGCCGCAGCACTACTGGGAGACACTGTTCCTACAAGGCTGTTTAGGGCTGGGGAAGGGCAGCCCTTTCTGAATACTAGTCTGGGGAGGGCAAGCCAGGAAGTCAGACTCACTTCACCTTGACCACGCCACAATCCTCATCTTCTTCTGACATCTCTGTCAAGATTCCTGCCATTCACAGCATTTGATATGATCATTTTTACTAAAAAGCAGTATTTCGTCCCATTGGCTTTTTCGTTTTAGCTTTTATTTTCATCACAGGGCATGGAACAACCAGAAAGTTTATCCGGACACTCCCACTTTGTGAATATACCATTAGGGATGAGTTTTAGAGGATCTTAGTCTTTTCTTGGCATTCAGCATGCTTTCTCTTGTAAAAACCATTGCCACATGCTGGCAAAAAGGTAAGGAAAGAGAACTTGTCATCCAAACCTCATTAAATAGCTACATACACATTTTTCCCTTTGACTTTTTGCCCTTCGTTTCTAAATACCATGGCGTCTGTTTGTACTTGGTTACCCTAAATCCTTATTTGGGTTCTCCAACAGGCACGAAGGCATCCAAACATCAGTTTTAGCAACCGGTGGAAGTGCCCGCATGAGGCATGGGTTGTTCAGTCTTGACCTGTGGTCTCCATGAATAAGGGTCTTCTTTTTTTCTTTTCCTAAACTGTCCAGCACCTCAACTCTGGTTTTGCTCCTCAACAGTTTAAGGTTTGTGCTACATCCATGGTGATCAACTGTTAGGTCATAAACATCAGATTGTGGCATCACCAAGTGAGTCAGTTGGGAGGAAGCTGGTCTGGAAATGCAGCTGAAAGTGTCTGTTGACAGATGGAGGCCTTCTTAATCATGGCCTGTGTGGGTGAAGGGAAAGCCTTGCCTGGCCCACCCCTGGCATTGATTCACAAACCTGGACGGCTCTAGAGGAGGCTGGGAAAGCCCATCCTCAGGGAATCCCACTTCTTCCTCCTCCAGTGCTCTCACAGGACACCCACACAACTAAAAGGAGGCGGGAAGTGAACAATGGAGCTCTTTCTGGTTTCCTTTTGAGAGTCAGCAAAGTAAACCAGCTTTCTTTCCCTTTTAAAAATCCTATAGGGTTCCTTTTTTTTTTTTTTAAACTTTAAACTTTTTATTTTATATTGCACTAGAGCCAATTAACAATGTTATGGTAGTTTCAGGTGAACAGAGAAAAGGTTCCTTCTTAAACAGCTTATATTGTTAGCATTGCATCCATTTTGGGTAAGATTACTGTTCTGTTACCTACCTGGTCATCATAAATGCCACTAATGGGCATCATAAGAGCTCACCTTTTCAGAAAGCAGAAAGTCGGACTAGACAATATCATTAGGCTTTTGTCCATCAATTTCCCCTATTTCTTTGAAGCACTGCATACACTAGAAAGATTTCCCTGTTGCCATATATTTTGAATATGAATTCTTGAACCTATAATTCATTTTAGAAGAATTCCCTCAATATTTCTAAATTTGGGGTTTCTGAGAGCACAGATCAGGATCCATTGTGCACCAGACTACTAGGAGACTGATCAGCAAGAGGAACAATGCCTTTCCCTGTGTTCACTATCAAGGACTGCTCAGTATTCCTGCCAGCCTGTAATGCTTTATCACCCAGTCATTTTAGACCTGAAAGAGAACATTCCATCAGGGGATCAGGTTCTATCATTTCATTGGAATGCAAAGTAAGACCACAGAAACTCTAGTACAAACAAATTTACCGTGGCTCAGATTAATAACAGATAGCACTTGAATGGTCTGCCCCAGTTGTGCTCCCTCTCTGCTAAGTCTTAAATAAATGAAAATTAGTTAAAAATTCTGCCAGTAAGCTCAGACCAGACATAAGGAAGAACTTCTGCATTAAGGATACAGAAGAAGTTGTGAAGTTTGCCTCCTGGGGAAAACCTTTAATAGCCTGGAAGAACATATTGGAATGATTACGATGTGGTTCTGACTGGAGATGGGGACAAGGTTCTATGATTTCCAAGGTTTTCTTCAAGACACAAGATTTTCAGAGTTGTTGAAAGGTGACTCCATGCATGACTCACGGCTATTAAGATTGTTATTCCTGATCAGGCTACTTTTACATAACAAAGTCAGATTCTCCCACTGGAAGATAACTAAGAAGTAGTAGTTCATTCCATCCCACTTGTTTCACTGTTGAGAAAACCTGGGTGCTGGGAAGTCACTGTTAGCCAGCAGAAGAGCTGGGCAGACCCTTGGGCTCCCTGTGCTGGGGTTCTTTCCTATACCATATTTTTATGAATCACATAAATCTAAGATTTTATAAGAATTTTGTTTATTTCATGAGTAGTACTGAGACAGAAATATGAGAATCTCTGGGAATTGGCATGGCTAAATATTATAGTTTAGAAGAATAGCTTAGGCAAAGTACAAAAGAGGAAATGCTATTTAGATGAGGTCATTTCTACTCACTAAAAAAATTAAAAAATTAAACCTAAGATGAACAACTTCTTTCACTTAGCCCAACATCAGAGCAACTCCCCAAACAAATCTGTTTCATATGTTTCTTCTCCTTACACTCAGGAATTTCTTTGATATCTAATCTCACATTTATTTTTTATCTTGGAGGGTAATTTGTCCATTTCACATAGAAATCTGGTTGAATTACTCCTCTTGTTTTTCTTTTTCCATGGAAGCTGTATTTGGAGGCCTTCCTCGTTCCCACTATCAATCAGAAATCATGCTTTACAGATTCATGTTCTTATGAATGACTCTAGGAACCAGCATTTTTAATACTAGTTAATGGGAATAAAAATAACTGCATTAAATCATAAAATGCTCACTTAAAACTGATATTAATATCTCATTTGTATTCTGGACTTTCTAGATTCTTTGTTCAGCATCTTTAGAAATCATATTTTCAGTGGACTCCCCATAATAGGCAATTTCTTAGTTGGTTTGATTTAAAGATAACTAAAAGCCATTCTTATCCCAAATAGTTTTTCTGTTGATCAGTCAGCAACTGAAATCCCAATTGTTGTATTCCATTGTTCAGGTTAAGACATCATCTCCAAAAAACTGGCAGTGTCAAAATATAATCCATTATTATCCATAATACCTTAGCTTTATATCCTGGATGTCACTATGGGACAAAGAACAGTAACATGAATTACATTTTCATAGTAACTATAAATGGCCTAGATTATGTGAGAAAGGAAGCCCAAGTTGGGCAGTAGCCATGGAAGACTAGGTGAGAATCCTTACAAGTTGTAAATTAGGATAAGAGAGAGTGCCAAAAAACCATCATCAGTCTCTTTACCCAGTTGAGGAGGGGGCTGTGTCTATATTCCATGTATCTCAACATCCTTAGTATGTTTATTTACTTGTGTTGCAAAGGTCTGCATTGCCATTAATCAATTTGAATCTTCAGATTGAGTCAGAAGTATAAGTTACAAAGCATTTAGTGATAGTTTGGAATATATATGTTTGTATTCCATTGTTCTGGAATATATATGCATTAGAGTAATTAAACATTTTAAAGGGCAAAACAAGAAAGCTAATAATCAAATTTTACAGTGGTTTACATGGATTAAGGGAAACAGGCAAGAGGTAGAAAGTAAAAGAAAAGGGAATTTAGGTCATTCTTTGGGTTAAGGAAAAACAAGTTCAGGGAATGAGAGGTATGGCAAGACTAATACAAACTAGAAATACACTTTCATTCCAGAGATGATCTCCTGGAAAGTAAGTCCCAACTCAGCTCAGTCAACAGACCATCATGGCCTTGCTTTCACTGCTGTTCTCTTCAGATAAAACAACAAAATGCACTTTATATCAGCACTTTTATTCTTGTGTTTATGTGTGTGTGTGTTACAGTTGATTTTGGAAGATGCAGATAAATCCTGAACTATGTCAGTCAGTCAGTTCAGTCTGTCAGTCATGTCCAACTCTTTGCGACCCCATCGACTGCAGCATGCCAGGGTTCCCTGTCCATCACCAATTCTTGGAGCTTTGTCAAACTTGTGTCCATCTAGTCAGTGATACCATCCAACCATCTCATCCTCTGTCATCCGCTTCTCCTGCCTTCAATATTTCCCAGCACCTGGATCTTTTCCAATGAGTCATTTGTTCATATTAGGTGGCCAACATATTAGAGTTTCAGCTTCAGCATCAGTCATTCCAATGAATATTCAGGACTGATTTCCTTTAGCATTGACTGGTTGGATCTCCTTGCAGTACAAGGGACTCTCAAGACTCTTCTCCAACATCATACTTCAAAAATATCAATTCTTTGGCACTCAGCTTTCTTTATGGTCCAATTCTCACATCCATACATGACTACTGGAAAAACCATAGCTTTGGCTAGATGGACCTTTGTTGGCAAAATAATGTCTCTGCTTTTTAATATGCTGTCTAGGTTTATCATAACTTTCCTTCCAAGGAGAATGTGTCTCTTAATTTCATGGCTGCAGTCATCAACGGCAGTGATTTTGGAGCCCAAAAATATAAAGTCTGTCACTGTTTCCACAGTCTCCCCATCTATTTGCCGTGAAGTGATGGGACAGGATGCCATGATCTTGGTTTTTTGAATGTTGAGTTTTAAGCCAGCTTTTTCACTCTCCTGTTTCATTTTCATCAAGAGGCTCCTTAGTTTCTCCTCACTTCCTGCCATAATGGTGGTGTCATCTGCATATCTGACGTTATTGATATTTCTCCCAGCAATCTTGATTCCAGCTTTGCTTCATCCAGCCTGGCATTTTGCGTAATGTACTCTGCATATATGTTAAATAAGCAAGGTGACAATATACAGCCTTGATGTAATCCTTTCCCAATTTGGAGCCAGTCTGTTGTTCCATGTCCACTTCTAACTGTTGCTTCTTGACTTGCATACAGCTTTCTTAGGAGGCAGGTCAGGTGGTCTGGTATTCCCATCTCCTTCAGAATTTTCCACAGTTTATTGTGATCCACACAGTCAAAGACTTTGGGATAGTCAATAAGGCAGAAATAGATGTTTTTCTGGAACTCTCTTGCTTTTTTGATGATCCAGTAGATGTTGGCAATTTGATCTTTGGTTCCTCTGCCTTTTCTAAATCCACCTTGAACATATGGGACTTCACAGTTCATGTACTGTTGAAGCCTTGCTTGAAGAATTTTGAACATTACTTTGCTAGCATGTGCTGCTGCTAAGTCGCTTCAGTTGTGTCCGACTCTGTGCGACCCCATAGACGGCAGCCCACCAGGCTCTGCCATCCCTGGGATTCTCAAGGCAAGAACACTGGAGTGGGTTGCCATTTCCTTTTCCAATGCATGAAAGTGAAAAGGGAAAGTGAAGTTGCTCAGTTGTGTCTGACTCTTCGTGACCCCATGGACTGCAGGCTACCAGGCTCTTCTGCCTGATGAGTGCAATTGTGTGGTAGTTTGAACATTTCTTGGCATTGCCTTTCTTTGGGATTGGAATGAAAACTGATCTTTTCCAGTCCTGTGGCCACTACTGAGTTTTCCACATTTGCTGGGATATTGAGTTCAGCACTTTCACAGGATCATCTTTAGGATTTGAAATAGCTCAGCTGGAATTCCATCACCACCACTAGCTTTGTTTGTAGTGATGTTCCTAAGGTCCACTTGACTTCACATTCCAGGATGTCTGGCTCTAGGTAAGTGATCACACCATCATGGTTATCTGGGTAATGAAGATCTTTTTTGTATAGTTCTTCTGTGTATTCTTCCTTGCCACGTCTTCTTAATATCTTCTGCTTATGTTATGTCCATACCATTTCTGTTCTTTATTATGCCCATCCACATGAAATGTTCCCTTGGTATCTCTAATTTTCTTGAAGAGATCTCTAGTCTTTCCCATTCTGTTGTTTTCCTCTATTTCTTTGCATTGATCACTGAGGAAGGCTTTCTTATTTCTCTCTGCTATTCTTTGAAACTCTGTATCCAGATGGATAAATCTTTCTTTTTCTCCTTTGCCTTTCACTTCTCTTCTTTCCTCAGCTATTTTTAAGGGCTCCTCAGACAACCATTTTGCCTTTTTGCATTTCTTTTTCTTGGGGATGGTCTTGATCACTGCCTCCTGTACATTGCCATGAACCTCTGTCCATAGTTCATCAGACACTCTGTCTATCAGATCTAATCCCTTGAATCTATTTGTCCCTTTCACTGTATAATCGTTAAGGGATTTGATCTAAGTCATGCCTGAATGGTCTAGTGGTTTTCTCCACTTACTTCAGTTTAAGTCTGAATTTGGCAATAAAGAGTTGGCACAGTCAGCTCCCAGTCTTGTTTTTGCTAACTGTATAGAACTTCTCTCCTCAGCTGCAAAGAATATAGTCAATCTGATTTCGGTATTGACCATCTGGTGATATCCATGTGTAGAATCATCTCTTGTGTTATTGGAAGAGGGTGTTTGCTATGACCAGTGTGTTCTCTTGGCAAAAGTCTGTTAGCCTTTGCCCTGCTTCATTTTGTACTCCAAGGCCAAACTTTCCCATTACACCAAGTATTTCTTGACTTCCTACTTTTGTATTCTAGTCCCCTATGATAAAAAGAACTCTTGCCTGGACAATCCCATGGACGGCGGAGCCTGGTGGGCTGCAGTCCATGCGGTCGCTAAGAGTTGCACAGTGACTGAGCTACTTCCCTTTCACTTTTCACTTTCCTGCATTGGAGAAGGAAATGGCAACCCACTCCAGTGTTCTTGCCTGGAGAATCCCAGGGATGGGGGAGCCTGGTGGGCTGCCGTCTATGGAGTCACACAGAGTTGGACACGACTGAAGCGACTTAGCAGCAGCAGCAGCAGCATGATAAAAAGAACATCTCTTTTTGATGTTAGTTCTAGAAGGTCTTGTAGGTCTTCACAGAACTGTTCAACTTTAGCTTCTTCAGCAGTAGTGGCTGGGGCATGGACTTGGATTACTGTGAAATTAAATGGTCTGCCTTGGAAACACCTGAAATATGTACTATATTACTAACATTCACTTGATGAAAATGATCATTGACACCTAAAATTGGCTATTTATATCCAGCAGATCATTGGAAGTCTAGTGATATACAAACACTTTTTTCCAGAAATGGAATCTGGAAGGTAGCAGATAAGGCTTCTTTCTAGGCACTGAAATTCTTCTAAAGGTTTGATTTTGAAAATTGGTTAAAGTCTGGCAATTTTACTGTGGAGTGGAGACAAAACCAGAGTGGTAGGTTGGTGGAACTGAAAATGAAACTATTACTTCTTGCCTTTCTCCATGGGAGGTTGGATGCTACCTAGATAGGTCATCAGGAAAAATAGTAACAAGAGTCTAAACAGTTAAATTTTAATTTTAATTATTGAGTTTGTACAGGAAGAGCTTTAATGATTTGTTTTGAAATAAAAATTTGAACCCATGCAAGTTATATCCACTGAAGAAATATATTTACATTGCTTGTGTATTAGTAGTTCACTCTCGACATATTCTGTATCTATTATATATATACACACACACACCTATGTATATATACACATATATCTATCTATCAAGAGATTGATTGGTTTTAAGGAATTGGCTCACACATGATTATAGAACCTCAGTAAGTCTTAAATTTGCAGGGTAGGCCAGCAAGCTGGAGACCCAAGGAAGAGTCATAGTTCCAGTCCAAAGGCAGTCTGCTGGTAGAATTACTTATTTAGGAAGGTCGGTCTTTTACTACGAAGACCTTCAACTGATTAGATGGGCCCCATCCACATTATGGAGGCTAATTTGGTTCACTCAAAGTCTGCTTTTTAAAAAGTTAATCTCATTTTTAAAATACTTTCACAGATACAGCTGGATTGATGTTTGCCCACTTATCTGGGTACCATGGGCTAGTCAAGTTGACACACAAAATTAACTGTCTCATAAGGACTAAGGCACAGTTCTATGGTATTGTATTGTGCTCAGTTGTTACTGACTCTTTGTGACCCTTTGGACTGTAACCAGCCAGGCTCCTCTGTCCATGGGATTTTCCAGGCGAGAATACTGGAGTGGGTTGCCATTTCCTCCTCCAGGGGACCTTCCTGACCGAGGGATCAAACTTCCATCTCCTGTGTCTCCTGCAATGAAGGCAGATTTTTTACCTGCTGAGCCATCAGGGAATCCCAAGGCATAGTTCTCGGAACTATGGAATTAATTATTATATCATGGAGCCTACATCCTCACGGTTTTTAGAGTTTGAGACATGTTGCCACAGTCTTTTCAAAAAAAGAATACCCAAAGTTAAATCAGTTGAAATTATTCTTATTCTCACCCTCTGGTGGTAGTGATGATAATGATGGTGATTTTGCATCTTCCTGGGACTATCCAAACCTTATGCAGACTAGTCATTGTAGAGGTAGGTTTGTTGAACAGGATGGCAATACTAGTATCATAGAATCTTTCTGAAGTGTAAAGCTTCCATTTTTTTATCTTACTTAGATTGGAGAAGTAGAGTCGATGATCAAATAACACTTTTCCTGATACTATTAGAAAATTATGCAGGACATCTCTTTGAGAAGAATAAGACTGTGAGACCCATGATAAAAAATAGTGGACCTGCTGTGATATCGAAGACATACAGGAGATTTTATGACTCGCAGTGTGTTCACCTGTAAGGGAAATGTCTGAGAGCCTGAAGTATATATTACACACAGTTTGGCTGCAGTTAGAGGAAAATCTTGGATTGCCTGAACCTTGTAACTTTTATCAAACAAAGAATATATTGTCCCATTTCTTCCCATATCCATTGGTGAAGCACAGAAACTTACCATTTATTTTTCACTTTATTATTATTTTATTATTTTATTTATTTCTTTATTTGCCTACAGTTTTTTTTTTTTTTCCACTTCATCACACATTTCAAGTGCTAAATGAAATCACTCCTTATCCTCAGGAGAAAATGAAAGAAATGACAGTCGTGGAATCTTCCTCTGGATACGGGAGTAAAAATAACGCTCAAAATAAATAGTGGCCACACACAGGTCGCTTCTTCATGAGGCCACTTGGTGACTTCACAAGATAGGCCCTTCCCCACCCATCTGGGATGTGCCCGACCCGGCTGCCATCCACTTTAGGGGCCTATAATTACAGTATGAAGATGGAGGTGCACCTATGAAAGCAAACTTTGTCCCAAGCTTTTCCAAAGACATACTCTACTTTTCCAAACTTTTTCAATGGAGGGGGCATATTAGAAACAGTCATAGGGTGCCTCTGGAAAGCTCCATGGAAGGCCTGGTAACATTGTTTCCTCTGGGATGGGAAGCTGGGAACTCTGGGTAAAGGCAGGGCAGAGGTTTGCTTCTCAATGTACACTTTGTGTTGTTGAAAATCCAAAAATTTACCATGTACAAAATTACCTCCTTATAATTAGCTACCTACCTAACTGTAATTAGCTAACTAAATTAAAAAAAAAAAACATAATACAAAAAGAAAAGTTAAATAACTGGAAACACTTGGATCTTACTCTATTACTATTTAGCTCAGTTTAACTCTTAGATCATTTATTTCCTCTTTTTTTTTTTTTTTTTTTTGGTCAGAGAGACTCTGCACCTAAGTAACACTGACCTCCTTGTTCTTTTTCAAACGTACCAGGCACATTCGTGCTTCTGATTCTTAGCAAAAACAATTTCCAATGCCTGGAAATATCTTATCATTATCAGTATGGCTCACTCATTACCCACTTTGTCTTGACTCAAATATCAGATTTTCAGTAGGACCTTCCCTGACCACCTTATTTTAAAATTGCAAGCTTAAACCCCAGAATTCCCCCATGCACTTTATTTTTCATAGTAACTATTTCTCTTAAAGTACTGTATAATATATTTAACATCTTTATTGTATATACCCCAACAGTAGAACTAAATTTCATGAGGCCTGGGATTTCTCTGTTTTGTTATTGCTTTCCCCCAGCATCTAAATACTGGCTGGCAATTATAGATTGTCAGGAAATAATGGCCAAACAAATGGGACAGGGAATGAATGAGTTTGCTTTTTAGTTTGCTACTCTTGATTGAATATTAAGTGATTTGAGACTTGTTTTGAATTCTATTAATGTTTACTGCTAAATTTTTTTAAAACATTTTTTGATGTATACTTTGAAAATAAAAAATAACTCTCTTATTATAAGGGAAAATGTAATTTTTCTTCTATCATTTCACAACTCTTTTGCCTAGCCATTATCCTCATTTTTATGAACAATACTTTACAATCTAGATTATTGTCATTAAGATACTATACTTTTGTTCATAGAATTTTAACTTCTGAGAATATTTTAGACATAATCATTCTGTTCTGAACAAATTTATCATAATTATTTAGAGTTACCTATGATTACAAACTTTCAACACTCATTACCTCAAATAAATTGAATCAACTAGAGTAGTTAACTAGTTACTTCAACCAGGAGAAGACTTAACATAGGGAATTAAGCACTGAAAAAAATTGATTGAAGAAGCAAGGGTCAGAGCAAGTCTCTGTGAGCTTTGGGGAACCCAGAGAGTTTCAAGTTATGAAACACCATCCCATTTTCCCCAGTCTCAGCAGCTGCTGGCAGCACCGAGGCAAGCCACATGCAGATTTCCCAGACGCTACCGTGAAACCCCATATCTTCGGGCTGCTCCAGTCCCCATCTCAGCCACTTCTGCTACAGAAACAGTAATAGCTCTACTTCTCCCCTTTCTGTGGAATTAATATTTCCCAACATGCTCTGAGATATAAATGGACAAAGATTTACCCTTATCCATCTACAGAGGTCCCTTGATATACAGATTTCTATAAGCCTTGCACCTAAAAGAAACAGAAAGGGAAGGAATACTGAATTCTTCATCAAAATTTCATCCTGATATTTCTTAAGCCCATTATAATTTTTAAACTTTTGAGCTGATGGTGTTTGCTAGTTTATGAAGGCCATTGCTGCTAAGTTCTACTCATGGGCACATTCTGTAGGTAAACCTCATTGATCAACAAACAAGTTCTTCTCATGTTCTTTGATAAACATGACATGAATGCCAGACCCTATATATCTTCTTCCAAGACAGGAAAGTGAAGGTGGGAAATCACAAAGGAACTGTACATACTCCACACAGTATGCCTATACAAGAGTTTATTAAAACTAGCAAATATTAGATATCGGTAATTGCCCATTATTTGCTTATAAAGTCTTTCTCTATCAATGCTACCTTATCTGGAAGATGAGCATATAGTAGCACTCATTTCAGAGGACTGAAGAGCTTAATGAGATTAGAGAGAGACAAATAGACGGAGAGAAAGAGACAGCAAGAGAAGGAGATAGTCCTAGAAACAGTGCTTGGCCTTTTATAAGTGCATAATAAAAGATAGCTCCTTTCATTCTCACCACCATCATCCTTATCATCATCTTAACTCTTTCCCAGGAAAAATTGACAGGTTGATATCATGGATTGATGTGCTGGGCTTAATTCTTCATTCCTCACTGCATCTTTTGCCATGATCTCTTCATGAGCTAAATGTGGTTCTCCCTTGGTTGAATTTGGACTTGACCATGTGACTTGTTTTGGTCATAGCATATGAGCAGAAGCAACAATCTGCCAGCTTTAGGCCTAGGCATTAAGAGCCCCATATTTCCACTTGTTCCCTTGCATTTCTGCCATTGCTTGAGGAGAATTTCCTCCCACATTGTTCCTGCCAACTTCAACCTGAGCCCCAGAATGAATACACTGGGGCCAGAGCTGCATTGGTCAATGCACAGAACTGCAGTAAGAAACAAAGCCATCCAGCCAAGCCTAAGCTAGATTATCTGAGCCCCATCCCACCTACAGAGGGGTAAGCAATAATACGTGATTGCTGTTGAAAGTCCCTGAGTTTGGAGAGGGTTAGTTATCCAGCAATAGCGAATTAATATGCTTCATTTCATTTGTACCTACACAGATGACCCAACAAAGACAGAGTCAAATGATGACACCTGCTCCCTGACTGAATCATATTGCATGTTTTGCCCAAATGTTGGCTTGGCTCCCTGTGAACATCACCCAGAGGAGTGCTGTGGAGACTGAGTGAATGCAGGGAGAGGGAAGAATTGGTGCCAACTTCTGCCTTCTGTGTTTTTGCCACCTTCAATTCTTTGCCAGCTGGTACAGCTGTACCCTTTGCCCAAACAATATGATATCCTGGGCATTAGCCTAAATGGTACCACACATGCAAAGAGCCACAGCTGCTATTTGTGCTTCTTGCTGTTCTTGGCTCTGCTGCAGTGCCTGGGGTGGCATAGATTTCTACACACACCATGCAGCTTTCCAAGATTCATAGATAGAGGTCTGATCAATGCAACCGCTAATCATGTTGACTGTATATTTGGAAAATAAGCCAGGATCATGTTTGAATAGTTCAATATTCTTTTCTCAAAGTGAAACTCATGCAAACCAATTACATAAACAGAAGATATAAGATCAAATAGATTGTCCTTCCAAGAAAAAATTAAAACCTTACCTATTTTGTTAATACGTTTTTATGTTTTTAAAAGGAGGAAATATTTATTCTTTGCTTTGCATAATAATATTTGTAGCATTTATGTAGATAAATACCATGAGTTAGTCATTCAATAAATCAAATTTATAATTAGTTTCTGTATAGTAAAAGGGTAATTTCTTCTGCATGTGCTGCTTGGAATAATTGAAAACCATTACTGATTAGTACATGTGGCTAGTGAATGTCATCCATCTTAAAAATTTCTGAGCTTGTTTTAAAATCTAAAAATAAGAGAATATGAATGAATGTGTGTCCAATTGATTGTCCATGTGGTGGTGGTGGTTTAGTCACTAAGTCATGCCCAATTCTTGCAGCCCCATAAACTGTAGCCCACCAAGCTCTTCTGTCCAAGGGATTCTCCAGGCAAGAATACTGGAAGCGGTTGCCATTTCCTTCTCAAGGGAATCTTCTCAACCCAGGGATCCAATCCATGCCCCCTATGTTGCAGGCAGATTCTTTACTGCTGAGCTACCAGGAAAGTCCCTTATAGTCCATAGAATATATCTATTTCTAGCCTGTTGAAAACTTTATCAAAAGTGGGTTCTTTATTATTGACAACATTTGTAAGTACTATGGAGATGAGAGAAGGCATAAATAGAGGAAAAAAAGAAATTTCATAGATATTCAAATTGTATAATTTAACAGGGTAAAACATAGACAACTTTCAGAATTCTGTCAATGAAAATATAGGCAAATAAATATATAACATAGTTGCTTTCAACACTGGTTGCAAATTAAACACTTGGGGAGGTTTTTAAAACTATCAATGCCAAGTCCCACACAAAACTTTCAAATTTAGTTGGTCCTGGGTGGGACCAAGGAATCAGTCCTTTATGGAAGCTCCCCACATGATTCTAATGTGTAGGGTTAGCCTCATTATTATATGGTATTTTAAACTGTCTTCATTCCAAGGGGATGCTAAAGTAGGTACAAGGACTAATTTCAGACTTCTTTAGAGGATTTGAAGGCTTCCCTTGTGGTTCAGTCGGTAAAGCATCTGTCTGCAATGCAGGAGACCCGGGTTCAATTCCTGGGTCAGGAAATTCCCATGGAGAAGGAAATGGCAACCCATTCCAGTATTCTTGCCTGGAGAATCCCGTGGGATACAGTCCATGGGATTGCAAGAGTCAGACATGACTTAGCACTATTTTTCTTTAGAGAATTTGAGCTTATAAGAAGAGTTTTAAAGGAAAGAGCATGGATTGACAAGTGTTTTTCTTTTAACATCAGTTCTTTGATTTGGGTTTTCTCAAATGGCGTCTCTGTTTTGTGGGCTTCCCTGGTAGCTCAGATGGTAAAGAATCTGCCTACAATGCAGGAGACCGGGTTCAATCCCTGGATCAGGAAGATTCCCTGGAGAAGGAAATGGCAACCCACTCCAGTAGTCTTGTCTGGAGAAGTCCATGGACAGAGGAGCCTGATGAGCTACTGTCCACAGGGTCACAAAAAGTCGGACACAACTAAGTTTTACCATTTCAACCAGGTTTCCTGGTGGCCCAGTGGTAAAGAATCCTCCTGCCAATGCAGAAGATGCAGGTTCGATCCTTGGCTTGGGAGGATCCACTGGAGAAGGTAATGGCAACCCACTTCAGTATTCTTGCCTGAGAAATCTCATAAACAGAGGAGCCTGGTGGTCACAAGAGTTGGGTATGACTGAACAGAAACAACTAAACAACAAACCATTTCAACTAACAAAGCTTTACATTTTTAACCGGCAAAAATTAATTTGAGAGATAATCATCTTTGACTTTTCGTTTCCTCTATCCATATTTTTACCTGACATCAGTCTCAACTTCATTTTTGGTAGAACTATGTCTTTAGTCAGCGATGTGCTGGAGGAGCTCATAGAGGCCTGCAAAAGTCAATTGTGCGTGTGTCTTTCTAGCCCTATGTTCAGGAATGTCAGGCTAGTAGACTGAAACTAGCCATGGTGAAGTGTTTACACCACAGACATTGGCAGATGCTAAAAATCAGATACTCTCTCATCCCCAAAATGATTAGTAAACATTAGATAGCATCTAACTAACTCCACTGGAAGAGATTTAAGGCACCTAAATTAATTTTTTGGTTCTTCACACCAACTATCTTCAAATTGTGTCTTAATGTTGGAGTACCTATTAATCTAGGGAAAATTGAACTTGCATTTTCAAGAATGCCTTTCTGTCTTTTTATTTCCTCTTGAATCTCCCTTCTCATTTTACCCTTACCACCCAAAACAGACATTCCCACATATTCGATGCTGAGAAGAGATTGATTTGTGTTAGCTTAAGAATCATTTTGTTTTCTCATGCCTGTCTTCATACCATCCCATCCCACAGTTTTTAGTTTTTCATTTAAGCTGCACAGCAGTGCTTTTTTGTTTGATGAGAAAAGATAACCAAGAAAATAAATTAGGAGTCTTATGATTGACCTTATTTTTCTGTTATTCAAGGAAACCCAAAATGAAGCAAAATAACCAAATTTTGCCAAGGAAAACATTTTCAACCATTTCAATTACTGTTTTAATTGGCTGGATCCAGCTACCAGATTATCCTCTAATCTCTGCAAGAATGTTATTTGGGAAAACTTGAAATATGCCCTGCATGGAAGCCACATTCATCCCTTCAGCATATTCTAGTTGAAATAACTTTCTCTCAGCATATTGGAACAATATTAGAGTAAAACAGACAGTTCCTGAAAGAATATAATCCATAGATCATATAAAAGCCGAATTCACTCTTAGGATATTATTGAGAAGTCTGAAAAATGCTGTATGCCTGAATCCAAGATAATGAAAACTGATGCTATTGAGATGTTTGTAAAATAAATGACTCTAAGTAATGTGAAGACATGTGTGTGTGTGTGCATGATTGTGCGTGACTCTGTGTGTATTAAGCAACACAACAGAAGGAGGATAACGGTTGAAATTATTTGAATGGTTTCATGAAAGCATCTTGGGATGTGGGTTTTATGAAGATTACACCCAGAAATAGCCCCAGCTGCTTATCAGACTTGTGGGTTTAGAGACAGGAAAAGGCTTTTCTCATTTGTTTGTTTGTTTGAACTGAGTCTTGAAAAGATTGCTATTAAGATGAGTGTATGACATCTTCAGGTTGCCATTTTCAGTATGTTCTCATTCAAGTGGGAAAAGAACTACCGTGCACATTATTTTTAAATAGTTATGTGTAGTCAGTTTCCACAAATAGACTTCAGAAAAGGCGCAAAATAATATGGTGGCTATGATAACCAGTTGGGTTTGTACCCTTAACTAGTCTCTTCAATAAATTTGGGTTGTCTGGCACTATTTTGAAATTATAAAATTCAAACAAAATAAAAGGCTGCTAACATCTGTTTCATATGTTAGGACAAGGCCACCAAGAAGGAGCATGGCATTAAAAATCCATGAGGATGTATTCAGGGATGACCTCTGCAATACACATTAGACATCCTTCATAGCCTCACTGCTTACAGTATGGGCACCAGAGCAGCAGCAGAAACTTCTGAGAGCTTGCTACCAGTGCATAATCTCAGGCCCCATTCAGACAACTGGATCAAAATCTGCATTTGAACAAGATTGTCTGATGACTTACACAGGCATTAAGATTTGAGGAGCACAGGTTTAAATTATCTCATTTATCTAAGAATGGAAGCAAGTGGGTATATCTGTTTAGTGTCTCTATCAAAAATACTGTGAATGTCACAGTGTTTGCTGGAGTATTTATCAGTAGATCTAAAAATAGGTTAGAACTGGATCTTTTATATGGTGTTTCAGCAGTTAGTTAAAATACCATCCATTCATTCCTTCAAAGTTTCCATTGCTAAGATTATTAGACCCATTTATGTACTTCAGGATCTCAAGGACTGTACAATTGTAGCCGGGAATTTTGCTAGGCTGCTTGGAGTAATGTCTTCTTTGAGAATCTACTGTGTGGTGTCATAAAGATGTGGAGAGATGTCTTCATACTTAAGGTGATTAAACCAAGTTCCTTCGTTTCCTCTCTTTCTGTCTGTTTGTTCCTCTCTCTCTTTACCTTCTTCCTCCAACCCTCACCATTCTTCATGTCCAAGCCAAAAAACTCACAAGCAAAATATAACAAGCCAAAATTATGTTTAGCCAGAAGAATCTCAGGAGCCCCAAAGCCTACAGGTCTTCAGGGACCATCAAGCATTTCTTCCCTTCCTGGTTAGTGACTCATTTATTTCTACAACCAACAGGTTCTCTCAACTTTTCACCAGCAATTTTGATGCTCAGGTCTGAGAGGAACTGGCTAAGAAACCATATGTGGTATTTTCACCTTAAGCTGAATCAATTCCAATTGCCTCACTCTTTGTGGCTGTAGTTGTTTCACACCATTATCAAACCTGAGTGGACTTCTATTATCTCCTGTATCTCTTGACTTCTTCTTCTCCATCTCACACAGAGATTTTTCTGTAAAGAGTAAGTGGAGGTGGCAGTGAGACCATTATTTTTACAACAGTGCCTGAACATTTTAGCAACTAGAATTGCATTGCCAGCCCAATACTACTATCCTTAGAATCCACATGCTGCCCAAGAACAGGTTGGTGTATTCTTTGAGAGTGGCACTTTCCAACTTCCTGTTCTGGCTCTAAGTTGAATGGATAGATTGCCATACAATAATTTGGTTTGAATAAGTCTTAGAGTACTGAGTTTGTGAATGAGTTAGTTTTTATAATATCAATTAGAACACTTTCAAGTTCAGTCTTGTGGTAGTGTCTCTCATTTGCTTGCATTTTGATAAGCTTTGCAGGGGAGAATAGAATAGCAGGATGCCGTTCTGAAATTACCCATCACCAGCGTCCTCTGACCACAAGTGAGAGAGACTGCTACTGATAGACTATTCACAGTTGCAGAGATTCTGAATCATTGAAGCACTTGACAAAAGAGAGTTCGTGGATCAAGTGAAAATCCACATATACCCAGGAGAGTATCCCAAGCTTGTAAATGTTGTTGTGTAAGTGTAGCACTGAGAAGAAGAGTGTGTGAGCCACTGTTTTGGAGTTAAAAAAAAAAAAAGCACAGAAGAATTCAGTTTCAGCCTAAAATGGCTTATTTAGCCACTGGCCATCAGAAATGTAGACAGCATCACATTTCCCTTTGACCTAGATTGACAGGATGTACCAAATTCCTTTATTCAAATGAAATTTAAATGGAGCTTTCAGTAGAATTCCCAAAGTGTCAAAACATGTTTTACCAAAGTTAAATTTCTTGGCAGGATAAAGGATTTATTTTTGAGCCATCAAAACTGCTGAAGAGGAAACCCATGTTTGTTATACACCCCCATACTATGTGATCATTGAGTAAAGAGGAAGTGGGGAGATCTTCAAATAAGATGAGAAGATTTAAAATGCAAGCACTGTGTGCTTACTGTTGCTTAGAGTGGACCCTTTTGGCCCCTCCATGTATGTGCAAAATGAAATTGGATGTGGTTAGTCATGTGGTTTTTAGCTAAATTAGATTGTCCATGGGAATCAGTTCCTTTGGTCTATAACTGAGGCCTTAAATACCATTTTATAAACACTGAAAAAGAAGTCTCTTTCCAGATAAATGTTAAAGCTGGAATTTGGGGATACCAATTAATACTTTACATTTATATAGGTGTAATAGATTTCATCCTTTGAATACATACTGCCTCACAACTGACATGGTATTCACTACGGGAAAATTAAAGAAAGATTCACATGTAGTGAGAGTAGTATTCTTACAGCAGGAAATAATTATGGTCAGCAATGTGGCAGTAAAGTCACCCCAAGTTAGCTGACTACAGTGGATTAACTTCACATCTGGCTGGTAGAGACTATCCAAAAATGATTCTGGGAATGCAGGGAAGCCTTTAACAGGACTGTGGCTTTGTTCTGTCTTTGTGAGCATCAGCTGACAGGCCTTCATCAATACATTCATTATGACATCATTATGTGGATGAACAATTTGTGGGCCAAGAAGATCTGAGAATCCCTGGGGCGAAGGGAAATTCCACAGACATCCATGGTCTTGGATGCTCAGTGAATAAACTATGGTTTTTCAGCAGTTCCTTGGGTCTGAGAAATAGTTGGTCATGACCCAAGCCTACACCCTTCAGCCTGAGCTTTCTCAGGGAGGGTTGGATACATCTGCAATACCCACACTGGCCCCACATGCCCCTATTAACTTAGAGCAAATGAGATTAGTATTGCAGAAGATATTCTTGAATTAAACTCTTTAAAGGAGAGTGTTTGTGTAAGGTGCCAGAAGGCTAACACACCAATGCCCCATTTCAGTATTGCCAGTTAACACCCTGGCGTAACACTGGAGTGCATGACGCATGAATCCAATCTTGCTCTGAAAAACAATAGTAAATTTCAAAAATTCTTATGCCTGAATGCATAAACCTTCATGATTGCAATATTTTAAGCATTGTATAGAAAGATGCACTTTCATCTTAGTAGTGGCTCCTGGTAAAGAATCTGTCTGCCAATAAAGGAGATGCAGGTTTGATCCCTGGTTGGGAAGATGCTCTGGAGGAGAAACTGGCATCCCACCCCAGTATTCTTGCCTGGGAAATCCCGTGGACAGAGGAGCCTGGCAGGTTACAGCCCACGGGGTTGCGAAGATCAGATATGACTGAACAAATAAGCATATGAGAGCGCGTGCACACACAGACACACACACACATATATATATCAGTTCAGTTCAGTTCAGTTGCTTAGTTGTGTCTGACTGTTTGCAACCCCATGGACTGCAGCACACCAGGCCTCCCTGTCTATCACCAACTCCCAGAGTTTACTCAAACTCATGTTCATTGCATCGGTGATGCCACCCAACCATCTCATCCCCTGTCAACCCCTTCTCCTCCCACCTTTAATCTTTCTCAGCATCAGGCCCTTTTCAAATGAGTCAGCTCTTCACATCAGGTGACCAAAGTATTGGAGGTTCACCTTCAACATCAGTCCTTCCAATGAATATTCAGGACTTATTTCCTTCAGGATGGACTGGTTTGATCTCCTTGCAGTCCAAGAGACTCTCAAGACTTTTCCAACACCACAGTTCAAACGCATCAATTCTTCAGTACTCAGCTTTCTTTATAGTCCAACTCTCACATCCATACATGACCACTGGAAAAACCATAGCCTTGAATAGATGGACCTTTGTTGCCAAAATAATGTCTCTGCTTTTTAATATGCTGTCTAGGTTGGTCATAACTTTTCTTCCAAGGAGTACGTGTCTTTTAATTTCTTGGCTGCAGTCACCATCTGCAGTGATTTTGGAGTCCAAAAAATATGAAGTCTGCCACTGTTTCCCCATGCCATGAAGTGATGGGACCAGATGCCATGATCTTAGTTCTCTGAATGTCGAGTTTTAAGCCAACTTTTTCACTCTCCTGTTTCACTTTCATCAAGAGGCTCTTTAGTTCCTCTTCACTTTCTGCCATAAGGGTGGTGTCATCTGCATTTCTGAGGTTATTGATACTTCTCCTAGCAATCTTAATTCCAGCTTGTGCTTCTTCCAGCCTAGCATTTCTCATGATGTACTCTACATTTAAGTTAAATAAGCAGGGTGACAATATACAGCTTTGATGTACTCCTTTTCCTATTTGGAACCAGTTGTTTTTCCATGTCCAGTTCTAACTGGTGCTTCTTGACCTGCATATAGGTTTCTCAAGAGGCAGGTCAGGTGGTCTGGTATTCCCATCTCTCTCAGAATTTTCCAGTTTATTGTAATCCACACAGTCAAAGGCTTTGGCATAGTCAATAAAGCAGAAATAGATGTTTTCCTGGAACTCTCTTGCTTTTTCAATGATCCAGCGGATGTTGGCAATTTGATCTCTGGTTCCTCTGCCTTTTCTAAAACCAGCTTGAACATCTAGAAATTCATGGTTCATGTATTGTTGAAGCCTGGCTTGGAGAATTTTGAGCATTACTTTACTAGTGTGTGAGATGAGTGCAATTGTGAGGTAGTCTGAGCATTCTTTGGCTTTGCCTTTCTTTGGGATTGGAATGAAAACTGACCTTTTCCAGTCCTGTGGCCACTGCCGAGTTTTCCAAATTTGCTGGCATACTGAGTGCAGCACTTTCACAGCATCATCTTTCAGGATTTGAAACAGCTCAACTGGAATTCCATCACCTCCACTAGCTTTGTTTGTAGTGATGCTTCCTAAAGCCCACTTGACTTCACATTCCAGGATGTCTGGCTCTAGGTGAGTGATCACCCCATCGTGATTATCTGGGTCATGAAGATCTTTTTTGTATAGTTCTTCCGTGTATTCTTACCACTTCTTCTTAGTATCTTCTGCTTCTGTAGGTCCCTACCTTTTCTGTTCTTTGTTGAGCCCATCTTTGCATGAAATGTTCCCTTGGTATCTCTAATTTTCTTGAAGACATCTCTAGTCTTTCCCATTGTGTTGTTTTCCTCTATTTCTTTGAACTGATCACTGAGGAAGGCTTTCTTATCGCTCCTCGCTATTCTTTGAAACTCTGGATTCAAGTGGGTATATCTTTCCTTTTCTCCTTTGCTTTTCACTTCTCTTCTTTTCACAGCTATTTGTAAGGCCTCCTCAGACAGCCATTTTGCTTTTTTCCATTTCTTTTTCTTGGGATGGTCTTGATCCCTGTCTCCTGTACAATGTCATGAACCTCCATCCATAATTCATCAGGCACTCTGTCTACCAGATAGTCCCTTAAATCTATTTCTCACTTTCACTGTATAATCGTTGGGGATTTGATTTAGGTCATACCTGAATGGTCTAGTGGTTTTCCCAACTTTCTTCAATTTAAGTCTGAATTTGGCATTAAAGTGTTCATGATCTGAGCCACAGTCAGCTCCCAGTCTTGTTTTTGTCTACTGTATAGAGCTTCTCCATCTTTGGCTGCAAAGAATATAATCAATCTGATTTTGGTGTTGACCATCTGGTGATGTCCATGTGTAGAGTCTTCTCTTGTGTTGTTGGAAGGGTGTTTACTATGACCAGTGCATTCTCTTTGCAAAACTCTATTAGCCTTTGCCCTGCTTCATTCTGTACTCCAAGGCCAAATTTACCTGTTACTCCAGGTGTTTCTTGACTTCCTACTTTTGCATTCCAGTCCCCTATAATGAAAGGGACATCTTTTTGGGGTGTTAGTTCTAGAAGTTCTTGTAGGTCTTCATAGAACCATTCAGCTTCAGCTTCTTCTGCATTACTGATCGGGGCGTAGACTTGGATTACCATGATACTGAACGGTTTGCCTTGGAAACAGAGATCATTCTGTCGTTTTTGAGACTGCATCCAAGTACTGCATTTTGGACTCTTTTGTTGACTATGATGGCTACTTCAGTTTTTCGAAGGGATTCTTGCCCACAGAATATGATGGTCATATGAGTTAGATTCACACATTCCAGTCCATTTTAGTTCACTGATTCCTAGAATGTCGACGTTCACTCTTGCCATCTCCTGTTTGACCAGTTGATTTGCCTTGATTCATGGACCCAACATTCCAGGTTCCTATGATATATTGCTCTTTACAGCATCAGACCTTGCTTCCATCACCAGTCACATCCACAACTGGGTGTTTTTTTTTTGCTTTGTCTCCATCTCTTCATTCTTTCTGGAATTATTTCTCCTCTGATCTCCAGTAGCATTTTGGGCCTACTGACCTGGGGAGTTCATCTTTCAGTGTCCTATCTTTTTGCCTTTTCATACTGTTCATAGGTTTCTCAAGGCAAGAATACTGAAGTGATTTGCCATTCCTTTCTCTAGTGGACCACGATTTGTCAGAACACTCCCTGGTGGCTCAGACGGTAAAGCGCCTGTCTACAATGTAGGAGACCCAGGTTCGATACCTGGGTTGGGAAGATCTCCTGGAGAAGGAAATGGCAATCCACTCCAGTACTATTGCCTGGAAAATCCCATGGACAGAGGAGTCTGGTAGGCTACAGTCCATGGGGTCGCCAAGAGTCGGACACGACTGAGCCACTTTACTTTCACTTTCACTCCACCGTGACCCGTCCATCTTGGGTGGCCCTATATGGCATGGCTCATAGTTTCACTGAGTTAGAGAAGGCTGTGGTCCATGTGATTAGATTAGTTAGTTTTCTGTTATTGCGGTTTTCAGTCTGTCAGCCGTTTGATGAAGAAGGATAAGAGGCTTATGGAAGCTTCCTGATGGGAGAGACTGACTGAGGGGGAAACTGGGTCTCGTTCTGATGGCTCAGTAAATCTTTAATCCAATTTTCTGTTGATGGGTGGAGCTGTGTTCCCTCCCTGCTGTTTACCTGGGGCCAAACTATGGTGGAGGTAATGAAGATAATGGTGACCTCCTTCAAAAGATCACATGCATGTACTGCCACATTCAGTGCCCCCAACCCTGCAGCAGGCCACCATCGACCCATGCCTCAGCTGGAGACTCCTGGACCCTCATGTATGTGTGTGTATATATATATATATGTATATGTATATAATCATCTACCATGGACACTCTGTCTACCTTTCCTATATTAACTCTCCTAACTCTCTCAGAATTCTGGATGTTATCTAAACTAAATTCATTTCCTTCCATCTTCCCTTTATTCTTCATTTCCACTACTGCCCCACAGCCCAGTCTCAATACCTCTCTGTACTTCTCCTTTAAGACAATTAAAAAGATGTGCTAAAATTTCTCTGAAGGATCTAACTAGATAATGACTCTGTCTTCCTTTAGCTTCCAGGATTTTGTTTTCACCTCTATCGTTTCACATTCCATTCCATCGTGTGTCATCACCATTTGGGTACATGCTCAAAAATATGGGCTCTGTGCTCAAATGCATGTTAAACTTTAGAAGTGATCTGTTAGTTTTTATTACAAGCAAACTTTGCTAGTAAAGGATGAAACTGATCTGTATATTTCACTCAGTTAACTTGGCCTGTCTGTTTCTAACTGAACACAGTTAATCAAAAGAGTATGCACAGAGTCATATAAAGTAAGGGCCATACACAGAATGACTGCTATCTAACAATAATACTAGAAAATCCTAAATAATTAACTGTTTGAATATTTACTTGTTCTCATTCTCTCTCTCTCCATCTGAAATTTCAGTTACATTTCCTGCTTTATTTTTGCTTAACTATCTTCCAGAAGTTTATGCTCTCTGCCCCTGTTCTATAGTCTCAGTGATGATTTTATTTTCAGATTCATTAACTTCTTGGTGAATTTTTTTGTCCTGCTTCATAATCTTGATATTCTCTTACTTCTTGAAACATATGCCTGCTATTCATTTCGTAGTCTGAATGTGTCTTTCTGAAATCTAGAATATATCGAGTTGGATTTTTCTGGTGACTTTCATTCATACTTCCTTGTTTGTCTTTAGTCTCCTTGTAAAATGTTCTTTCCCCGTTCATCTACGAGTACATCATTTTTGGAAGCTTTTGGTTTTGGACTGTCTCTTTGTTTTTATATATCTACTTGAAAAGACTTCTGGCTTTTTGTCTGCTCTACCATGCAACTGTGAGTCAGCAGGTATAGCAGATGCTTTCATGGCAACAATGATTTTGGAAATTGTCTACTTCTCTGTATTCACACCTTTTTGCCATCTGCTTTTCAAGATCATTCTTTACTTTCTCATGATCTCAGACAAGTAATAGAAAAATATATCATGTTTTAAAATTTATTCCATATTTATTGTTATTATTTTGTGGAGGAATTTTTCTGGACAACTAACCTACCATATTCTCAAAAATAAAAAGGCTTAATCATATTTTAAATTATTTGCTTACCTCCATACAGATGAAAGCCCTTCACAGATATATGCTATCATATGCATGTAGAAATCTGTGACACCAAAGCCCTTACTTGACACATATAAGCCAGTGAAGGAATAAGGAAGAAATGAATGGTGCCAATCATAATTGTATAATACCAGGTCTTTGAGAGCTACAAATAATTCAAGAAATAGGACAATAATATTTTCTCAAGAGATTTGGAAGTCATATTGAGTTTCTCAATTTACTCTGAAGGTGTCTAAAAGAAATTGCATAGTCCAGTGAAAATATAAATTTTATCTGAGAAAATAAAAGTCAAAATATTGTTAAAAATCTATAATTTTACATAACTAGGTATCTTTAAAATTTTATGACGACTGGCAGAGAGACTACAATTTGATATTAGATTATGATGCTTTAATTGCCTAGCTTTGACTTAATTGTTTGCACCCAAAAAAAGACAATCTGGTGGGTATCTTTATCCCTATCTGTCCTAGAACCCATATGATAGAGGAGGAAAACACAATTTATGCTAGAAACTCTTACATTTTAGGGAAGATTTTGGAGCTGTATCCTAAAGGAAGATTTGAGGCATATTTTCAACTTTAATTGACTATATATGGCCTGATCATAAAAAAATTTTGCCTGTATAGTTTTTGTTTTTATAATTTTAGAGTTTATTTTTTATAATATTCACAATATTTGTAAAAGCAAGCATTTAAATATGGAAAGACTTTTATATGTTTTTTGAAATTTTATATACTTTTACTTGGATGTTATAAGCTTTTTAAAAAAAATACATTGATGAAAATTCCTGGGAAAAGGGCAGACCTGTGTCAGTGTGTGTGTGTGTGTGTGTGTGTGTGTGTGTGTGTGTGCACGCATTTGTGTGTTGTGTCTACCTGTGTGTTTATACTTGTTTGCGGTTCACATATTTTGTGGTTGAATTATTCAAAGTTTGTTCCCTCCCTTCGATGAAGACTTGCATTCCAGCTTCATTGCAGTGTGCAGTTCTTCTGTGTGGTTTGCTTTTTCTTGCATCTGAAAATAATTTGAGAGAAACAGAAAATTTGATTTGGCCTGAAAAATCTTTTCTCCATTT